>NC_090647.1:73857312-74457312 GCF_040937935.1 Hyperolius riggenbachi
GACCCCAATATGCACAATGCTCAGCAGATCTGACCCCAATATGCACAATGCTCAGCAGTTCTGACCACAATCAGCAGCACCACCTGAAAAAGAAAAGAAAAACCCATTTACTCACCTAGTCAGAGGACCTCCTGTTCCGACCTCCTCCTCTCCCGACCTCCTTGTGGCGCGCAGCTCCCACGATCCTCTTCCTTCAGTGACTTCCTGGCTGCAGCTTGCATTACCCGGCGAGCAGGGTTACGGGAAAATGGCCGCCCGAAGCCCTGCACTGCAGACTCCAAGTCTGCAGAGCAAGGCTTCGGGCGGCCATCTTACCGTAGCCCTGCTCTGTTGCTTCAGGCTGCCGCTGTGAACTGTCTCTTAGACGCCTGAAGTCAGTTCACGCCAAGGGGTGCTTTGGGGGTGCTTGGACAAGTCTAGGGGGTGCTTGAGCACCCCCAAGCACCCCCTGGCGCCGCCACTGCCCTCAAGGCCCTTTCACACTGAAGCGGTGTGGTATTTTTACGACACCTCACTACCGTGCAATGAAAGTCTATAGAGACTTTCATACTGCGACGTTACGGGGCGACGTGACGGAAGTGAGCATTTTGCCACATCCCTGACGCAGGTCAAAAACTACTTTAACGCTGCGGCGATGCGTAGAATTGCGGCGATCACCGACGGCCCGGAAATCATGTTAGTCTATGGCGACACCTAGATTTGTAAAAATTCTGCACACTTCCGCATACCCAAAGCACGAAGTAACGGCAAGTGTGCGTCTCGCGCGCATCACTTCCTGTTTGGGCAGTGGCCAGACAGAAAACACCGCGCAATAGTGTGAGAGTGGTATTCTAAACGTTTAACAATAAACCCTTTTAAAATGTAACTTTAACCATTTCTGCCGCTGGGATGCGAGCCTTACGCCCGCAGCGGCAGCTGCTACAGCCCAGGGACGCGCTAGTCACGTCTCTGCAGTTCGGGGTGCTGTGCGGAAGGATGCCCGCGATCGCGATGTTGCCGGGAGAAGGGAGGATTGGCTGCAGGGGACAAAAGTCTCCTGAGCCAACCCATTCTCGTCCGCCGAGAACTAACACTGTTTTTGTTCAAAAACAGTTTTTATATTTAAATAAAGCCGCCGCGCTTCCTCCCGCCGCTGATTTCCGCCGCCTATCGTTAGATTTATGAACGGGAATAAAGCTCCCATTCATTAATCTCCCTGCAGGCCACCGTGATCGCAGGCCTGCGTCACTTCCCTAGTTACAGTATAGCAACCTACAGCGTACTTATTGTACGCTAATAGGAAGCACTCAATGGGGACATCTTGTGGTCAAATTGTAGCATTACATCTACTGTTAACACTGCACTGACCTGGACAAATGGGCAAATAAAATGTGCGGATTTTAATTACGGTAGCATGTAGTATTTGAAAACTATAATGGCCGAAAACTGAGAAATAATGATTTTTTCAATTTTTTTACTTATTATTCCCGTTAAAATGCATTTAGAGAAAAATAATTCTTAACATAATGTACCACCCAAAGAAAGCCTAATTGGTGGCGGAAAAAACAAGGTATAGATCAGTTCTGTGTGATAAGTAGTGATAAGGTTATTGGGGAATAAAAGGAAGGAGCGCTGAAATATGAAAATTCCTCTCGTCCATAAGGTAAAAAATACCCGCGGGCTGAAATCGTTAAGGAACGACCGTTCTTAGTACTGTTCTTAGTACGAATATGCGGAAAAACCCGCGTCTGCTGAAAAATAATATATTGGCTTTATTCTGCACAACATAATAACACTATTTCTTGCCTAAATATTAAATAAATCGGCCCTGGCCATGTTAGTGAAGAGATTAACTGCCAAAGCATGTGACCTAAATACCAGAGCATGCGACTTGGCATTATGACATGTCAGAGCATGCGACCTGGCATCATAAAATGCAGAGCATGCGACTTGGCATCATGACGTCAGAGCATGTGACCTGGCATGTGCCACATTTGACAATTGGTCGCTTCATGTTTACATTCTGCTGAGCCTGTGACCTGACTGCCAGAGCATGTGACCTGGCATCATGAAATGCAGAGCATGCGACCTGGCATTATGACGTCAGAGCATGTGACCTGGCATGTGCCACATTTGACAGTTGGTCGCTTCATGTTTACATTCTGCTGGGCCTTGGAGGTGAGTGGCTGCTGATTCAGGGTCTCTGATGGGTTATGG
The DNA here is from genome assembly GCF_040937935.1 of Hyperolius riggenbachi. Classification (NCBI taxonomy): domain Eukaryota; kingdom Metazoa; phylum Chordata; class Amphibia; order Anura; family Hyperoliidae; genus Hyperolius; species Hyperolius riggenbachi. The sequence goes on from NC_090647.1 coordinate 73,859,509, forward strand.
TGAGTTATGGCTGCAAATTGATGGCATTTACATTACAAAGTGTACCTGAATGTTTCTTTTTAATGAGAAATATGTGTATATACCCCTGTATTACATGATTAGCTCGATGTGTCCCCCCTTCCACCGTCTGCTGTGTTCTGCCTGCTCCAGCCAGCGTCTCTCTCTCTCTCCCTCTCTCGGTAACACAGCTCTGCAGCTCGGATCCTCCTGGGGGGCGGGACCGCTGGAGGTAATCTTTACACAGAGAGGGAGAGGGAGAGAGAGAGAGGAATCAGTCCCGCCCCATGGCTCAGCCAGCCTACTGCAGCCCGGCCTTTGTCCTTCTCGTATCTCCCGCCCCTCCATCTAGCAGCCCTGCAGCCAATGAGGAGTCGGGGAGTACTGAGAGCAGCAGCCATCACTTATATGCCTGGATTTCCCTACTCTAATATGCTGGGGGCCATATCTCTGCAATTGTTCCCCCTACACACCCCAAATTTTGAGGGTAAGGAGGGGACAGCCCGATATACATCTGTGCCAAATTACAGCCCGCGAGCCCTGCTGGTTCCCGAGATAAGAGTATAAGAACCTACCTTGTGAACCAGCAGGGCTGGGGGGCTGATATTGTGCACATAGGCAAATCGGGGGGTCCCCTCCCTACCCTCAGACTTTGGGATGTACAGGGGGAATAACTGCTGAGATATTGGGGGTGGTTGGCACTGAGCATGTCATGTGTGTTAGTCAGTGGGGCAGCTCTGAGCAGCACAGACACTACTGCAGCCAGGGACACAGTGATGATTGTGTGTTTAACATTAGCTGGACCAGCGCTGTGTCTGCTCTGCTGCATATTCATGCTTGCCAAAGTTTCTTCTCAGTCTTCTGTAAAGTGCAGCTGTTGCTATGCCCAGTTGAGAGGTTAGTGGAAGCCTGCTATGCCACTTTTCTATGGGAGCTCAGTGTGTGTGTCGCTGGGCACTGTGTGTTGTCACATATGCTGTTACTGTAGTCCCACAACACTGTCACTCCTAACTTTACACTCCCTTCCTGCCTGTAAGAGCATTATATATGTGTATGGGCCTCTTCCCTCCCTAGGGGCATTGTATATGTATTGGGAGGTTCCTCTCTCCATCCTATAGGTACAGTGACCAGATTTTTGTAGGCCCAACCTGGGACAGGGTGGCGGGGGTGAAGTGCGCCACGCCAAAAAATGGGGTAGCTGCGCCGCGCCAAAAAACATGGTGGCTGCTGCACGCGCCGCGCTGGAAAATGGGCGTGGTCATGGCATTCTATGGGCGGAGCTAACGTAATGATGTAACAGCTAGGCATTAAACATATTGCGGGCAACATGTCGGCACAAAATAAACGCATTGCGGGCAACATGTCAGCACAAAATAAACGCAATGGGGGCAAACATGTCAGCACAAAATAAACGCATTGTGGGCAACATGTCAGTACAAAATAAACGCATTGCGGGCAACATGTCGGCACAAAATAAACGCATTGCGGACAACATTTCAGCACAAAATATACGCATTGCGGCCAACATTTCAGCACAAAATAAACGCAATGGGGGCAAACATGTCAGCACAAAATGAACGCATTGCGGACAACATTTCAGCACAAAATAAACGCAATGGGGGCAAACATGTCAGTACAAAATAAACGTAATGGGGGCAACATTTCAGCACAAAATAAACGCATTGCGGGCAACATATCAGCACAAAATAAAAGCAATGGGGGCAAACATGTCAGCACAAATTAAACGCAATGGGGCAAACATGTCAGCACAAAATAAACGCCAATGGGGGCAAACATGGGGCAAACATGTCAGCACAAAATAAACGCAATGTGGGCACATTTTACCTGGAAAAAAAAAGCATTTACTCACCTGAAATAAGTCCCCTCACGCAGCCGGTCTCTGGTGTGTGTGCAGCTCCCCGGGCTCACAGGCATTCACAGGGCTCCGCCTCCGGACGCCATCTTCCCGTAGCCCTGCTCTGCCTGTGCCTGCCGGAGGAGGACAATGCAGGCTGCTGGAGCGGGGCCTGCGGGGAATGAACTAGCGCAGCGTCTATGAGACGCCGCGGCTAGTTCATTCAGTATGGTGGCCAGAGTCCCGAGGTCGGGACGACCCGCTGCTAAAAGCGGGACGTTTCCCAGGACCTCATGCAGCCTGGGACAGCACCTCCCGAAGGCGGGACGCGTCCCGGGTAAAGCGGGACGTATGGTCACCGTACTATAGGGGCAATATGTATGGGGTGACTGCACTGTCTACAAGGGGTCTTTCCCCTCCTTCCTGTAGGGCCATCATATATCGGGTGACAGCTCAGCAATGTTTATAGGGGGTCCCTCTCCTCAGTCTTCTAGAAGTGCATTATATACAGAATCTTCTTAAAAAAATTAGCATATTGTGATAAAGTTCATTATTTTCTGTAATGTACTGATAAAGATTAGACTTTCATATATTTTAGATTCATTACACACAACTGAAGTAGTTCAAGCCTTTTATTGTTTTAATATTGATGATTTTGCCATACAGCTCATGAAAACCCCAAATTCCTATCTCAAAAAATTAGCATATTTCATCCGACCAATAAAAGAAAAGTGTTTTTAAAACAAAAAAAGAGTCAACCTTCAAATAATTATGTTCAGTTATGCACTCAATACTTGGTCGGGAATCCTTTTGCAGAAATAACTGCTTCAATGCGGCGTGGCATGGAGGCAATCAGCCTGTGGCACTGCTCAGGTGTTATGGAGGCCCAGGATGCTTTGATAGCGGCCTTAAGCTCATCCAGAGTGTTGGGTCTTGCGTCTCTCAACTTTCTCTTCACAATATCCCACAGATTCTCTATGGTGTTTAGGTCAGGAGAGTTGGCAGGCCAATTGAGCACAGTAATACCATGGTCAGCAAACCATTTACCAGTGGTTTTGGCACTGTGAGCAGGTGCCAGGTCGTGCTGAAAAATGAAATCTTCATCTCCATAAAGCTTTTCAGCAGATGGAAGCATGAAGTGCTCCAAAATCTCCTGATAGCTAGCTGCATTGACTCTGCCCTTAACCTCCTTAGCAGTAACCCCGTGCTACACACGAGGTAGCCGCCACGGAGGATCACATGGCCCCAGGACTTAAAAAAACTGGTGCAATACGCTTTAGCTAGCGGTTCGCTAGCTAAGCGTATGCACAAAGTTGCTCTGGTCCCCCTCGATCGCCCGCAATTACTTCCGGGATACGTACCCCCCCCAGCATTCCCACGCCGGCGCAGCCGCCCAATCGGCTCCAGGCATCGCGATGGCGGCGATCGGGATTGTGGATGACGTGACGACATCTCCGATCGTCGTCATAGCAACGCCGGAAGCCGATCGGGAAACTGCGCTCTTCGTGGGATCGTGGCGAGGTACATATAGCCGGCGGCGAAGGCGGGCATGGGGAGGAACGGAGCAACCTAATACATATGCTTAGCTAGCGAAATGCTAGCTAAAGCGGATTAAAAAAAAAAATTGGGGTCAAAAAACCTCCCGGCGGACGCAGACTCAGAAACTGCGTACCGCCAAAGGGGTTAATAAAACACAGTGGACCAACACCAGCAGCTGACATGGCACCCCAGACCATCACTGACTGTGGGTACTTGACACTGGACTTCAGGCATTTTGGCAGTTCCCTCTCCCCAGTCTTCCTCCAGACTCTGGCACCTTGATTTCCGAATGACATGTAAAAGTTGCTTTCATCCGAAAAAAGTACTTTGGACCACTGAGCAACAGTCCAGTGCTGCTTCTCTGTAGCCCAGGTCAGGCGCTTCTGCCGCTGTTTCTGGTTCAAAAGTGGGTTCATGCTTCCATCTGCTGGAAAGCTTTATGGAGATGAAGATTTCATTTTTCAGCATGACCTGGCACCTGCTCACAGTGCCAAAACCACTGGCAAATGGTTTACTGACCATGGTATTACTGTGCTCAATTGGCCTGCCAACTCTCCTGACCTGAACCCCATAGAGAATCTGTGGGATATTGTGAAGAGAAAGTTGAGAGACGCAAGACCCAACACTCTGGATGAGCTTAAGGCCGCTATCGAAGCATCCTGGGCCTCCATAACACCTGAGCAGTGCCACAGGCTGATTGCCTCCATGCCACGCCGCATTGAAGCAGTCATTTATGCAAAAGGATTCCCGACCAAGTATTGAGTGCATAACTGAACATAATTATTTGAAGGTTGACTTTTTTTTTGTTTTAAAAACACTTTTCTTTTATTGGTCGGATGAAATATGCTAATTTTTGAGATAGGAATTTGGGGTTTTCATGAGCTGTATGGCAAAATCATCAATATTAAAACAATAAAAGGCTTGAACTACTTCAGTTGTGTGTATTTGAATCTAAAATATATAAAAGTCTAATGTTTATCAGTACATTACAGAAAATAATGAACTTTATCACAATATGCAAATTTTTTGAGAAGAGCCTGTAAGTGTTGCCCCACCTATCTTTTATTTACTGCTGCTGCAACCTGCACTAGTGAGTGCCGGAGACATTTTGGACCCAGAGCAGCCCAGCAGACAGCCCCAACCTTGCCCTCGGCACAGGCAAGCAGCAGGTCGGAGCAGTGCTTTTCAGTGCAGGAAGATTTGGGCGCAGCCGGCGCCACCATAGACTGTAATAGGAATTACAGGTATAGCGGCGCTCAGTGAGTAACGTCGGCGCCGTCAGAAGACGGAGCTGAAGTTACTTATAAAACACAATAATTTGGTCTCCAGCAATAGCTGGAAGCAGAATTATATCATTCCCCACCATCCATAGCGGCCTGGAGGGGGAATAGTAATTAACGTGGCCGGGACTTGTGCAGCAGCAGGATCAGCCATATACCGGCTGTATCCTGCGCCCAAATCTCCCAGCGCCGATCTCACATGTATGCCAGCAGTTGTGGTGCCACTGTGCCAACAGTCACAGCCTGACACTGGGCGGGGGGGGGGGGGGGCTGGGCTACCAGGGAATATGGTGTGGGCATTATTTTTTGTATTAAAGTAGAGGCAGCTTCATCCAACATTTTGCTAGGCAGGCCTGCTTACACCACTGCTAATGCGAGATACACACTGTGCAATTTTCTGACAGATTTACATTCCGCTCGATTATTTCCAACATGCCCAATCTGATTTCCAATCAATTTTCCATAGAAGTGAACAGAAAATCGATCGGAAATCAGATCGGACGTGTTGGAAATAATCAATCTGACAGTAAATCTGTCAGAAAATTGCATCGTGGGTATCTAGCATTAGTTTATGTATATTTGGTGCCACCCACAACTACGCCCACATTATGTTGCACGGCTATGCCCATTTTTTCAGCGCTAAGCGCTTACCATGCTGCAGGAATGGGTGTCAGTAGAAAAAAAGTTATTCGCCAGTAAATTTTGAGAAGTTTGTCAGTAAAAAAAATAATTTGATAGGTTGGCAACACTGCACTATGGCTATACATGTCATATGAGCCCCTGTAATGGCTTCTGCAGGTTACGGTTATCTCCTGAAGTTGACTGGTTTCAGCAATTTGTTTTTGTGTTTCACAGCATGATAAGCACATGTCGCCTGGAGAGTGGCAGTTGGTGAGGGCGGGGTTTGTGTCAGGTCTTCTGGGCCTATAGGCTCTAGATATGTAAATTCTGCCCAGTGTGTTATTAGTAGGGAGCAGGGGCGTAGCAATCGCCATAGCAGCCATAGCAGCTGCTATAGGGCCCTGTAGCAGAGGGGGCCCAGGTGGTACTTAATGTATTCACTAACTACTTTTCAGTAAGTAGTAATTCGCCAGAGTAGATTTCACGAGAATGTAAATTGCCCAGTCAACTCATATCGTTTGGGTAAGGGCAGGTGGCATTGCTTAAGCGCCCCTACATTTGAGGGCCCCATGAAATTTTTGCTATAGGGCCCCATAATCTCTAGCTACGCCACTGGTAGGGAGCGCCAAAGATTGCTTGATTATTTGGTTGTAAATGGTTTTATGCATTGTTTTGTAATCATGTGATGGAATAAAGTTTATGAATTGATATGTATACCTAACCCATTCGCGTTCCGTCGTTTTCACTTGAGCAATGTTCACCTCCCATTGATTAGCCTATAGCTTTATCACTACTTATCACAATGGACTGATCTATATCTTGTTTTTTTCCGCCACCAATTAGGCTTTCTTTGGGGGGTACATTTTGCTAAGAGCCACTTTACTGTAAATGCATTTTAACAGGAAGAATAAGAAAAACCGGAAAAAAATCATTATTTCTCAGTTTTCAGCCATTATAGTTTTAAAATAATACATGCCTCCATAATTAAAACTCACGTATTGTATTTGCCCATATGTCCCGGTTATTACACCGTTAAAATTATGTCCCTATCACAATGTATGGCGACAATATTTTATTTGGAAATAAAGGTGCATTTTTTCCGTTTTGCATCTATCACTATTTACAAGTTTAAAATAAAAAAAAATATAGAAATATTTCATCTTTACATTGATATTTAAAAAGTTTAGACCCTTAGGTAAATATTTACATGTTGTTGTTTTTTTTTTTATTGTAATGGTTTTTTTTTTATATATTAAACATTTTATTTGGGTATTTTTGGGAGGGTGGGATGTAAACCATAGTTTTTTAATGTAATTGTGTGTTGATTTTAATTTTTTTTACTTTTTGTTGTAGTTTTACTTTTTGGCCACAAAATGGCGGCCATGAGTTTGTTTACATGACGTCACTCTAAGCGTAACACACGCTTAGAGTAACGCATCGGGGAGGGAACGGCCAGAAAAAGCGAAGCTACAGAGAGAAGCTGTCGCTTTTTCAGCGGGGGAGAGGAATCAGTGATCGGGCACCATAGCCCGATGCATTGATTCCGTGGCTACCGAATCTGCGGCCGGGAGTGCTCGTGCACGATCGGCCGCGGGAGTGCGCGGTAGCGTGCATGGTTCCTGGACGTAGTTTCTACGTCCAGGAACCAAGATAGGTTAACATGTGGTGCACTTCTTATGCCAAATTGCTTCCCCGGTTAGGGCTGGTTCACACTGGGCACTTTTTCAGCACTTTGCTGATTGCCGGCGATCAGAAAGCGCTGCTACTAATGTATCCCTACGGATACATTCACACTGCAAGATTTTGCTGCCGAATCGCGATCGCAGACCCGAATGCGGTCACCAGGAAGCACGGGCAAGCGCCCAATGTGAACTGGCCCTCAGTTTCTGTGTGTCATTATTGTTATTTGGTCACATGAGAGTTATGATACAGTTATATTTATATCTGAAATAATCCCTTATAAAGTCCCTGTGACCCCATTCTGTGCAGTTTATTAAATATTAAATAAATTTGCCCTTGGTTCTGCTGACTTTTTTGCTGCTGTTCTGAAGATGGGGACCCTGAGTGGTCCCGAAAACAATTGTTAACCGTAGTGTTGAGATGTGATTTGAGAATAAACTACGCTCATTGAGAAGCTGGTGTGCTAACCGATCTTTTCTACTACTTAGAGGTACAAGAAGGGGATGGGAAACTGTGTGTTAATGATCACTACCATTCAAATCAACTATAGAAGTCAATATTATCAGCACAGAACCGATAACGAGCTAATACTGTGTTTGAGGGGTGGGCCCTGTTGGTTCCCCTCTAGCCCAAGGGCCCTGATGTGGTGGCTACATCTGCACCCTGTATTGCTACACCACTGCTCCTTGTAGATGTTGACCTGGCTGAGATTCAAACCAGGGATCCAGCGCTGCAAGGCAAGAGCACTAACCACTACGCCACCGTGCTGCCCCATTAAAGCATCAGACAATCATCTGCAGATCTGATCTGCAGATAAATATCCGTTAAACAAGGTGTGTATGAGAACTGCAGATATCAACGACTATGAATGCAATTTGCAGGAACTGATCTTCTGCATGTGTACAGCATCTTTGTGTCCAGCATCTTGCAATGATTTCTGTCTGATGGGGAGTTCAGCTCAATAGAATAGACTGTGTAGATATGCTCTCATACTACATGAAGGTGGTAAATTTGGTCAGTGATTGGCCAATCAAAATTGCATATGTGTATGCACCCTTACCCTGCTGGCTGTATTGTATCTGTCCCACATGAAGGCGGCTGCAATGTGCTGCTCGAAGCCTGGGCCCGCCATGTAGTGTGTGCCCTCCCTGGGCCTCAAAGAGGCCGTCCAGCGCCGAGCACACGGCTATCCACCTACCTCTCCAGCCTGCAACACTCCCGGCCCGGACAGCTGCCCCTCCTGCAGCCTAACCACCCACATCCTCTGCGGGACACCAGTGCACCTGTCTGAGCAAACTCAAGGTGACCCCACCGACAGCCACAGCCCGGTACTTGAGCAGCAGCCCCACAGAGAGAAATGAGTTGGTGTGTGTATTGCCTGTGTTGCCCTCTCTCTCTCGTGTGTGTGTGTGTGTGTGTGTGTGTGTGTGTGTGTGTGTGTGTGTGTGTGTGTGTCTCTATCCTGTGTGTGCGTGTGTTGTACTGCCATGTGTGTACTGCTTGTGAGTGTACTGCCTGCCCACTCTCCTGTGTGTGTGTGTGTGTTGTACTGCCATGTGTGTACTGCTTGTGAATGTACTGCCTGCCCTCTCTCCTGTATGTGTGTGTGTGTGTGTGTGTGTGTGTGTGTGTGTGTGTGTGTGTGTGTGTGTGTGTGTGTGTGTGTGTGTGTGTGTGTGTGTTGTACTGCCATGTGTGTACTGCTTGTGAGTGTACTGCCTGCCCTCTCTCCTGTGTGTGCGTGTGTTGTACTGCCATGTGTGTACTGCTTGTGAGTGTACTGCCTGCCCTCTCTCCTGTGTGTGCGTGTGTTGTACTGCCATGTGTGTACTGCTTGTGAGTGTACTGCCTGCCCTCTCTCTTGTGTGTGCGTGTGTTGTACTGCCATGTGTGTACTGCTTGTGAGTGTACTGCCTGCCCTCTATCCTGTGTGTGTGTTTGTTGTACTGCCATGTGTATACTGCTTGTGAGTGTACTGCCTGCCCTCTCTCCTGTGTGTGCGTGTGTTGTACTGCCATGTGTGTACTGCTAGTGAGTGTACTGCCTGCCCTCTCTCGTGTGTGTTTGTGTATGTGTTGTACTGCCATGTGATTACTGCTTGTGTGTGTACTGCCTGCCCTCTCTCGTGTGTGTGTGTGTGTGTGTGTGTGTGTGTGTGTGTGTGTGTGTGTGTGTTGTACTGCCATGTGTGTACTGCTTGTGAGTGTACTGCCTGCCCTCTCTCCTGTGTGTGTGTGTGTTGTACTGCCATGTGAGTACTGCTTGTGAGTGTACTGCCTGCCCTCTCTCGTGTGTGTGTGTTGTACTGCCATGTGTGTACTGCTTGTGAGTGTACTGCCTGCCCGTGTGTGTGTGTGTGTGTGTGTTGTACTGCCATGTGTGTACTGCTTGTGAGTGTACTGCCTGCCCTCTCTCCTGTATGTGTATGTATGTGTGTGTGTGTGTGTGTGTGTGTGTGTGTGTGTGTGTGTGTGTGTGTGTGTGTGTGTGTGTGTGTGTGTGTGTTTGTGTTGTACTGCCATGTGTATACTGCTTGTGAGTGTACTGCCTGCCCTCTCTCCTGTGTGTGCGTGTGTTGTACTGCCATGTGTGTACTGCTTGTGAGTGTACTGCCTGCCCTCTCTCCTGTGTGTGCGTGTGTTGTACTGCCATGTGTGTACTGCTTGTGAGTGTACTGCCTGCCCTCTCTCTTGTGTGTGCGTGTGTTGTACTGCCATGTGTGTACTGCTTGTGAGTGTACTGCCTGCCCTCTATCCTGTGTGTGTGTTTGTTGTACTGCCATGTGTATACTGCTTGTGAGTGTACTGCCTGCCCTCTCTCCTGTGTGTGCGTGTGTTGTACTGCCATGTGTGTACTGCTATTGAGTGTACTGCCTGCCCTCTCTCGTGTGTGTTTTGTACTGCCATGTGATTACTGCTTGTGTGTGTACTGCCTGCCCTCTCTCGTGTGTGTGTGTGTGTGTGTGTGTGTGTGTGTGTGTGTGTGTGTGTGTGTGTGTGTGTGTGTGTGTGTGTGTGTGTGTTGTACTGCCATGTGTGTACTGCTTGTGAGTGTACTGCCTGGCCGTGTGTGTGTGTGTGTGTGTGTGTGTGTGTGTGTGTGTGTGTACTGACTGCCCTCACACTTCAGATATCATCCTTCCTAGAACCTTCACTCCTCTCATGAGACCTCTTGGCATCCATCTTGATCATGTCCTCTTAAGCTACATACACACATCATACCAAAATTGGTTAAAATATAGTAAGACCAACGGTCGTTCGACAAAACTATGTGACCATGAACAACCAACTTCAATCCGCCGTTATACACATACGAATGACACAAGAAAGATGATAATGTGATAGAAGGGGGAAATGACACAAATTAGCTAATTGGTTAAACAATCGATCTGCGTACAAAAATCTTTGACTACAACCGACTGTCAGGAAGTGATGTTGAAAATGCCCCAAGATGATTGAAGAAACGTAATAAATGTGCGGGTGGAAATGCTAAAGGCCAATACATGGGCCGCCTTGACCCTCAAGGCCCTTTCACACCGAAGCGGTGCGGTATTTTTACCGCACCCCACTGCCGTGCAATGAAAGTCTATAGAGACTTTCATACTGCGACGTTACGGCGCGACGTGACGGAAGTGATACATTTGCCACATCCCTGACGCAGGTCAAAAACTACTTTAACGCTGCGGCGATGCGTAGAATTGCGGCGATCAGCGACGGCCCGGATTTCGTGTTAGTCTATGGCGACACCTGGATTTGTAAAAATTATGTGCACTTCCGCATACCCAAAGCACTAAGTAACGGCAAGCGTCACGGTCGCATCACTTCCTGTTTGGGCAGTGGCCAGACAGAAAACACCGTGCAATAGTGTGAGAGTGGTATTCTAAACGTTTAACAATAAACCCTTTTGAAATGTAACTTTAACCATTTCTGCCGCTGGGATGCGAGCCTCACGCCCGCAGCGGCAGCTGCTACAGCCCAGGGACACGCTAGTCATGTCTCTGCAGTTCGGGGGGTGTTGCGCGGACGGATGCCCGCGATCGCGATGTTGCCGGGAGAAGGGGACGAAAGTCTCCTGAGCCAACCCATTCTCGTCCGCCGCGAACTAACACTGTTTTTGTTCAAAAACCGTTTTTATATTTAAATAAAGCCGCCGCGCTTCCTCCCGCCGCTGATTTCCGCCGCCTATCGTTAGATTTATGAATGGGAATACAGTTCCCATTCATTAATCTGCCTGCAGGCCACCGTGATCGCAGGCCTGCGTCACTTCCCTAGTTACAGTATAGCAACCTACAGCGTACTTATTATGCGCTAATAGGAAGCACTCAATGGGGACATCTTGTGGTCAAATAGTAGCATTACATCTACTGTTAACACTGCCCTGACCTGGACAAATGGGCAAATAAAATGTGTGGATTTTAATTACGGTAGCATGTATTATTTGAAAACTGTAATGACCGAAAACTGAGAAATAATGATTTTTTTCCATTTTTTTACTTATTATTCCCGTTAAAATGCATTTAGAGAAAAATAATTCTCAACATAATGTACCACCCAAAGAAAGCCTAATTGGTAGCGGAAAAAACAAGGTATAGATCAGTTCTGTGTGATAAGTAGTGATAAGGTTATTGGGGAATAAAAGGGAGGAGCGCTGAAATATGAAAATTACTCTCGTCCATAAGGTAAAAAATACCCGCGGGCTGAAATCGTTAAGGAACGTTCTTAGTACCATTTTTAGTACGAATGTGTGAAAAAACCCGCGCCTGCTGAAAAAAAATATATATATTGGCTTTATTCTGCACAACATAATAACACTATTTCTTGCCTAAATATTAAATAAATCGGCCCTGGCCATGTTAGTGAAGAGATTAACTGCCAAAGCATGTGACCTAACTGTCAGAGCATGCGACTTGGCATCATGACGTCAGAGCATGTGACCTGGCATGTGCCACATTTGACAATTGGTCGCTTCATGTTTACATTCTGCTGAGCCTGTGACCTGACTGCCAGAGCATGTGACCTGGCATTATGAAATGCAGAGAATGCGACCTGGCATTATGACGTCAGAGCATGTGACCTGGCATGTGCCATCTTTGACAGTTGGTCGCTTCATGTTTACATTCTGCTGGGCCTTGGAGGTAAGTAGCTGTTGATCTGGGGTCTCTGATGGGTTATGGCTGCAAATTGATGGCATTTACATTTCAAAGTGTACCTGAATGTTTCTTTTTAATGAGAAATATGTGTATATACCCTGTATTACATGATTAGCTCGATGTGTCTCCCCTTCCACCGTCTGCTGTGTTCTGCCTGCTCCAGCGTCTCTCTCTCCCTCTCTCGGTAACACAGCTCTGCAGCTCGGTAGTGTTGTCCGGATCATGAACGATTCGGATCTTTGATCCGAATCTATTTTATGAGTCGATCATCCGAATCATCAAAATGAACGATTCGGATCGCAAAAGGGGCGGGGCCAGGAGCGACACGCCCCCTCTCAGCGGGCAGCGGGGTCCTGGAAGCAGGGATCGCTCTGTTGGATGGGAGGCAGCCTTGCAGGGAGACAGGTAGATGAGAGAGAGGGGACATGGGTGCCACTGCCAGATATGTGTAGAGCACACGTACTGGCTGTAACGTGCTGCTCTTTATAGGCTGTCTGTTCCGTAGTTGTGCACAGTGAACACATTGGAAGCTTTTGGCTCAGCACAGCTCAGTAACTTTGCAGACACTGTGATTGAAAGGCAATATAATCCTCCTACACTCGGCACTAAACAGCTGCACTTATCTTCTGGGAATGCTTTCTTTCACTGTGCGACCTTTTCTTTCAAAGTGTACAGATGAACATATAGGTGAAATATATGTAAAGCATATGACTTCAGCATGTGGGTATTACGTGCAAACATTTCTGCTCTCTGCTCGTCCCTCCTCCCATCTCTGTCCACTCCCTGCCCTCTGTCCATCTTCTCCCCTTCTCTGTGTGTCCACCCCCTCCCCTTCTCCTGTCCACAGACCTGTCCTGCTGTTCATTTCACCCCCGAATGCTTTCGGTAGTAAAATGATCCGAGATTCGGATCAAAGATCCGGATCTCTTCAATGATCCGATTCGAATCATCCGGATCATTGAAAAGATCCGAACTTCCCATCTCTACAGCTCGGATCCTCCTGGGGGCGGGACCGCTGGAGGTAATCTTTACACAGAGAGGGAGAGAGAGATGGCTCAGCCAGCCTACTGCAGCCCGGCCTTTGTCCTTCTCGTATCTCCCGCCCCTCCATCTAGCAGCCCTGCAGCCAATGAGGAGTCGGGAAGTACTGAGAGCAGCAGCCATCACTTATATGCCTGGATTTCCCTACTCTAATATGCTGGGGGCCATATCTCTGCAATTATTCCCCCTACACACCCCAAATTTTGAGGGTAAGGAGGGGACAGCCCGATATACATCTGTGCCAAATTGCAGCCCGCGAGCCCTGCTGGTTCCCGAGATAAGAGTATAAGAACCTACCTTGTGAACCAGCAGGGCTGGGGGGCTGATATTGTGCACATAGGCAAATCCGGGGGGTCCCCTCCCTACCCTCAGACTTTGGGATGTACAGGGGGAATAACTGCTGAGATATTGGGGGTGGTTGGCACTGAGCAGGTCATGTGTGTTAGTTAGTGGGGCAGCTCTGAGCAGCACAGACACTACTGCAGCCAGGGACACAGTGATGATTGTGTGTTTAACATTAGCTGGACCAGCGCTGTGTCTGCTCTGCTGCATATTCATGCTTGCCAAAGTTTCTTCTCAGTCTTCTGTAAAGTGCAGCTGTTGCTATGCCCAGTTGAGAGGTTAGTGGAAGCCTGCTATGACACTTTTCTATGGGAGCTCAGTGAGTGTGTCGCTAGGCACTGTGTGTTGTCACATATGCTGTTACTGTAGTCCCACAACACTGTCACTCCTAACTTTACACTCCCTTCCTGCCTGTAAGAGCATTATATATGTGTATGGGCCTCTTCCCTCCCTCGGGGCATTGTATATGTATTGGGAGGTTCCTCTCTCCATCCTATAGGTACAGTGACCAGATTTTTGTAGGCTCAACCTGGGACAGGGTGGCGCGCAAAGCGCGCCGCGCCGAAAAATGGAGGGCTGCGCCGCGGCGAAAAATGTGGTGGCTGCGCGCGCACCGAAAATGGGCGTGGCCATAACATTCTGTGGGCAGAGCTAACGTAATGATGTAACAGCGAGGCATAAGAAAGCAGTGTTTACGCCATGATGTGGTCAAACGAGGATTCGCATCATGGGTGTGCAGAAACTGTGTGATGCTATTTAATAGTATACCGTAACCCCAAAGCAGCAAACATAGCCAACTATGACCATTAAATAATAAATGCAGCAACAGTTACCCCAGACACCACAAAATAAACACAATGGGCAACATGTCAGCACAAAATAAACGTATTGCGGGCAACATGTCAGCACAGAATAAACATATTGCAGGCAACATGTGAGTACAAAATAAACGCATTGCGGGCAACATGTCGGCACAAAATAAAAGCATTGCGGGCAACATTTCAGCACAAAAATAAACGCATTGCGGGCAACATTTCAGCACAAAATAAACGCAATGGGGGCAAACATGTCAATACAAAATGAACGCATTGCGGGTAACATTTCAGCACAAAATAAACGCAATGGGGGAAAACATGTCAGTACAAATTAATCGCAATGGGGGCAAACATGTCAGTACAAAATAAACGCAATGGGGGCAAACATGTCAGTACAAAATAAACGCAATGGGGGCAACATTTCAGCACAAAATAAACGCATTGCGGGCAACATAACAGCACAAAATAAACGCAATGGGGGCAAACATGTCCGCACAAATTAAACGCAATGGGGCAAACATGTCAGCACAAAATAAACGCCAATGGGGGCAAACATGTCAGCACAAAATAAATGCAATGTGGGCACATTTCACCTGGAAAAAAAAGCATTTACTCACCTGAAATAAGTCCCCTCACGCAGCCGGCCTCTGGTGTGTGTGCAGCTCCCGGGCTCACAGGCACTCAGGCAGAGCAGCACTACGGCAAGATGGCGTCTGGAGGCGGAGCCCTGTACTGGAGACACAAATAGTCTCCAGTACAGGGCTCCGCCTCCGGACGCCATCTTCCCGTAGCCCTGCTCTGCCTGTGCCTGCCGGAGGAGAACAATGCAGGCTGCTGGAGCAGGGCTGCGGGGAATGAACTAGCGGCTAGTTCATTCAGTACGGTGGCCAGAGTCCCGAGGTCGGGACGTCCCGCTGCTAAAAGCGGGACGTTTCCCCGGGACCTCATGCAGCCTGGGACAGTGCCCCCCGAAGGCGGGACGCGTCCCGGGTAAAGCGGGACGTATGGTCACCGTACTATAGGGGCAATATGTATGGGGTGACAGCACTGTCTACAGGGGGTCTTTCCCCTCCTTCCTGTAGGGCCATCATATATTGGGTGACAGCTCAGCAATTTTTATAGGGGGTCCCTCTCCTCAGTCTCCTAGAAGTGCATTATATACTGTAAATGTTAGCCCACCCATCTTTTATCCGGTTCAGCACCGCAGTCCGAAAATCTCATGCATCCGAGCAACGTTCACCTCCCATTCATTCGCCTATAACTTTATTGCTACTTATCACAATGAATTGATCTATATCTTGTTTTTTCGCCACTAATTAGGCTTTCTTTGGGTGCTACATTTTGCTAAGAATTATTTTTTTCTAAATCTATTTTAACAGGAAGATTAAGAAAGAAATAAAAAAAAATTCATTATTTCTCAGTTTTTGGCCATTATAGTTTGAAATTAATATACGCTAGCGTAATTAAAACTCATGTATTTTATTTGCCCATCTGTCCCGCTTATTACACCATTTAAACGATGTCCCTATCACAATTTATGGTGCCGATATTTCATTTAGAAATAAAGGTGCATTTTTTCAATTTGCGTCCATCACTATTTATAAGCTTATAATTTTAAATAATATAATAACATATTCTCTTGACATGCATATTTAAAAAGTTCAGACCCTTGGGTAACTATTAATGTTGTTTTTGTTTTTTTTTAATTGTATTTTTTATTTTTATTTTTAATAAAAAAAGTGTATGTGGGTAATTTTTGGTGTGGGAGGGAAACTGTTAATTTTAAATGTAAAATATATATATTTTTTTATTAAAAGTGAATTGTGGTGCAGTTTACTATTCGGCCACAAGATGGCCACAGTGAAAAAAATCCTAGATGCGAACGATTTCGCATCTAGGAACTTTAAAGCAGGGGAAATGTTTCCTGGGGGCAGAAATACCGCGCTCTCTGGAGAGAAAGCGTCGGTATTTCTGCGGGGAAGATAGATCGGTGAATGGGAATTATATTCCCATTCACTGATCGGGGGGCTAGCGGCGGGCAGCGGGAGCGCGCGCGGGGGCGCGCCCGATCGCGCGCACGAGGCGGCGGCAGCAGCAGTGCCTATCTGGACGAGGAAGCTCGTCCAAATAGGCCGAACTGGTTATTTACCGCTGCCTGCAACCTGCACTAGTGAGTGCCGGAGACATTTTGGACCCAGAGCAGCCCAGCAGACAGCCCCAACCTTGCCCTCGGCACAGGCAAGCAGCAGGTTGGAGCTTTTTAGTGCAGGAAGATTTGGGCGCAGCCGGCGCCACCATAGACTGTAATAGGAATTACAGGTATAGCGGCGCTCAGTGAGTAACGTCGGCGCCGTCAGAAGACGGAGCTGAAGTTGCTTTTAAAACACATTAATTTGGCCTCCAGCAAAAGCTGGAAGCCAGATTATATCATTCCCCACCATTCATGGCGGCCTGGAGGGTGAATAGTAATTAACGTGGCCGGGACTTGTGCAGCAGCAGGATCAGCCATATACCGGCTGTATCCTGCGCCCAAATCTCCCGGTGCCGATTTCACATGTATGCCAGCAGTTGTGGTGCCACTGTGGTGCCAACAGTCACAGCCTGACACTGGGGATTGGGGGGGGGGGGGGACTGGGCTACCAGGGAATATGGTGTGGGCATTATTTTTTGTATTAAAGTAGAGGCAGCTTCATCCAACATTTTGCTAGGCAGGCCTGCTTACACCACTGCTAATGCTAGGTACACACTGTGCAATTTTCTGACAGATTTGCATTCCGCTCGATTATTTCCAACATGCCCAATCTGATTTCCAATCAATTTTCCATAGAAGTGAACAGAAAATCGATCAGAAATCAGATTGGACGTGTTGAAAATAATCAATCTGACAGTAAATCTGTCAGAAAATTGCACCGTCATTCATGCGCAGATGCGCGCGCATCGGCACACGCAATTTCCTGCAATCCCTGCCCCAAGGACCTTACTCCGATCAGCGTTAGGCGGTCCTGGGGCTGCCGCCACATCCATGCCCGTCGGCTTGTTGCTGTCGGCAAGAGGTTAAAAAAAGAGAACAAAAATCACTTACCTGAGGCTTCTGCCAGCCCCCTGCAGCCGTCCTGTCCTGCGCCAGTCCTCAACGATCCTCTGTTCCCCGCTGTGGGCCAGTTTGGTTCCCACCATCTTAAGTTGACAGCTACTGCTCCTGTGTGGCTCAGGCCATGCATATCCTTGTTTGCATTCCCGTCCACCATAGTGTTCTGTGCATGCGCAGGGCGCTATTAAGGATGGGAACACGAGCAAGGAGACATGTGGCCAGGGCTGCGCAGGCGCAGTGGCCCACTAACTCCGTGTTGGCAAAAATTAAACTAGCTGGCAGCAGGGGAACTAAGGATCGTCGAGGAGCGCCGCAGGACAGGACGGCTGCAGGGGGCTGGCAGTAGCCCCAGGTAAGTGAAAATTGTTTTGTTTTTTTTTGTTTTTTTTTTAGCAATCTTCATTTCCATTTTAAACAAGTATGCAGATCAGGTGCTCTAACAGCGGGTTTTTGTTTTTTTTTACCCAATTTCTTTTAGCACTCCCGGCGCATACCTGTGCGCTGCGATTCTTTATAAAGCAATTTTCTAAGCGTTTTTGCAGAGCGATTCAGTTTTTTTCACTTCCTGGCGTCGCAAATCGCCCCATAAATGGTACAGGCAGGGCTTTGGTGAACAGATCGGATTCGAAGCGTTCAGATGTGAACAATCTCATAGGGAATCATTGCACAAGCTCTATTAGAGTGATTTTGATAATGGCCAGCACTTAAAGGCAAAAGCGCCCTCGGTGTGAACAAGCCCTAACTGCATTTGTAAGTAATGTCAGCCTTCATATTGCTCCAGTCTCTATTTGCATGTTTATACATTGTTCACTCTTCTGCACAACAGGCTACTGACAATTATGTATAAAGATAATGAAAGTTATGGGGATTATAATGAGAGAACAATTAAGAACTGGCAGCAAACCTTGAACTCTGTACGGAATCCCCCCTCCTGGATTTAGTGTGGTTGGTTGCGGGTGGAGGCTTGGTTACTGTGGGAAGGTGCAGGGTACTTTGGGTAGTGCATCCTTTAGTGTTGACAGTGGTGGGCAGTGGCAAGGGCTTGGTGTGGGTGTGTGGCGGCTCACTGTAGCTTTTGGTGCATGTGGTATGCTCAGCATAGACTTAGCTGCTGAGTGTACAGCTGTGTCAGTTATATGCACATGCAGCAGCTATGTCCACACTGTGCATATTACAGCTGCCTTTTATATACTGTATCATGAGCCTGATGCAGGAAACCACGGTAACAAGGCCACATGACTACAGCTGTGATGTCATAAACAAGGGATGCTGTCAAGAGGGGATCAGTTGGTGATGTCACAATCAGAGGTAGCTGTCAAAATGAGGATCAGCAGGAAACAGGTGTCAGTCAGCAGGAGGGCAGAGACCAGGCTGGAAGCATATGAAGAGCAGCAAGTTTTCAGCACTACCCATTGGTGCAACAGCAAAGGGGAGGAGTCCATTCTGGTCGCAGTCTCGCCTAATGCTGAAGGCCGAACTTCCCACAGCACCAGGTAAGATCATAATTACACTCATTTTCAAGGTTTATGAATGCTGAGTGAAGAGAGAGAGAGAGTGGGTTTGGGATATAGAGATTTTGGCTTTGCCAGCAATGTGTATTCCAGGTACATTCTTTCAGTGTTATCCTATTGTTATTTCCTCATCAGATCGGAGAAACGTGATCATTTTGATTGGCTGATAGATTTGTAAAGCTCTGATTTGCTGGAATTGTTAAATGCTCTAGTCAATACAGGAAACAGAAGCAAGACATGATCATAACAAGCAAATCAAAGCTTTAAAAAAATCTATCACCTGAACAGATTGATCACATACTTGTCTGTGAGTTCTGCCATACATGAACAACACTACTGCTGAATTTAAAGAAACCCTTGGGTACAGTGTTGTTTTGCCTCACGGGAAGGGTTATTAAACCCTCTAACTTCGCTCACCACCGTAGTGGGAAAAATTAATTGCAGCAAAACATGAGGAAAGGTTTAATCATAATATTTATTGCGCTACAATCCTGTTATACTAATTATCTAGGCTTGCAGAATCATAGTTTAATGGTTAGTAGTTATTAGTAAGCATGCGTCAACATTTATTTACCAAGTGTTAGCAACATCACCCAAGGAAGAGGGGACTCCGTCAATCCTCCATAGAGGAAAACACCTGGCGGCACAATCCATCACGTCTGTTGGTCTCAGCAAAAGTCCCGGAGTCCAGGCGTTTTCCCAATCCAATTATACTCCCTAAACCTAAACCATAACACACGCAACCGCATATACGGTTACTGTCGTAGGAGCGTGATCACAGTACCAATCTATGATATCCACATTTGCGCAATACAACACAGCCGAGAGTTGACACCTCGTGCTCACTGAATGGGAAAACAATGGCTTACTTAGTACGCATGCGTATCTCATTGCACCATTATCTCATAACTATCCGCTCAAACTGGCTGTAGCAGGATTCAGGAATGCATCAACATTCTTCACTGAACCCAAATAGCATCCAGGACATCTGGAATTGAACTCAGATAATACCCAGGTACTGAACTCCAGTAACCAGAAGCAAAGACATATAGGAGTGAACACTAAACATACATACATATGACATTCATATGACATTTAGTGACAAGATATATATATATATATATATATACACTGTACAGGGCTGCGTAATATGTTGGCGCTCTATAAATACTAAATAATAATAATAATAAATGGCTGCTGCGCATGTGTGGTCCAAGCCATGTATCGCCTAGATCGTCCTGCATTTGCACTGATTGATCTTCGGAACTGCGCATTCACAGAATGATCAAGGAGACACTTATCTAGGGCCGCCCATGCACAGTAGCCCATGAAGGTGCTCAGCGGACTAGCTTTTGGAGGGGAAAAGCAGCAGAACAGCTCGGACTGGGAGGACAGTGAGGGACCTGTAGGACTACAGGGGGCTGGAAGAAGCCCCAGGTAAGTTAAAGGATACTGGCTGTACTGGTCAGAGGCCTTCTAGATACATACATGGCTTGTTGTTACTCAGGCTGTGCTGAAGGTGATGAAAGGCATACATGATAAGGCATACGTGATAAGGGACTTTTTCATCCCTGGTTCTAATCTCACCTGTAGTATACTACATATTGCTTTCATTTATACCCTTCCCATTTTAAACTTTCTCTATGACTTGTAAATGGTACTAATGTTTTAACTAAACTTTGCTGCCCTATGAAATGAACTTTGCCATATCTACATTTAGAATACAAGTGTCTCAGTCTCTCCCTCTCTCTCCCTTCATCAAAATAGAGACATGACTTTATTTTGATTTCTAAGTCAGCTAATCCCACCCATCAGGCAAAATACCCTTCTCTGCTGTCCCGTCTGATTGCGCACGCACGACTGTGAAGATGGGAAGAAGGTGTACCGCTTTACGGAGGACAGACAGCAGGACCTGGTCACCCGGAGCGAACGGGTTGAGGAGTGGCTCTACATTCCGTACGAAAGGCCTCGCTTGTAAAGCCGCCCAAGTACGGGGTGATAGAGTGAGGGGCTCCTCTTCTTTAGACGCAAAGGGAGCAAGGGTTAACCCAAATATTTAATAGTGTGCTGTATATGCATGCATTTTTCCCTTTTTCATCCCTATTGTCCAGGTGAAATTCTCTACTCTGATCGCTCATTCACAGCAGCAAAAGGTGATGACATGATGCTTAAAAACAGGTTTTAGATAATTGTTGGGCAGTGCTAAACTCGTGGGATTGAGATAGGAGTTCAAGATGGTAAAAATGAGATTTTCCCCTGGAACGGTAACTGTAGTGCAAGAAGTGCATGTGGTAGATGCATAGAGTGAGTCGAGGGGAAAAGTTCATGACCGGCCCAAGATGAGGAAAAACTGAAGCACATCTGGATGTAGTGGTCAGAGGCCTTCTAGTTACACACATGGCCTGTTGTTACCCAGTCTGTGCTGACGGTGACAAAGCTTACATGATAAGAAAAATTGAGACACTTTTATTTCTTAAAATGTTTTCATTGTTTCTGCAATGGCATGTAGACTGTTGATCCAGGGATTTTATCCTGTTGCCGTTTGGAGCCAAGAAAGATTTTTTTTCCCTTTTAGAGCATATTGTATCATGCTTTGCAAGGGTTTTTTTTTTGCCTTCTTGATCATCTGGGTATTCTAAAAGTGTCGATTTGTGCGCTCTTATTTTTCTCAAAATATGCATATGTTTGAATGTTTTGAAACGTAAATAAATATTTGAAAAAAATAAATAAATAAATATATATACCGGTATATATATTTAGATAGATAGAGAAATATAAATTTCAACTAGAGACACTGAGCATTTTTTACGTTATAACATCATTGCCTGCGGCCAAACTAAGTTAAATGCGCCCAATCTCATTGGAACTCGGAAGCTAAGGGGCTTAAAGAGACTCTGTAACAAATTTTTCAGCCTTAGTTCTTCTATCCTATAAGTTCCTATGCCTGCTCTGGCTTACTGCAGTCTTTCCTAACTGCACTGTCTCTGTAATAAATCAATGTATCTTTCCTCTGTCCTGTTTGTCGGGCTAAGGCTTGATTGTGTGGAATGTGCAGGGCTGCTTGTGATTGGTAGAAGCGATACACACCCTCTGCAGGCCCCCTGCACACTGTGAATGACTCACACACTATGCTTAGCTGGGCCTATTAGAAGCTGGTTAGTTTGTTTGTAAACACTGCATAAACTGTTAATTACAAGCCAGGATTGCAGCAGAGAGTGGCAGAAACAGCACAGAGGGGCACAGGAGAAAATAATGAATAGAATGGTATGCTTTTTATTGTAAGAATATTAGAGTACAGATTCTCTTTAAGGCCTAGTAATTAGCCGCTGCTCACACCAGCAGCTAATACTAGGTGCTGCAGGCAATTTTTATTTCAAGATAAATACATGTCTTGAAACATATGGACATTTTTATATGTCTTCTAGAATGTTTATAGTTATGTGTATGTGTGTATATTTGATAGTGTTGGTCAAACTCTCAAGAATTTTGATCCAGGGACTGCCTCTAACGTACTTGGGACTTTTTCAGCCTGTTGTGTTGCTTCAGGTCCCTTGCACTCCTCCTGGTCTGAACCATTTTGCTGCTGTGTCCCTTCGACAGCTTGCTGACTGATCCCAGATGATGGCTCAGCACTGTGGCGTAGTGGTTAGCTCTCTCGCCTTGCAGCGCTGGGTCCCTGGTTCGAATCCCAGCCAGGGCATTATCTGCAAAGAGTTTGTATGTTCTCTCTGTGTCTGCGTGGGTTTCCTGCGGGCACTCCGGTTTCCTCCCACATTCCAAAAAACATATGGATAAGTTAATTGGCTCCCCCTAAAAAATTGGCCCTAGACTACAGTACTTAGACTACAGTACTTACACTACATAATATAGATATATGGCAATGGTAGGGATTAGATTGTGAGCTCCTTTGAGGGACAGTTAGTGACAAGATATATATATATATACAATGTACAGCGCTGCGTAATATGTTGGTGCTATATAAATACTAAATAATAATAATAATAAATGGCTGCTGCGCATGTGTGGTCCAACCTTTCCCGGCCCGGGGACCACTTTGTGACCCAATTTTTTTCCGGGGACCGCATCGGGGGGAGTGGACGTCGGGTGCGCGTCCTAGTGGACAGTGGAGTGGGTTACGGGGGGGGGGGGGGGGGGGGGTTCTGGCGTGGGTGCAGTGGCATAGCTAGCATAGTTGCCCCAGTATAGGGAGTTTAGTTGCCCCAGTATAGCCATTATAATGCCCCAGTATAACCTGTATAGTGCCCCAGTATAGCAAGTATAGTGCCCCAGTATAGCCAGTATAGTGCCCCAGTATAGCCAGAATAGTGCCCCAGTATAGCCAGTATAGTGCCCCAGTATAGCCAGAATAGTGCCCCAGTATAGCCAGAATAGTGCCCCAGTATAGCCAGTATAGTGCCCCAGTATAGCCAGAATAGTGCCCCAGTATAGCCAGAATAGTGCCCCAGTATAGCCAGTATAGTGCCCCAGTATAGCCAGAATAGTGCCCCAGTATAGCCAGAATAGTGCCCCAGTATAGCCAGTATAGTGAGCCAGTATAGCCAGTATAGTGCCCCAATATAGTGCCCCAGTATAGCGCCCCAGTATAATGCCCCAGTATAGCCAGAATAGTGCCCCAGTATAGCCAGAATAGTGCCCCAGTATAGCCAGAATAGTGCCCCAGTATAGCCAGTATAGTGAGCCAGTATAGTGCCCCAGTATAGCGCCCCAGTATAGCCAGTATAGTGCCCCAATATAGTGCCCCAGTATAATGCCCCAGTATAGCGCCCCAGTATAGCAAGTATAGTGCCCCAGGATAGCCAGTATAGTGCCCCAGGATAGCGCCCCGGTATGGCCAGGTGGTGGTCCCCGCCGCTGTTATTACCTTAACAGCGGCCGCTCTCCCTCCCTTCTTTTATTTTTCTCAAAATATGCATATGTTTAAATGTTTTGAAATGTAAATAAATATCTAAAAAAAAATATATATATATATATATATATATATATATATGTAGATAGATAGAGTAATATAAATTTCAACTAGAGACACTGAGCATTTTTTACGTTATAACATCACTGCCTGCGGCCAAACTAAGTTAAATGCGCCCGATCTCATTGGAACTCGGAAGCTAAGGGGCTTAAGGCCTAGTAATTAGCCGCTGCTCACACTAGCAGCTAATACTAGGTGCTGCAGGCAATTTTTATTTCAAGATAAATACATGTCTTGAAACATATGGACATTTTTATATGTCTTCTAGAATGTTTATAGTTATGTGTATGTGTGTATATTTGATAGTGTTGGTCAAACTCTCAAGAATTTTGATCCAGGGACTGCCTCTAACGTACTTGGGACTTTTTCAGCCTGTTGTATTGCTTCAGGTCCCTTGCACTCCTCCTGGTCCGAACCATTTTGCTGCTGTGTCCCTCCGACAGCTTGCCGACTGATCCCTGATGATGGCTCAGCACGGTGGCGTAGTGGTTAGCTCTCTCGCCTTGCAGCGCTGGGTCCCTGGTTCGAATCCCAGCCAGGGCACTATCTGCAAAGAGTTTGTATGCTCTCTCTGTCTGCGTGGGTTTCCTCCGGGCACTCCGGTTTCCTCCCACATTCCAAAAAACATACGGATAAGTTAATTGGCTCCCCCTAAAAAATTGGCCCTAGACTACAGTGCTTAGACTACAGTACTTACACTACATAATATAGATATATGGCACTGGTAGGGATTAGATTGTGAGCTCCTTTGAGGGACAGTTAGTGACAAGATATATATATATATATATATATATATATATATATATATATATACACTGTACAGGGCTGCGTAATATGTTGGCGCTATATAAATACTAAATAATAATAATAAATGGCTGCTGCGCATGTATGGTCCAAGCCATGTATCGCCTAGATCGGCCTGCATTTGCACTGATTGATCTTCGAAACTGCGCATTCACAGAACGATCAAGGAGACACTTATCTAGGGCCGCCCATGCACAGTAGCCCATGAAGGGGCTCAGCGGACTAGCTTTTGGAGGGGTAAAGCAGCAGAACAGCTCGGACTGGGAGGACAGTGAGGGACCTGTAGGACTACAGGGGGCTGGAAGAAGCCCCAGGTAAGTTAAAGGATACTGGCTGTACTGGTCAGAGGCCTTCTAGATACATGCATGGCTTGTTGTTACTCAGGCTGTGCTAAAGGTGATGAAAGGCATACATGATACGGCATACGTGATAAGGGACTTTTTCATCCCTGCTTCTATTCTCACCTGTAGTATACTACATATTGCTTTCATTTATACCCTTCCCATTTTAAACTTTCTCTATGACTTGTAAATGGTACTAATGTTTTAACTAAACTTTGCTGCCCTATGAAATGAACTTTGCCATATCTACATTTAGAATACAAGTGTCTCTGTCTCTCCCTCTCTCTCCCTTCATCAAAATAGAGACATGATTTTATTTTGATTTCTAAGTCAGCTAATCCCACCCATCAGGCAAAATACCCTTCTCTGCTGTCCCGTCTGATTGCGCACGCACGACTGTGAAGATGGGAAGAAGGTGTACCGCTTTACGGAGGACAGACAGCAGGACCTGGTCACCCGGAGCGAACGGGTTGAGGAGTGGCTCTACATTCCGTACGAAAGGCCTCGCTTGTAAAGCAGCCCAAGTACGGGGTGATAGAGTGAGGGGCTCCTCTTCTTTAGACGCAAAGGGAGCAAGGGTTAACCCAAATATTTATTAGTGTGCTGTATATGCATGCATTTTGCCCTTTTTCATCCCTATTGTCCAGGTGAAATTCTCTTCTCTGATCGCTCATTCAAAGCAGCAAAATGTGATGACATGATGCTTAAAAACAGGTTTTAGATAATTGTTGTGCAGTGCTAAACTCGTGGGATTGAGATAGAAGTCCAAGATGGTAAAAATGAGATTTTCCCCTGGAACGGTAACTGTAGTGCAAGAAGTGCATGTGCGTAGATGCATAGAGTGAGTCGAGGGGAAAAGTTCATGACTGGCCCAAGATGAGGAAAAACTGAAGCACATCTGGATGTAGTGGTCAGAGGCCTTCTAGTTACACACATGGCCTGTTGTTACCCAGTCTGTGCTGACGATGACAAAGCTTACATGATAAGAAAAATTGAGACACTTTTATTGCTTAAAATGTTTTCATTGTTTCTGCAATGGCATGTAGACTGTTGATCCAGGGATTTTATCCTGTTGCCGTTTGGAGCCAAGAAAGATTTTTTTCCCTTTTAGAGCATATTGTATCATGCTTTGCAAGGGTTTTTTTTTTGCCTTCTTGATCATCTGGGTATTCTAAAAGTGTCGATTTGTGCGCTTTTATTTTTCTCAAAATATGCATATGTTTGAATGTTTTGAAACGTAAATAAATATCTGAAATATATATATATATATATATATATATATATATATATATATATATATTTATGTAGATAGATAGAGTAATATAAATTTCAACTAGAGACACTGAGCATTTTTTACGTTATAACATCATTGCCTGCGGCCAAACTAAGTTAAATGCGCCCGATCTCATTGGAACTCGGAAGCTAAGGGGCTTAAGGCCTAGTAATTAGCCGCTCCTCACACCAGCAGCTAATACTAGGTGCTGCAGGCAATTTTTATTTCAAGATAAATACATGTCTTGAAACATATGGACATTTTTATATGTCTTCTAGAATGTTTATAGTTATGTGTATGTGTGTATATTTGATAGTGTTGGTCAAACTCTCAAGAATTTTGATCCAGGGACTGCCTCTAACGTACTTGGGACTTTTTCAGCCTGTTGTATTGCTTCAGGTCCCTTGCACTCCTCCTGGTCTGAACCATTTTGCTGCTGTTTCCCTCCGACAGCTTGCCGACTGATCCCTGATGATGGCTTAGCATGGTGGCGTAGTGGTTAGCTCTCTCGCCTTGCAGCGCTGGGTCCCTGGTTCGAATCCCAGCCAGGGCACTATCTGCAAAGAGTTTGTATGTTCTCTCTGTGTCTGCGTGGGTTTCCTCCGGGCACTCTGGTTTCCTCCCACATTCCAAAAAACATACGAATAAGTTAATTGGCTCCCCCTAAAAAATTGACCCTAGACTACAGAACTTAGACTACAGTACTTACACTACATAATATAGATATATGGCAATGGTAGGGATTAGATTGTGAGCTCCTTTGAGGGACAGTTAGTGACAAGATATATATTGTGGACTGTTGCAGCCTCTTGCAGGATTCCACCATGCACAAACAGGGGTAGTGACCAGTTTTTCCCATACAACCAGTCTGTTGCTCAGGCTTTATTTTGCAAGTTGCTCAAAACAATAAACAAAAAGGAAAATAAACATAGCCGTCTGGCTCCTGCCTACCTCACTCAGCAGTCCTGTCTATACTAGCAACACAAATGTATTTGATCACAGTCCATGAAACAAAACAGAGCAACTTACAGTTTAGCAGGTTTGCAATTACTCACAGAGCTCCTTTTCCTTGCAGCTTTCAGGCAAACTGCATACAGGAAGCTCTCCCATTGTCCAGCCTGCTAACTTAAGTACTACACCTGTGTGAGCAGCACACAGATAGGAAAAACCCGGACTGGCTCCAGGTGGTCAGGGAACCCACCCAGCTCTTCCCTGACCGGCTCCAGGACCCTAGACTGGTTTCCTTTTTCCCAATAGGCTTCAGGAAAGAAGAAAACAACAATATTCCTGGAGCCTTTTAACACATGAAGTGCTGAAATCGTGGTGCAACATATACACCATCCAGCACTTTCTCTGATAAACATTGTGACACCCTGTCACATACCTCCCCCCTCTGTTCGAACCCGTGGGTACGGACACTTTCCATAAACATACAATAAGTATGGGAGAGAGCATCAGCATTAGCCTGCAGCTTTCCAGCTCTGTGCTCCACTGAGAAGTTGTAGTCTTGTAGAGACAGGAACCAACGAGTTACTCTCGCATTCTGACCTTTTGCTTGTGCCATCCAGGTAAGGGGGGAGTGATCAGTCACCAAACGAAACCGACGGCCAAGCAGATAGTATCGTAGAGCCTCCAAGGCCCATTTGATGGCCAAACACTCACGCTCCACAATACTATAGTTTTTCTCAGCCGGAGTTAATTTTCTACTCAAGTATACCACTGGATGCTCCTCTCCATGCACCATCTGTGACAACACAGCGCCTAGGCCCACATTGGACGCATCCGTTTGTACCACAAACTTTTTTTTGAAATCAGGAGCAATCAAGACTGGCCCACTACATAACACTTCCTTGAGTTTACAGAATGCAACCTCAGCATCTTTGTTCCAAGTAATTCCCCCTGAGCTTTTGCCTTTGATTAGGTTCGTAAGTGGGGCAGCTATGGTGGCAAAATCTGGGACAAACCTCTGGTAATATCCTACCATGCCCAGAAATGTCCTGACCTGCTTTTTTGTGCAAGGTTGAGGCCATTCCTTGATTGCGTGTACCTTTTGGACCTGGGGTCTGATGAGGCCTTTTCCAATAATGTACCCTAGGTATCGTGCCTCTTCGAGGCCCAGGGCACATTTCTTTGGATTGGCAGTCAGACCGGCCTGCCGAATGGAGTTGATAACAGCTTGAACTTTGGGAAGATGACTTTCCCAGTCCGAACTGAATATCACAACGTCGTCAAGGTACGCCGATGCAAAATGCTGGTGTGGTCTGAGGACCTCATCCATCAGCCTCTGGAAGGTGGCTGGGGCCCCATGAAGCCCAAATGGCATTCGCACATAATGGAACAAGCCCTGTGGGGTAGAAAATGCTGTCTTCTCTCTAGCAGTTGGAGTAAGTGGAATCTGCCAGTACCCTCTGGTTAGATCCAGGGTGGTAATGTACCTTGCTGGCCCTAATCTTTCTATTAACTCATCCACCCGTGGCATCGGATAAGTGTCAAACTTTGAGACCTCGTTAAGTTTACGAAAATCATTGCAAAACCGCAATGAACCATCAGGTTTTGGTACCAAGACAATAGGGCTACTCCACTCACTATGTGACGGTTCAATAACCCCTAGTTCCAACATTCTCTGAATTTCCCCTGCTACTGCCTGCCTGCGGGCTTCAGGAATACGATATGGCTTCAGGCGAACCCGAGCTTGTGGATCTGTAACAATATCATGCTCAATCACATGAGTGCACCCTGGCAAATCTGAAAATACGTCAGCATTTCTAAGGAGGAATTCTTTTACTTCTTGGGCTTGGGGCCTTGATAAAGCCTCCGAGACCTTCACCTCAGGAACTCCTCCCTGGAGTGAAGGACTGAGACGCTCAGCTGCCATTGAGACTAAAGGGTCCTTCCAGGCCTTGATTAAATTAACATGATAGATCTGTATCTTTTTCCGTTTGTCAGGTTGGTGTACTTTATAATTCACATCCCCCATTTTTTCCACAATTTCATAGGGACCTTGCCACTTTGCTAGAAATTTACTTTCTGCTGTGGGGACCAGAACCAGGACCCGATCACCTGGCTCAAAAACCCTGAGTCTGGCTCCCCGATTATAGATACGACTCTGGGCTTCTTGAGCCTGCCTCATATGTTCCTGAACTATGGGCATTACTGCTGTGATGCGGTCCTGCATCTGTAAAACATGTTCCACAACTGAGCGGTGAGGAGAAGGCTCCTCTTCCCATGATTCTTTTGCAATATCTAAAAGTCCCCGGGGGTGTCGCCCGTACAAAAGCTCAAACGGGGAAAACCCAGTAGATGACTGAGGTACTTCACGAACTGCAAACATCAAGTAAGGGAGTAGGCAATCCCAGTCTCTCCCGTCTGCATCAACCACCCTTTTTAACATACTTTTGAGAGTCTTATTGAATCGCTCTACCAACCCGTCAGTTTGAGGGTGGTAGACTGATGTCCTTAACTGTTGTATACCCAGTAATTTACACAAATCTTTCATTACCCTAGACATAAAGGGCGTTCCTTGATCTGTCAGGATCTCTTTGGGTATACCTGTTCTAGCAAACATGTGAAACAGTTCCCGAGCAATTGTTTTAGCTGATGTGTTCCGTAAGGGAATCGCCTCTGGATATCTTGTGGCGTAGTCTAAAACCACCAGAATGTATTGATGTCCCTTTGCAGACTTCACCAGGGGCCCCACCAGATCCATAGCAATCCGGTGAAAAGGTACCTCAATGATGGGTAGTGGTACCAAGGGGCCCCGGAAATGAGGAGCAGGGGACGTCAACTGACATTCTGGGCAAGACCCACAGTAACGTTTGATTTCTGCAAACACCCCAGGCCAAAAAAACCTTTGGAGCACTCGTTGCTGAGTCTTCTCAGCAGCCAAGTGTCCTCCCATTGGGTTTTTATGAGCCAGGTCAAGTACAATTTTTCTGTGTGAACTAGGAACAACCAGTTGTTCCACCATTTCACCTCTTATATTATCAACACGATAAAGGAGATTATGGTTGACAACAAAGTGAGGATACACATTCTCCAATCCTGTACCCTGGGCAACACCATTAATCACAGCCACATTTTCCCAAGCATGAGCTAAGGTTGGATCCCTTAACTGGGATGTGCCAAAGTTATCCTGAGAATACTCCAGTTCTGGCATAGGTGACTCTTCCACAGTCTCCTGGGACGCTTCAGTGTCCCCAACCAACACAGAGAGAGGGAATTGGTCAGGCTCAACTGGGGCTACCCTTACAGCTGAGACTTCAGAACTTGAGTCCCCAATTTCTGGCAAAGAAGCTGAACATTCATCTCCCAAAGTTAAGGGAGTCTGGGGTGGGAACTCGACCTTCCAGAGTTCCCAAAACAAGGGAAAGTCACGTCCCAGTATAACACTATGCATCAATGATTTAGACACTCCAACCTCATGGGGTGTTACCCCAAATTGGGTTTCAATTGGGACCACCGCTGTACCATAACTCTTTGCATCACCATGTATGCACAAAACACCAATACACTGTTTTTTCATCTGGTCTGGTGCTACCAGATCTGAATGTACAAGCGTGACCAGGCTCCCAGAGTCTAGCAATGCCTGGACACTCCTTCCACCCACTTTGACCAGCGCCATGTGGGCCACAGCAGATGTCAGACACGCAGGATGGGCAAAGAAGGATAACCGCCGTGCTGCTTCACACTCCATGGGCTCTGTGACCATAGGACACTTGGCAGCTACATGCCCCCAAGCTTTACACCGCCAGCACTGGATACTGGAGCCTGGTAGAGTATCTTTCGAAAACCTGGTATCCATGTTGGTCTTCACCCATGTTTTAGAACCCCCAGGAGAACTTAGGGCTGATGTGCCTCTTCCTGGCCCTGCTGGCAGACGCCGCTTTGCAGGTATGTTCTCTGGAGCCGACACACCTGCTAAAAACCCTTCTGCCGCTAGGTAGCGTTCTACCATCTCAACCAACTCATCTGCGGACTTTGGATCAGCATGACTAACCCACTTTCTTAACTCATGCGGCAGAGCTGTCAAGAATCGATCCATCGTGACCCTTTCGACAATCTGGGGTGCAGTGAGTATCTCAGGTTGTAACCATTTTCGCACAAGATAAATCAGATCATGCATCTGTGACCTGGGAGACTTATTAGACAGGTAATTCCAACGGTGCACTCGTTGGGCCCGCACAGCTGGAGTGACCCCCAACCGGCGGAGAATTTCTAGTTTTAATTTCTCATAGTCCTGAGCATCCTCAGCAGTCAAATCAAAATATGCTTTCTGAGAATCACCGGTTAGAAACGGAGCAACCAAGCCTGCCCACTGGGTCTTAGGCCACGCCTCTCGCTCTGCTGTACGCTCAAATGTATTCAGAAATGCTTCCACATCATCATGTGGAGTCATCTTTTGGAGAAAGTGGCTTGCTTTAACCAACCCACTGTTACCAGTGGCACTGCCAGCTTGTTCCTGGCGCAAGTTCAGCTGCTGCAGAACCTCCGCAAGGGTTTCTCTGTCTTTCCTGGCAGCTTCAGCTTGCACATTCCTATCTCTCTCTGCTGCCTCAGCCAGGGCTGTCACCTGAGCACTCAGCAGACGTACAATTTCCTGCTGTGCCTCCTGCTGGGCAGCCTGCTGTGCAGCCAGCGCCTCCTGCTGGGCAGCCTGCTGTGCATTAGTCTCTCGCTGCAGCACATTTGCCTCTTGCTGGGCTGCACTAAGTTGAGCCAAGCGTAACACAAGATCTTCCATCGTTTTTACAAACAGCAGACGTGATGCAATGCAACCAACTTGCTAGATGAAACGCACTTGGTAGGGAATCTTTATGCCCGCATCCGAGCACCAATTGTGGACTGTTGCAGCCTCTTGCAGGATTCCACCATGCACAAACAGGGGTAGTGACCAGTTTTTCCCATACAACCAGTCTGTTGCTCAGGCTTTATTTTGCAAGTTGCTCAAAACAATAAACAAAAAGGAAAATAAACATAGCCGTCTGGCTCCTGCCTACCTCACTCAGCAGTCCTGTCTATACTAGCAACACAAATGTATTTGATCACAGTCCATGAAACAAAACAGAGCAACTTACAGTTTAGCAGGTTTGCAATTACTCACAGAGCTCCTTTTCCTTGCAGCTTTCAGGCAAACTGCATACAGGAAGCTCTCCCATTGTCCAGCCTGCTAACTTAAGTACTACACCTGTGTGAGCAGCACACAGATAGGAAAAACCCGGACTGGCTCCAGGTGGTCAGGGAACCCACCCAGCTCTTCCCTGACCGGCTCCAGGACCCTAGACTGGTTTCCTTTTTCCCAATAGGCTTCAGGAAAGAAGAAAACAACAATATTCCTGGAGCCTTTTAACACATGAAGTGCTGAAATCGTGGTGCAACATATACACCATCCAGCACTTTCTCTGATAAACATTGTGACACCCTGTCACAATATATATATACATTGTACAGCGCTGCGTAATATGTTGGCGCTATATAAATACTAAATAATAATAATAATAAATGGCTGCTGCGCATGTGTGGTCCAAGCCATGTATCGCCTAGATCGTCCTGCATTTGCACTGATTGATCTTCGGAACTGCGCATTCACAGAACGATCAAGGAGACACTTATCTAGGGCCGCCCATGCACAGTAGCCCATGAAGGGGCTCAGCGGACTAGCTTTTGGAGGGGTAAAGCAGCAGAACAGCTCGGACTGGGAGGACAGTGAGGGACCTGTAGGACTACAGGGGGCTGGAAGAAGCCCCAGGTAAGTTAAAGGATACTGGCTGTACTGGTCAGAGGCCTTCTAGATACATGCATGGCTTGTTGTTACTCAGGCTGTGCTAAAGGTGATGAAAGGCATACATGATACGGCATACGTGATAAGGGACTTTTTCATCCCTGGTTCTAATCTCACCTGTAGTATACTACATATTGCTTTCATTTATACCCTTCCCATTTTAAACTTTCTCTATGACTTGTAAATGGTACTAATGTTTTAACTAAACTTTGCTGCCCTATGAAATGAACTTTGCCATATCTACATTTAGAATACAAGGGTTTCTGTCTCTCCCTCTCTCTCCCTTCATCAAAATAGAGACATGACTTTATTTTGATTTCTAAGTCAGCTAATCCCACCCATCAGGCAAAATACCCTTCTCTGCTGTCCCGTCTGATTGCGCACGCACGACTGTGAAGATGGGAAGAAGGTGTACCGCTTTACGGAGGACAGACAGCAGGACCTGGTCACCCGGAGCGAACGGGTTTAGGAGTGGCTCTACATTCCGTACGAAAGGCCTCGCTTGTAAAGCCGCCCAAGTACGGGGTGATAGAGTGAGGGGCTCCACTTCTTTAGACGCAAAGGGAGCAAGGGTTAACCCAAATATTTAATAGTGTGCTGTATATGCATGCATTTTGCCCTTTTTCATCCCTATTGTCCAGGTGAAATTCTCTTCTCTGATCGCTCATTCAAAGCAGCAAAATGTGATGACATGATGCTTAAAAACAGGTTTTAGATAATTGTTGTGCAGTGCTAAACTCGTGGGATTGAGATAGAAGTCCAAGATGGTAAAAATGAGATTTTCCCCTGGAACGGTAACTGTAGTGCAAGAAGTGCATGTGCGTAAATGCATAGAGTGAGTCGAGGGGAAAAGTTAATGACTGGCCCAAGATGAGGAAAAACTGAAGCACATCTGGATGTAGTGGTCAGAGGCCTTCTAGTTACACACATGGTCTGTTGTTACCCAGTCTGTGCTGACGGTGACAAAGCTTACATGATAAGAAAAATTGAGACTCTTTTATGTCTTTAAATGTTTTCATTGTTTCTGCAATGGCATGTAGACTGTTGATCCAGGGATTTTATCCTGTTGCCGTTTGGAGCCAAGAAAGATTTTTTTCCCTTTTAGAGCATATTGTATCATGCTTTGCAAGGGTTTTTTTTTTTTTTTGCCTTCTTGATCATCTGGGTATTCTAAAAGTGTCGATTTGTGCGCTTTTATTTTTCTCAAAATATGCATATGTTTAAATGTTTTGAAACGTAAATAAATATCTGAAAAAAAAAATAAATTAAAATATATATATATATATATATATATATATATATATATATATATATATATATATATATATATATATATATATATATGTAGATAGATAGAGTAATATAAATTTCAACTAGAGACACTGAGCATTTTTTACGTTATAACATCATTGCCTGCGGCCAAACTAAGTTAAATGCGCCCGATCTCATTGGAACTCGGAAGCTAAGGGGCTTAAGGCCTAGTAATTAGCCGCTGCTCACACCAGCAGCTAATACTAGGTGCTGCAGGCAATTTTTATTTCAAGATAAATACATGTCTTGAAACATATGGACATTTTTATATGTCTTCTAGAATGTTTATAGTTATGTGTATGTGGGTATATTTGATAGTGTTGGTCAAACTCTCAAGAATTTTGATCCAGGGACTGCCTCTAACGTACTTGGGACTTTTTCAGCCTGTTGTATTGCTTCAGGTCCCTTGCACTCCTCTTGGTCCGAACCATTTTGCTGCTGTTTCCCTCCGACAGCTTGCCGACTGATCCCTGATGATGGCTCAGCACGGTGGCGTAGTGGTTAGCTCTCTCGCCTTGCAGCGCTGGGTCCCTGGTTCGAATCCCAGCCAGGGCACTATCTGCAAAGAGTTTGTATGTTCTCTCTGTGTCTGCGTGGGTTTCCTCCGGGCACTCTGGTTTCCTCCCACATTCCAAAAAACATACGAATAAGTTAATTGGCTCCCCCTAAAAAATTGACCCTAGACTACAGAACTTAGACTACAGTACTTACACTACATAATATAGATATATGGCAATGGTAGGGATTAGATTGTGAGCTCCTTTGAGGGACAGTTAGTGACAAGATATATATATATACATTGTACAGCGCTGCGTAATATGTTGGCGCTATATAAATACTAAATAATAATAATAATAAATGGCTGCTGCGCATGTGTGGTCCAAGCCATGTATCGCCTAGATCGTCCTGCATTTGCACTGATTGATCTTCGGAACTGCGCATTCACAGAACGATCAAGGAGACACTTATCTAGGGCCGCCCATGCACAGTAGCCCATGAAGGGGCTCAGCGGACTAGCTTTTGGAGGGGTAAAGCAGCAGAACAGCTCGGACTGGGAGGACAGTGAGGGACCTGTAGGACTACAGGGGGCTGGAAGAAGCCCCAGGTAAGTTAAAGGATACTGGCTGTACTGGTCAGAGGCCTTCTAGATACATACATGGCTTGTTGTTACTCAGGCTGTGCTGAAGGTGATGAAAGGCATACATGATACGGCATACGTGATAAGGGACTTTTTCATCCCTGGTTCTAATCTCACCTGTAGTATACTACATATTGCTTTCATTTATACCCTTCCCATTTTAAACTTTCTCTATGACTTGTAAATGGTACTAATGTTTTAACTAAACTTTGCTGCCCTATGAAATGAACTTTGCCATATCTACATTTAGAATACAAGGGTTTCTGTCTCTCCCTCTCTCTCCCTTCATCAAAATAGAGACATGACTTTATTTTGATTTCTAAGTCAGCTAATCCCACCCATCAGGCAAAATACCCTTCTCTGCTGTCCCGTCTGATTGCGCACGCACGACTGTGAAGATGGGAAGAAGGTGTACCGCTTTACGGAGGACAGACAGCAGGACCTGGTCACCCGGAGCGAACGGGTTTAGGAGTGGCTCTACATTCCGTACGAAAGGCCTCGCTTGTAAAGCCGCCCAAGTACGGGGTGATAGAGTGAGGGGCTCCACTTCTTTAGACGCAAAGGGAGCAAGGGTTAACCCAAATATTTAATAGTGTGCTGTATATGCATGCATTTTGCCCTTTTTCATCCCTATTGTCCAGGTGAAATTCTCTTCTCTGATCGCTCATTCAAAGCAGCAAAATGTGATGACATGATGCTTAAAAACAGGTTTTAGATAATTGTTGTGCAGTGCTAAACTCGTGGGATTGAGATAGGAGTCCAAGATGGTAAAAATGAGATTTTCCCCTGGAACGGTAACTGTAGTGCAAGAAGTGCATGTGCGTAGATGCATAGAGTGAGTCGAGGGGAAAAGTTAATGACTGGCCCAAGATGAGGAAAAACTGAAGCACATCTGGATGTAGTGGTCAGAGGCCTTCTAGTTACACACATGGTCTGTTGTTACCCAGTCTGTGCTGACGGTGACAAAGCTTACATGATAAGAAAAATTGAGACTCTTTTATGTCTTTAAATGTTTTCATTGTTTCTGCAATGGCATGTAGACTGTTGATCCAGGGATTTTATCCTGTTGCCGTTTGGAGCCAAGAAAGATTTTTTTCCCTTTTAGAGCATATTGTATCATGCTTTGCAAGGGTTTTTTTTTTTTTTTGCCTTCTTGATCATCTGGGTATTCTAAAAGTGTCGATTTGTGCGCTTTTATTTTTCTCAAAATATGCATATGTTTAAATGTTTTGAAACGTAAATAAATATCTGAAAAAAAAAATAAATTAAAAAATATATATATATATATATATATATATATATATATATATATATATATATATATATATATATATATATATATATATATATGTAGATAGATAGAGTAATATAAATTTCAACTAGAGACACTGAGCATTTTTTACGTTATAACATCATTGCCTGCGGCCAAACTAAGTTAAATGCGCCCGATCTCATTGGAACTCGGAAGCTAAGGGGCTTAAGGCCTAGTAATTAGCCGCTGCTCACACCAGCAGCTAATACTAGGTGCTGCAGGCAATTTTTATTTCAAGATAAATACATGTCTTGAAACATATGGACATTTTTATATGTCTTCTAGAATGTTTATAGTTATGTGTATGTGGGTATATTTGATAGTGTTGGTCAAACTCTCAAGAATTTTGATCCAGGGACTGCCTCTAACGTACTTGGGACTTTTTCAGCCTGTTGTATTGCTTCAGGTCCCTTGCACTCCTCTTGGTCCGAACCATTTTGCTGCTGTTTCCCTCCGACAGCTTGCCGACTGATCCCTGATGATGGCTCAGCACGGTGGCGTAGTGGTTAGCTCTCTCGCCTTGCAGCGCTGGGTCCCTGGTTCGAATCCCAGCCAGGGCACTATCTGCAAAGAGTTTGTATGTTCTCTCTGTGTCTGCGTGGGTTTCCTCCGGGCACTCTGGTTTCCTCCCACATTCCAAAAAACATACGAATAAGTTAATTGGCTCCCCCTAAAAAATTGACCCTAGACTACAGAACTTAGACTACAGTACTTACACTACATAATATAGATATATGGCAATGGTAGGGATTAGATTGTGAGCTCCTTTGAGGGACAGTTAGTGACAAGATATATATATATACATTGTACAGCGCTGCGTAATATGTTGGCGCTATATAAATACTAAATAATAATAATAATAAATGGCTGCTGCGCATGTGTGGTCCAAGCCATGTATCGCCTAGATCGTCCTGCATTTGCACTGATTGATCTTCGGAACTGCGCATTCACAGAACGATCAAGGAGACACTTATCTAGGGCCGCCCATGCACAGTAGCCCATGAAGGGGCTCAGCGGACTAGCTTTTGGAGGGGTAAAGCAGCAGAACAGCTCGGACTGGGAGGACAGTGAGGGACCTGTAGGACTACAGGGGGCTGGAAGAAGCCCCAGGTAAGTTAAAGGATACTGGCTGTACTGGTCAGAGGCCTTCTAGATACATACATGGCTTGTTGTTACTCAGGCTGTGCTGAAGGTGATGAAAGGCATACATGATACGGCATACGTGATAAGGGACTTTTTCATCCCTGGTTCTAATCTCACCTGTAGTATACTACATATTGCTTTCATTTATACCCTTCCCATTTTAAACTTTCTCTATGACTTGTAAATGGTACTAATGTTTTAACTAAACTTTGCTGCCCTATGAAATGAACTTTGCCATATCTACATTTAGAATACAAGGGTTTCTGTCTCTCCCTCTCTCTCCCTTCATCAAAATAGAGACATGACTTTATTTTGATTTCTAAGTCAGCTAATCCCACCCATCAGGCAAAATACCCTTCTCTGCTGTCCCGTCTGATTGCGCACGCACGACTGTGAAGATGGGAAGAAGGTGTACCGCTTTACGGAGGACAGACAGCAGGACCTGGTCACCCGGAGCGAACGGGTTTAGGAGTGGCTCTACATTCCGTACGAAAGGCCTCGCTTGTAAAGCCGCCCAAGTACGGGGTGATAGAGTGAGGGGCTCCACTTCTTTAGACGCAAAGGGAGCAAGGGTTAACCCAAATATTTAATAGTGTGCTGTATATGCATGCATTTTGCCCTTTTTCATCCCTATTGTCCAGGTGAAATTCTCTTCTCTGATCGCTCATTCAAAGCAGCAAAATGTGATGACATGATGCTTAAAAACAGGTTTTAGATAATTGTTGTGCAGTGCTAAACTCGTGGGATTGAGATAGGAGTCCAAGATGGTAAAAATGAGATTTTCCCCTGGAACGGTAACTGTAGTGCAAGAAGTGCATGTGCGTAGATGCATAGAGTGAGTCGAGGGGAAAAGTTAATGACTGGCCCAAGATGAGGAAAAACTGAAGCACATCTGGATGTAGTGGTCAGAGGCCTTCTAGTTACACACATGGTCTGTTGTTACCCAGTCTGTGCTGACGGTGACAAAGCTTACATGATAAGAAAAATTGAGACTCTTTTATGTCTTTAAATGTTTTCATTGTTTCTGCAATGGCATGTAGACTGTTGATCCAGGGATTTTATCCTGTTGCCGTTTGGAGCCAAGAAAGATTTTTTTCCCTTTTAGAGCATATTGTATCATGCTTTGCAAGGGTTTTTTTTTTTTTTTGCCTTCTTGATCATCTGGGTATTCTAAAAGTGTCGATTTGTGCGCTTTTATTTTTCTCAAAATATGCATATGTTTAAATGTTTTGAAACGTAAATAAATATCTGAAAAAAAAAAAATAAATTAAAATATATATATATATATATATATATATATATATATATATATATATATATATATATATATATATATATATATATATATATATATATATATATATATATGTAGATAGATAGAGTAATATAAATTTCAACTAGAGACACTGAGCATTTTTTACGTTATAACATCATTGCCTGCGGCCAAACTAAGTTAAATGCGCCCGATCTCATTGGAACTCGGAAGCTAAGGGGCTTAAGGCCTAGTAATTAGCCGCTGCTCACACCAGCAGCTAATACTAGGTGCTGCAGGCAATTTTTATTTCAAGATAAATACATGTCTTGAAACATATGGACATTTTTATATGTCTTCTAGAATGTTTATAGTTATGTGTATGTGGGTATATTTGATAGTGTTGGTCAAACTCTCAAGAATTTTGATCCAGGGACTGCCTCTAACGTACTTGGGACTTTTTCAGCCTGTTGTATTGCTTCAGGTCCCTTGCACTCCTCTTGGTCTGAACCATTTTGCTGCTGTTTCCCTCCGACAGCTTGCCGACTGATCCCTGATGATGGCTCAGCACGGTGGCGTAGTGGTTAGCTCTCTCGCCTTGCAGCGCTGGGTCCCTGGTTCGAATCCCAGCCAGGGCACTATCTGCAAAGAGTTTGTATGTTCTCTCTGTGTCTGCGTGGGTTTCCTCCGGGCACTCTGGTTTCCTCCCACATTCCAAAAAACATACGAATAAGTTAATTGGCTCCCCCTAAAAAATTGACCCTAGACTACAGAACTTAGACTACAGTACTTACACTACATAATATAGATATATGGCAATGGTAGGGATTAGATTGTGAGCTCCTTTGAGGGACAGTTAGTGACAAGATATATATATATACATTGTACAGCGCTGCGTAATATGTTGGCGCTATATAAATACTAAATAATAATAATAATAAATGGCTGCTGCGCATGTGTGGTCCAAGCCATGTATCGCCTAGATCGTCCTGCATTTGCACTGATTGATCTTCGGAACTGCGCATTCACAGAACGATCAAGGAGACACTTATCTAGGGCCGCCCATGCACAGTAGCCCATGAAGGGGCTCAGCGGACTAGCTTTTGGAGGGGTAAAGCAGCAGAACAGCTCGGACTGGGAGGACAGTGAGGGACCTGTAGGACTACAGGGGGCTGGAAGAAGCCCCAGGTAAGTTAAAGGATACTGGCTGTACTGGTCAGAGGCCTTCTAGATACATGCATGGCTTGTTGTTACTCAGGCTGTGCTCAAGGTGATGAAAGGCATACATGATACGGCATACGTGATAAGGGACTTTTTCATCCCTGGTTCTAATCTCACCTGTAGTATACTACATATTGCTTTCATTTATACCCTTCCCATTTTAAACTTTCTCTATGACTTGTAAATGGTACTAATGTTTTAACTAAACTTTGCTGCCCTATGAAATGAACTTTGCCATATCTACATTTAGAATACAAGGGTTTCTGTCTCTCCCTCTCTCTCCCTTCATCAAAATAGAGACATGACTTTATTTTGATTTCTAAGTCAGCTAATCCCACCCATCAGGCAAAATACCCTTCTCTGCTGTCCCGTCTGATTGCGCACGCACGACTGTGAAGATGGGAAGAAGGTGTACCGCTTTACGGAGGACAGACAGCAGGACCTGGTCACCCGGAGCGAACGGGTTGAGGAGTGGCTCTACATTCCGTACAAAAGGCCTCGCTTGTAAAGCAGCCCAAGTACGGGGTGATAGAGTGAGGGGCTCCTCTTCTTTAGACGCAAAGGGAGCAAGGGTTAACCCAAATATTTAATAGTGTGCTGTATATGCATGCATTTTTCCCTTTTTCATCCCTATTGTCCAGGTGAAATTCTCTTCTCTGATCGCTCATTCACAGCAGCAAAAGGTGATGACATGATGCTTAAAAACAGGTTTTAGATAATTGTTGGGCAGTGCTAAACTCGTGGGATTGAGATAGGAGTCCAAGATGGTAAAAATGAGATTTTCCCCTGGAACGGTAACTGTAGTGCAAGAAGTGCATGTGCGTAGATGCATAGAGTGAGTCGAGGGGAAAAGTTCAGGACTGGCCCAAGATGAGGAAAAACTGAAGCACATGTGGATGTAGTGGTCAGAGGCCTTCTAGTTACACACATGGCCTGTTGTTACCCAGTCTGTGCTGACGGTGACAAAGCTTACATGATAAGAAAAATTGAGACACTTTTATGTCTTAAAATGTTTTCATTGTTTCTGCAATGGCATGTAGACTGTTGATCCAGGGATTTTATCCTGTTGCCGTTTGGAGCCAAGAAAGATTTTTTTCCCTTTTAGAGCATATTGTATCATGCTTTGCAAGGGGTTTTTTTTCGCCATCTTGATCATCTGGGTATTCTAAAAGTGTCGATTTGTGCGCTTTTATTTTTCTCAAAATATGCATATGTTTAAATGTTTTGAAACGTAAATAAATATCTGAAAAAAAAAATAAAATAAAAAAAAAAATATATATATATATATATATATATATTTATGTAGATAGATAGAGTAATATAAATTTCAACTAGAGACACTGAGCATTTTTTACGTTATAACATCATTGCCTGCGGCCAAACTAAGTTAAATGCGCCCGATCTCATTGGAACTCGGAAGCTAAGGGGCTTAAGGCCTAGTAATTAGCCGCTGCTCACACCAGCAGCTAATACTAGGTGCTGCAGGCAATTTTTATTTCAAGATAAATACATGTCTTGAAACATATGGACATTTTTATATGTCTTCTAGAATGTTTATAGTTATGTGTATGTGTGTATATTTGATAGTGTTGGTCAAACTCTCAAGAATTTTGATCCAGAGACTGCCTCTAACGTACTTGGGACTTTT
Organism: Hyperolius riggenbachi; assembly: GCF_040937935.1. Taxonomy (NCBI): domain Eukaryota; kingdom Metazoa; phylum Chordata; class Amphibia; order Anura; family Hyperoliidae; genus Hyperolius; species Hyperolius riggenbachi. Next base: position 73,901,638 of record NC_090647.1, read on the forward strand.
TCAGCCTGTTGTATTGCTTCAGGTCCAGTGCACTCCTCCTGGTCTGAACCATTTTGCTGCTGTTTCCCTCCGACAGCTTGCCGACTGATCCCTGATGATGGCTTAGCACGGTGGCGTAGTGGTTAGCTCTCTCGCCTTGCAGCGCTGGGTCCCTGGTTCGAATCCCAGCCAGGGCACTATCTGCAAAGAGTTTGTATGTTCTCTCTGTGTCTGCGTGGGTTTCCTCCGGGCACTCCGGTTTCCTCCCACATTCCAAAAAACATACGAATAAGTTAATTGGCTCCCCCTAAAAAATTGACCCTAGACTACAGAACTTAGACTACAGTACTTACACTACATAATATAGATATATGGCAATGGTAGGGATTAGATTGTGAGCTCCTTTGAGGGACAGTTAGTGACAAGATATATATATATACACTGTACAGCGCTGCGTAATATGTTGGCGCTATATAAATACTAAATAATAATAATAATAAATGGCTGCTGCGCATGTGTGGTCCAAGCCATGTATCGCCTAGATCGTCCTGCATTTGCACTGATTGATCTTCGGAACTGCGCATTCACAGAACGATCAAGGAGACACTTATCTAGGGCCGCCCATGCACAGTAGCCCATGAAGGGGCTCAGCGGACTAGCTTTTGGAGGGGTAAAGCAGCAGAACAGCTCGGACTGGGAGGACAGTGAGGGACCTGTAGGACTACAGGGGGCTGGAAGAAGCCCCAGGTAAGTTAAAGGATACTGGCTGTACTGGTCAGAGGCCTTCTAGATACATGCATGGCTTGTTGTTACTCAGGCTGTGCTAAAGGTGATGAAAGGCATACATGATACGGCATACGTGATAAGGGACTTTTTCATCCCTGGTTCTAATCTCACCTGTAGTATACTACATATTGCTTTCATTTATACCCTTCCCATTTTAAACTTTCTCTATGACTTGTAAATGGTACTAATGTTTTAACTAAACTTTGCTGCCCTATGAAATGAACTTTGCCATATCTACATTTAGAATACAAGGGTTTCTGTCTCTCCCTCTCTCTCCCTTCATTAAAATAGAGACATGACTTTATTTTGATTTCTAAGTCAGCTAATCCCACCCATCAGGCAAAATACCCTTCTCTGCTGTCCCGTCTGATTGCGCACGCACGACTGTGAAGATGGGAAGAAGGTGTACCGCTTTACGGAGGACAGACAGCAGGACCTGGTCACCCGGAGCGAACGGGTTGAGGAGTGGCTCTACATTCCGTACGAAAGGCCTCGCTTGTAAAGCAGCCCAAGTACGGGGTGATAGAGTGAGGGGCTCCTCTTCTTAATACGCAAAGGGAGCAAGGGTTAACCCAAATATTTAATAGTGTGCTGTATATGCATGCATTTTTCCCTTTTTCATCCCTATTGTCCAGGTGAAATTCTCTTCTCTGATCGCTCATTCACAGCAGCAAAAGGTGATGACATGATGCTTAAAAACAGGTTTTAGATAATTGTTGGGCAGTGCTAAACTCGTGGGATTGAGATAGGAGTCCAAGATGGTAAAAATGAGATTTTCCCCTGGAACGGTAACTGTAGTGCAAGAAGTGCATGTGCGTAGATGCATAGAGTGAGTCGAGGGGAAAAGTTCAGGACTGGCCCAAGATGAGGAAAAACTGAAGCACATCTGGATGTAGTGGTCAGAGGCCTTCTAGTTACACACATGGCCTGTTGTTACCCAGTCTGTGCTGACGGTGACAAAGCTTACATGATAAGAAAAATTGAGACACTTTTATGTCTTAAAATGTTTTCATTGTTTCTGCAATGGCATGTAGACTGTTGATCCAGGGATTTTATCCTGTTGCCGTTTGGAGCCAAGAAAGATTTTTTCCCTTTTAGAGCATATTGTATCATGCTTTGCAAGGGTTTTTTTTTTTCGCCTTCTTGATCATCTGGGTATTCTAAAAGTGTCGATTTGTGCGCTTTTATTTTTCTCAAAATATGCATATGTTTAAATGTTTTGAAACGTAAATAAATATCTGAGAATAAAAAAAATAAAAAAATAAAAAATATATATATTATTATTTTTTATTTATATAGCGCTAACATCTTCCGTAGCGCTGTACATAGTACAAACAAATAATGGGGAACAAATATACATAAGAAATACAAGACACTGTACAGTCATGACATTGAATAGAATAAATATAAATACATACATAGTTGATATGTAGTTGGTACATATGCATATGTTAAAATTACAGCAGTATGAGAAACACTAGGAGGATATATATATATATATATATATATATATATATATATATATATATATATATATATATATATATATATATATATATATATATATATGTAGATAGATAGAGTAATAAAAATTTCAACTAGAGACACTGAGCATTTTTTACGTTATAACATCATTACCTGCGGCCAAACTAAGTTAAATGCGCCCGATCTCAGTGGAACTCGGAAGCTAAGGGGCTTAAGGCCTAGTAATTAGCCGCTGCTCACACCAGCAGCTAATACTAGGTGCTGCAGGCAATTTTTATTTCAAGATAAATACATGTCTTGAAACATATGGACATTTTTATATGTCTTCTAGAATGTTTATAGTTATGTGTATGTGTGTATATTTGATAGTGTTGGTCAAACTCTCAAGAATTTTGATCCAGGGACTGCCTCTAACGTACTTGGGACTTTTTCAGCCTGTTGTATTGCTTCAGGTCCCTTGCACTCCTCCTGGTCTGAACCATTTTGCTGCTGTTTCCCTCCGACAGCTTGCCGACTGATCCCTGATGATGGCTCAGCACGGTGGCGTAGTGGTTAGCTCTCTCGCCTTGCAGCGCTGGGTCCCTGGTTCGAATCCCAGCCAGGGCACTATCTGCAAAGAGTTTGTATGTTCTCTCTGTGTCTGCGTGGGTTTCCTCCGGGCACTCTGGTTTCCTCCCACATTCCAAAAAACATACGAATAAGTTAATTGGCTCCCCCTAAAAAATTGACCCTAGACTACAGTACTTAGACTACAGTACTTACACTACATAATATAGATATATGGCAATGGTAGGGATTAGATTGTGAGCTCCTTTGAGGGACAGTTAGTGACAAGATATATATATATATACACTGTACAGCGATGCGTAATATGTTGGCGCTATATAAATACTAAATAATAATAATAATAAATGGCTGCTGCGCATGTGTGGTCCAAGCCATGTATCGCCTAGATCGTCCTGCATTTGCACTGATTGATCTTCGGAACTGCGCATTCACAGAACGATCAAGGAGACACTTATCCAGGGCCACCCATGCACAGTAGCCCATGAAGGGGCTCAGCGGACTAGCTTTTGGAGGGGTAAAGCAGCAGAACAGCTCGGACTGGGAGGACAGTGAGGGACCTGTAGGACTACAGGGGGCTGGAAGAAGCCCCAGGTAAGTTAAAGGATACTGGCTGTACTGGTCAGAGGCCTTCTAGATACATGCATGGCTTGTTGTTACTCAGGCTGTGCTCAAGGTGATGAAAGGCATACATGATACGGCATACGTGATAAGGGACTTTTTCATCCCTGGTTCTAATCTCACCTGTAGTATACTACATATTGCTTTCATTTATACCCTTCCCATTTTAAACTTTCTCTATGACTTGTAAATGGTACTAATGTTTTAACTAAACTTTGCTGCCCTATGAAATGAACTTTGCCATATCTACATTTAGAATACAAGGGTTTCTGTCTCTCCCTCTCTCTCCCTTCATCAAAATAGAGACATGACTTTATTTTGATTTCTAAGTCAGCTAATCCCACCCATCAGGCAAAATACCCTTCTCTGCTGTCCCGTCTGATTGCGCACGCACGACTGTGAAGATGGGAAGAAGGTGTACCGCTTTACGGAGGACAGACAGCAGGACCTGGTCACCCGGAGCGAACGGGTTGAGGAGTGGCTCTACATTCCGTACAAAAGGCCTCGCTTGTAAAGCAGCCCAAGTACGGGGTGATAGAGTGAGGGGCTCCTCTTCTTTAGACGCAAAGGGAGCAAGGGTTAACCCAAATATTTAATAGTGTGCTGTATATGCATGCATTTTTCCCTTTTTCATCCCTATTGTCCAGGTGAAATTCTCTTCTCTGATCGCTCATTCACAGCAGCAAAAGGTGATGACATGATGCTTAAAAACAGGTTTTAGATAATTGTTGGGCAGTGCTAAACTCGTGGGATTGAGATAGGAGTCCAAGATGGTAAAAATGAGATTTTCCCCTGGAACGGTAACTGTAGTGCAAGAAGTGCATGTGCGTAGATGCATAGAGTGAGTCGAGGGGAAAAGTTCAGGACTGGCCCAAGATGAGGAAAAACTGAAGCACATGTGGATGTAGTGGTCAGAGGCCTTCTAGTTACACACATGGCCTGTTGTTACCCAGTCTGTGCTGACGGTGACAAAGCTTACATGATAAGAAAAATTGAGACACTTTTATGTCTTAAAATGTTTTCATTGTTTCTGCAATGGCATGTAGACTGTTGATCCAGGGATTTTATCCTGTTGCCGTTTGGAGCCAAGAAAGATTTTTTTCCCTTTTAGAGCATATTGTATCATGCTTTGCAAGGGGTTTTTTTTCGCCATCTTGATCATCTGGGTATTCTAAAAGTGTCGATTTGTGCGCTTTTATTTTTCTCAAAATATGCATATGTTTAAATGTTTTGAAACGTAAATAAATATCTGAAAAAAAAAATAAAATAAAAAAAAAAATATATATATATATATATATATATATTTATGTAGATAGATAGAGTAATATAAATTTCAACTAGAGACACTGAGCATTTTTTACGTTATAACATCATTGCCTGCGGCCAAACTAAGTTAAATGCGCCCGATCTCATTGGAACTCGGAAGCTAAGGGGCTTAAGGCCTAGTAATTAGCCGCTGCTCACACCAGCAGCTAATACTAGGTGCTGCAGGCAATTTTTATTTCAAGATAAATACATGTCTTGAAACATATGGACATTTTTATATGTCTTCTAGAATGTTTATAGTTATGTGTATGTGTGTATATTTGATAGTGTTGGTCAAACTCTCAAGAATTTTGATCCAGAGACTGCCTCTAACGTACTTGGGACTTTTTCAGCCTGTTGTATTGCTTCAGGTCCAGTGCACTCCTCCTGGTCTGAACCATTTTGCTGCTGTTTCCCTCCGACAGCTTGCCGACTGATCCCTGATGATGGCTTAGCACGGTGGCGTAGTGGTTAGCTCTCTCGCCTTGCAGCGCTGGGTCCCTGGTTCGAATCCCAGCCAGGGCACTATCTGCAAAGAGTTTGTATGTTCTCTCTGTGTCTGCGTGGGTTTCCTCCGGGCACTCCGGTTTCCTCCCACATTCCAAAAAACATACGAATAAGTTAATTGGCTCCCCCTAAAAAATTGACCCTAGACTACAGAACTTAGACTACAGTACTTACACTACATAATATAGATATATGGCAATGGTAGGGATTAGATTGTGAGCTCCTTTGAGGGACAGTTAGTGACAAGATATATATATATACACTGTACAGCGCTGCGTAATATGTTGGCGCTATATAAATACTAAATAATAATAATAATAAATGGCTGCTGCGCATGTGTGGTCCAAGCCATGTATCGCCTAGATCGTCCTGCATTTGCACTGATTGATCTTCGGAACTGCGCATTCACAGAACGATCAAGGAGACACTTATCTAGGGCCGCCCATGCACAGTAGCCCATGAAGGGGCTCAGCGGACTAGCTTTTGGAGGGGTAAAGCAGCAGAACAGCTCGGACTGGGAGGACAGTGAGGGACCTGTAGGACTACAGGGGGCTGGAAGAAGCCCCAGGTAAGTTAAAGGATACTGGCTGTACTGGTCAGAGGCCTTCTAGATACATGCATGGCTTGTTGTTACTCAGGCTGTGCTCAAGGTGATGAAAGGCATACATGATACGGCATACGTGATAAGGGACTTTTTCATCCCTGGTTCTAATCTCACCTGTAGTATACTACATATTGCTTTCATTTATACCCTTCCCATTTTAAACTTTCTCTATGACTTGTAAATGGTACTAATGTTTTAACTAAACTTTGCTGCCCTATGAAATGAACTTTGCCATATCTACATTTAGAATACAAGGGTTTCTGTCTCTCCCTCTCTCTCCCTTCATCAAAATAGAGACATGACTTTATTTTGATTTCTAAGTCAGCTAATCCCACCCATCAGGCAAAATACCCTTCTCTGCTGTCCCGTCTGATTGCGCACGCACGACTGTGAAGATGGGAAGAAGGTGTACCGCTTTACGGAGGACAGACAGCAGGACCTGGTCACCCGGAGCGAACGGGTTGAGGAGTGGCTCTACATTCCGTACAAAAGGCCTCGCTTGTAAAGCAGCCCAAGTACGGGGTGATAGAGTGAGGGGCTCCTCTTCTTTAGACGCAAAGGGAGCAAGGGTTAACCCAAATATTTAATAGTGTGCTGTATATGCATGCATTTTTCCCTTTTTCATCCCTATTGTCCAGGTGAAATTCTCTTCTCTGATCGCTCATTCACAGCAGCAAAAGGTGATGACATGATGCTTAAAAACAGGTTTTAGATAATTGTTGGGCAGTGCTAAACTCGTGGGATTGAGATAGGAGTCCAAGATGGTAAAAATGAGATTTTCCCCTGGAACGGTAACTGTAGTGCAAGAAGTGCATGTGCGTAGATGCATAGAGTGAGTCGAGGGGAAAAGTTCAGGACTGGCCCAAGATGAGGAAAAACTGAAGCACATGTGGATGTAGTGGTCAGAGGCCTTCTAGTTACACACATGGCCTGTTGTTACCCAGTCTGTGCTGACGGTGACAAAGCTTACATGATAAGAAAAATTGAGACACTTTTATGTCTTAAAATGTTTTCATTGTTTCTGCAATGGCATGTAGACTGTTGATCCAGGGATTTTATCCTGTTGCCGTTTGGAGCCAAGAAAGATTTTTTTCCCTTTTAGAGCATATTGTATCATGCTTTGCAAGGGGTTTTTTTTCGCCATCTTGATCATCTGGGTATTCTAAAAGTGTCGATTTGTGCGCTTTTATTTTTCTCAAAATATGCATATGTTTAAATGTTTTGAAACGTAAATAAATATCTGAAAAAAAAAATAAAATAAAAAAAAATATATATATATATATATATATATATATATTTATGTAGATAGATAGAGTAATATAAATTTCAACTAGAGACACTGAGCATTTTTTACGTTATAACATCATTGCCTGCGGCCAAACTAAGTTAAATGCGCCCGATCTCATTGGAACTCGGAAGCTAAGGGGCTTAAGGCCTAGTAATTAGCCGCTGCTCACACCAGCAGCTAATACTAGGTGCTGCAGGCAATTTTTATTTCAAGATAAATACATGTCTTGAAACATATGGACATTTTTATATGTCTTCTAGAATGTTTATAGTTATGTGTATGTGTGTATATTTGATAGTGTTGGTCAAACTCTCAAGAATTTTGATCCAGAGACTGCCTCTAACGTACTTGGGACTTTTTCAGCCTGTTGTATTGCTTCAGGTCCAGTGCACTCCTCCTGGTCTGAACCATTTTGCTGCTGTTTCCCTCCGACAGCTTGCCGACTGATCCCTGATGATGGCTTAGCACGGTGGCGTAGTGGTTAGCTCTCTCGCCTTGCAGCGCTGGGTCCCTGGTTCGAATCCCAGCCAGGGCACTATCTGCAAAGAGTTTGTATGTTCTCTCTGTGTCTGCGTGGGTTTCCTCCGGGCACTCCGGTTTCCTCCCACATTCCAAAAAACATACGAATAAGTTAATTGGCTCCCCCTAAAAAATTGACCCTAGACTACAGAACTTAGACTACAGTACTTACACTACATAATATAGATATATGGCAATGGTAGGGATTAGATTGTGAGCTCCTTTGAGGGACAGTTAGTGACAAGATATATATATATACACTGTACAGCGCTGCGTAATATGTTGGCGCTATATAAATACTAAATAATAATAATAATAAATGGCTGCTGCGCATGTGTGGTCCAAGCCATGTATCGCCTAGATCGTCCTGCATTTGCACTGATTGATCTTCGGAACTGCGCATTCACAGAACGATCAAGGAGACACTTATCTAGGGCCGCCCATGCACAGTAGCCCATGAAGGGGCTCAGCGGACTAGCTTTTGGAGGGGTAAAGCAGCAGAACAGCTCGGACTGGGAGGACAGTGAGGGACCTGTAGGACTACAGGGGGCTGGAAGAAGCCCCAGGTAAGTTAAAGGATACTGGCTGTACTGGTCAGAGGCCTTCTAGATACATGCATGGCTTGTTGTTACTCAGGCTGTGCTAAAGGTGATGAAAGGCATACATGATACGGCATACGTGATAAGGGACTTTTTCATCCCTGGTTCTAATCTCACCTGTAGTATACTACATATTGCTTTCATTTATACCCTTCCCATTTTAAACTTTCTCTATGACTTGTAAATGGTACTAATGTTTTAACTAAACTTTGCTGCCCTATGAAATGAACTTTGCCATATCTACATTTAGAATACAAGGGTTTCTGTCTCTCCCTCTCTCTCCCTTCATTAAAATAGAGACATGACTTTATTTTGATTTCTAAGTCAGCTAATCCCACCCATCAGGCAAAATACCCTTCTCTGCTGTCCCGTCTGATTGCGCACGCACGACTGTGAAGATGGGAAGAAGGTGTACCGCTTTACGGAGGACAGACAGCAGGACCTGGTCACCCGGAGCGAACGGGTTGAGGAGTGGCTCTACATTCCGTACGAAAGGCCTCGCTTGTAAAGCAGCCCAAGTACGGGGTGATAGAGTGAGGGGCTCCTCTTCTTAATACGCAAAGGGAGCAAGGGTTAACCCAAATATTTAATAGTGTGCTGTATATGCATGCATTTTTCCCTTTTTCATCCCTATTGTCCAGGTGAAATTCTCTTCTCTGATCGCTCATTCACAGCAGCAAAAGGTGATGACATGATGCTTAAAAACAGGTTTTAGATAATTGTTGGGCAGTGCTAAACTCGTGGGATTGAGATAGGAGTCCAAGATGGTAAAAATGAGATTTTCCCCTGGAACGGTAACTGTAGTGCAAGAAGTGCATGTGCGTAGATGCATAGAGTGAGTCGAGGGGAAAAGTTCAGGACTGGCCCAAGATGAGGAAAAACTGAAGCACATCTGGATGTAGTGGTCAGAGGCCTTCTAGTTACACACATGGCCTGTTGTTACCCAGTCTGTGCTGACGGTGACAAAGCTTACATGATAAGAAAAATTGAGACACTTTTATGTCTTAAAATGTTTTCATTGTTTCTGCAATGGCATGTAGACTGTTGATCCAGGGATTTTATCCTGTTGCCGTTTGGAGCCAAGAAAGATTTTTTCCCTTTTAGAGCATATTGTATCATGCTTTGCAAGGGTTTTTTTTTTTCGCCTTCTTGATCATCTGGGTATTCTAAAAGTGTCGATTTGTGCGCTTTTATTTTTCTCAAAATATGCATATGTTTAAATGTTTTGAAACGTAAATAAATATCTGAGAATAAAAAAAATAAAAAAATAAAAAATATATATATTATTATTTTTTATTTATATAGCGCTAACATCTTCCGTAGCGCTGTACATAGTACAAACAAATAATGGGGAACAAATATACATAAGAAATACAAGACACTGTACAGTCATGACATTGAATAGAATAAATATAAATACATACATAGTTGATATGTAGTTGGTACATATGCATATGTTAAAATTACAGCAGTATGAGAAACACTAGGAGGATATATATATATATATATATATATATATATATATATATATATATATATATATATATATATATATATATATATATATATATATATATGTAGATAGATAGAGTAATAAAAATTTCAACTAGAGACACTGAGCATTTTTTACGTTATAACATCATTACCTGCGGCCAAACTAAGTTAAATGCGCCCGATCTCAGTGGAACTCGGAAGCTAAGGGGCTTAAGGCCTAGTAATTAGCCGCTGCTCACACCAGCAGCTAATACTAGGTGCTGCAGGCAATTTTTATTTCAAGATAAATACATGTCTTGAAACATATGGACATTTTTATATGTCTTCTAGAATGTTTATAGTTATGTGTATGTGTGTATATTTGATAGTGTTGGTCAAACTCTCAAGAATTTTGATCCAGGGACTGCCTCTAACGTACTTGGGACTTTTTCAGCCTGTTGTATTGCTTCAGGTCCCTTGCACTCCTCCTGGTCTGAACCATTTTGCTGCTGTTTCCCTCCGACAGCTTGCCGACTGATCCCTGATGATGGCTCAGCACGGTGGCGTAGTGGTTAGCTCTCTCGCCTTGCAGCGCTGGGTCCCTGGTTCGAATCCCAGCCAGGGCACTATCTGCAAAGAGTTTGTATGTTCTCTCTGTGTCTGCGTGGGTTTCCTCCGGGCACTCTGGTTTCCTCCCACATTCCAAAAAACATACGAATAAGTTAATTGGCTCCCCCTAAAAAATTGACCCTAGACTACAGTACTTAGACTACAGTACTTACACTACATAATATAGATATATGGCAATGGTAGGGATTAGATTGTGAGCTCCTTTGAGGGACAGTTAGTGACAAGATATATATATATATACACTGTACAGCGATGCGTAATATGTTGGCGCTATATAAATACTAAATAATAATAATAATAAATGGCTGCTGCGCATGTGTGGTCCAAGCCATGTATCGCCTAGATCGTCCTGCATTTGCACTGATTGATCTTCGGAACTGCGCATTCACAGAACGATCAAGGAGACACTTATCCAGGGCCACCCATGCACAGTAGCCCATGAAGGGGCTCAGCGGACTAGCTTTTGGAGGGGTAAAGCAGCAGAACAGCTCGGACTGGGAGGACAGTGAGGGACCTGTAGGACTACAGGGGGCTGTAAGAAGCCCCAGGTAAGTTAAAGGATACTGGCTGTACTGGTCAGAGGCCTTCTAGATACATGCATGGCTTGTTGTTACTCAGGCTGTGCTAAAGGTGATGAAAGGCATACATGATAAGGCATACGTGATAAGGGACTTTTTCATCCCTGGTTCTATTCTCACCTGTAGTATACTACATATTGCTTTCATTTTTTCTCTTCCCATTTTAAACTTTCTCTATGACTTGTAAATGGTACTAATGTTTTAACTAAACTTTGCTGCCCTATGAAATGAACTTTGCCATATTTACATTTAGAATACAAGTGTCTCCGTCTCTCCCTCTCTCTCCCTTTATCAAAATAGAGACATGACTTTATTTTGATTTCTAAGTCAGCTAATCCCACCCATCAGGCAAAATACCCTTCTCTGCTGTCCCGTCTGATTGCGCACGCACGACTGTGAAGATGGGAAGAAGGTGTACCACTTTACGGAGGACAGACAGCAGGACCTGGTCACCCGGAGCGAACGGGTTGAGGAGTGGCTCTACATTCCGTACGAAAGGCCTCGCTTGTAGAGCAGCCCAAGTACGGGGTGATAGAGTGAGGGGCTCCTCTTCTTTAGACGCAAAGGGCACAAGGGTTAACCCAAATATTTAATAGTGTGCTGTATATGCATGCATTTTTCCCTTTTTCATCCCTATTGTCCAGGTGAAATTCTCTTCTCTGATCGCTCATTCACAGCAGCAAAAGGTGATGACATGATGCTTAAAAACAGGTTTTAGATAATTGTTGGGCAGTGCTAAACTCGTGGGATTGAGATAGGAGTCCAAGATGGTAAAAATAACATTTTCCCCTGGAACGGTAACTGTAGTGCAAGAAGTGCATGGGCGTAGATGCATAGAGTGAGTCGAGGGGAAAAGTTCAGGACTGGACCAAGATGAGGAAAAACTGAAGCACATCTGGATGTAGTGGTCAGAGGCCTTCTAGTTACACACATGGCCTGTTGTTACCCAGTCTGTGCTGACGGTGAAAAAGCTTACATGATAAGAAAAATTGAGACGCTTTTATGTCTTAAAATGTTTTCATTGTTTCTGCAATGGCATGTAGACTGTTGATCCAGGGATTTTATCTTGTTGCCGTTTGGAGCCAAGAAAGATTTTTTTCCCTTTTAGAGCATATTGTATCATGCTTTGCAAGGGTTTTTTTTTTTTTGCCTTCTTGATCATCTGGGTATTCTAAAAGTGTCGATTTGTGCGCTTTTATTTTTCTCAAAATATGCATATGTTTAAATGTTTTGAAACGTAAATAAATATCTGCAAAAAAAATATGTATATATATTTATATTTATGTAGATAGACAGAGTAATATAAATTTCAACTAGAGACACTGAGCATTTTTTACGTTATAACATCATTGCCTGCGGCCAAACTAAGTTAAATGCGCCCGATCTCATTGGAACTCGGAAGCTAAGGGGCTTAAGGCCTAGTAATTAGCCGCTGCTCACACCAGCAGCTAATACTGGGTGCTGCAGGCAATTTTTATTTCAAGATAAATACATGTCTTGAAACATATGGACATTTTTATATGTCTTCTAGAATGTTTATAGTTATGTGTATGTGTGTATATTTGATAGTGTTGGTCAAACTCTCAAGAATTTTGATCCAGGGACTGCCTCTAACGTACTTGGGACTTTTTCAGCCTGTTGTATTGCTTCAGGTCCCTTGCTCTCCTCCTGGTCCAAACCATTTTGCTGCTGTTTCCCTCCGACAGCTTGCCGACTGATCCCTGATGATGGCTCAGCACGGTGGCGTAGTGGTTAGCTCTCTCGCCTTGCAGCGCTGGGTCCCTGGTTCGAATCCCAGCCAGGGCACTATCTGCAAAGAGTTTGTATGTTCTCTCTGTGTCTGCGTGGGTTTCCTCTGGGCACTCCGGTTTCCTCCCACATTCCAAAAAACATACGAATAAGTTAATTGGCTCCCCCTAAAAAATTGACCCTAGACTACAGTACTTAGACTACAGTACTTACACTACATAATATAGATATATGGCAATGGTAGGGATTAGATTGTGAGCTCCTTTGAGGGACAGTTAGTGACAAGATATATATATATATACACTGTACAGCGCTGCGTAATATGTTGGCGCTATATAAATACTAAATAATAATAATAATAATAATAAATGGCTGCTGCGCATGTGTGGTCCAAGCCATGTATCGCCTAGATCGTCCTGCATTTGCACTGATTGATCTTCGGAACTGCGCATTCACAGAACGATCAAGGAGACACTTATCTAGGGCCGCCCATGCACAGTAGCCCATGAAGGGGCTCAGCGGACTAGCTTTTGGAGGGGTAAAGCAGCAGAACAGCTCGGACTGGGAGGACAGTGAGGGACCTGTAGGACTACAGGGGGCTGGAAGAAGCCCCAGGTAAGTTAAAGGATACTGGCTGTACTGGTCAGAGGCCTTCTAGATACATGCATGGCTTGTTGTTACTCAGGCTGTGCTAAAGGTGATGAAAGGCATACATGATAAGGCATACGTGATAAGGGACTTTTTCATCCCTGGTTCTATTCTCACCTGTAGTATACTACATATTGCTTTCATTTTTTCTCTTCCCATTTTAAACTTTCTCTATGACTTGTAAATGGTACTAATGTTTTAACTAAACTTTGCTGCCCTATGAAATGAACTTTGCCATATTTACATTTAGAATACAAGTGTCTCCGTCTCTCCCTCTCTCTCCCTTTATCAAAATAGAGACATGACTTTATTTTGATTTCTAAGTCAGCTAATCCCACCCATCAGGCAAAATACCCTTCTCTGCTGTCCCGTCTGATTGCGCACGCACGACTGTGAAGATGGGAAGAAGGTGTTCCGCTTTACGGAGGACAGACAGCAGGACCTGGTCACCCGGAGCGAACGGGTTGAGGAGTGGCTCTACATTCCGTACGAAAGGCCTCGCTTGTAAAGCAGCCCAAGTACGGGGTGATAGAGTGAGGGGCTCCTCTTCTTTAGACGCAAAGGGCGCAAGGGTTAACCCAAATATTTAATAGTGTGCTGTATATGCATGCATTTTTCCCTTTTTCATCCCTATTGTCCAGGTGAAATTCTCTTCTCTGATCGCTCATTCACAGCGGCAAAAGGTGATGACATGATGCTTAAAAACAGGTTTTAGATAATTGTTGGGCAGTGCTAAACTCGTGGGATTGAGATAGGAGTCCAAGATTGTAAAAATAACATTTTCCCCTGGAACGGTAACTGTAGTGCAAGAAGTGCATGGGCGTAGATGCATAAAGTGAGTCGAGGGGAAAAGTTCAGGACTGGACCAAGATGAGGAAAAACTGAAGCACATCTGGATGTAGTGGTCAGAGGCCTTCTAGTTACACACATGGCCTGTTGTTACCCAGTCTGTGCTGACGGTGAAAAAGCTTACATGATAAGAAAAATTTAGACGCTTTTATGTCTTAAAATGTTTTCATTGTTTCTGCAATGGCATGTAGACTGTTGATCCAGGGATTTTATCCTGTTGCCGTTTGGAGCCAAGAAAGATTTTTTTCCCTTTTAGAGCATATTGTATCATGCTTTGCAAGGGTTTTGTTTTTTTTGCCTTCTTGATCATCTGGGTATTCTAAAAGTGTCGATTTGTGCGCTTTTATTTTTCTCAAAATATGCATATGTTTAAATGTTTTGAAACGTAAATAAATATCTGCAAAAAAAATATGTATATATATATATATATATTTATGTAGATAGACAGAGTAATATAAATTTCAACTAGAGACACTGAGCATTTTTTACGTTATAACATCATTGCCTGCGGCCAAACTAAGTTAAATGCGCCCGATCTCATTGGAACTCGGAAGCTAAGGGGCTTAAGGCCTAGTAATTAGCCGCTGCTCACACCAGCAGCTAATACTAGGTGCTGCAGGCAATTTTTATTTCAAGATAAATACATGTCTTGAAACATATGGACATTTTTATATGTCTTCTAGAATGTTTATAGTTATGTGTATGTGTGTATATTTGATAGTGTTGGTCAAACTCTCAAGAATTTTGATCCAGGGACTGCCTCTAACGTACTTGGGACTTTTTCAGCCTGTTGTATTGCTTCAGGTCCCTTGCTCTCCTCCTGGTCCAAACCATTTTGCTGCTGTTTCCCTCCGACAGCTTGCCGACTGATCCCTGATGATGGCTCAGCACGGTGGCGTAGTGGTTAGCTCTCTCGCCTTGCAGCGCTGGGTCCCTGGTTCGAATCCCAGCCAGGGCACTATCTGCAAAGAGTTTGTATGTTCTCTCTGTGTCTGCGTGGGTTTCCTCCGGGCACTCCGGTTTCCTCCCACATTCCAAAAAACATACGAATAAGTTAATTGGCTCCCCCTAAAAAATTGACCCTAGACTACAGTACTTAGACTACAGTACTTACACTACATAATATAGATATATGGCAATGGTAGGGATTAGATTGTGAGCTCCTTTGAGGGACAGTTAGTGACAAGATATATATATATATATACACTGTACAGCGCTGCGTAATATGTTGGCGCTATATAAATACTAAATAATAATAATAAATGGCTGCTGCGCATGTGTGGTCCAAGCCATGTATCGCCTAGATCGTCCTGCATTTGCACTGATTGATCTTCGGAACTGCGCATTCACAGAACGATCAAGGAGACACTTATCTAGGGCCGCCCATGCACAGTAGCCCATGAAGGGGCTCAGCGGACTAGCTTTTGGAGGGGTAAAGCAGCAGAACAGCTCGGAATGGGAGGACAGTGAGGGACCTGTAGGACTACAGGGGGCTGGAAGAAGCCCCAGGTAAGTTAAAGGATACTGGCTGTACTGGTCAGAGGCCTTCTAGATACATGCATGGCTTGTTGTTACTCAGGCTGTGCTAAAGGTGATGAAAGGCATACATGATAAGGCATACGTGATAAGGGACTTTTTCATCCCTGGTTCTAATCTCACCTGTAGTATACTACATATTGCTTTCATTTATACCCTTCCCATTTTAAACTTTCTCTATGACTTGTAAATGGTACTAATGTTTTAACTAAACTTTGCTGCCCTATGAAATGAACTTTGCCATATTTACATTTAGAATACAAGTGTCTCCGTCTCTCCCTCTCTCTCCCTTTATCAAAATAGAGACATGACTTTATTTTGATTTCTAAGTCAGCTAATCCCACCCATCAGGCAAAATACCCTTCTCTGCTGTCCCGTCTGATTGCGCACGCACGACTGTGAAGATGGGAAGAAGGTGTACCGCTTTACGGAGGACAGACAGCAGGACCTGGTCACCCGGAGCGAACGGGTTGAGGAGTGGCTCTACATTCCGTACGAAAGGCCTCGCTTGTAAAGCAGCCCAAGTACGGGGTGATAGAGTGAGGGGCTCCTCTTCTTTAGACGCAAAGGGAGCAAGGGTTAACCCAAATATTTAATAGTGTGCTGTATATGCATGCATTTTTCCCTTTTTCATCCCTATTATCCAGGTGAAATTCTCTTCTCTGATCGCTCATTCACAGCAGCAAAAGGTGATGACATGATGCTTAAAAACAGGTTTTAGATAATTGTTGGGCAGTGCTAAACTCGTGGGATTGAGATAGGAGTCCAAGATGATAAAAATGAGATTTTCCCCTGGAACGGTAACTGTAGTGCAAGAAGTGCATGTGCGTAGATGCATAGAGTGAGTCGAGGAGAAAAGTTCAGGACTGGCCCAAGATGAGGAAAAACTGAAGCACATCTGGATGTAGTGGTCAGAGGCCTTCTAGTTACACACATGGCCTGTTGTTACCCAGTCTGTGCTGACGGTGACAAACCTTACATGATAAGAACAATTGAGACACTTTTATGTCTTAAAATGTTTTCATTGTTTCTGCAATGGCATGTAGACTGTTGATCCAGGGATTTTATCCTGTTGCCGTTTGGAGCCAAGAAAGATTTTTTTTCCCTTTTAGAGCATATTGTATCATGTTTTGCAAGGGTTTTTTTTTTTTGCCTTCTTGATCATCTGGGTATTCTAAAAGTGTCGATTTGTGCGCTTTTATTTTTCTCAAAATATGCATATATTTAAATGTTTTGAAACGTAAATAAATATCTGAAAAAAAATAAATAAATATATATAGTTACATAGTTACTTTGGTTGAAAAAAGACATACGTCCATCGAGTTCAACCAGTACAAAGTACAACTCCAGCCTGCTCCCTCACATATCCCTGTTGATCATAAAATCCCTGGATTAACATCATTGGCATTACCTAGTAATTGTAGCCATGGATGTCATTCAACGCAAGGAAAGCATCTAAGCCCCCTTTAAATGCAGGTATAGAGTTTGCCATAACGACTTCCTGTGGCAATGCATTCCACATCTTAATCACTCTTACTGTAAAGAACCCTTTCCTAAATAAATGGCTAAAACGTTTTTCCTCCATGCGCAGATCATGTCCTCTAGTCCTTTGAGAAGGCCTAGGGACAAAAAGCTCATCCGCCAAGCTATTATATTGCCCTCTGATGTATTTATACATGTTAATTAGATCTCCTCTAAGGCGTCTTTTCTCTAGACTAAATAAACCCAGTTTATCTAACCTTTCTTGGTAAGTGAGACCTTCCATCCCACGTATCAATTTTGTTGCTCGTCTCTGCACCTGCTCTAAAACTGCAATATCTTTTTTGTAATGTGGTGCCCAGAACTGAATTCCATATTCCAGATGTGGCCTTACTAGAGAGTTAAACAGGGGCATTATTATGCTAGCATCTCGAGTTTTTATTTCCCTTTTAATGCATCCCAAAATTTTGTTCGCTTTAGCTGCAGCGGCTTGGCATTGAGTACGATTATTTAACTTGTTGTCGATGAGTACTCCTAAGTCCTTCTCCAAGTTTGATGTCCCCAACTGTATCCCATTTATTTTGTATGGTGTTAGACCATTGGTACGACCAAAATGCATGACTTTACATTTGTCAACATTGAATTTCATCTGCCATGTATGTGCCCATATAGCCATCCTATCCAGATCCTGTTGCAATATAACACTATCTTCCTTAGAGTTGATGATTCTGCACAATTTTGTATCATCTGCAAAAATAGCAACATTGCTCACTACTGTATCCACTAGGTCATTAATAAATAAATTGAAGAGCACTGGACCCAGTACAGACCCCTGTGGGACCCCACTGCTAACAGTCTCCCATTTTGAGTATGATCCATTGACCACAACTCTTTGTTTTCTGTCCATTAGCCAGTTCCCTATCCAAGCACACAGACTCTTCCCCAGTCCTTGCATCCTCATCTTTTGCACCAGACTTTTGTGGGGAACAGTGTCGAATGCCTTAGCAAAGTCTAAGTATATCACATCTACAGCATTCCCAATATCCATATTAGCATTCACTACCTCATAAAAGCTGAGCATGTTAGTCAAACAGGACCTGTCTTTAGTAAACCCATGTTGATGCTGAGAAATAAGATTATTTTCTACTATGAAGTCATGTATAGTATCTCTTAGTAACCCCTCAAATAGTTTGCATACAACTGATGTTAAGCTTACAGGTCTATAATTTCCTGGATCTGATTTTTTGCCCTTCTTAAATAATGGGAAAACGTGGGCTGTACGCCAATCCACTGGGACTCTGCCAGTTGCAAGAGAGTCACAAAAGATAAGATAAAGGGGTTTATCTATAACTGAACTTAATTCCCTTAGGACCCGAGGATGCATGCCATCCGGGCCAGGTGCCTTGTCTATTTTTAATTTATTTAGTCTTGCCTTTACTTCTTCCTGCGTTAAGTATTTAATATTACAGTTAGAAGATTGAGACTCTTCCGCCTCTGTAATTTGCAACAGTGCTGTTTCCTTTGTAAAGACAGAAGCAAAGAAAGCATTTAATAACTCTGCCTTACCTTGGTCATCCACCATTGAGTTCCCACCCTCATCCTTTAGGAGTCCTATACAGTCAACCTTTCTTTTTTTAGAGTTGATGTACTTGTAAAACTTTTTTGGGTTAGATTTGATATCCCTAGCGATTTGATTTTCAGCTTCGATCTTTGCCAGCCTAATTTCTTTTTTACAATTTTTATTGCACTCCTTATAATTGCTTAGTGCAGCCTCGGTCCCCTCCTGTTTTAGGACCTTATAGGCATTCTTTTTCCTCTTCGTTTTATCTTTAACCTTTCTATTCGTCCATAGAGGCCTTTTTTTATTCCTAGACATTTTGTTTCCATATGGGATATACATACTACAATATTGATTGAGAATACGTTTAAAAGCTTGCCATTTCCCTTCAGTGTCCTCCCCTTGTAGTACATTATCCCAGTTCACCAAACTTAGTGCCTGCCTGATTTGATTGAACTTTGCTTTTCTAAAATTCATAGTTTTAGTGGTCCCGCTGCCCCGTGGCCTATCAGTCACCAGATCAAACGTTATCATGTTGTGATCACTATTTCCCAAATGTTCTTGAACCTGCACATTTGATACATTATCTGGTCTATTCGAAATGATCAGATCCAGTAACGCATTCCCCCTAGTTGGTTCCGTTACCATTTGAGTCAAGTAATTGTCCTGTAGTGCTGCCAGAAATCTGCTGCTTTTACCAGAATGGGTAGCCTCAATACCCCAGTCAATGTCTGGAAAGTTGAAGTCGCCCATAACTATGACCTCATTTTTACTTGCCGCTTTTTCAATTTGCTGTAGTAATTGCAGTTCTGCAGCTTCATTAATATGAGGTGGTCTGTAGCATACCCCAATAAGCAATTGGCAACTTTTATTTCCACCATGAATATTTACCCAAACGGACTCCACATCTTCGCAATCTTCCTCCATCTCATCGTTGAGGACAGCTGTAAAAGAATTCTTAACAAAGAGACAAACCCCTCCACCTTTTTTCCCTGTTCTATCCCTCCTGAACACATTGTATCCTTATGTAGATAGATAGAGTAATATAAATTTCAACTAGAGACACTGAGCATTTTTTACGTTATAACATCATTGCCTGCGGCCAAACTAAGTTAAATGCGCCCGATCTCATTGGAACTCGGAAGCTAAGGGGCTTAAGGCCTAGTAATTAGCCGCTGCTCACACCAGCAGCTAATACTAGGTGCTGCAGGCAATTTTTATTTCAAGATAAATACATGTCTTGAAACATATGGACATTTTTATATGTCTTCTAGAATGTTTATAGTTATGTGTATGTGTGTATATTTGATAGTGTTGGTCAAACTCTCAAGAATTTTGATCCAGGGACTGCCTTTAACGTACTTGGGACTTTTTCAGCCTGTTGTATTGCTTCAGGTCCCTTGCACTCCTCCTGGTCCGAACCATTTTGCTGCTGTGTCCCTCCGACAGCTTGCCGACTGATCCCTGATGATGGCTCAGCACGGTGGCGTAGTGGTTAGCTCTCTCGCCTTGCAGCGCTGGGTCCCTGGTTCGAATCCCAGCCAGGGCACTATCTGCAAAGAGTTTGTATGCTCTCTCTGTATGCGTGGGTTTCCTCCGGGCACTCCGGTTTCCTCCCACATTCCAAAAAACATACGAATAAGTTAATTGGCTCCCCCTAAAAAATTGACCCTAGACTACAGTACTTAGACTACAGTACTTACACTACATAATATAGATATATGGCAATGGTAGGGATTAGATTGTGAGCTCCTTTGAGGGACAGTTAGTGACAAGATATATATATATATACACTGTACAGCGCTGCGTAATATGTTGGCGCTATATAAATACTAAATAATAATAATAATAATAATAAATGGCTGCTGCGCATGTGTGGTCCAAGCCATGTATCGCCTAGATCGTCCTGCATTTGCACTGATTGATCTTCGGAACTGCGCATTCACAGAACGATCAAGGAGACACTTATCTAGGGCCGCCCATGCACAGTAGCCCATGAAGGGGCTCAGCGGACTAGCTTTTGGAGGGGTAAAGCAGCAGAACAGCTCGGACTGGGAGGACAGTGAGGGACCTGTAGGACTACAGGGGGCTGGAAGAAGCCCCAGGTAAGTTAAAGGATACTGGCTGTACTGGTCAGAGGCCTTCTAGATACATGCATGGCTTGTTGTTACTCAGGCTGTGCTAAAGGTGATGAAAGGCATACATGATAAGGCATACGTGATAAGGGACTTTTTCATCCCTGGTTCTAATCTCACCTGTAGTATACTACATATTGCTTTCATTTATACCCTTCCCATTTTAAACTTTCTCTATGACTTGTAAATGGTACTAATGTTTTAACTAAACTTTGCTGCCCTATGAAATGAACTTTGCCATATTTACATTTAGAATACAAGTGTCTCCATCTCTCCCTCTCTCTCCCTTTATCAAAATAGAGACATGACTTTATTTTGATTTCTAAGTCAGCTAATCCCACCCATCAGGCAAAATACCCTTCTCTGCTGTCCCGTCTGATTGCGCACGCACGACTGTGAAGATGGGAAGAAGGTGTACCGCTTTACGGAGGACAGACAGCAGGACCTGGTCACCCGGAGCGAACGGGTTGAGGAGTGGCTCTACATTCCGTACGAAAGGCCTCGCTTGTAAAGCAGCCCAAGTACGGGGTGATAGAGTGAGGGGCTCCTCTTCTTTAGACGCAAAGGGAGCAAGGGTTAACCCAAATATTTAATAGTGTGCTGTATATGCATGCATTTTTCCCTTTTTCATCCCTATTGTCCAGGTGAAATTCTCTTCTCTGATCGCTCATTCACAGCAGCAAAAGGTGATGACATGATGCTTAAAAACAGGTTTTAGATAATTGTTGGGCAGTGCTAAACTCGTGGGATTGAGATAGGAGTCCAAGATGATAAAAATGAGATTTTCCCCTGGAACGGTAACTGTAGTGCAAGAAGTGCATGTGCGTAGATGCATAGAGTGAGTCGAGGGGAAAAGTTCAGGACTGGCCCAAGATGAGGAAAAACTGAAGCACATCTGGATGTAGTGGTCAGAGGCCTTCTAGTTACACACATGGCCTGTTGTTACCCAGTCTGTGCTGACGGTGAAAAAGCTTACATGATAAGAAAAATTGAGACACTTTTATGTCTTAAAATATTTTCATTGTTTCTGCAATGGCATGTAGACTGTTGATCCAGGGATTTTATCCTGTTGCCGTTTGGAGCCAAGAAAGATTTTTTTCCCTTTCAGAGCATATTGTATCATGCTTTGCAAGGGTTTTTTTTTTTTTTGCCTTCTTGATCATCTGGGTATTCTAAAAGTGTCGATTTGAGCGCTTTTATTTTTCTCAAAATATGCATATGTTTAAATGTTTTGAAACGTAAATAAATATCTGCAAAAAAAAAATGTATATATATATATGTATATATATATATATATATATATATATATATATATATATATATATATATATATATTTATGTAGATAGATAGAGTAATATAAATTTCAACTAGAGACACTGAGCATTTTTTACGTTATAACATCATTGCCTGCGGCCAAACTAAGTTAAATGCGCCCGATCTCATTGGAACTCGGAAGCTAAGGGGCTTAAGGCCTAGTAATTAGCCGCTGCTCACACCAGCAGCTAATACTAGGTGCTGCAGGCAATTTTTATTTCAAGATAAATACATGTCTTGAAACATATGGACATTTTTATATGTCTTCTAGAATGTTTATAGTTATGTGTATGTGTGTATATTTGATAGTGTTGGTCAAACTCTCAAGAATTTTGATCCAGGGACTGCCTTTAACGTACTTGGGACTTTTTCAGCCTGTTGTATTGCTTCAGGTCCCTTGCACTCCTCCTGGTCCGAACCATTTTGCTGCTGTGTCCCTCCGACAGCTTGCCGACTGATCCCTGATGATGGCTCAGCACGGTGGCGTAGTGGTTAGCTCTCTCGCCTTGCAGCGCTGGGTCCCTGGTTCGAATCCCAGCCAGGGCACTATCTGCAAAGAGTTTGTATGCTCTCTCTGTATGCGTGGGTTTCCTCCGGGCACTCCGGTTTCCTCCCACATTCCAAAAAACATACGAATAAGTTAATTGGCTCCCCCTAAAAAATTGACCCTAGACTACAGTACTTAGACTACAGTACTTACACTACATAATATAGATATATGGCAATGGTAGGGATTAGATTGTGAGCTCCTTTGAGGGACAGTTAGTGACAAGATATATATATATATACACTGTACAGCGCTGCGTAATATGTTGGCGCTATATAAATACTAAATAATAATAATAATAATAATAAATGGCTGCTGCGCATGTGTGGTCCAAGCCATGTATCGCCTAGATCGTCCTGCATTTGCACTGATTGATCTTCGGAACTGCGCATTCACAGAACGATCAAGGAGACACTTATCTAGGGCCGCCCATGCACAGTAGCCCATGAAGGGGCTCAGCGGACTAGCTTTTGGAGGGGTAAAGCAGCAGAACAGCTCGGACTGGGAGGACAGTGAGGGACCTGTAGGACTACAGGGGGCTGGAAGAAGCCCCAGGTAAGTTAAAGGATACTGGCTGTACTGGTCAGAGGCCTTCTAGATACATGCATGGCTTGTTGTTACTCAGGCTGTGCTAAAGGTGATGAAAGGCATACATGATAAGGCATACGTGATAAGGGACTTTTTCATCCCTGGTTCTAATCTCACCTGTAGTATACTACATATTGCTTTCATTTATACCCTTCCCATTTTAAACTTTCTCTATGACTTGTAAATGGTACTAATGTTTTAACTAAACTTTGCTGCCCTATGAAATGAACTTTGCCATATTTACATTTAGAATACAAGTGTCTCCGTCTCTCCCTCTCTCTCCCTTTATCAAAATAGAGACATGACTTTATTTTGATTTCTAAGTCAGCTAATCCCACCCATCAGGCAAAATACCCTTCTCTGCTGTCCCGTCTGATTGCGCACGCACGACTGTGAAGATGGGAAGAAGGTGTACCGCTTTACGGAGGACAGACAGCAGGACCTGGTCACCCGGAGCGAACGGGTTGAGGAGTGGCTCTACATTCCGTACGAAAGGCCTCGCTTGTAAAGCAGCCCAAGTACGGGGTGATAGAGTGAGGGGCTCCTCTTCTTTAGACGCAAAGGGAGCAAGGGTTAACCCAAATATTTAATAGTGTGCTGTATATGCATGCATTTTTCCCTTTTTCATCCCTATTGTCCAGGTGAAATTCTCTTCTCTGATCGCTCATTCACAGCAGCAAAAGGTGATGACATGATGCTTAAAAACAGGTTTTAGATAATTGTTGGGCAGTGCTAAACTCGTGGGATTGAGATAGGAGTCCAAGATGATAAAAATGAGATTTTCCCCTGGAACGGTAACTGTAGTGCAAGAAGTGCATGTGCGTAGATGCATAGAGTGAGTCGAGGGGAAAAGTTCAGGACTGGCCCAAGATGAGGAAAAACTGAAGCACATCTGGATGTAGTGGTCAGAGGCCTTCTAGTTACACACATGGCCTGTTGTTACCCAGTCTGTGCTGACGGTGAAAAAGCTTACATGATAAGAAAAATTGAGACACTTTTATGTCTTAAAATATTTTCATTGTTTCTGCAATGGCATGTAGACTGTTGATCCAGGGATTTTATCCTGTTGCCGTTTGGAGCCAAGAAAGATTTTTTTCCCTTTCAGAGCATATTGTATCATGCTTTGCAAGGGTTTTTTTTTTTTTTTGCCTTCTTGATTATCTGGGTATTCTAAAAGTGTCGATTTGTGCGCTTTTATTTTTCTCAAAATATGCATATGTTTAAATGTTTTGAAACGTAAATAAATATCTGCAAAAAAAAAATGTATATATATATATATATATATATATATATATATATATATATATATATATATATATATATATATATATATATATATATATTTATATATATATATATATATATTTATGTAGATAGATAGAGTAATATAAATTTCAACTAGAGACACTGAGCATTTTTTACGTTATAACATCATTGCCTGCGGCCAAACTAAGTTAAATGCGCCCGATCTCATTGGAACTCGGAAGCTAAGGGGCTTAAGGCCTAGTAATTAGCCGCTGCTCACACCAGCAGCTAATACTAGGTGCTGCAGGCAATTTTTATTTCAAGATAAATACATGTCTTGAAACATATGGACATTTTTATATGTCTTCTAGAATGTTTATAGTTATGTGTATGTGTGTATATTTGATAGTGTTGGTCAAACTCTCAAGAATTTTGATCCAGGGACTGCCTTTAACGTACTTGGGACTTTTTCAGCCTGTTGTATTGCTTCAGGTCCCTTGCACTCCTCCTGGTCCGAACCATTTTGCTGCTGTGTCCCTCCGACAGCTTGCCGACTGATCCCTGATGATGGCTCAGCACGGTGGCGTAGTGGTTAGCTCTCTCGCCTTGCAGCGCTGGGTCCCTGGTTCGAATCCCAGCCAGGGCACTATCTGCAAAGAGTTTGTATGCTCTCTCTGTATGCGTGGGTTTCCTCCGGGCACTCCGGTTTCCTCCCACATTCCAAAAAACATACGAATAAGTTAATTGGCTCCCCCTAAAAAATTGACCCTAGACTACAGTACTTAGACTACAGTACTTACACTACATAATATAGATATATGGCAATGGTAGGGATTAGATTGTGAGCTCCTTTGAGGGACAGTTAGTGACAAGATATATATATATATATACACTGTACAGCGCTGCGTAATATGTTGGCGCTATATAAATACTAAATAATAATAATAATAATAATAAATGGCTGCTGCGCATGTGTGGTCCAAGCCATGTATCGCCTAGATCGTCCTGCATTTGCACTGATTGATCTTCGGAACTGCGCATTCACAGAACGATCAAGGAGACACTTATCTAGGGCCGCCCATGCACAGTAGCCCATGAAGGGGCTCAGCGGACTAGCTTTTGGAGGGGTAAAGCAGCAGAACAGCTCGGACTGGGAGGACAGTGAGGGACCTGTAGGACTACAGGGGGCTGGAAGAAGCCCCAGGTAAGTTAAAGGATACTGGCTGTACTGGTCAGAGGCCTTCTAGATACATGCATGGCTTGTTGTTACTCAGGCTGTGCTAAAGGTGATGAAAGGCATACATGATAAGGCATACGTGATAAGGGACTTTTTCATCCCTGGTTCTAATCTCACCTGTAGTATACTACATATTGCTTTCATTTATACCCTTCCCATTTTAAACTTTCTCTATGACTTGTAAATGGTACTAATGTTTTAACTAAACTTTGCTGCCCTATGAAATGAACTTTGCCATATTTACATTTAGAATACAAGTGTCTCCGTCTCTCCCTCTCTCTCCCTTTATCAAAATAGAGACATGACTTTATTTTGATTTCTAAGTCAGCTAATCCCACCCATCAGGCAAAATACCCTTCTCTGCTGTCCCGTCTGATTGCGCACGCACGACTGTGAAGATGGGAAGAAGGTGTACCGCTTTACGGAGGACAGACAGCAGGACCTGGTCACCCGGAGCGAACGGGTTGAGGAGTGGCTCTACATTCCGTACGAAAGGCCTCGCTTGTAAAGCAGCCCAAGTACGGGGTGATAGAGTGAGGGGCTCCTCTTCTTTAGACGCAAAGGGAGCAAGGGTTAACCCAAATATTTAATAGTGTGCTGTATATGCATGCATTTTTCCCTTTTTCATCCCTATTGTCCAGGTGAAATTCTCTTCTCTGATCGCTCATTCACAGCAGCAAAAGGTGATGACATGATGCTTAAAAACAGGTTTTAGATAATTGTTGGGCAGTGCTAAACTCGTGGGATTGAGATAGGAGTCCAAGATGATAAAAATGAGATTTTCCCCTGGAACGGTAACTGTAGTGCAAGAAGTGCATGTGCGTAGATGCATAGAGTGAGTCGAGGGGAAAAGTTCAGGACTGGCCCAAGATGAGGAAAAACTGAAGCACATCTGGATGTAGTGGTCAGAGGCCTTCTAGTTACACACATGGCCTGTTGTTACCCAGTCTGTGCTGACGGTGAAAAAGCTTACATGATAAGAAAAATTGAGACACTTTTATGTCTTAAAATATTTTCATTGTTTCTGCAATGGCATGTAGACTGTTGATCCAGGGATTTTATCCTGTTGCCGTTTGGAGCCAAGAAAGATTTTTTTCCCTTTTAGAGCATATTGTATCATGCTTTGCAAGTTTTTTTTTTTTTTTGCCTTCTTGATCATCTGGGTATTCTAAAAGTGTCGATTTGTGCGCTTTTATTTTTCTCAAAATATGCATATGTTTAAATGTTTTGAAACGTAAATAAATATCTGCAAAAAAAAAATGTATATATATATATATATATATTTATATATATATATATTTATATATATATATATATATATATATATATATATATATATATATATATATATATATATATATATATATATATATATATATATATATTTATGTAGATAGACAGAGTAATATTAATTTCAACTAGAGACACTGAGCATTTTTTACGTTATAACATCATTGCCTGCGGCCAAACTAAGTTACATGTGCCTGATCTCATTGGAACTCGGAAGCTAAGGGGCTTAAGGCCTAGTAATTAGCCGCTACTCACACCAGCAGCTAATACTAGGTGCTGCAGGCAATTTTTATTTCAAGATAAATACATGTCTTGAAACATATGGACATTTTTATATGTCTTCTAGAATGTTTATAGTTATGTGTATGTGTGTATATTTGATAGTGTTGGTCAAACTCTCAAGAATTTTGATCCAGGGACTGCCTCTAACGTACTTGGGACTTTTTCAGCCTGTTGTATTGCTTCAGGTCCTTTGCTCTCCTCCTGGTCCAAACCATTTTGCTGCTGTTTCCCTCCGACAGCTTGCCGACTGATCCCTGATGATGGCTCAGCACGGTGGCGTAGTGGTTAGCTCTCTCGCCTTGCAGCGCTGGGTCCTTGGTTCGAATCCCAACCAGGGCACTATCTGCAAAGAGTTTGTATGTTCTCTCTGTGTCTGCGTGGGTTTCCTCCGGGCACTCCGGTTTCCTCCCACATTCCAAAAATCATACGAATAAGTTAATTGGCTCCCCCTAAAAAATTGACCCTAGACTACAGTACTTAGACTACAGTACTTACACTACATAATATAGATATATGGCAATGGTAGGGATTAGATTGTGAGCTCCTTTGAGGGCCAGTTAGTGACAAGATATATATATATATACACTGTACAGCGCTGCGTAATATGTTGGCGCTATATAAATACTAAATAATAATAATAATAATAAATGGCTGCTGCGCATGTGTGGTCCAAGCCATGTATCGCCTAGATCGTCCTGCATTTGCACTGATTGATCTTCGGAACTGCGCATTCACAGAACGATCAAGGAGACACTTATCTAGGGCCGCCCATGCACAGTAGCCCATGAAGGGGCTCAGCGGACTAGCTTTTGGAGGGGTAAAGCAGCAGAACAGCTCGGACTGGGAGGACAGTGAGGGACCTGTAGGACTACAGGGGGCTGGAAGAAGCCCCAGGTAAGTTAAAGGATACTGGCTGTACTGGTCAGAGGCCTTCTAGATACATGCATGGCTTGTTGTTACTCAGGCTGTGCTAAAGGTGATGAAAGGCATACATGATAAGGCATACGTGATAAGGGACTTTTTCATCCCTGGTTCTAATCTCACCTGTAGTATACTACATGTTGCTTTCATTTATACCCTTCCCATTTTAAACTTTCTCTATGACTTGTAAATGGTACTAATGTTTTAACTAAACTTTGCTGCCCTATGAAATGAACTTTGCCATATTTACATTTAGAATACAAGTGTCTCCGTCTCTCCCTCTCTCTCCCTTTATCAAAATAGAGACAAGACTTTATTTTGATTTCTAAGTCAGCTAATCCCACCCATCAGGCAAAATACCCTTCTCTGCTGTCCCGTCTGATTGCGCACACACGACTGTGAAGATGGGAAGAAGGTGTACCGCTTTACGGAGGACAGACAGCAGGACCTGGTCACCCGGAGCGAACGGGTTGAGGAGTGGCTCTACATTCCGTACGAAAGGCCTCGCTTGTAAAGCAGCCCAAGTACGGGGTGATAGAGTGAGGGGCTCCTCTTCTTTAGACGCAAAGGGAGCAAGGGTTAACCCAAATATTTAATAGTGTGCTGTATATGCATGCATTTTTCCCTTTTTCATCCCTATTGTCCAGGTGAAATTCTCTTCTCTGATCGCTCATTCACAGCAGCAAAAGGTGATGACATGATGCTTAAAAACAGGTTTTAGATAATTGTTGGGCAGTGCTAAACTCGTGGGATTGAGATAGGAGTCCAAGATGATAAAAATGAGATTTTCCCCTGGAACGGTAACTGTAGTGCAAGAAGTGCATGTGCGTAGATGCATAGAGTGAGTCGAGGGGAAAAGTTCAGGACTGGCCCAAGATGAGGAAAAACTGAAGCACATGTGGATGTAGTGGTCAGAGGCCTTCTAGTTACACACATGGCCTGTTGTTACCCAGTCTGTGCTGACGGTGACAAAGCTTACATGATAAGAAAAATTGAGACACTTTTATGTCTTAAAATATTTTCATTGTTTCTGCAATGGCATGTAGACTGTTGATCCAGGGATTTTATCCTGTTGCCGTTTGGAGCCAAGAAAGATTTTTTTCCCTTTTAGAGCATGCTTTGCAAGGGTTTTTTTTTTTTGCCTTCTTGATCATCTGGGTATTCTAAAAGTGTCGATTTGTGCGCTCTTATTTTTCTCAAAATATGCATATGTTTAAATGTTTTGAAACGTAAATAAATATCTGAAAAAAAAATATATATATATATGTATATATATATATATATATATATATATATATATATATTTATGTAGATAGATAGAGTAATATAAATTTCAACTAGAGACATTGAGCATTTTTTACGTTATAACATCATTGCCTGCGGCCAAACTAAGTTACATGCGCCCGATCTCATTGGAACTCGGAAGCTAAGGGGCTTAAGGCCTAGTAATTAGCCGCTGCTCACACCAGCAGCTAATACTAGGTGCTGCAGGCAATTTTTATTTCAAGATAAATACATGTCTTGAAACATATGGACATTTTTATATGTCTTCTAGAATGTTTATAGTTATGTGTATGTGTGTATATTTGATAGTGTTGGTCAAACTCTCAAGAATTTTGATCCAGGGACTGCCTCTAACGTACTTGGGACTTTTTCAGCCTGTTGTATTGCTTCAGGTCCTTTGCTCTCCTCCTGGTCCAAACCATTTTGCTGCTGTTTCCCTCCGACAGCTTGCCGACTGATCCCTGATGATGGCTCAGCACGGTGGCGTAGTGGTTAGCTCTCTCGCCTTGCAGCGCTGGGTCCTTGGTTCGAATCCCAACCAGGGCACTATCTGCAAAGAGTTTGTATGTTCTCTCTGTGTCTGCGTGGGTTTCCTCCGGGCACTCCGGTTTCCTCCCACATTCCAAAAATCATACGAATAAGTTAATTGGCTCCCCCTAAAAAATTGACCCTAGACTACAGTACTTAGACTACAGTACTTACACTACATAATATAGATATATGGCAATGGTAGGGATTAGATTGTGAGCTCCTTTGAGGGCCAGTTAGTGACAAGATATATATATATATATACACTGTACAGCGCTGCGTAATATGTTGGCGCTATATAAATACTAAATAATAATAATAATAATAAATGGCTGCTGCGCATGTGTGGTCCAAGCCATGTATCGCCTAGATCGTCCTGCATTTGCACGGATTGATCTTCGGAACTGCGCATTCACAGAACGATCAAGGAGACACTTATCTAGGGCCGCCCATGCACAGTAGCCCATGAAGGGGCTCAGCGGACTAGCTTTTGGAGGGGTAAAGCAGCAGAACAGCTCAGACTGGGAGGACAGTGAGGGACCTGTAGGACTACAGGGGGCTGGAAGAAGCCCCAGGTAAGTTAAAGGATACTGGCTGTACTGGTCAGAGGCCTTCTAGATACATGCATGGCTTGTTGTTACTCAGGCTGTGCTAAAGGTGATGAAAGGCATACATGATACGGCATACGTGATAAGGGACTTTTTCATCCCTGGTTCTAATCTCACCTGTAGTATACTACATGTTGCTTTCATTTATACCCTTCCCATTTTAAACTTTCTCTATGACTTGTAAATGGTACTAATGTTTTAACTAAACTTTGCTGCCCTATGAAATGAACTTTGCCATATTTACATTTAGAATACAAGTGTCTCTCCCTCTCTCTCCCTTTATCAAAATAGAGACATGACTTTATTTTGATTTCTAAGTCAGCTAATCCCACCCATCAGGCAAAATACCCTTCTCTGCTGTCCCGTCTGATTGCGCACACACGACTGTGAAGATGGGAAGAAGGTGTACCGCTTTACGGAGGACAGACAGCAGGACCTGGTCACCCGGAGCGAACGGGTTGAGGAGTGGCTCTACATTCCGTACGAAAGGCCTCGCTTGTAAAGCAGCCCAAGTACGGGGTGATAGAGTGAGGGGCTCCTCTTCTTTAGACGCAAAGGGAGCAAGGGTTAACCCAAATATTTAATAGTGTTCTGTATATGCATGCATTTTTCCCTTTTTCATCCCTATTGTCTAGGTGAAATTCTCTTCTCTGATCGCTCATTCACAGCAGCAAAAGGTGATGACATGATGCTTAAAAACAGGTTTTAGATAATTGTTGGGCAGTGCTAAACTCGTGGGATTGAGATAGGAGTCCAAGATGATAAAAATGAGATTTTCCCCTGGAACGGTAACTGTAGTGCAAGAAGTGCATGTGCGTAAATGCATAGAGTGAGTCGAGGGGAAAAGTTCAGGACTGGCCCAAGATGAGGAAAAACTGAAGCACATCTGGATGTAGTGGTCAGAGGCCTTCTAGTTACACACATGGCCTGTTGTTACCCAGTCTGTGCTGACGGTGAAAAAGCTTACATGATAAGAAAAATGGAGACACTTTTATGTCTTAAAATATTTTCATTGTTTCTGCAATGGCATGTAGACTGTTGATCCAGGGATTTTATCCTGTTGCCGTTTGGAGCCAAGAAAGATTTTTTTCCCTTTCAGAGCATATTGTATCATGCTTTGCAAGGGTTTTTTTTTTTTTTTTGCCTTCTTGATCATCTGGGTATTCTAAAAGTGTCGATTTGTGCGCTTTTATTTTTCTCAAAATATGCATATGTTTAAATGTTTTGAAACGTAAATAAATATCTGCAAAAAAAAAATGTATATATATATATATATATATATATATATATTTATATATATATATATATATATATTTTTATATATATATATATATATATATATATATATATTTATGTAGATAGACAGAGTAATATTAATTTCAACTAGAGACACTGGGCATTTTTTAACGTTATAACATCATTGCCTGCGGCCAAACTAAGTTACATGCGCCCGATCTCATTGGAACTCGGAAGCTAAGGGGCTTAAGGCCTAGTAATTAGCCGCTACTCACACCAGCAGCTAATACTAGGTGCTGCAGGCAATTTTTATTTCAAGATAAATACATGTCTTGAAACATATGGACATTTTTATATGTCTTCTAGAATGTTTATAGTTATGTGTATGTGTGTATATTTGATAGTGTTGGTCAAACTCTCAAGAATTTTGATCCAGGGACTGCCTCCAACGTACTTGGGACTTTTTCAGCCTGTTGTATTGCTTCAGGTCCCTTGCTCTCCTCCTCGTCCAAACCATTTTGCTGCTGTTTCCCTCCGACAGCTTGCCGACTGATCCCTGATGATGGCTCAGCACGGTGGCGTAGTGGTTAGCTCTCTCGCCTTGCAGCGCTGGGTCCCTGGTTCGAATCCCAACCAGGGCACTATCTGCAAAGAGTTTGTATGTTCTCTCTGTGTCTGCGTGGGTTTCCTCCGGGCACTCCGGTTTCCTCCCACATTCCAAAAAACATATGAATAAGTTAATTGGCTCCCCCTAAAAAATTGACCCTAGACTACAGTACTTAGACTACAGTACTTACACTACATAATATAGATATATGGCAATGGTAGGGATTAGATTGTGAGCTCCTTTGAGGGACAGTTAGTGACAAGATATATATATATATACACTGTACAGCGCTGCGTAATATGTTGGCGCTATATAAATACTAAATAATAATAATAATATTAAATGGCTGCTGCGCATGTGTGGTCCAAGCCATGTATCGCCTAGATCGTCCTGCATTTGCACTGATTGATCTTCGGAACTGCGCATTCACAGAACGATCAAGGAGACACTTATCTAGGGCCGCCCATGCACAGTAGCCCATGAAGGGGCTCAGCGGACTAGCTTTTGGAGGGGTAAAGCAGCAGAACAGCTCGGACTGGGAGGACAGTGAGGGACCTGTAGATCTACAGGGGGCTGGAAGAAGCCCCAGGTAAGTTAAAGGATACTGGCTGTACTGGTCAGAGGCCTTCTAGATACATGCATGGCTTGTTGTTACTCAGGCTGTGCTAAAGGTGATGAAAGGCATACATGATAAGGCATACGTGATAAGGGACTTTTTCATCCCTGGTTCTAATCTCACCTGTAGTATACTACATATTGCTTTCATTTATACCCTTCCCATTTTAAACTTTCTCTATGACTTGTAAATGGTACTAATGTTTTAACTAAACTTTGCTGCCCTATGAAATGAACTTTGCCATATTTACATTTAGAATACAAGTGTCTCCGTCTCTCCCTCTCTCTCCCTTTATCAAAATAGAGACATGACTTTATTTTGATTTCTAAGTCAGCTAATCCCACCCATCAGGCAAAATACCCTTCTCTGCTGTCCCGTCTGATTGCGCACACACGACTGTGAAGATGGGAAGAAGGTGTACCGCTTTACGGAGGACAGACAGCAGGACCTGGTCACCCGGAGCGAACGGGTTGAGGAGTGGCTCTACATTCCGTACGAAAGGCCTCGCTTGTAAAGCAGCCCAAGTACGGGGTGATAGAGTGAGGGGCTCCTCTTCTTTAGACGCAAAGGGAGCAAGGGTTAACCCAAATATTTAATAGTGTGCTGTATATGCATGCATTTTTCCCTTTTTCATCCCTATTGTCTAGGTGAAATTCTCTTCTCTGATCGCTCATTCACAGCAGCAAAAGGTGATGACATGATGCTTAAAAACAGGTTTTAGATAATTGTTGGGCAGTGCTAAACTCGTGGGATTGAGATAGGAGTCCAAGATGATAAAAATGAGATTTTCCCCTGGAACGGTAACTGTAGTGCAAGAAGTGCATGTGCGTAGATGCATAGAGTGAGTCGAGGGGAAAAGTTCAGGACTGGCCCAAGATGAGGAAAAACTGAAGCACATCTGGATGTAGTGGTCAGAGGCCTTCTAGTTACACACATGGCCTGTTGTTACCCAGTCTGTGCTGACGGTGACAAAGCTTACATGATAAGAAAAATTGAGACACTTTTATGTCTTAAAATATTTTCATTGTTTCTGCAATGGCATGTAGACTGTTGATCCAGGGATTTTATCCTGTTGCCGTTTGGAGCCAAGAAAGATTTTTTTTCCCTTTTAGAGCATATTGTATCATGTTTTGCAAGGGTTTTTTTTTTTTGCCTTCTTGATCATCTGGGTATTCTAAAAGTGTCAATTTGTGCGCTTTTATTTTTCTCAAAATATGCATATGTTTAAATGTTTTGAAACGTAAATAAATATCTGAAAAAAAAATAAATAAATATATATATATATATATATATATATATATATATATATATATATATATATATATATATATATATATATATATATATATATATATTTATGTAGATAGATAGAGTAATATAAATTTCAACTAGAGACACTGAGCATTTTTTACGTTATAACATCATTGCCTGCGGCCAAACTAAGTTAAATGCGCCCGATCTCATTGGAACTCGGAAGCTAAGGGGCTTAAGGCCTAGTAATTAGCCGCTGCTCACACCAGCAACTAATACTAGGTGCTGCAGGCAATTTTTATTTCAAGATAAATACATGTCTTGAAACATATGGACATTTTTATATGTCTTCTACAATGTTTATAGTTATGTGTATGTGTGTATATTTGATAGTGTTGGTCAAACTCTCAAGAATTTTGATCTAGGGACTGCCTCTAACGTACTTGGGACTTTTTAAGCCTGTTGTATTGCTTCAGGTCCCTTGCTCTCCTCCTGGTCCGAACCATTTTGCTGCTGTTTCCCTCCGACAGCTTGCCGACTGATCCCTGATGATGGCTCAGCACGGTGGCGTAGTGGTTAGCTCTCTCGCCTTGCAGCGCTGGGTCCCTGGTTCGAATCCCAGCCAGGGCACTATCTGCAAAGAGTTTGTATGTTCTCTCTGTGTCTGCGTGGGTTTCCTCCGGGCACTCCGGTTTCCTCCCACATTCCAAAAAACATACGAATAAGTTAATTGGCTCCCCCTAAAAAATTGACCCTAGACTACAGTACTTAGACTACAGTACTTACACTACATAATATAGATATATGGCAATGGTAGGGATTAGATTGTGAGCTCCTTTGAGGGACAGTTAGTGACAAGATATATATATATATACACTGTACAGCGCTGCGTAATATGTTGGCGCTATATAAATACTAAATAATAATAATAATAATAAATGGCTGCTGCGCATGTGTGGTCCAAGCCATGTATCGCCTAGATCGTCCTGCATTTGCACTGATTGATCTTCGGAACTGCGCATTCACAGAACGATCAAGGAGACACTTATCTAGGGCCGCCCATGCACAGTAGCCCATGAAGGGGCTCAGCGGACTAGCTTTTGGAGGGGTAAAGCAGCAGAACAGCTCGGACTGGGAGGACAGTGAGGGACCTGTAGATCTACAGGGGGCTGGAAGAAGCCCCAGGTAAGTTAAAGGATACTGGCTGTACTGGTCAGAGGCCTTCTAGATACATACATGGCTTGTTGTTACTCAGGCTGTGCTAAAGGTGATGAAAGGCATACATGATAAGGCATACGTGATAAGGGACTTTTTCATCCCTGGTTCTAATCTCACCTGTAGTATACTACATATTGCTTTCATTTATACCCTTCCCATTTTAAACTTTCTCTATGACTTGTAAATGGTACTAATGTTTTAACTAAACTTTGCTGCCCTATGAAATGAACTTTGCCATATTTACATTTAGAATACAAGTGTCTCCGTCTCTCCCTCTCTCTCCCTTTATCAAAATAGAGACATGACTTTATTTTGATTTCTAAGTCAGCTAATCCCACCCATCAGGCAAAATACCCTTCTCTGCTGTCCCGTCTGATTGCGCACACACGACTGTGAAGATGGGAAGAAGGTGTACCGCTTTACGGAGGACAGACAGCAGGACCTGGTCACCCGGAGCGAACGGGTTGAGGAGTGGCTCTACATTCCGTACGAAAGGCCTCGCTTGTAAAGCAGCCCAAGTACGGGGTGATAGAGTGAGGGGCTCCTCTTCTTTAGACGCAAAGGGAGCAAGGGTTAACCCAAATATTTAATAGTGTGCTGTATATGCATGCATTTTTCCCTTTTTCATCCCTATTGTCCAGGTGAAATTCTCTTCTCTGATCGCTCATTCACAGCAGCAAAAGGTGATGACATGATGCTTAAAAACAGGTTTTAGATAATTGTTGGGCAGTGCTAAACTCGTGGGATTGAGATAGGAGTCCAAGATGATAAAAATGAGATTTTCCCCTGGAACGGTAACTGTAGTGCAAGAAGTGCATGTGCGTAGATGCATAGAGTGAGTCGAGGGGAAAAGTTCAGGACTGGCCCAAGATGAGGAAAAACTGAAGCACATGTGGATGTAGTGGTCAGAGGCCTTCTAGTTACACACATGGCCTGTTGTTACCCAGTCTGTGCTGACGGTGACAAAGCTTACATGATAAGAAAAATTGAGACACTTTTATGTCTTAAAATATTTTCATTGTTTCTGCAATGGCATGTAGACTGCTGATCCAGGGATTTTATCCTGTTGCCGTTTGGAGCCAAGAAAGATTTTTTTCCCTTTTAGAGCATGCTTTGCAAGGGTTGTTTTTTTTTGCCTTCTTGATCATCTGGGTATTCTAAAAGTGTCGATTTGTGCGCTCTTATTTTTCTCAAAATATGCATATGTTTAAATGTTTTGAAACGTAAATAAATATCTGAAAAAAAAAAAAATATATATATGTATATATATATATATATATATATATATATATATATATATATTTATGTAGATAGATAGAGTAATATAAATTTCAACTAGAGACATTGAGCATTTTTTACGTTATAACATCATTGCCTGCGGCCAAACTAAGTTACATGCGCCCGATCTCATTGGAACTCGGAAGCTAAGGGGCTTAAGGCCTAGTAATTAGCCGCTGCTCACACCAGCAGCTAATACTAGGTGCTGCAGGCAATTTTTATTTCAAGATAAATACATGTCTTGAAACATATGGACATTTTTATATGTCTTCTAGAATGTTTATAGTTATGTGTATGTGTGTATATTTGATAGTGTTGGTCAAACTCTCAAGAATTTTGATCCAGGGACTGCCTCTAACGTACTTGGGACTTTTTCAGCCTGTTGTATTGCTTCAGGTCCTTTGCTCTCCTCCTGGTCCAAACCATTTTGCTGCTGTTTCCCTCCGACAGCTTGCCGACTGATCCCTGATGATGGCTCAGCACGGTGGCGTAGTGGTTAGCTCTCTCGCCTTGCAGCGCTGGGTCCTTGGTTCGAATCCCAACCAGGGCACTATCTGCAAAGAGTTTGTATGTTCTCTCTGTGTCTGCGTGGGTTTCCTCCGGGCACTCCGGTTTCCTCCCACATTCCAAAAATCATACGAATAAGTTAATTGGCTCCCCCTAAAAAATTGACCCTAGACTACAGTACTTAGACTACAGTACTTACACTACATAATATAGATATATGGCAATGGTAGGGATTAGATTGTGAGCTCCTTTGAGGGCCAGTTAGTGACAAGATATATATATATATATACACTGTACAGCGCTGCGTAATATGTTGGCGCTATATAAATACTAAATAATAATAATAATAATAAATGGCTGCTGCGCATGTGTGGTCCAAGCCATGTATCGCCTAGATCGTCCTGCATTTGCACGGATTGATCTTCGGAACTGCGCATTCACAGAACGATCAAGGAGACACTTATCTAGGGCCGCCCATGCACAGTAGCCCATGAAGGGGCTCAGCGGACTAGCTTTTGGAGGGGTAAAGCAGCAGAACAGCTCAGACTGGGAGGACAGTGAGGGACCTGTAGGACTACAGGGGGCTGGAAGAAGCCCCAGGTAAGTTAAAGGATACTGGCTGTACTGGTCAGAGGCCTCCTAGATACATGCATGGCTTGTTGTTACTCAGGCTGTGCTAAAGGTGATGAAAGGCATACATGATAAGGCATACGTGATAAGGGACTTTTTCATCCCTGGTTCTAATCTCACCTGTAGTATACTACATGTTGCTTTCATTTATACCCTTCCCATTTTAAACTTTCTCTATGACTTGTAAATGGTACTAATGTTTTAACTAAACTTTGCTGCCCTATGAAATGAACTTTGCCATATTTACATTTAGAATACAAGTGTCTCCGTCTCTCCCTCTCTCTCCCTTTATCAAAATAGAGACATGACTTTATTTTGATTTCTAAGTCAGCTAATCCCACCCATCAGGCAAAATACCCTTCTCTGCTGTCCCGTCTGATTGCGCACACACGACTGTGAAGATGGGAAGAAGGTGTACCGCTTTACGGAGGACAGACAGCAGGACCTGGTCACCCGGAGCGAACGGGTTGAGGAGTGGCTCTACATTCCGTACGAAAGGCCTCGCTTGTAAAGCAGCCCAAGTACGGGGTGATAGAGTGAGGGGCTCCTCTTCTTTAGACGCAAAGGGAGCAAGGGTTAACCCAAATATTTAATAGTGTGCTGTATATGCATGCATTTTTCCCTTTTTCATCCCTATTGTCTAGGTGAAATTCTCTTCTCTGATCGCTCATTCACAGCAGCAAAAGGTGATGACATGATGCTTAAAAACAGGTTTTAGATAATTGTTGGGCAGTGCTAAACTCGTGGGATTGAGATAGGAGTCCAAGATGATAAAAATGAGATTTTCCCCTGGAACGGTAACTGTAGTGCAAGAAGTGCATGTGCGTAGATGCATAGAGTGAGTCGAGGGGAAAAGTTCAGGACTGGCCCAAGATGAGGAAAAACTGAAGCACATCTGGATGTAGTGGTCAGAGGCCTTCTAGTTACACACATGGCCTGTTGTTACCCAGTCTGTGCTGACGGTGACAAAGCTTACATGATAAGAAAAATTGAGACACTTTTATGTCTTAAAATATTTTCATTGTTTCTGCAATGGCATGTAGACTGTTGATCCAGGGATTTTATCCTGTTGCCGTTTGGAGCCAAGAAAGATTTTTTTCCCTTTTAGAGCATATTGTATCATGCTTTGCAAGGGTTGGGGTTTTTTTTGCCTTCTTGATCATCTGGGTATTCTAAAAGTGTCGATTTGTGCGCTTTTATTTTTCTCAAAATATGCATATGTTTAAATGTTTTGAAACGTAAATAAATATCTGAAAAAAAAAAAAAAAAAATATATATATATATATATATATATATATATATATATATATATATATATATATATATATATATATATATATATTTATGTAGATAGATAGAGTAATATAAATTTCAACTAGAGACACTGAGCATTTTTTACGTTATAACATCATTGCCTGCGGCCAAACTAAGTTAAATGCACCCGATCTCATTGGAACTCGGAAGCTAAGGGGCTTAAGGCCTAGTAATTAGCCGCTGCTCACACCAGCAGCTAATACTAGGTGCTGCAGGCAATTTTTATTTCAAGATAAATACATGTCTTGAAACATATGGACATTTTTATATGTCTTCTACAATGTTTATAGTTATGTGTATGTGTGTATATTTGATAGTGTTGGTCAAACTCTCAAGAATTTTGATCCAGGGACTGCCTCTAACGTACTTGGGACTTTTTCAGCCTGTTGTATTGCTTCAGGTCCCTTGCTCTCCTCCTGGTCCGAACCATTTTGCTGCTGTTTCCCTCCGACAGCTTGCCGACTGATCCCTGATGATGGCTCAGCACGGTGGCGTAGTGGTTAGCTCTCTCGCCTTGCAGCGCTGGGTCCCTGGTTCGAATCCCAGCCAGGGCACTATCTGCAAAGAGTTTGTATGTTCTCTCTGTGTCTGCGTGGGTTTCCTCCGGGCACTCCGGTTTCCTCCCACATTCCAAAAAACATACGAATAAGTTAATTGGCTCCCCCTAAAAAATTGACCCTAGACTACAGTACTTAGACTACAGTACTTACACTACATAATATAGATATATGGCAATGGTAGGGATTAGATTGTGAGCTCCTTTGAGGGACAGTTAGTGACAAGATATATATATATATACACTGTACAGCGCTGCGTAATATGTTGGCGCTATATAAATACTAAATAATAATAATAATAATAAATGGCTGCTGCGCATGTGTGGTCCAAGCCATGTATCGCCTAGATCGTCCTGCATTTGCACTGATTGATCTTCGGAACTGCGCATTCACAGAACGATCAAGGAGACACTTATCTAGGGCCGCCCATGCACAGTAGCCCATGAAGGGGCTCAGCGGACTAGCTTTTGGAGGGGTAAAGCAGCAGAACAGCTCGGACTGGGAGGACAGTGAGGGACCTGTAGGACTACAGGGGGCTGGAAGAAGCCCCAGGTAAGTTAAAGGATACTGGCTGTACTGGTCAGAGGCCTTCTAGATACATGCATGGCTTGTTGTTACTCAGGCTGTGCTAAAGGTGATGAAAGGCATACATGATAAGGCATACGTGATAAGGGACTTTTTCATCCCTGGTTCTATTCTCACCTGTAGTATACTACATATTGCTTTCATTTTTTCTCTTCCCATTTTAAACTTTCTCTATAACTTGTAAATGGTACTAATGTTTTAACTAAACTTTGCTGCCCTATGAAATGAACTTTGCCATATTTACATTTAGAATACAAGTGTCTCCGTCTCTCCCTCTCTCTCCCTTTATCAAAATAGAGACATGACTTTATTTTGATTTCTAAGTCAGCTAATCCCACCCATCAGGCAAAATACCCTTCTCTGCTGTCCCGTCTGATTGCGCACGCACGACTGTGAAGATGGGAAGAAGGTGTACCGCTTTACGGAGGACAGACAGCAGGACCTGGTCACCCGGAGCGAACGGGTTGAGGAGTGGCTCTACATTCCGTACGAAAGGCCTCGCTTGTAAAGCAGCCCAAGTACGGGGTGATAGAGTGAGGGGCTCCTCTTCTTTAGACGCAAAGGGCGCAAGGGTTAACCCAAATATTTAATAGTGTGCTGTATATGCATGCATTTTTCCCTTTTTCATCCCTATTGTCCAGGTGAAATTCTCTTCTCTGATCGCTCATTCACAGCAGCAAAAGGTGATGACATGATGCTTAAAAACAGGTTTTAGATAATTGTTGGGCAGTGCTAAACTCGTGGGATTGAGATAGGAGTCCAAGATGGTAAAAATAACATTTTCCCCTGGAACGGTAACTGTAGTGCAAGAAGTGCATGTGCGTAGATGCATAGAGTGAGTCGAGGGGAAAAGTTCAGGACTGGACCAAGATGAGGAAAAACTGAAGCACATCTGGATGTAGTGGTCAGAGGCCTTCTAGTTACACACATGGCCTGTTGTTACCCAGTCTGTGCTGACGGTGACAAAGCTTACATGATAAGAAAAATTGAGACGCTTTTATGTTTTAAAATGTTTTCATTGTTTCTGCAATGGCATGTAGACTGTTGATCCAGGGATTTTATCCTGTTGCCGTTTGGAGCCAAGAAAGATTTTTTTCCCTTTTAGAGCATATTGTATCATGCTCTGCAAGGTTTGTTTTTTTGCCTTCTTGATCATCTGGGTATTCTAAAAGTGTCGATTTGAGCGCTTTTATTTTTCTCAAAATATGCATATGTTTAAATGTTTTGAAACGTAAATAAATATCTCAAAAAAAAAAAAAAAAAAAAAAAATATATATATATATATATATATATATATATATATATATATTTATGTAGATAGACAGAGTAATATAAATTTCAACTAGAGACACTGAGCATTTTTTACGTTATAACATCACTGCCTGCGGCCAAACTAAGTTAAATGCGCCCGATCTCATTGGAACTCGGAAGCTAAGGGGCTTAAGGCCTAGTAATTAGCCGCTGCTCACACCAGCAGCTAATACTAGGTGCTGCAGGCAATTTTTATTTCAAGATAAATACATGTCTTGAAACATATGGACATTTTTATATGTCTTCTAGAATGTTTATAGTTATGTGTATGTGTGTATATTTGATAGTGTTGGTCAAACTCTCAAGAATTTTGATCCAGGGACTGCCTCTAACGTACTTGGGACTTTTTCAGCCAGTTGTATTGCTTCAGGTCCCTTGCAATCCTCCTGGTCCGAACCATTTTGCTGCTGTTTCCCTCCGACAGCTTGCCGACTGATCCCTGATGATGGCTCAGCACGGTGGCGTAGTGGTTAGCTCTCTCGCCTTGCAGCGCTGGGTCCCTGGTTCAAATCCCAGCCAGGGCACTATCTGCAAAGAGTTTGTATGTTCTCTCTGTGTCTGCGTGGGTTTTCTGCGGCCACTCCGGTTTCCTCCCACATTCCAAAAACATACGGATAAGTTAATTGGCTCCCCCTAAAAAATTGGCCCTAGACTACAGTACTTAGACTACAGTACTTACACTACATAATATAGATATATGGAAATGGTAGGGATTAGATTGTGAGCTCCTTTGAGCGACAGTTAGTCACAAGATATATATATATACACTGTACAGCGCTGCGTAATATGTTGGCACTATATAAATACTAAATAATAATAAATGGCTGCTGCGCATGTGTGGTCCAACCTTTCCCGGCCTGGGGACCACTTTCTGACCCAATTTTTTTCCGGGGACCGCCGCGGGGGGAGTGGACGTCGGGTGCGCATCCTAGTGGACAGTGGAGTGGGTTACGGGGGGTTCTGGCGAGGGTGCAGTGGCATAGCTAGCATAGTTGCCCCAGTATAGGGAGTTTAGTTGCCCCAGTATAGCCATTATAGTGCCCCAGTATAACCTGTATA
The DNA here is from genome assembly GCF_040937935.1 of Hyperolius riggenbachi. Taxonomy (NCBI): domain Eukaryota; kingdom Metazoa; phylum Chordata; class Amphibia; order Anura; family Hyperoliidae; genus Hyperolius; species Hyperolius riggenbachi. The sequence continues at coordinate 73,944,544 of NC_090647.1, forward strand.
GTGCCCCAGTATAGCAAGTATAGTGCCCCAGTATAGCCAGAATAGTGCCCCAGTATAGCCAGAATAGTGCCCCAGTATAGCCAGTATAGTGCCACAGTATAGCCAGTATAGTGCCCCAGTATAGTGCCCCAGTACCCCAGTATAGTGCCCCAGTATAGCCAGAATAGTGCCCCAGTATAGCCAGTATAGTGAGCCAGTATAGTGCCCCAGTATAGCCAGTATAGTGCCCCAGTATAGCCAGAATAGTGCCCCAGTATAGCCAGTATAGTGCCCCAATATAGTGCCCCAGTATATCGCCCCAGTATATCGCTCCAGTATAGTGCCCCAGTATAGCGCCCCAGTATAGCCAGAATAGTGCCCAAGTATTGCCAGAATAGTACCCCAGTATAGTGCCCCTGGATAGCAAGTATAGTGCCCCAGGACCCAGGATAGCCAGTATAGTGCCCCAGGATAGCGCCCCGGTATGGCCAGGTGGTGGTCCCCGCCGCTGTTATTACCTTAACAGCGGCCGCTCTCCCCTCTTCGGCGCGTGTATTTATTCAAGCAGTGTATCTCCCGGCTGCTCTGTGTGATGCGACAGGAAGCAGGGCAGCAGCTTCCTGTAGCGGCGATATGTATCGCCGTTACTATGAAAACCGAGCCCTTCTTCCTGCGCATCACACAGAGCAGCCGGGAGATACGCTGCTTGAATTAATACATGTGCTGGAGAGGGGAGAGCGGCCGCTGCTAAGGTAATAACAGCGGCGGCCGCAGGGACGGGGGACGGGCGAGAGGGGGGTTGAAGAGGACAGTTCTGCGGCCCAACTGGGAGCGTCCCGCGGACCACTAGTGGGCCGCGGACCACAGGTTGTGGATCCCCGGCCTAGATCGTCCTGCATTTGCACTGATTGATCTTCGGAACTGCGCATTCACAGAACGATCAAGGAGACACTTATCTAGGGCCGCCCGTGCACAGTAGCCCATGAAGGGGCTCAGCGGACTAGCTTTTGGAGGAGTAAAGCAGCAGAACAGCTCGGACTGGGAGGACAGTGAGGGACCTGTAGGACTACAGGGGGCTGGAAGAAGCCCCAGGTAAGTTAAAGGATACTGGCTGTACTGGTCAGAGGCCTTCTAGATACATGCATGGCTTGTTGTTACTCAGGCTGTGCTGAAGGTGATGAAAGGCATACATGATAAGGCATACGTGATAAGGGACTTTTTCATCCCTGGTTCTAATCTCACCTGTAGTATACTACATATTGCTTTCATTTATACCCTTCCCATTTTAAACTTTCTCTATGACTTGTAAATGGTACTAATGTTTTAACTAAACTTTGCTGCCCTATGAAATGAACTTTGCCATATCTACATTTAGAATACAAGTGTCTCTGTCTCTCCCTCTCTCTCCCTTCATTAAAATAGAGACATGACTTTTTTTTGATTTCTAAGTCAGCTAATCCCACCCATCAGGCAAAATACCCTTCTCTGCTGTCCCGTCTGATTGCGCACGCACGACTGCAAAGATGGGAAGAAGATGTACCGCTTTACGGAGGACAGACAGCAGGACCTGGTCACCCGGAGCGAACGGGTTGAGAAGTGGCTCTACATTCCGTACGAAAGGCCTCGCTTGTAAAGCCGCCCAAGTACGGGGTGATAGAGTGAGGGGCTCCTCTTCTTTTGAGGCATTTGTTTTCTAGACTACTCCTCACGGTTTAGGGCCCCTAAAATGCCAGGGCAGTATAGGAACCCCACAAGTGACCACATTTTAGAAAGAAGACACCCCAAGGTATTCCGTTAGGTGTATGGTGAGTTCATAGAAGATTTTATTTTTTTGTCACAAGTTAGTGAAAAATGACACTTTCTGAAAAAAACAATAAATATCAATTTCCGCTAACTTTTGACAAAAAATAAAATATTCTATGAACTCGTCATACACCAAACAGAATACCTTGGGGTGTCTTTTTTCTAAAATGGGGTCACTTGTGGGGTTCCTATACTGCCCTGGCATTTTACGGGCCCAAAACCGTGAGTAGTCTGGAAACCAAATTTCTCAAAATGACTGTTCAGGGGTATAAGCATCTGCAAATTTTGATGACAGATGGTCTATGAGGAGGCAAATTTTGTGGAACCGGTCATAAGCAGGGTGGCCTCTTAGATGACAGGTTGTATTGGGCCTGATCTGATGGATAGGAGTGCTAGGGGGGTGACAGGAGGTGATTGATAAGTGTCTCAGGGGGTGGTTAGAGGGGAAAATAGATGCAATCAATGCACTGGGGAGGTGATCGGAAGGGGGTCTGAGGAGGGTCTGAGGGTTTGGCCGAGTGATCAAGAGTCCACACGGGGCAAATTAGGGCCTGATCTGATGGGTAGGTGTGCTAGGGGGTGACAGGTGGTGACAGGAGGTGATTGATGGGTGTCTCAAGGTGTGATTAGAAGGGGGAAATAGATGCAAGCAATGCACTGGCGAGGTGATCAGGGCTGGGGTCTGAGGGCGTTCTGAGGGTGTATGCGGGTGATTGGGTGCCCTAGGGACAGATAGGGGTCTAATCTGATGGGTATCAGTGACAGGGGGTGATTGATGGGTGATCAGTGGGTGATTGGATGGCAGAACAGATGTAAACAATGCACTTTGGAGGTGATCTGAGGGTAGGTCTGGGGCAATCTGATGGTGTGGGTGGGTGATCAGATTGCCCGCAAGGGGCAGGTTAGGGGCTGATTGATGGGTGGCAGTGACAGGGGGTGATTGATGGGTAATTGACAGGTGATTGACAGGTGATTAGTGGGTTATTACAGGGAAGAACAGATGTAAATAATGCACTGGCGAATTGATAAGGGGGAGTCTGAGGGCAATCTGAGCATGTGGGGCGGGTGATTGGGTGCCCGCAAGGGGCAGATTAGGGTCTATTCTGATGGGTAACAGTGACAGGTGGTGATTGGGGGTGATTGATGGGTAATTAGTGGGTGTTTAGAGGAGAGAACAGATGTAAACACTGCACTTGGGAGGTGATCTGATGTCGAATCTGCGGGCGATCTAATGGTGTGGGTGGGTGATCAGATTGCCCGCAAGGGGCAGGTTAGGGGCTGATTGATGGGTGGCAGTGACAGGGGGTGATTGATGGGTGATTGACAGGTGATTGACAGCTGATTGACAGGTGATCAGTGGGTTATTACAGGGGGGATAGAGGCATACAGTACACAGGGGGGGGGGGGTCTGGGAGGGGGGGGGGTCTGGGGAGAATCTGAGGGGTGGGGGGGTGATCAGGAGGGAGCAGGGGGCAGTTTAGGATTAAAAAAATAGCGTTGACAGAAAGTGACAGGGAGTGATTGATGGGTGATTAAGGGGGTGATTGGGTGCGAACAGTGGTCTTGGGGGTGGACAGGGGGGGTCTGAGGGGTGCTGTGGGCGATCAGGGGGCAGAGGGGGGGAAATCAGTGTGCTTGGGTGCAGACTAGGGTGGCTGCAGCCTGCCCTGGTGGTCCCTCGGACACTGGGACCACCAGGGCAGGAGGCAGCCTGTATAATAGGCTTTGTATACATTACAAAGCCTATTATACATACGGGCAGCAGCGATCCGGGTGCTAGTAACCCGCCGGGGCTTCCGAACGACAGGCGGGTTACAGCGCGAGGGGGGCGGAGCCAGTCGCCGGTCGTTCGGCGATTGATGGGTAATTAGTGGGTGTTTAGAGGAGAGAACAGATGTAAACACTGCACTTGGGAGGTGATCTGATGTCGGATCTGCGGGCGATCTATTGGTGTGGGTGGGTGATCAGATTGCCCGCAAGGGGCAGGTTAGGGGCTGATTGATGGGTGGCAGTGACAGGGGGTGATTGATAGGTGATTGACAGGTGATCAGTGGGTTATTACAGGGGGGATAGAGGCATACAGTACACAGGGGGGGGGTCTTGGGGGGGGTCTGGGGAGAATCTGAGGGGTGGGGGTGATCAGGAGGGAGCAGGGGGCAGTTTAGGGTTAAAAAAAAATAGCGTTGACAGAAAGTGACAGGGAGTGATTGATGGGTGATTAGGGGGGTGATTGGGTGCGAACAGTGGTCTGGGGGGTGGGCAGGGGGGGGTCTGAGGGGTGTTGTGGGCGATCAGGGGGCAGGGGGGGGAAATCAGTGTGCTTGGGTGCAGACTAGGGTGGCTGCAGCCTGCCCTGGTGGTCCCTCGGACACTGGGACCACCAGGGCAGGAGGCAGATTGTATAATAGGCTTTATATACATTACAAAGCCTATTATACATACGGGCAGCGGCGATCCGGGTGCTAGTAACCCGCCGGGGCTTCCGAACGACCGGCGGGTTACAGCGTGAGGGGGGCGGAGCCAATCGCCGGCGGCTGATCGCATCACGAATGACGCGATCGCCGCCTAACCACGCCCGCCGATGGGCGTATTGCGGTCGTTTAAGCCCAGACTTTGCCGCCACCCATCAGCTGGGGGCGGATCTGAAGTGGTTAAGTTGATTGAAGATCCAGCCGCCCCCCCTTCCCCCCCCCACATAGCAGAGAATGCGTCCTTTGGGATGCATAGCTGCCAGCTCCCACTGTCCTCCCCGCCTCCTCACCTGTCACCTCACCTAGCCTGGCACCTAGCAGCACCCATGGGTGCTGCTAGTTGAGGGGTGACAGGTGCAGGCAGGTGGGGAGGAGAGCCGGGAGCCGGCAGCTATGCATCCACACAGGACGCATTCTAAGCTATACTAACCGGCTCATCAATGAGCCGGTTCTTTTTGTATTGAATCAAATGAGCCGGTTCTTTTTGTATTGAATCAAATGAATCGGCTCATTTGATTCAATACAAAAATAACCGGCTCATTGATGAGTCGGTTAGTAAGGCTTAGGCCACATACACATATCAGACTATAGTCTTTTGAAAATGAAAGATCACAGACCAATCTTACCACCCTTCATGTAGTATGAGAGCCATACTCTACACAGTCTTTTCTATGGAGCTGAACTCCACATCAGACAGAAATCTTTGCAAGATGCTGCACACACAGATGCTGTACAGACACAAAAGATCAGTATCTGCAAAAGATCTGTTCCTGCCAAAAATCCATTCCTGCAAATTGCAATGATAGTCTATGAGATCTGCAGATCCTCATACACACATGATTTAACTGACATTCATCTGCAGATCAGATCCACCAGGATGGATTTTCAGATCTGCAGATGATTGCTTGATCTGCAGATGAATGTCAGTTAAATCATGTGTGTATGAGGATCTGCAGATCTCATAGACTATCATTGCAATTTGCAGGAATGTATTTTTGGCAGGAACAGATCTTTTGCAGATACTGATCTTTTGTGTCTGTACAGCATCTGTGTGTGCAGCATCTTGCAAAGATTTTTTTCTAATGGGGAGTTCAGCTCCATAGAAAAGACTGTGAAGGTATGGCTCTCATACTACATGAAGGGTGGTAGGATTGGTCTGTGATCTTTCATTTTCCAAAGACTATAGTCTGATGTGTGTATGAGCCTTTAGAATGCGTCCTATGTGGACGCATAGCTGCCGGCTCCCGGCTCTCCTCCCCACCTGCCTGCACCTGTCACCCCTCACCTAGCAGCACCCATGGGTGCTGCTAGCTGCTAGGCTAGGTGAGAGTGACAGGTGAGGAGGCGGGGAGAGACAGCAGGAGCCGGCAGCTATGCATCCCACAGGACGCATTCTCTGCTATGTGGGGGGCGGTGGAGATCTTCAATCAACTTAATTGAAGGTCGCAAGACAGAGGATATTGTATACGTTGGATCATTTACAGAGGATAATGGCGTGGGAACATTTTTTTAAACGTACAGGTAAGTATTTCTGGTTAATTAGGAACCTTCTTAAAGGGGACTCCCAGATGCCGCCATGAACCCCCCCCAGGAGTCATCGCCCCGCCTCCTCCTGGGGCACCGGAGGTGGGGAAGAGCCCCTTGTCCATGGATTGGACAAGGGCTCCGGGGGGGGGGGGGGGGCCTTGGCTAGTTTTCCCATGGTCAGAAGGAGAATTTTAAAATCGATTTTCTCAAAAAGTAGAAGGTCTATTTGAAAAAAAAAATTCCTCTTGTTCCCACTATTCTTCTTAACATTCCCTGCAAATTTGGTGTTTCTATCTTTTGAGCGGTCTGTGCTATTAAATGTTGAAGTCGGCGGGGAGACATTTTCTAAATGGCAGCAAAGCAGGGCTTCAAATGATAAATATCATTCAGGCAGGACAAAAAAGCAGGTTCTAAAATGATAAATTACGTTTACTAGGTCTGCGCCATTAAAACGATCAATATTGTTTTAAAGAAATATCGGGCAGAAGGGGGCGCCATTATTTAACCGGCGCCATTTTTCACTGGACGCGTAAACAATGCATGCTCATGTCCACTTTAATTTTTTTTTTCATTTCTCTGTTACATATTCTGACTCATGACTGCTTGTTTATAATTACATCTCCATTTCTCAGCAGATTTTCTGTGTTTGCCGATATTTACTGTAAACATAAGCTCTCATCTGCAGCATGCTCTGACTCCAGTTGGGTATTGACATCAACTGCCTGTCTACAATTTAAATTCCATCTGTCCGCTAATTCTGCCAGTTCCCACTGAACATCCTGCTGTCAGCCTCTCTTTAGCTTTCATAATATGCAGATTATCTTTTGCTTTTATTGGACCCTCTTTCAGTCACATGCAAGCGTTGCCAGTGCGGCTGCCTGGCTGCCACCCAGTGCTTTTCCGATCTTTGCTTGGAGAACAAAAAGTTTCTCTAGTGTGTCAGGAGAAAATTACTTTTTGTACGCAAGTTAATCCACTAAATTGGGAAGGCAAACTGGCTCTTATTCAGTTCACTTTTTCACCTAACTGTTCAAGTTGATATTTATACAACAAATCAATAAAATGCCTTTTAAAGAGACACTGAAGCTGAAAAAAAATTGATATAATAATCTTTTTGTAGCCTAAGCCTGCTTTGCATTTCTCAATAACTTTATCCCTGACCTGTCTGGTGTGTAGTTTGGACTTCATGGTGTTGTTGCTCCCAATATTCTCTTAGACAACCTCTGAGGCCGTCACAGAGCAGCTGTATTTGTACTGACATTAGATTGCACACAGGTGAACTCTATTTAGTCATTAGCACTCATCAGTCATTGTCTATGGGCAACTGACTGCACTCAGACCAAAGGGGGCTGAATAATTACGCACACCCCACTTTGCAGTTATTTATTTTTAAAAAATGTTTGGAATCATGTATGATTTTCGTTCCACTTCTCACGTGTACACCAGTTTGTGTTGGTTTTTCACATGGAATTTCAATAAAATGTATCCATGTTTGTGGCAGTAATGTGACAAATTGTGGAAAATGTCAAGGGGGCCGAACACTTTTGCAAGCCCCTGTAAGTCTAATATTGTTTCCAGTACAAGAAGAGTTAAGAAACTCCAGTTGTTATCTATGTAAAAGAGCCACTGAGCTCCACGACTTTTACAGTCACAGTAACCTCTGTCTTCTGAAGCTTGTTATTTCAAGTGTCTGGCACTGTATTGTTTATTTCCTGCAGAGGACAGTTCAAAAGTTCACTGGCCTGCTCTGTAAAATCATTTACAATGCTGAGTAGTATGTAAACTGCAAATATTAGAGAATGATGCAACGTTATAAAAAAAAACCCTAAATAACAGAAAAAAAAATATGAGAATATTTTCTTTGCTACGAATGTTCTAGTAATTATCCATACTGCACAACCAATTCATTATATCATTATTATTATTTATTTTTTTGCTTCAGTGTCTCTTTAGGCCATTGGCAAGCAAGAAAATACAAGAAAATAATTTTGATAGTGCTTTTTCACCTACTTTTTGATACTTTATCAATCACAGAATGTTGAAAAATTATTTTAAACGGAAGAAAAAGGTCTTGTACCCAGGCCCGGCCCTAGCTTTTTGCCGCCTGAGGCAATCTTTAAAGAAATCGACGCCCCCCCACCACCCCCCCCCCCCACCCCCGCTGGTGTAAGGGGCCTCCGAGCTGGAGGGGATAGCGGGCAAGAAGGGGGTATTGGGCCTAGCGGCGGGGAGTCCCTGTCTGGGTCCCCATCCTCCTCTCCCCTCCAGCTTTACAAAGTTATGGTTCTGCAGCTATTGTAAGAGGCACCGGCGGGGATCACTCACCTTTTCCGCGTTCCAACGTGCGATCCACTGACGTCACTTCCTGTAACGCCGTCCACTCACAATACAGTGGGCAGGAAGTGATGTCAGTGAAGCGCACGCTGGAACAAGGAAGAGGTGAGTGATCTCCGCCCGTGCCTCTTACAATAGCTGCAGCAACGTAACTTTTTAAAGCTGGAGGGGAGCGGAGGACGGGGGACCCAGACAGGGACTCCCCGCCGCTAGGCCCAATACCCCCTTCCTGCCCGCTAACCCCTCCAGCTCGGGTGGCCCCCCACACCCACGGACGGGTGGGTGCCGCCCACCAGAAGTGCCGCCTGAGGCAAAAGTTTCACCCCGCCTCATAGGCGGGCCGGCCCTGCTTGTACTGCCTACAGCTGATACAGAATACTGCTGCCAGACTGCTAACCAACCAACCCCGTCACTGCCACATAACACCAGTCCTGCACTCCCTTCACTGGCTACCTATAGAATGGAGGGTCCTATTCAAGATCGGCCTACTGACATTTAAATCCCTGAATAATCTAGGTCCTGGATACATGAAAGATATGTTGCAGCTACGTAGCAATCCCCGCATTCTCAGATCCACAGGTTCTAATAATCTAGTCATACCCAGAGTCCACTTGGAAACTTTTGGTCCTAGAGCCTTCTGTCATGCTGCCCCTATGTTTTGGAACTCCTTACCTCAACAGATCAGGACAGCTCCATCCCTGGACGTGTTTAAATCCAGACTGAAAACCCACCTGTTCAGTTTGGCATTTGCAGAAATATAACTTTTGTTGTGTGAATACTTCATCCTACTACCAATTACTGAATCTGAGAGAGCCTAAGCGCTTTGAGTCCTATGGGAGAAAAGCGCTATAGAAATGTTATTGTATTGTATTGTATTGTAACGTGTGGGAAAATAGCAGTAGGCAGTGCAGGGGACTGTACTACTTCCTGCACTAGATGAATCACCCCTCCCCCTTCCTGTCCCATGGGCAATGTGTCTCCTTGCTCTCTACACACAGCCTGTAGTGAGTGAATGTGCAGAGCAGCAGGGTGAGTAGAGAGAATGATTGCTGTGCTGCAGCTGGGACATTAGCAGGGAGAGGTGGTAAGATGTGTTTAGTGTTTCAGAAGTCATTAGTAGCCATGTGTACTGGCTGCTGTAATACCAGAGTGCCCTGGACTATTGATTATTTATCCTAATCAGGAGTAGGAGGGCTTTTCGGTCTCTTTTATCGCCCTGCACATTCCTAGTGGTTTGAGTCACCCTGAGCTACTTGGTTACTCTGTTATCCTGATCAGAGTAATTAATCAATAATGTAGATGTAAGACAGTCTGATGTTGCAGAAGCCAGTGATACAGATGCTGACAGCCGAGGTCTGTAGTGAGCAGAGAAGCAAGTTACAGGTAATTTAGATTATCTTTATTGCAAGTAATCTTATGTTTTTTCCCAGCTCCCCCTCCCATCCTGTTGGATTCCAAATGACCCTTTCCTCTCTTCAGATTTTAGTGGCTTCTTTTAACAGCATGTCCCGTCAAACAGCACTGGTGATGTCTGCAGTCCTGGTGACAGGTCTTCCTGTCATATCTCCTCTCCCACCAGGCTCTCTGTCTTGTGCCTCTACATCTTTATCTCCCCCCCCCTCCTTCTATGCATCCCCCTCTTTCATATGTCCCCCTTTTCTGACTGTCCTCAGAGGAGCTCACGATCTAATCGTAACATAGTAATAGTCTTATGTCCTACCATATTATTATTGTGTATTTATATAGCACTGACATCTTCTGCAGCACTGTATAGCGTACAGTGTTTCATAACGGTTAGCTCCGTCCACATCCTGACGACTTTTTTCCCAAAATTCCCCCAAAATGTATAGCAACACGCTTGGCGCCTCAACTCCTCAACAAAAATTGTTTTTTTGTTTTTTTTTGGGAGGGGGGTTGTCTGTAAATAATCAGCTCCGGGTGTCAAATTCCCCAGGTACGCCACTGGTTAATTGCATATGGGCACTTATTTATTAACTCGCAATGTATCTCTCCTTAAGTGGCTTAACTCATGGTTTATCTCTCCTTTTCTAACTTAACTCATAATTTATTTCTAATTTAACTTGTGGATCATCTCTTGGCCCATATGCAATTAATTTTTTTCCTGAGTTTTCTCCTAGGAGATCATTTTTCAACTATGTAGGATAACTTTTCAGCACTTTGCAATTGAAAAAGTACTAAAAAGTATGTGGAAAAGTACTATCAAAATTATTATTATAGTTTTTTTCTTTCTTGATGGTGGTTTTTAAGGCATTTTATTGAGAAGTTTGAAAATATTATGAATTATGAATTTAAAAAAAATACATGATCCTGAGTTTATATTCACTATAGGGGCAATATGTATGGGGTGACAGCACTGTCTAGGGGGGTCTTTCCCCTCCTTCCTGTAGGGCCATCCTATATTGGGTGACAGCTCAGCAATGTGTATAGGGGGTCCCTCTCCTCAGTCTCCTAGAAGTGCATTATATAAGTGTTGCCCCACTTATCTCTTATTTGCTGCCTGCACCGGCTCTAGTGAGTGCCGGAGCCATTTTGGACCCAGAGCAGCCAGCAGACAGCCCCAACCTTGCCCTCGGCACAGGCAAGCAGCAGGTCGGAGCAGTGCTTTTCAGTGCAGGAAGATTTGGGCACAGCCGGCGCCACCATAGACTGTAATAGGAATTACAGGTATAGTGGCGCTCAGTGAGTAACTAAGGCACCGTCAGAAGACGGAGCTGAAGTTGCTTTTAAAACACAATAATTTGGTCTCCAGCAATAGCTGGAAGCTGAATTATATCATTCCCCACCATCCATAGCGGCCTGGAGGGGGAATAAGTAATTAACGTGGCCGGGACTTGTGCAGCAGCAGGATCAGCCATATACCGGCTGTATCCTGCGCCCAAATCTCCCCGGCGCCGATCTCACATGATGCCTGCAGTTGTGGTGCCAACAGTCACAGCCTGACACTGGGGACGGGGGGGGGGGGGGGGGGGGACTGGGCTACCAGGGAATATGGTGTGGGCATTATTTTTTGTATTAAAGTAGAGGCAGCTTCATCCAACATTTTGCTAGGCAGGCCTGCTTACACCACTGCTAATGCTAGGTACACACTGTGCAATTTTCTGACAGATTTACAACATCTGAAATCAGATCGGACGTGTTGAAATAATCAATCTGACAGTAAATCTGTCAGAAAATTGCATCGTGGGTATCTAGCATTGGATTATGTATATTTGGTGCCACCCACAACTACGCCCACATTATGTTGCATGGCTATGCCCATTTTTTTTAGCGCTAAGCGCTTACCATGCTGCAGGAATGGGTGTCAGTAAAAAAAAGTTATTCGCCAGTAAATTTTGAGAAGTTTGTCAGTAAAAAAAATAATGTGATAGGTTTGGCACACTGCACTATGGCTATACATGTCATATAAGCCCTGTAATGGCTTCTGCAGGTTAGGGTTATCTCCTGAAGTTGATTGGTTTCAGCAATTTGTTTTTGTGTTTCTCAGCATGATAAGCACATGTCGCCTGGAGAGTGGTAGTTGGTGAGGGCGGGGTTTGTGTCAGGTCTTCTGGGCCTATAGGCTCTAGATATGTAAATTTCTGTCCAGTGTGTTATTAGTAGGGAGCAACAAAGATTGCTTGATTATCTGGTTGAAATGGTTTTATGCATTGTTTTTTAATCATTTGATGGAATAAAGTTTATGAATGTATACTTAACATGTGGTGCAATTCTTATGCCAAATTGCTTCCCTGGTTAGGGCTGGTTCACACTGGGCACTTTTTCAGCACTTTGCTGATTGCCGGCGATCAGAAAGCGCTGCTACTAATGTATCCCTATGGATACATTCACACTGCAATGTTTGCGATTTTGATCAATTGCAAATGCGCTGCATGTAGCGTCTTTGGGGCAATTGTGCTGTTATTCTCATTCTATTGACGGAATCACAAGGGCAAATTGCGCTTAAATCGCAAGGTTTTGCTGCCGAATCGCGATCGCAGACCCGAATGCGGTCACCAGGAAGCACGGGCAAGCGCCCAATGTGAACTGGCCCTCAGTTTCTGTGTGTCATTATTGTTATTTGCTCACATGAGAGTTATGATACAGTTATATTTATCTCTGAAATAATCCTTTATAAAGTCCCTGTGACCCCATTCTGTGCAGTTTATTAAATATTAAATACATTTGCCCTTGGCCATCTGGGACTCCCTGATTGGTGTAGCTGTTGCTATGGACACCATTGTGACATAGCCATGCTAGGGATAGTAGTCTCCATGCTTGGGCTGCACTGCTCACTTCCTGCTGTGACTTGGAGGTGAGCAGCTGCTTTTTAGGGAGGCGTTTGATGGGGCTTATTATCTCTATATATGGGTCGGGTACCCGCGGGTTACCCAAAATGCGGGTCGGGTGCAGTTACCCAAATTGATTTGAGCTGCGGGTCGGGTCGTGGGTTGCAAGCTGTGGGTCGGGTTGCGGGTAGTCAAAGAAAGCAAAGACAATTTTATATCTTTTGCCTTCACAAAATCTGCGATGAATGCTGGGACCAGAATACTTTCTTGCTGACTTTTTTGCTGCTTCTCATTTTTAAAGAGAACCCGAGGTGGGTTTTAAAAATGCTATTAGGACACAAAGGCTGGTTCTGCATACTATCACCAGCCTCTGTGTCTGTACTGTGTCCCCCCTGCGCTCTGCTGTCCCCCAGAAGAAAAATCGCCGTCTTAGCTACATGCAGCTTGTCGCTAGCAGGCTGTTTACCTTTATGCTGCCTGTCACTGCCACTCCCCCGCCTCCTCTATATTGTGGCTCAGCACAACAGGTAGCATACAATCCTATTGGACAGTTGTGTGGTGTATGGATATCGCAGCAGCCGCTAGTAAGTCACATACGTTTCCTGCTTCAAAGATTAGAAAGAGCAATACAGTACCTCCTTGCGCGCTGGTTGATACTTAGCTTCTCTCAAATGCCTTTGATCTTGATGTAATGGCGTTTCTCCATGTGTTTGGCGGCAGGCTCAAATTGCAGTTTCCCTCGCTGGCTGTCCTGGATTTCTTCGCTGGCATTCCCCTCCTCACAGAGTGCACTGGGCTCTGCACACACAGCGCCTGGAAGCATTGAGTGCGCCTCTACAGGCTGGTCGGGTGAGGAACTACGGTGACACGCAAGGAGAAACTGGAAGCAGGAAGCCGGGTGTCAGCTGACCCAAGACGCGACGTCAGCTGACCGGAGAGTGCGGTGGTCTGTTTCGCTGTAACGTTTGGGCTGAGTAACACTCGCCCGGGACCGGGAGATCGGGATTACACCAAGATCAAAGGCATTTGAGAGAAGCTAAGTATCAACCAGCGCGCAAGGAGGTACTGTATTGCTCTTTCCTATCTTTGAAGCAGGAAACTTATGTGACTTACTAGCGGCTGCTGCGATATCCATACACCACACAACTGTCCAATAGGATTGTATGCTACCTGTTGCGCTGAGATGCATTCTTGTTTAAATCTTTCACCCATTGGGGCTTGGAACCTGCCCCCATCTTCTAGCAGCAACCAGATTCACTTATTGCGCTGTTCTTTCTGTACTCATATATTGCGGCTCCCCACCTGCATCCCTTCTCTCCCCGCCTCTGTAAGCTGATTGGAGGGATGGGACACAGGCGGGGAGCGGCGCTATAGAGGAGGCGCAGGAGCAGCGGTGACATGCAGCACAAAGGTAAATAGCCTGCTGGCGACAAGGTGCATGTCGCTAGCATGGCTTTCTTTTTTTCTGGGGGACAGCAGAGCGCAGGGGGAGCCTGGGGGACACACTACAGACACAGAGGCTGGTGACAGTATGCAGAACCAGCCTCTGTGTCCTAATAGCATTCTTAAAGAGGAACTGTAACGACAAAACGTCCCCTGGGGGGTACTCACCTCGGGTGGGGAAGCCTCCGGATCCTAATGAGGCTTCCCACGCCGTTCTCCATCCGTCAGGGGTCTCGCTGCAGCTCTCCGTGCAGCGGTGACGTAATATTTACCTTCCTGGCTCCTGCGCAGGCGCTCTGACGGCTGTCGGCTCCGAAGTAGGCGGAAATACCCGATCGCCGTCGGGTCTGCTCTACTGCGCAGGCGCAAGTTTCCGGCGCCTGCGCAGTAGAGCGGACCCGACGGAGATCGGGTATTTCCATCTATTTCCGTGCCGAAAGCCGCCACAGCGCCCCCGCTGGAGCCAGCAAAGGTAAATATTGAAGCTACAGTCGGCTCTGTCGCCGGCTGTTCGGAGGCTGCAGCGAGACCCCCGTGGGACAGAGGACGGCGTGGGAAGCCTCATTAGGATCCTGAGGCTTTCCTCACCCGAGGTGAGTACCCCCAGGGGAGGTTTTTGTTGTTACAGAGTCTCTTTAAAACCCACCTCGGGATTCTCTTTAATGCCAGCAGACTCCTTCCTGCTCTCAAGCTGAGACCTTTCCTCCCCCCATACTAGTGCATATAACTGGGAACATGCCAGTGTGAGATTGCTAAAGTGTTTTTCAGATGGCCAGAAATCACTGGACATGCTCTGTTAGAGGAAAAGGTGTGATAGGAGAGCTCTGTCTGTAGTGACTGGGGATATTTGTTAGGACAAGAGCTAGAGGATGTTCTGGCAAAAAAAAAAACTATAAGGTCTTTTTGAAAAAATGTTTCCCTCTTGTAGTCACTGAAAAAACTCAGGTGTTAGACCACTTGAAACATCTTTTCCCTCACTTTTGTGGCCAGCATAAATGTTTCTTGTTTTCAAAGTTCGCCTCCCCGTTGAAGTCTATTGCGGTTCGCAAAAGTTTGTGCAAACCGAACTTTTGCGGAAGTTCGCGCTCGAGGTTCGCGAAGCGAAAATCGGAGGTTCGAGCAATCTCTACTGTGCAGTATACTTTATCTGTCATGCTGAGTGTCCGTGCCCTATTTCCACATTCCGGCCCAACGTGACTACTGGCACATTGTATGTAGGACGTGAGTGTGACAACATGCTCCACATGGCATAACACCGGCAACCACGTGGGGGCATACAGGCAGAAGTACGAGGGCACGCACAGGCGGCAGCAGTTAAAGTATAACTGTACAAACACTGGGGGTGGGGGGAACATTTCTTTTATTTATTTAAGTATTTATATAGAGCCGACATATTATGCAGCGCTGTACAGAGTATATTGTCTTGTCACTAACTGTCCCTCAGAGGGGCTCACAATCTAATCTCTACCAAAGTCATACAGTGGCTTGCAAAAGTATTCGGCCCCCTTGAAGTTTTCCACATTTTGTTATATTACTGCCACAAACATGAATCGATTTTATTGGAATTCCACGTGAAAGACCAATACAAAGTGGTGTACACGTGAGAAATGGAACGAAAATCATACATGATTCCAAACATTTTTTACAAATAAATAACTGCAAAGTGGGGTGTGTGTAATTATTTGGCCCCCTTGAGTCAGTACTTTGTAGAACCACCTTTTGCTGCAATTACAGCTGCCAGTCTTTTGGGGTATGTCTCTACCAGCTTTGCACATCTAGAGCAGTGGTTCCCAACCTTTTCCGGCCCGGGGAACACTGCCTGACCAAATTTTTCTCCGGGGAACGGCGCGCGGGAGGGGGGGGGGGGCGGCGACGGGCGTGGGCGGCGACGGGCGGAGTTGCGGCTGCATAGCTAGCATAGTTGCCCCAGTGTAGGGAGTTTAGTTGCCTCAGTATAGCCAGTATAGTGCCCCAGTATAGCCAGAATAGTGCCCCAGTATAGCCAGCATAGTGCCCCAGTATAGCTAGTATAGTGCCCCAGTATAGCTAGTATAGTGCCCCAGTATAGCCAGAATAGTGCCCCAGTATAGCCCCCCAGTATAGCTAGTATAGTGCCCCAGTATAGCCCCCCAGTATAGCCAGTATAGTGCCCCAGTATAGCCCCCCAGTATAGCCAGTATAGTGCCCAAGTATAGCTAGTATAGTGCCCCAGTATAGCTAGTATAGTGCCCCAGTATAGCCAGAATAGTGCCCCAGTATAGCCAGCATAGTGCCCCAGTATAGCCCCCCAGTATAGCTAGTATAGTGCCCCAGTATAGCCAGAATAGTGCCCCAGTATAGCCAGCATAGTGCCCCAGTATAGCCCCCCAGTATAGCTAGTATAGTGCCCCAGTATAGCCCCCCAGTATAGCCAGTATAGTGCCCAAGTATAGCTAGTATAGTGCCCCAGTATAGCCAGAATAGTGCCCCAGTATAGCTAGTATAGTGCCCCAGTATAGCCCCCCAGTATAGTGCCCCAGTATAGCCAGCATAGTGCCCCAGTATAGCCCCCCAGTATAGCTAGTATAGTGCCCCAGTATAGCCCCCCAGTATAGCCAGTATAGTGCCCCAGTATAGTGCCCAAGTATAGCTAGTATAGTGCCCCAGTATAGCCAGAATAGTACCCCAGTATAGTGCCTCAGTATAGCCAGAATAGTGCCCCAGTATAGCTAGTATAGTGCCCCAGAATAGTGCCCCAGGATAGCCAGTATAGTGCCTCCCGCCCGTCCCCACGGCCAACGCTGTTATTACCTTAAAAGCTGCCGCTCTCCCCTCTCCAGCGCGTGTATATTCTAGCAGCGTATCTCCGGCTGCTCTGTCTGTGTGATGCGGAAGGAAGCATCCGGGCAGCGGCTTCCTGTAACGGCGATATGTATCGCCGTTACTATGGGAACCGAGCCCTCCCTCCTTCCGCATCACACAGACAGAGCAGCCGGAGATACGCTGCTAGAATATACAGGCGCCGGAGAGGGGAGAGCGGCCGCTGCTATGCTAATAACAGCGGCGGCACGGGCGGGAGGGGGAGAAGAGGACGGCACACCAGGCAACGTTCTGCGGCACACTAGTGTGCCGCGGAACACTGGTTGAAAAACACTGATCTAGAGACTGAAACCCTTGCCCATTCTTCTTTGCAAAACAGCTCCACCTCAGTCAGATTAGATGGACAGCGTTTGTGAACAGCAGTTTTCAGATCTTGCCACCGATTCTCGATTGGATTTAGATATGGACTTTGACTGGGCCATTCTAACACATGGATATGTTTTGTTTTAAACCATTCCATTGTTGCCTTGGCTTTATGTTTAGGGTTGTTGTCCTAATGGAAGGTGAACCTCCGCCCCAGTCTTAAGTCTTTTGCAAACTCCAAGAGGTTTTCTTCCAAGATTGCCCTGTATTTGGCTCCATCCATCTTCCCATCAACTCTGACCAGCTTCCCTGTCCCTGCTGAAGAGAAGCACCCCCAGAGCATGATGCTGCCACCACCATATTTGACAGTGGAGATGGTGCGTTCTGAGTGATGTGCAGTATTAGTTTTCCGTCACACATAGCTTTTTGCATTTTGGCCAAAACGTTCTATTTTGGTCTCATCTGACCAGAGCACCTTCTTCCACATGTTTGCTGTGTCCCCCACTAGTGATGTCGCGAACCTCCAATTTTCGGTTCGCGAACCTTCGCGGAAGGTTCGGTTCGCGGAAAAGTTCATGAACCGCAATAGACTTCAATGGGGAGGCAAACTTTGAAAAATAGAAAAAATTATGCTGGCCACAAGGTGATGGAAAACATGTTTCAAGGGGTCTAACACCTGGAGGGGGGCATTGAGGAATGGGATACATGCCCAAAATCCCGGGGAAAAATCTGGATTTGACGCAAAGCAGCGTTTTAAGGGCAGAAATCACATTGAATGCTAAATTGCAAGCCTAAAGTGCTTTTAAACATCTTGCATGTGTATACATCAATCAGGGAGTGTAATTAGAGTACTGCTTCACACTGACACACCAAACTAACTGTGTAACGCACCGCAAACAGCTGTTTGTGTAGTGATGGCTGTGCTGGACTGATTCGCACCATGGCCAGAGTGCAGGCCATGGCAGTTTTCCAGCCCATATGGTCGCCGGGCTGTGGTAGCTCAATGATAGAACAACAGTGACTGTCCAGCTGATCAAATTTGGTCTGTCCACAATGAAGCAACAACCTTATTATCTTCTTGTATGTAGGTAGGCATAGGTAGGAGCCCCAAAATAGGTAGGTAGGCATAGGTAGGTGTCTCAGTAGTTAGCTAGGCATAGGTAGGAGACCCAGTATAGGTAGGTAGGCATAGGTAGGTGTCCCAGTAGTTAGCTAGGCATAGGTAGGAGACCCAGTATAGGTAGGTAGGCATAGGTAGGTGTCCCAGTAGTTAGCTAGGCATAGGTAGGAGTCCCAGTATAAGTAGGTAGGCATAGGTAGGAGTCCCAGTATAGGTAGGTAGGCATAGGTAGGTGCCTCAGCAGTTAGCTAGGCATAGGTAGGAGACCCAGTATAGGTAGGTAGGCATAGGTAGGTGTCCCAGTGGTTAGCTAGGCATAGGTAGGAGTCCCAGTATAGGTAGGTAGGCATAGGTAAGTGCCTCATTAGTTAGCTAGGCATAGGTAGGAGACCCAGTATAGGTAGGTAGGCATAGGTAGGTGTCCCAGTAGTTAGCTAGGCATAGGTAGGAGTCCCAGTATAGGTAGGTAGGCATAGGTAGGTGCCTCATTAGTTAGCTAGGCATAGGTAGGAGACCCGGTATAGGTAGGTAGGCATAGGTAGGAGTCCCAGTATAGGTAGGTAGGGGTAGGAGTCCCAGTATAGGTAGGTAGGCATTGGTAGGAGTCCCAGTATAGGTAGGTAGGCATAGGTAGGTGCCTCAGTAGTTAGCTAGGCATAGGTAGGAGACCCAGTATAGGTAGGTGGGCATAGGTAGGAGACCCAGTATAAGTAGGTAGGCATAGGTAGGTCCCCTAGTATAGGTAGGTGTCCCCGTATAGGTAAGTAGGTGACCCAGTAGTTAGGTAGGCATAGGTAGGTGTCCCAGTATGGATAGTTAGGCAGGGCCTGGCTGGCACAGTAATAACAATTACCAAGGTCCAGCTGCAACAGATAGGGCTGTATAATGCAGTATCAGTGAGCAACACACACACAAAAAAAAACACATCAGGAAAATATTACCTCTCAAAAGAGCTGTTAAGGGGTGCTATTTTAGCAATAACAATCAGCCAGGAGCAAGCCAAGAGCCTAACTAATCTTTCCCTAGGAGAAAAAATCTGCAGCAGCTCTCCCTAGTCTGTCTATTTGCAGCAGGCACACGAGTGAGTGTCATGGCCAGCGAGCCTGCCTTATATAAGGGGGGGGGGAGGGGATCCAGGGCTCAGTGTAGCCTGAATGGCTACAATGTGCCTGCTGACTGTGATGCAGAGGGTCAAAGTTGACCCTCATAGTGCATTATGGGGCAAATCAAACTTCCGCCCAAGTTCGCCTGATCCAGGCGAACGTGAACCACCAAAGTTCGCCTGGAACCATTCGCCGGCGAACCGTTCGCTACATCTCTATCCCCCACATGGCTTGTGGCAGAATGCAAACGGGACTTCTTATGCTTTTCTGTTAACAGTGGCTTTCTTCTTGCCACTCTTCCATAAAGGCCAACTTTGTGCAGTGCATGACTAATAGTTGTCCTATGGACAGATTCCCCCACCTGAGCTGTAGATCTCTGCAGCTCGTCCAGAGTCACCATGGGCCTCTTGACTGCATTTTTGATCAGCACTCTCCTTGTTCGGCCTGTGAGTTTAGGTGGATGGCCTTGTCTTGGTAAGTTTACAGTTGTTCCATACTCCTTCCATTTCTGAATGATAACTTGAACAGTGCTCCGTGGGATGTTCAAGGCTTTGGAAATCTTTTTGTAGCCTAAGCCTGCTTTAAATTTCTCAATAACTTTATCCCTGACCTGTCTGGAGTGTTCTTTGGACTTCATGGTGTTGTTGCTCCCAAGATTCTCTTAGACAACCTCTGAGGGCTTCACAGAGCAGCTGTATTTGTACTGACATTAGATTACACACAGGTGCACTCCATTTAGTCATTAGCACTCATCAGGCAATGTCTATGGGCAACTGGCTACACTCAGACCAAAGGGGGCTGAATAATTACGCACACCCCACTTTGCAGTTATTTATTTGTAAAAAAAAAAATGTTTGGAATCATGTATGATTTTAGTTCCACTTCTCATGTGTACACCACTTTGTATTGGTCTTTCAAGTGGAATTCCAATAAAATTGATTCATCTTTATGGCAGTAATAAAATGTGGAAAACTTCAAGGGGGCCAAATACTTTTGCAAGCCCCTGTATGTCTATGTATGGATCTTGTAGTGTATGTATCATAGTCTAGTGCCAAATTAGGGGCAAGACAATTAACTTATATGTATGTTTTTAGGGATGTGGGAGGAAACTGGAGTGCCCGGAGCAAACCCACACGGGGGGAACATACAAACTCCTTGTCAGTGGCATAGCTAAGAAGC
This sequence comes from Hyperolius riggenbachi, assembly GCF_040937935.1. Lineage (NCBI taxonomy): Eukaryota > Metazoa > Chordata > Amphibia > Anura > Hyperoliidae > Hyperolius > Hyperolius riggenbachi. The sequence continues at coordinate 73,964,951 of NC_090647.1, forward strand.
TGTGGGCCCCAGTGCAAGTTTAGCATTGGAGCCCCCCAAGCATGCTATAGATAACAATTGATAGAACAACACAAAACCAATCAAGGACAACCACATTGTCAGAGGTACAAGAAGGAAGTAGAAGGATGCAGAGAGGCACACTTTTCCTCATTTACTTCGGGTGCATAACCTCGGATGCTAAGCAACATTCCCAGCTGAATCCAAGTAGTAGAAAAGATCGGTTAGCACACCAGCTTCTCAATGAGCAGAGTTTATTCTCAAATCACATGTCAACACTACGGTTAACAATTGTTTCGGGCCACTCAGGGTCCCCTTCTTCAGAACCTTCTTTTTTTTGTCTGCCCTGTTCTGAAGAAGGGGACCCTGAGTGGCCCCGAAACAATTGTTAACCGTAGTGTTGACATGTGATTTGAGAATAAACTACGCTCATTGAGAAGCTGGTGTGCTAACCGATCTTTTCTACTACTTAGAGGTACAAGAAGGGGATGGGAAACTGTGTGTTAATGATCACTACCATTCAAATCAACTATAGAAGTCAATATTATCAGCACAGAACTGATAACGAGCTAATACTGTGTTTGAGGGCTGGGCCCTGTTGGGTCCCCTCTAGCCCAAGGGCCCTGATGTGGTGTCTACCTCTGCACCCTGTATTGCTACACCACTGCTCCTTGTAGATGTTGACCTGGCTGGGATTTAAACCAGGGACCCAGCGCTGCAAGGCAAGAGCACTAACCACTACGCCACCGTACTGCCCCATTATAGCATCAGACAATCATCTGCAGATCTGAAGATCCATCCTGGTGGATCTGATCTGCAGATAAATGTCTGTTAAACAAGGTGCGTATGAGATCTGCAGATATCAACGACTATGAATGCAATTTGCAGGATCTGATCTTCTGCATGTGTACAGCATCTTTGTGTGCAGCATCTTGCAAAGATTTCTGTCTGATGGGGAGTTCAACTCAATAGAATAGACTGTGTAGATATGCTCTCATGCTACATGAAGGTGGTAAATTTGGTCAGTGATTGGCCAATCAAAATTGCATATGTGTATGCACCCTTACCCTGCTGGCTGTATTGATCTGTCCCACATGAAGGAGGCTGCAATGTGCTGTTTGAAGCCTGGGCCCGCCATGTAGTGTGTGCCCTCCCTGGGCCTGAAAGAGGCCGTCCTGCGCGGAGCATACGGCTATCCACCTACCTCTCCAGCCTGCAACACTCCCGGCCCGGACAGCTGCCCCTCCTGCGACTTCCCCACAGACGCGTATCTGGAGGGATGCAGGCATGACACGTGCCCCAGGCGACCTCCCTCTTCAATCATCAGGGGGGCGCAGTGCTGCTGACAGCATTCCTGAGTCTAAGGGAGTAACAATCATCCAGCAGCCTGCCCGTCTCAGCCTTTGTCTTATATCTACATTACAAGCTATTGAGAGGTGAGCTCCGAAGTTTTCCCTCACTCCCTACCATGTCTCAGTCCTCCGAGATAGCAGCAGATGCTCCTGGGTCTGGAGGTTACAAGATCTCACATCCATTCAGCTCTGTCATTCACACATTCCTCAGCCTTATCTCAGTGTGCTGTTTACTTACTTTTATTTATGACACTCTCTGCACTTTAACCATTGCGCTGCTGGCATCTCTGTGGCCAGATTTAACAACCTCTCTCTTGTACAGTGTACCTCAGTTTTTAAAATGCATTATATTTCTAGCTCAGTACCTATCTACTGATATTTAATAGGTTGTCAGCCTTTTATTATAATTGTCACTGCAAATGTTTCATTGCTGCCATATTTATTTCCTTTTAAACAATACTGGTTGCATGGAAATCCTTCTGATCCTTCTGGTCACTAGGGTCTAAATCACACACCTGAAACATGCATGCAGCTAATCTTATCAGATGTGTTATAGACATTTGATCTGCATGCTTGTTCAGGGTAGTGTTGGGCGAACACCTGGATGTTCGGGTTCGGGCCGAACAGGCCGAACATGGACCAGATGTTCGGCCTGTTCGACCCGAACCCCGAACTCAATGGAAGTCAATGGGGACCCGAACATGCCGCAATACGGCCCCCCTATGGGGTCGCAGGCATAAGGGGGCAGCATGCCCTGATCGCGGGGGGGGTGGGGGTTGGAAATTCCCCCCACCCCCTCTGCTAGCGCTCCCCCCTCTGCCCGCTTCCCCATAAAAAAAGTTTGTTGAAAGTTAATAGTACCGGTGGCTGGCTCAGTGGCTGGCTGGCAGTGGTGTGGCGCGTACCCTCGTATGCGTCATCACGTAGAGGACGTGAGGTCAGAGAAAGGGCGGAAGTACCACAAGGGTACTACCGCTGAACCGCCCGCTGCCCGGCCTCAACGCGTCCTAGTCGGACTCCTCCTCCTCACTCACACCACTGCCAGCCAGCCACTGCAGCCAGCCACCGGTACTGTCTATTAACTTTCAACAAACTTTTTTTATGGGGAAGCGGCAGAGGGGGGAGCGCTAGCGGAGGGGGTGGGGGGAATTCCGACCCCCCCCCCACGATCGGGGCATGCTCCCCCCTTATGCCTGCGACCCCATAGGGGGGCCGTATTCGGGCGAACAGGGCCCTGTTCGGCCGAACAGGGGCCCTGTTCGGCGGGCATTGAGTAGTTCGGGTGAACCCGAACTAAAAAGGCCGAACACGGGTGATGTTCTGCAGAACCCGAACAGTGGTGAACACTGTTCGCCCAACACTAGTTCAGGGTCTATGGCTAAGGCAGGGATCACACTTGTTTTTCAGTTTTCAACTCAGCTTTTTCTGCGCACATTTTCTGCACACCAAGTGTGTTTCTATGCAGAAAAATGTGTGCTTTTTTCACAACAGTTAAAGTGACTCCGAGCTCATCTAAAAAATAAAAGTTGTACTCACCAGGGGCTTTCTCCAGCCCAGTGCTGGTCGGGAGGTCCCACGCCGGCGTCCTGGCTCCTCTCCTTCTCCCCGGGAGAGTGTCGCCTGGGCTGCGGCCTGTTAGCCATTCCGGAGCGGGGAGAAGGAGAAGAGCCAGGACGCCGGCGTAGGACCTCCCGACCAGAGAAAGCCCCTGGTGAGTACAACTTTTATTTTTTAGATGAGCTTGGAGTCCCTTTAATGTAATTGATACAGAAAACTGACAAAATTAGCAGAATTATCATGCAGAATGTCAGTTTTTTTTCTGTGCAAGAAAAACACATTAAGTGTGAGCTAGCCCCTTGATTAACATGAGTTTTCAGTTCTTCTGTGCAGAAAACACGTATGAAAACAGTCAAGTATGTTCCCTGCCTAAAGTATTAGAGGCAGAGGATCAGAGGGATAGCCTCATTTATTTCATAGTGACTGTTACATTCTGGTATTTATGTGTGTGTGTGTGTTCTGAAGGGACGGATCTAGGGGGGGGGGGGGCGAGCAGGCGAGTCTCTTGCCCCAGGCGCAGTTTGTTGAATTCTTGAAAAGGCAGCAAAATTTGTATGGGGAATGGCAGTTTAGGCGCCAAAACCTGACCTTTAGGTGCCAAAACCTGACATTTAGGCGCCAAAACCTGACCTTTAGGTGCCAAAACCTGACCTTGCCCCAGGCGCAACTTGTTCTTGATCCGTCCCTGTTCTGAATGCATGATGGGGTTACCATGTCCAAAAGGGTTAGACAGGATGCTGTTGATTGTAGGTGTGTGTGTGGGGGGAGGGGGGGGGGTGCAATTTTAGTATTTGCCATGGGCGATGTCTTGCCTAGATACGCCACTGCTTCCCAACCCACATCCTCTGCGGGACACCAGTGCACCTGTCTGAGCAAACTCAGGGTGACCCCACCGACAGCCACAGCCCGGTACATGAGCAGCAGCCCCACAGAGACATATGAGTTGGTGTGTGTATTGCCTGTGTTGCCCTCTCTCTCGTGTGTGTGTGTGTGTGTGTGTGTGTGTGTGTGTGTGTGTCTCTATCATGTGTGTGCGTGTGTTGTACTGCCATGTGTGTACTGCTTGTGAGTGTACTGCCTGCCCTCTCTCCTGTGTTGTACTGCCATGTGTGTACTGCTTGTGAGTGTACTGCCTGCCCTCTCTCCTGTATGTGCGTGTGTTGTACTGCCATGTGTGTACTGTTTGTGAGTGTACTGCCTGCCCTCTATCCTGTGTGTTCGTGTGTTGTGCTGCCATGTGTGTACTGCTTGTGAGTGTACTGCCTGCCCACTCTCGTGTGTGTGTGTGTGTGTGTGTGTGTGTGTGTGTGTGTGTGTGTGTGTGTGTGTTGTACTGCCATGTGTGTACTGCCATGTGTATACTGCTTGTGAGTGTACTGCCTGCCCACTCGTGTGTGTGTGTGTGTGTGTGTGTGTGTGTGTGTGTGTTTGTGTTGTACTGCCATGTGTGTACTGCTTGTGAGTGTACTGCCTTCCCTCTCTCCTGTGTGTGTGTGTGTTGTACTGCCATGTGTGAACTGCTTGTGAGTGTACTGCCTGCCCTCTCTCCTGTGTGTGCGTGTGTTGTACTGCCATGTGTATACTGCTTGTGAGTGTACTGCCTGCCCTCTCTCCTGTGTGTGCGTGTGTTGTACTGCCATGTGAGTACTGCTTGTGAGTGTACTGCCTGCCCTCTCTCGTGTGTGTGTTGTACTGCCATGTGTGTACTGCTTGTGAGTGTACTGCCTGCCCTCTCTCCTGTGTGTGCGTGTGTTGTACTGCCATGTAGGTACTGCTTGTGAGTGTACTGCCTGCCCTCTATCCTGTGTGTTCGTGTGTTGTACTGCCATGTGAGTACTGCTTTTGAGTGTACTGCCTGCCCTCTCTCCTGTGTGTGCGTGTGCTGTACTGCCATGTGTATACTGCTTGTGAGTGTACTGCCTGCCCTCTCTCGTGTGTGTGTTGTACTGCCATGTGTGTACTGCTTGTGAGTGTACTGCCTGCCCTCTCTCCTGTGTGTGCGTGTGCTGTACTGCCATGTGTATACTGCTTGTGAGTGTACTGCCTGCCCTCTCTCCTGTGTGTGCGTATGTTGTACTGCCATGTAAGTACTGCTTGTGAGTGTACAGCCTGTCCTCTCTCCTGTGTATGCGTGTGTTGTACTGCCATGTGAGTACTGCTTGTGAGTGTACTGCCTGCCCTCTCTCGTGTGTCTGTGTGTGTGTGTTTTGTACTGCCATGTGTGTACTGCTAGTGAGTGTACAGCCTGCCCTCTCTCCTGTGTTGTACTGCCATGTGAGTACTGCCTGCCCTCTTGTGTGTGTGAGTGTGTGTGTACTGACTGCCCTCACACTTCAGATATCATCCTTCCCAGAACCTTCACTCCTCTCATGAGACCTCTTGGCATCCATCTTGATCATGTCCTCTTAAGCTACATACACACATCATACCAAAATTGGTTAAAATATAGTAAGACCAACAGTCGTTCGACAAAACTATGTGACCATGAACAACCAACTTCAATCCGCCGTTATACACATACGACTGACACAAGAAAGATGAAAATGTGATAGAAGGGGGAAATGACACAAATTAGCTAATTGGTTAAACAATCGATCTGCGTAGAAAAATCTTTGACTACAACCAACTGTCAGGAAGTGATGTTGAAAAATGCCCCAAGATGATTGAAGAAACATAATAAATGTGCGGGTGGAGATGCTAAAGGCCAATACATGGGCCGCCTTGACCCTCAAGGCCCTTTCACACCGAAGCGGTGCGGTATTTTCAGGGCCGGCCCTAGACTTTTTGCTGCCTGAGGCAAATTTTGAAAAAATTGTTGCTGCCGCCGCCCCCCCGTGGGGGAGGGGGGGGCCGCCGCCGAGCTGGAGGGGTAGCGGGCAGGGCGGGGGTATTGGGCCTAGCGGCGGGGAGGGGGGTCGGAACCCCCCCTCCCTCGCCTGGGTCCCCCGTCCTCCGCTCCCCTCCAGCCTTAAATCCATCAGAAGCGCAACTCTCGTAAGAGGCAGTGGGCGGGGAAGACTCACCTCTTCCTCGCTCGATCCAGCGTGCGCTCCACTGACGTCCCTTCCTGCAGCGCCGTCCATTTACAATACAGTGGGCGGCGTTGCAGGAAGTGACGTCAGTGGAGCGCACGCTGGATCGAGCAAGGAAGAGGTGAGTCTTCCCCGCCCACTGCCTCTTACGAGAGTTGCGCTTCTGATGGATTTAAGGCTGGAGGGGAGCGGAGGACGGGGGACCCAGGCGAGGGAGGGGGGGGTCCGACCCCCCTCCCCGCCGCTAGGCCCAATACCCCCGTCCTGCCCGCTACCCCTCCAGCTGGGCGGCCGGCTCCTCGCACCCTCCGACGGGCGGATGCCGCCCCTAGAAATTTGCCGCCTGAGGCAAAAGTTTCACCCCGCCTCATGAGCGGGCCGGCCCTGGGTATTTTTACCGCACCCCACTACCGTGCAATGAAAGTCTATACTTTCAAACTGCGACGTTACGACGTGACAGAAGTGATACATTTGCCACATCCCTGACGCAGGTCAAAAACTACTTTAACTAGGGTGACCATATTTTGATTTCCAAAAAAGAGGACGATCACAACAGCATGTGGGCGTGGTCATGGGTGGGGCCAAATATACAAGACCTTAGCAGTGTGCTGTTCAACTTTGTAGGCATGGAGGGACGGTTTTTTCTTCCAGACCACATAGTGGAGGGCCGGCCAACCACAAAATGCAATCAGATTCGCAGAAAATTCCCCACAAAATGCAATGAGATTGGCAGCAGATTTCCCCACAAATGTGCGGACAAGGTATATGTCCGCAGTATAGGTTAGATAGGAATATGGCCCCAGTATAGGTTAGATAGGAATATGACCCCAGTATAGCTTAGATAGGTATATGCCCCCAGTATAGCTTAGATAGGTATATGCCCCCAGTATACATTAGATAAGTATATGCCCCCAGTATAGCTTAGATAGGTATACGCCCCCAGTATAGCTCAGATAGGTATATGCCCCCAGTATAGCTCAGATAGGTATATGCCCCCAGTATAGCTCAGATAGGTATATTCCCCCAGTGTAGCTCAGATAGGTATATGCCCCCAGTGTATCTCAGATAGGTATATGCCCCCAGTATAGCTCAGATAGGAATATGCCCCCAGTGTAGCTCAGATAGGTATATGCCCCCAGTATAGCTCAGATAGGTATATGCCCCCAGTATAGCTCAGATAGGTATATGCCCCCAGTATAGCTCAGATAGGTATATGCCCCCAGTGTAGCTCAGATAGGTATATGCCCCCAGTGTAGCTCAGATAGGTATATCCCCCCAGTGTAGCTCAGATAGGTATATGCCCCCAGTGTAGCTCAGAAAGGTATATGCCCCCAGTGTAGCACAGATAGGTATATGCCCCCAGTATAGCTCAGATAGGTATATGCCCTCAATGTAGGTTAGATAGGTATATGCCCTCAGTGTAGGTTAGATAGGTATATGCCCCCAGTATAGCTTAGATAGGTATATGCCCTCAGTGTAGGTTAGATAGGTATATGCCCCCAGTATAGCTTAGATAGGTATATGCCCCCAGTATAGGTTAGATAGGAATATGCCCCCAGTATAGATTAGATAGGTATATGCCCCCAGTATAGCTTAGATAGGTATATGCCCCCAGTATAGCTCAGATAGGTATATGCCCTCAATGTAGGTTAGATAGGTATATGCCCTCAGTGTAGGTTAGATAGGTATATGCCCCCAGTGTAGGTTAGATAGGTATATGCCCTCAGCGTAGGTTAGATAGGTAGATGCCCCCAGTGTAGCTTAGATAGGTATATGCCCCCAGTATAGCTCAGATAGGTATATGCCCTCAATGTAGGTTAGATAGGTATATGCCCTCAGTGTAGGTTAGATAGGTATATGCCCCCAGTATAGCTTAGATAGGTATATGCCCTCAGTGTAGGTTAGATAGGTATATGCCCCCAGTATAGCTTAGATAGGTATATGCCCCCAGTATAGGTTAGATAGGAATATGTCCCCAGTATAGATTAGATAGGTATATGCCCCCAGTATAGCTTAGATAGGTATATGCCCCCAGTATAGCTCAGATAGGTATATGCCCTCAATGTAGGTTAGATAGGTATATGCCCTCAGTGTAGGTTAGATAGGTATATGCCCCCAGTATAGCTTAGATAGGTATATGCCCTCAGTGTAGGTTAGATAGGTATATGCCCCCAGTATAGCTTAGATATTTATATGCCCCCAGTATAGGTTAGATAGGAATACGCCCCCAGTATAGATTAGATAGGTATATACCCCCAGTATAGCTTAGATAGGTATATGCCCCCAGTATAGCTCAGATAGGTATATGCCCTCAATGTAGGTTAGATAGGTATATGCCCTCAGTGTAGGTTAGATAGGTATATGCCCTCAGTGTAGGTTAGATAGGTATATGCCCCCAGTGTAGGTTAGATAGGTATATGCCCTCAGTGTAGGTTAGATAGGTAGATGCCCTCAGTGTAGGTTAGATAGGTAGATGCCCCCCTCCCGTATGGCCAGGAGAGTGTGCGCAGCGGCGGGGAGAGAAGTTTTTACTTACCTGCCTGGATCCTGCAGAGAACTTCCATCTTCAGCCTCTCCCGGCGCGTGTCGCATTGGTTAGAGCTCCCCCTGTGATGACAGGCGGTTACGTCATCACAGGGGGCGCTGTTACCATACCGACAGACGCCGGGACAGGAAGTAGATAGTAGCTGGCAGGATCGAGGAAGGTAAGTGGGAAATTCTCTCCCCCGCTGTTCCGCCAGGTGCCCGCACACCCGCCGCCCGGTGTCCGCCCACCGCAGCAGAGAGAGGACCCCCCCAGCCCCCACCCCGCAGTGTGAGGCCCCAAGCGGGGGGCGTGCCTCACCTGTATGCTGGCGCCGCCTGTGCGTGAGCTCTTCCCGGGGCATTTAAAAAAAACGGCCGGATGCCCCGGACAGGTCTGAAAAAGAGGACCTGTCTGGGGAAAAGAGGACGCATGGTCACCCTACTTTAACGCTGCGGTGATGCGTAGAATTGCGGCGATCTGCGACGGCCCGGAATTTGTGTAAGTCTATGGCGACACCTGGATTTGTAAAAATTTTGTGCACTTCCGCATACCCAAAGCACGAAGTAACGGCAAGCGTGCGTCACATGCGCATCACTTCCTGTTTGGGCAGTGGCCAGACAGAAAACACTGCGCTGTGTTTTCACACTATCACTGTGTGAGAGTGGTATTCTAAACGTTTAACAATAAACCCTTTTGAAATGTAACTTTAACCATTTCTGCCGCTGGGATGCGAGCCTCACGCCCCCAGCGGCAGCTGCTACAGCCCAGGGACGCGCTAGTCACGTCTCTGCAGTTCGGGGTGCTGTGCAGATGGATGCCCGCGATCGCGATGTTGCCGGGAGAAGGGAGGATTGGCTGCAGGGGACAAAAGTCCCCTGAGCCAATCCATTCTCGTCCGCTGAGAACTAACACTGTTTTTGTTCAAAAACAGTTTTTATATTTAAATAAAGCCGCCGAGCTTCCTCCCCGCGCTGATTTCCGCCGCCTATCGTTAAATTTATGAATGGGAATAAAGTTCCCATTCATTAATCTCCCTGCAGGCCACCGTGATCGCAGGCCTGCGTCACTTCCCTAGTTACAGTATAGCAACCTACAGCGTACTTATTGTACGCTAATAGGAAGCACTCAATGGGGACATCTTGTGGTCAAATTGTAGCATTACATCTACTGTTAACACTGCACTGACCTGGACAAATAGGCAAATAAAATGTGTGGATTTTAATTACGGTAGCATGTATTATTTGAAAACTATAATGGCCGAAAACTGAGAAATAATGATTTTTTCCATTTTTTTACTTATTATTCCCGTTAAAATGCATTTAGAGAAAAATAATTCTTAACATAATGTACCACCCAAAGAAAGCCTAATTGGTGGCGGAAAAAACAAGGTATAGATCAGTTCTGTGTGATAAGTAGTGATAAGGTTATTGGGGAATAAAAGAGAGGAGCGCTGAAATATGAAAATTCCTCCCGTCCATAAGGTAAAAAATACCTGCGGGCTGAAATCGTTAAGGAACGTTCTTAGTACCATTTTTAGTACGAATGTGCGAAAAAACCAGCGCCTGCTAAAAAATAATATATTGGCTTTATTCTGCACAACATAATAACACTATTTCTTGCCTAAATATTAAATAATTCGGCCCTGGCCATGTTAGTAAAGAGATTAACTGCCAAAGCATGTGACCTAACTACCAGAGCATGCGACTTGGCATCATGATGTCAGAGCATGTGACCTGGCATGTGCCATCTTTGACAGTTGGTCGCTTCATGTTTACATTCTGCTGAGCCTGTGACCTGACTGCCAGAGCATGTGACCTGGTATTATGAAATGCAGAGCATGCGACTTGGCATCATGACGTCAGAGCATGTGACCTGGCATGTGCCATCTTTGACAGTTGGTCGCTTCATGTTTACATTCTGCTGGGCCTTGGAGGTGAGTGGCTGCTGATTCAGGGTCTCTGAAGGGTTATGGTGAGTTATGGCTGCAAATTGATAGCATTTACATTTCAAAGTGTACCTGAATGTTTCTTTTTAATGAGAAATATGTGTATATACCCCTGTATTACATGATTAGCTCTATGTGTCCCCCCTTCCACCGTCTGCTGTGTTCTGCCTGCTCCAGCGTCTCTCTCTCTCTCTCTCCCTCTCTCAGTAACACAGCTCTGCAGCTCGGATCCTCCTGGGGGGGCGGGACCGCTGGAGGTAATCTTTACACATAGAGAAAGAGGGAGAGAGAGAGGAATCAGTCCCGCCCCATGGCTCAGCCAGCCTACTGCAGCCCGGCCTTTGTCCTTCTCGTATCTCCCGCCCCTCCATCTAGCAGCCCTGCAGCCAATGAGAAGCCGGGGAGTACTGAGAGCAGCAGCCATCACTAATATGCCTGGATTTCCCTCCTCTAATATGCTGGGGGCCATATCTCTGCAATTATTCCCCCTACACATCTTAAATTTTGAGGGTAAGGAGGGGACAGCCCGATATACATCTGTGCCAAATTACAGCCCACAAGCCCTGCTGGTTCCCGAGATAAGAGTATAAGAACCTACCTTGTGAACCAGCAGGGCTGGGGGGCTGATATTGTGCACATAGGCAAATCGGGGGGTCCCCTCCCTACCCTCAGACTTTGGGATGTACAGGGGAAATAACTGCTGAGATATTGGGGGTGGTTGTCACTGAGCATGTCATGTGTGTTAGTCAGTGGGGCAGCTCTGAGCAGCACAGACACTACTGCAGCCAGGGACACAGTGATGAGTGTGTGTTTAACAGCTGGACCAGCGCTGTGTCTGCTCTGCTGCATATTCATGCTTGCCAAAGTTTCTTCTCAGTCTTCTGTAAAGTGCAGCTGTTGCTATGACCAGAGAGGTTAGTGGAAGCCTGCTATGCCACTTTTCTATGGGAGCTCAGTGAGTGTGTCGCTGGGCACTGTGTGTTGTCACATATGCTGTTACTGTAGTCCCACAACACTGTCACTCCTAACTTTACACTCCCTTCCTGCCTGTAAGAGCATTATATATGTGTATGGGCCTCTTCCCTCCCTCGGGGCATTGTATATGTATTGGGAGGTTCCTCTCTCCATCCTATAGGTACAGTGACCAGATTTTTGTAGGCTCAACCTGGGACAGGGTGGCGCCGAAAAATGTGGTGGCTGCGCGCGCACCGAAAATGGGCGTGGCCATAACATTCTGTGGGCAGAGCTAACGTAATGATGTAACAGCGAGGCATAAGAAAGCAGTGTTTACGCCATGATGTGGTCAAACGAGGATTCGCATCATGGGTGTGCAGAAACTGTGTGATGCTATTTAATAGTATACCGTAACCCCAAAGCAGCAAACATAGCCAACTATGACCATTAAATAATAAATGCAGCAACAGTTACCCCAGACACCACAAAATAAACACAATGGGCAACATGTCAGCATAAAATAAACGTATTGCGGGCAACATGTCAGCACAAAATAAACATTGGGGGCAACGTGTCAGTACAAAATAAACGCATTGCGGGCAACATGTCGGCACAAAATAAAAGCATTGCGGGCAACATTTCAGCACAAAAATAAACACATTGCGGGCAACATTTCAGCACAAATAAACGCAATGGGGGCAAAAATGTCAGCACAAAATGAACGCATTGCGGGTAACATTTCAGCACAAAATAAACGCAATGGGGGAAAACATGTCAGTACAAATTAATCGCAATGGGGGCAAACATGTCAGTACAAAATAAACGCAATGGGGGCAACATTTCAGCACAAAATAAACGCATTGCGGGCAACATAACAGCACAAAATAAACGCAATGGGGACAAATATGTCAGCACAAATTAAATGCAATGGGGCAAACATGTCAGCACAAAATAAACGCCAATGGGGGCAAACATATCAGCACAAAATAAATGCAATGTGGGCACATTTCACCTGGAAAAAAAAGCATTTACTCACCTGAAATAAGTCCCCTCACGCAGCCGGCCTCTGGTGTGTGTGCAGCTCCCGGGCTCACAGGCACTCAGGCAGAGCAGCGCTACGGCAAGATGGCGTCCGGAGGCGGAGCCCTGTACTGGAGACACAAATAGTCTCCAGTACAGGGCTCCGCCTCCGGACGCCATCTTCCCGTAGCCCTGCTCTGCCTGTGCCTGCCGGAGGAGAACAATGCAGGCTGCTGGAGCGGGGCTGCGGGGAATGAACTAGCGGCTAGTTCATTCAGTACGGTGGCCAGAGTCCCGAGGTCGGGGGATGTTTCCCCGGGACCTCATGCAGCCTGGGACAGTGCCCCCCACCCCCCCGAAGGCGGGACGCGTCCCGGGTAAAGCGGGACGTATGGTCACCGTACTATAGGGGCAATATGTATGGGGTGACAGCACTGTCTACAGGGGGTCTTTCCCCTCCTTCCTGTAGGGCCATCATATATTGGGTGACAGCTCAGCAATGTGTATAGGGGGTCCCTCTCCTCAGTCTCCTAGAAGTGCATTATATACTGTAAGTGTTAGCCCACCCATCTTTTATTTGCTGCCTGCAACCTGCACTAGTGAGTCCCGGAGACATTTTGGACCCAGAGCAGCCCAGCAGACAGCCCCAACCTTGCCCTCGGCACAGGCAAGCAGCAGGTCGGAGCAGTGATTTTCAGCGCAGGAAGATTTGGGCGCAGCCGGCGCCACCATAGACTGTAATAGGAATTACAGGTATAGCGGCGCTCAGTGAGTAACGTCGGCGCCGTCAGAAGACGGAGCTGAAGTTGCTTTTAAAACACATTAATTTGGCCTCCAGCAATAGCTGGAAGCCAGATTATATCATTCCCCACCATCCATGGCGGCCTGGAGGGGGAATAGTAATTAACGTGGCCGGGACTTGTGCAGCAGCAGGATCAGCCATATACCGGCTGTATCCTGCGCCCAAATCTCCCAGCGCCAATCTCACATGTATGCCAGCAGTTGTGGTGCCACTGTGGTGCCAACAGTCACAGCCTGACACTGGGGGGGGGAGGGGGGGACTGGGCTACCAGGGAATATGGTGTGGGCATTATTTTTTGTATTAAAGTAGAGGCAGCTTCATCCAACATTTTGCTAGGCAGGCCTGCTTACATCACTGCTAATGCTAGGTACACACTGTGCAATTTTCTGACAGATTTACATTCCGCTTGATTATTTCCAACATGCCCAATCTGATTTCCAATCAATTTTCCATAGAAGTGAACAGAAAATCTATCGGAAATCAGATTGGACGTGTTGAAAATAATCAATCTGACAGTAAATCTGTCAGAAAATTGCATCGTCATTCATGCGCAGATGCGCGCGCATCGGCACACGCAATTTCCTGCAATCCCTGCCACAAGGACCTTATTTCGATCAGCGTTAGGCGGTCCTGGGGCTGCCGCCACATCCATGCCCGTCGGCTTGTTGCTGTCGGCAAGAGGTTAAAAAAAGAGAAAAAAAATCACTTACCTGAGGCTTCTGCCAGTCCCCTGCAGCCGTCCTGTCCTGCACCAGTCCTCAACGATCCTCTGTTCCCCGCTGTGGGCCAGTTTGGTTCCCACCATCTTAAGTTGACAGCCACTGCTCCTGCGTGGCTCAGGCCATGCATATCCTTGTTTGCATTCCCGTCCACCATAGTGTTCTGTGCATGCGCAGGGCGCTATTAAGGATGGGAACACGAGCAAGGAGACATGTGGCCAGGGCTGCGCAGGCGCAGTGGCCCACCAACTCCGTGTCGGCAAAAATGAAACTAGCTGGCGGCAGGGGAACTAAGGATCGTCGAGGAGCGCCGCAGGACAGGACGGCTGCAGGGGGCTGGCAGTAGCCCCAGGTAAGTGAAAATTGATTGTTTGTTTGTTTGTTTGTTTGTTTTTTTTTAGCAATCTTCATTTCCATTTTAAACAAGTATGCAGATCAGGTGCTCTAACAGCGGGTTTTTGTTTTTTTTTACCCAATTTCTTTTAGCACTCCCGGCGCATACCTGTGCGCTGCGATTCTTTATAAAGCAATTTTCTAAGCGTTTTTGCAGAGCGATTCTGTTTTTTTCACTTCCTGGCGTCGCAAATCGCCCCATAAATGGTACAGGCAGGGCTTTGGTGAACAGATCGGATTCGAAGCGTTCAGATGTGAACAATCTCATAGGGAATCATTGCACAAGCTCTATTAGAGTGATTTTGATAATGGCCAGCACTTAAAGGCAAAAGCGCCCTTAGTGTGAACAAGCCCTAACTGCATTTGTAAGTAATGTCAGGCTTCATATTGCTCCAGTCTCTATTTGCATGTTTATACATTGTTCACTCTTCTGCACAACAGGCTACTGACAATTATGTATAAAGATAATGAAAGTTATGGGGATTATAATGAGAGAACAATTAAAAACTGGCAGCAAACCTTGAACTCTGTACGGAATCCCCCCTCCTGGATTTAGTGTGGTTGGTTGCGGGTGGAGGCTTGGCTACTGTGGGAAGGTGCAGGGTACTTTGGGTAGTGCATCCTTTAGTGTTGACAGTGGTGGGCAGTGGCAAGGGCTTGGTGTGGGTGTGTGGCGGCTCACTGTAGCTTTTGGTGCATGTGGTATGCTCAGCATAGACTTAGCTGCTGAGTGTACAGCTGTGTCAGTTATATGCACATGCAGCAGCTATGTCCACACTGTGCATATTACAGCTGCCTTTTATATACTGTATAATGAGCCTGATGCAGGAAACCACGGTAACAAGGCCACATGACTACAGCTTGTGATGTCATAAACAAGGGATGCTGTCAAGAGGGGATCAGTTGGTGATGTCACAATCAGAGGTAGCTGTCAAAATGAGGATCAGCAGGAAACAGGTGTCAGTCAGCAGGAGGGCAGAGACCAGGCTGGAAGCATATGAAGAGCAGCAAGTTTTCAGCACTACCCATTGGTGCAACAGCAAAGGGGAGGAGTCCATTCTGGTCGCAGTCTCGCCTAATGCTGAAGGCTGAACTTCCCACAGCACCAGGTAAGATCATAATTACACTCATTTTCAAGGTTTATGAATGCTGAGTGAAGAGAGAGAGAGAGTGGGTTTGGGATATAGAGATTTTGGCTTTGCCAGCAATGTGTATTCCAGGTACATTCTTTCAGTGTTATCCTACTGTTATTTCCTCATCAGATCGGAGAAACGTGATCATTTTGATTGGGTGATAGATTTGTAAAGCTCTGATTTGCTGGAATTGTTAAATGCTCTAGTCAATACAGGAAACAGAAGCAAGACATGATCATAACAAGCAAATCAAAGCTTTAAAAAAAATCTATCACCTGAACAGATTGATCACATACTTGTCTGTGAGTTCTGCCATACATGAACAACACTACTGCTGAATTTAAAGAAACCCTTGGGTACAGTGTTGTTTTGCCTCACGGGAAGGGTTATTAAACCCTCTAACTTCGCTCACCACCGTAGTGGGAAAAATTAATTGCAGCAAAACATGAGGAAAGGTTTAATCATAATATTTATTGCGCTACAATCCTGTTATACTAATTATCTAGGCTTGCAGAATCATAGTTTAATGGTTAGTAGTTATTAGTAAGCATGCGTCAACATTTATTTACCAAGTGTTGCAACATCACCCAAGGAAGAGGGGACTCCGTCAATCCTCCATAGAGGAAAACACCTGGCGGCACAATCTATCACGTCTGTTGGTCTCAGCAAAAGTCCCGGAGTCCAGGAGTTTTCCCAATCCAATTATACTCCCTAAACCTAAACCATAACACACGCAACCGCATATACGATTACTGTCGTAGGAGCGTGATCACAGTACAAATCTATGATATCCACATTTGCGCAATACAACACAGCCGAGTGTTGACACCTCGTGCTCACTGAATGGGAAAACAATGGCTTACTTAGTACGCATGCGTATCTCATTGCACCATTATCTCATAACTATCCGCTCAAACTGGCTGTAGCAGGATTCAGGAATGCATCAACATTCTTCACTGAACCCAAATAGCATCCAGGACATCTGGAATTGAACTCAGATAATACCCAGGTACTGAACTCCAGTAACCAGAAGCAAAGACATATAGGAGTGAACACTAAACATACATACATATGACATTCATGTCACTTGTGTATCTCAAGTGTCAAATATCTTATCGATATCTGCCTTAAATGATTATTAACTACTTAAAAGGCCAGCCTAAAATTCTTCATAATCAATATTAGCCAGTAGTGGGTGCGCAGCTCACTATAAATCGGTGTTAGGCGGTCCTGGGGCTGCCGCCGCGTCCACACCAATTGGCATAGAGCGGTCGTGTAGTGGTTAAGTTGTTGTTCACGTTAAAAAATGTTTTGAAAACCACAATTGCTTTTCATAGAGTAAAAAGTTAAAACACCAAGGGCTTGATTCACAAAAGAGTGCTAACTGTTAGCAAGGCCGTTTTTGTGCAAATTTTCGCGTGCAATTAAACGTTTTTGTGCTCAAACGGGAATGAAAATTCATGTCTGCGCGTGAAAACGATAACGATTTTGTGTGAAAATTCGCATTTGCACGTGAAAACGTTTAATTGCGCGCGAAAATTCACGATCGCATGCCAATATGAAAATTTGCGAGAAAACGGCCGTAATAACAGTTAACACTCTTTTGTGAATCAAGCCCCAAGAGTGAAAGTTACAATTAAGGGAAGAGTGGAACAGCTTGGAGAGGAGGTGGCAGTAATGAGTCATATGGGAAGTTTATAATTGGAGGAGTATGAATGAACAAGCTAGAGATAGGATTTTGACAGGAGGTAGACTTTTTCATCCCTGGTTCTATTCTCACCTGTAGTATACTACATATTGCTTTCATTTATGCACTTCCCATTTTAAACTTTCTCTATGACTTGTAAATGGTACTAATGTTTTAACTAAACTTTGCTGCCCTATGAAATGAACTTTGCCATATCTACATTTAGAATACAAGTGTCTCCGTCTCTCCCTCTCTCTCCCTTTATCAGAATAGAGACATGACTTTATTTTGATTTCTAAGTCAGCTAATCCCACCCATCAGGCAAAATACCCTTCTCTGCTGTCCCGTCTGATTGCGCACGCACGACTGCAAATATGGGAAGAAGGTGTACCGCTTTACGGAGGACAGACAGCAGGACCTGGTCACCCGGAGCGAACGGGTTGAGGAGTGGCTCTACATTCCGTACGAAAGGCCTCGCTTGTAAAGCAGCCCAAATACAGGGTGATAGAGTGAGGGGCTCCTCTTCTTTAGGCGCAAAGGGAGCAAGGGTTAACCCAAATATTTAATAGTGTGCTGTATATGCATGCATTTTTCCCTTTTTCATCCCTATTGTCCAAGTGAAATTCTCTTCTCTGATCGCTCATTCACAGCAGCAAAAGGTGATGACATGATGCTTAAAAACAGGTTTTAGATAATTGTTGGGCAGTGCTAAACTCGTGGGATTGAGATAGGAGTCCAAGATGGTAAAAATGAGATTTTCCCCTGGAACGGTAACTGTAGTGCAAGAAGTGCATGTGCGTAGATGCATAGAGTGAGTCGAGGGGAAAAGTTCAGGACTGGCCCAAGATGAGGAAAAACTGAAGCACATCTGGATGTAGTGGTCAGAGGCCTTCTAGTTACACACATGGCCTGTTGTTACCCAGTCTGTGCTGACGGTGACAAAGCTTACATGATAAGAAAAATTGAGACACTTTTATGTCTTAAAATGTTTTCATTGTTTCTGCAATGGCATGTAGACTGTTGATCCAGGGATTTTATCCTGTTGCCGTTTGGAGCCAAGAAAGATTTTTTTTCCCTTTTAGAGCATATTGTACCATGCTTTGCAAGGGTTTTTTTTTTTGCCTTCTTGATCATCTGGGTATTCTAAAAGTGTCGATTTGTGCGCTTTTATTTTTCTCAAAATATGCATATGTTTAAATGTTTTGAAACGTAAATAAGTATCTGAAAAAAAATAAAATAAAATAAAATATATATATATATATATATATATATATATATATATATATATATATATACAGTATATATATATATTTATGTAGATAGATAGAGTAATATAAATTTCAACTAGAGACACTGAGCATTTTTTACGTTATAACATCATTGCCTGCGGCCAAACTAAGTTAAATGCGCCCGATCTCATTGGAACTCGGAAGCTAAGGGGCTTAAGGCCTAGTAATTAGCCGCTGCTCACACCAGCAGCTAATACTAGGTGCTGCAGGCAATTTTTATTTCAAGATAAATACATGTCTTGAAACATATGGACATTTTTATATGTCTTCTAGAATGTTTATAGTTATGTGTATGTGTGTATATTTGATAGTGTTGGTCAAACTCTCAAGAATTTTGATCCAGGGACTGCCTCTAACGTACTTGGGGGATTTTTCCAGCCTGTTGTATTGCTTCAGGTCCCTTGCACTCCTCCTGGTCCGAACCATTTTGCTGCTGTGTCCCTCCGACAGCTTGCCGACTGATCCCTGATGATGGCTCAGCACGGTGGCGTAGTGGTTAGCTCTCTCGCCTTGCAGCGCTGGGTCCCTGGTTCGAATCCCAGCCAGGGCACTATCTGCAAAGAGTTTGTATGCTCTATCTGTCTGCGTGGGTTTCCTCCAGGCGCTCCGGTTTCCTCCCACATTCCAAAAAACATACGGATACGTTAATTGGCTCCCCCTAAAAAATTGGCCCTAGACTACAGTACTTAGACTACAGTACTTACACTACATAATATAGTTATATGGCAATGGTAGGGATTAGATTGTGAGCTCCTTTGAGGGACAGTTAGTGACAAGATATATATATATATACACTGTACAGCGCTGCGTAATATGTTGGCGCTATATAAATACTAAATAATAATAATAATAAATGGCTGCTGCGCATGTGTGGTCCAAGCCATGTATCGCCTAGATCGTCCTGCATTTGCACTGATTGATCTTCGGAACTGCGCATTCACAGAACGATCAAGGAGACACTTATCTAGGGCCGCCCATGCACAGTAGCCCATGAAGGGGCTCAGCGGACTAGCTTTTGGAGGGGTAAAGCAGCAGAACAGCTTGGACTGGGAGGACAGTGAGGGACCTGTAGGACTACAGGGGGCTGGAAGAAGCCCCAGGTAAGTTAAAGGATACTGGCTGTACTGGTCAGAGGCTTTCTAGATACATGCATGGCTTGTTGTTACTCAGGCTGTGCTGAAGGTGATGAAAGGCATACATGATAAGGCATACGTGATAAGGGACTTTTTCATCCCTGGTTCTATTCTCACCTGTAGTATACTACATATTGCTTTCATTTATACCCTTCCCATTTTAAACTTTCTCTATGACTTGTAAATGGTACTAATGTTTTAACTAAACTTTGCTGCCCTATGAAATGAACTTTGCCATATTTACATTTAGAATACAAGTGTCTCCGTCTCTCCCTCTCTCTCCCTTTATCAAAATAGAGACATGACTTTATTTTGATTTCTAAGTCAGCTAATCCCACCCATCAGGCAAAATACCCTTCTCTGCTGTCCCGTCTGATTGCGCACGCACGACTGTGAAGATGGGAAGAAGGTGTACCACTTTACGGAGGACAGACAGCAGGACCTGGTCACCCGGAGCGAACGGGTTGAGGAGTGGCTCTACATTCCGTACGAAAGGCCTCGCTTGTAAAGCAGCCCAAGTACGGGGTGATAGAGTGAGGGGCTCCTCTTCTTTAGACGCAAAGGGAGCAAGGGTTAACCCAAATATTTAATAGTGTGCTGTATATGCATGCATTTTTCCCTTTTTCATCCCTATTGTCCAGGTGAAATTCTCTTCTCTGATCGCTCATTCACAGCAGCAAAAGGTGATGACATGATGCTTAAAAACAGGTTTTAGATAATTTTTGGGCAGTGCTAAACTCGTGGGATTGAGATAGGAGTCCAAGATGTTAAAAATGAGATTTTCCCCTGGAACGGTAACTGTAGTGCAAGAAGTGCATGGGCGTAGATGCATAGAGTGAGTCGAGGGGAAAAGTTCAGGACTGGCCCAAGATGAGGAAAAACTGAAGCACATCTGGATGTAGTGGTCAGAGGCCTTCTAGTTACACACATGGCCTGTTGTTACCCAGTCTGTGCTGACGGTGACAAAGCTTACATGATAAGAAAAATTGAGACACTTTTATGTCTTAAAATGTTTTCATTGTTTCTGCAATGGCATGTAGACTGTTGATCCAGGGATTTTATCCTGTTGCCGTTTGGAGACAAGAAAGATTTTTTTCCCTTTTAGAGCATATTGTATCATGCTTTGCAAGGGTTTTTTTTGCCTTCTTGATCATCTGGATATTCTGAAAGTGTCGATTTGTGCGCTTTTATTTTTCTCAAAATATGCATATGTTTAAATGTTTTGAAACGTAAATAAATATCTGCAAAAAAAAAATGTATATATATATATATATATATATATATATATATATATATATATTTATATATATATATATATTTATGTAGTTAGACAGAGTAATATAAATTTCAACTAGAGACACTGAGCATTTTTTACGTTATAACATCATTGCCTGCGGCCAAACTAAGTTAAATGCGCCCGATCTCATTGGAACTCGGAAGCTAAGGGGCTTAAGGCCTAGTAATTAGCCGCTGCTCACACCAGCAGCTAATACTAGGTGCTGCAGGCAATTTTTATTTCAAGATAAATACATGTCTTGAAACATATGGACATTTTTATATGTCTTCTAGAATGTTTATAGTTATGTGTATGTGTGTATATTTGATAGTGTTGGTCAAACTCTCAAGAATTTTGATCCAGGGACTGCCTCTAACGTACTTGGGACTTTTTCAGCCTGTTGTATTGCTTCAGGTCCCTTGCTCTCCTCCTGGTCCGAACCATTTTGCTGCTGTTTCCCACCGACAGCTTGCCGACTGATCTCTGATGATGGCTCAGCACGGTGGCGTAGTGGTTAGCTCTCTCGCCTTGCAGCGCTGGGTCCCTGGTTCGAATCCCAGCCAGGGCACTATCTGCAAAGAGTTTGTATGTTCTCTCTGTGTCTGCGTGGGTTTCCTCCGGGCACTCCGGTTTCCTCCCACATTCCAAAAAACATACGAATAAGTTAATTGGCTCCCCCTAAAAAATTGACCCTAGACTACAGTACTTAAACTACAGTACTTACACTACATAATATAGATATATGGCAATGGTAGGGATTAGATTGTGAGCTCCTTTGAGGGACAGTTAGTGACAAGATATATATATATATATACATTGTACAGCGCTGCGTAATATGTTGGCGCTATATAAATACTAAATAATAATAATAATAATAATAATAAATGGCTGCTGCGCATGTGTGGTCCAAGCCATGTATCGCCTAGATCGTCCTGCATTTGCACTGATTGATCTTCGGAACTGCGCATTCACAGAACGATCAAGGAGACACTTATCTAGGGCCGCCCATGCACAGTAGCCCATGAAGGGGCTCAGCGGACTAGCTTTTGGAGGGGTAAAGCAGCAGAACAGCTCGGACTGGGAGGACAGTGAGGGACCTGTAGGACTACAGGGGGCTGGAAGAAGCCCCAGGTAAGTTAAAGGATACTGGCTGTACTGGTCAGAGGCTTTCTAGATACATGCATGGCTTGTTGTTACTCAGGCTGTGCTGAAGGTGATGAAAGGCATACATGATAAGGCATACGTGATAAGGGACTTTTTCATCCCTGGTTCTAATCTCACCTGTAGTATACTACATATTGCTTTCATTTATACCCTTACCATTTTAAACTTTCTCTATGACTTGTAAATGGTACTATTGTTTTAACTAAACTTTGCTGCCCTATGAAATGAACTTTGCCATATTTACATTTAGAATACAAGTGTCTCCGTCTCTCCCTCTCTCTCCCTTTATCAAAATAGAGACATGACTTTATTTTGATTTCTAAGTCAGCTAATCCCACCCATCAGGCAAAATACCCTTCTCTGCTGTCCCGTCTGATTGCGCACGCACGACTGTGAAGATGGGAAGAAGGTGTACCGCTTTACGGAGGACAGACAGCAGGACCTGGTCACCCGGAGCGAACGGGTTGAGGAGTGGCTCTACATTCCGTACGAAAGGCCTCGCTTGTAAAGCAGCCCAAGTACGGGGTGATAGAGTGAGGGGCTCCTCTTCTTTAGACGCAAAGGGAGCAAGGGTTAACCCAAATATTTAATAGTGTGCTGTATATGCATGCATTTTTCCCTTTTTCATCCCTATTGTCCAGGTGAAATTCTCTTCTCTGATCGCTCATTCACAGCAGCAAAAGGTGATGACATGATGCTTAAAAACAGGTTTTAGATAATTTTTGGGCAGTGCTAAACTCGTGGGATTGAGATAGGAGTCCAAGATGTTAAAAATGAGATTTTTCCCTGGAACGGTAACTGTAGTGCAAGAAGTGCATGGGCGTAGATGCATAGAGTGAGTCGAGGGGAAAAGTTCAGGACTGGCCCAAGATGAGGAAAAACTGAAGCACATCTGGGTGTAGTGGTCAGAGGCCTTCTAGTTACACACATGGCCTGTTGTTACCCAGTCTGTGCTGACGGTGACAAAGCTTACATGATAAGAAAAATTGAGACACTTTTATGTCTTAAAATGTTTTCATTGTTTCTGCAATGGCATGTAGACTGTTGATCCAGGGATTTTATCCTGTTGCCGTTTGGAGACAAGAAAGATTTTTTTCCCTTTTAGAGCATATTGTATCATGCTTTGCAAGGGTTTTTTTTGCCTTCTTGATCATCTGGATATTCTGAAAGTGTCGATTTGTGCGCTTTTATTTTTCTCAAAATATGCATATGTTTAAATGTTTTGAAACGTAAATAAATATCTGCAAAAAAAAAAATGTATATATATATATATATATATATATATATATATATATATATATATATATATATATATATATATATATATATATATTTATATATATATATATATTTATGTAGTTAGACAGAGTAATATAAATTTCAACTAGAGACACTGAGCATTTTTTACGTTATAACATCATTGCCTGCGGCCAAACTAAGTTAAATGCGCCCGATCTCATTGGAACTCGGAAGCTAAGGGGCTTAAGGCCTAGTAATTAGCCGCTGCTCACACCAGCAGCTAATACTAGGTGCTGCAGGCAATTTTTATTTCAAGATAAATACATGTCTTGATTGAAACATATGGACATTTTTATATGTCTTCTAGAATGTTTATAGTTATGTGTATGTGTGTATATTTGATAGTGTTGGTCAAACTCTCAAGAATTTTGATCCAGGGACTGCCTCTAACGTACTTGGGACTTTTTCAGCCTGTTGTATTGCTTCAGGTCCCTTGCTCTCCTCCTGGTCCGAACCATTTTGCTGCTGTTTCCCACCGACAGCTTGCCGACTGATCTCTGATGATGGCTCAGCACGGTGGCGTAGTGGTTAGCTCTCTCGCCTTGCAGCGCTGGGTCCCTGGTTCGAATCCCAGCCAGGGCACTATCTGCAAAGAGTTTGTATGTTCTCTCTGTGTCTGCGTGGGTTTCCTCCGGGCACTCCGGTTTCCTCCCACATTCCAAAAAACATACGAATAAGTTAATTGGCTCCCCCTAAAAAATTGACCCTAGACTACAGTACTTAAACTACAGTACTTACACTACATAATATAGATATATGGCAATGGTAGGGATTAGATTGTGAGCTCCTTTGAGGGACAGTTAGTGACAAGATATATATATATATATACATTGTACAGCGCTGCGTAATATGTTGGCGCTATATAAATACTAAATAATAATAATAATAATAATAATAAATGGCTGCTGCGCATGTGTGGTCCAAGCCATGTATCGCCTAGATCGTCCTGCATTTGCACTGATTGATCTTCGGAACTGCGCATTCACAGAACGATCAAGGAGACACTTATCTAGGGCCGCCCATGCACAGTAGCCCATGAAGGGGCTCAGCGGACTAGCTTTTGGAGGGGTAAAGCAGCAGAACAGCTCGGACTGGGAGGACAGTGAGGGACCTGTAGGACTACAGGGGGCTGGAAGAAGCCCCAGGTAAGTTAAAGGATACTGGCTGTACTGGTCAGAGGCTTTCTAGATACATGCATGGCTTGTTGTTACTCAGGCTGTGCTGAAGGTGATGAAAGGCATACATGATAAGGCATACGTGATAAGGGACTTTTTCATCCCTGGTTCTAATCTCACCTGTAGTATACTACATATTGCTTTCATTTATACCCTTACCATTTTAAACTTTCTCTATGACTTGTAAATGGTACTATTGTTTTAACTAAACTTTGCTGCCCTATGAAATGAACTTTGCCATATTTACATTTAGAATACAAGTGTCTCCGTCTCTCCCTCTCTCTCCCTTTATCAAAATAGAGACATGACTTTATTTTGATTTCTAAGTCAGCTAATCCCACCCATCAGGCAAAATACCCTTCTCTGCTGTCCCGTCTGATTGCGCACGCACGACTGTGAAGATGGGAAGAAGGTGTACCGCTTTACGGAGGACAGACAGCAGGACCTGGTCACCCGGAGCGAACGGGTTGAGGAGTGGCTCTACATTCCGTACGAAAGGCCTCGCTTGTAAAGCAGCCCAAGTACGGGGTGATAGAGTGAGGGGCTCCTCTTCTTTAGACGCAAAGGGAGCAAGGGTTAACCCAAATATTTAATAGTGTGCTGTATATGCATGCATTTTTCCCATTTTCATCCCGATTGTCCAGGTGAAATTCTCTTCTCTGATCGCTCATTCACAGCAGCAAAAGGTGATGACATGATGCTTAAAAACAGGTTTTAGATAATTGTTGGGGAGTGCTAAACTCGTGGGATTGAGATAGGAGTCCAAGATGGTAAAAATGAGATTTTCCCCTGGAACGGTAACTGTAGTGCAAGAAGTGCATGGGCGTAGATGCATAGAGTGAGTCGAGGGGAAAAGTTCAGGACTGGCCCAAGATGAGGAAAAACTGAAGCACATCTGGATGTAGTGGTCAGAGGCCTTCTAGTTACACACATGGCGTGTTGTTACCCAGTCTGTGCTGACGGTGACAAAGCTTACATGATAAGAAAAATTGAGACACTTTTATGTCTAAAAATGTTTTCATTGTTTCTGCAATGGCATGTAGACTGTTGATCCAGGGATTTTATCCTGTTGCCGTTTGGAGCCAAGAAAGATTTTTTTTCCCTTTTAGAGCATATTGTATCATGCTTTGCAAGGGTTTTTTTTTTGCCTTCTTGATCATCTGGGTATTCTAAAAGTGTCGATTTGTGCGCTTTTATTTTTCTCAAAATATGCATATGTTTAAATGTTTTGAAACGTAAATAAGTATCTGAAAAAATAAAATAAAAAAAAAAAATTTTTACGTTTTACGTTATAACATTATTGCCTGCGGCCAAACTAAGTTAAATGCGCCCGATCTCATTGGAACTCGGAAGCTAAGGGGCTTAAGGCCTAGTAATTAGCCGCTGTTCACACCAGCAGCTAATACTAGGTGCTGCAGGCAATTTTTATTTCAAGATAAATACATGTCTTGAAACATATGGACATTTTTATATGTCTTCTAGAATGTTTATAGTTATGTGTATGTGTGTATATTTGATAGTGTTGGTCAAACTCTCAAGAATTTTGATCCAGGGACTGCCTCTAACGTACTTGGGACTTTTTCAGCCTGTTGTATTGCTTCAGGTCCCTTGCACTCCTCCTGGTCTGAACCATTTTGCTGCTGTTTCCCTCCGACAGCTTGCCGACTGATCCCTGATGATGGCTCAGCATGGTGGTGTAGTGGTTAGCTCTCTCGCCTTGCAGTGCTGGGTCCCTGGTTCGAATCCCAGCCAGGGCACTATCTGCAAAGAGTTTGTATGCTCTCTCTGTCTGCGTGGGTTTCCTCCGGGCACTCCGGTTTCCTCCCACATTCCAAAAAACATACGGATACGTTAATTGGCTCCCCCTAAAAAATTGGCCCTAGTCTACAGTACTTAGACTACAGTACTTACACTACATAATATAGATATATGGCAATGGTAGGGATTAGATTGTGAGCTCCTTTGAGGGACAGTTAGTGACAAGATATATATATATATACATTGTACAGCGCTGCGTAATATGTTGGCGCTATATAAATACTAAATAATAATAATAATAAATGGCTGCTGCGCATGTGTGGTCCAAGCCATGTATCGCCTAGATCGTCCTGCATTTGCACTGATTGATCTTCGGAACTGCGCATTCACAGAACGATCAAGGAGACACTTATCTAGGGCCGCCCATGCACAGTAGCCCATGAAGGGGCTCAGCGGACTAGCTTTTGGAGGGGTAAAGCAGCAGAAAAGCTCGGACTGGGAGGACAGTGAGGGACCTGTAGGACTACAGGGGGCTGGAAGAAGCCCCAGGTAAGTTAAAGGATACTGGCTGTACTGGTCAGAGGCTTTTTAGATACATGCATGGCTTGTTGTTACTCAGGCTGTGCTGAAGGTGATGAAAGGCATACATGATAAGGCATACGTGATAAGGAACTTTTTCATCCCTGGTTCTATTCTCACCTGTAGTATACTACATATTGCTTTCATTTATACCCTTCCCATTTTAAACTTTCTCTATGACTTGTAAATGGTACTAATGTTTTAACTAAACTTTGCTGCCCTATGAAATGAACTTTGTCATATTTACATTTAGAATACAAGTGTCTCCGTCTCTCCCTCTCTCTCCCTTTATCAAAATAGAGACATGACTTTATTTTGATTTCTAAGTCAGCTAATCCCACCCATCAGGCAAAATACCCTTCTCTGCTGTCCCGTCTGATTGCGCACGCACGACTGTGAAGATGGGAAGAAGGTGTACCGCTTTACGGAGGACAGACAGCAGGACCTGGTCACCCGGAGCGAACGGGTTGAGGAGTGGCTCTACATTCCGTACGAAAGGCCTCGCTTGTAAAGCAGCCCAAGTACGGGGTGATAGAGTGAGGGGCTCCTCTTCTTTAGACGCAAAGGGAGCAAGGGTTAACCCAAATATTTAATAGTGTGCTGTATATGCATGCATTTTTCCCTTTTTCATCCCTATTGTCCAGGTGAAATTCTCTTCTCTGATCGCTCATTCACAGCAGCAAAAGGTGATGACATGATGCTTAAAAACAGGTTTTAGATAATTGTTGGGCAGTGCTAAACTCGTGGGATTGAGATAGGAGTCCAAGATGGTAAAAATGAGATTTTCCCCTGGAACGGTAACTGTAGTGCAAGAAGTGCATGGGCGTAGATGCATAGAGTGAGTCGAGGGGAAAAGTTCAGGACTGGCCCAAGATGAGGAAAACCTGAAGCACATCTGGATGTAGAGGCCTTCTAGTTACACACATGGCCTGTTGTTACCCAGTCTGTGCTGACGGTGACAAAGCTTACATGATAAGAAAAATTGAGACACTTTTATGTCTTAAAATGTTTTCATTGTTTCTGCAATGGCATGTAGACTGTTGATCCAGGGATTTTATCCTGTTGCCGTTTGGAGCCAAGAAAGATTTTTTTCCCTTTTAGAGCATATTGTATCATCCTTTGCAAGGGTTTTTTTTTTTCGCCTTCTTGATCATCTGGGTATTCTAAAAGTGTCGATTTGTGCGCTTTTATTTTTCTCAAAATATGCATATGTTTAAATGTTTTGAAACGTAAATAAATATTTGAAAAAAAAAAAAAAATATATATATATATATATACACACACACACACATATATATATATATATATATATATATATATATATATATATATATATATATATATATATATATATATATATATATATATATATATATATATATATATATATATTTATGTAGATAGATAGAGTAATATAAATTTAAACTAGAGACACTGAGCATTTTTTACGTTATAACATCATTGCCTGCGGCCAAACTAAGTTAAATGCGCCCGATCTCATTGGAACTCGGAAGCTAAGGGGCTTAAGGCCTAGTAATTAGCCACTGCTCACACCAGCAGCTAATACTAGGTGCTGCAGGCAATTTTTATTTCAAGATAAATACATGTCTTGAAACATATGGACATTTTTATATGTCTTTTAGAATGTTTATAGTTATGTGTATGTGTGTATATTTGATAGTGTTGGTCAAACTCTCAAGAATTTTGATCCAGGGACTGCCTCTAACGTACTTGGGACTTTTTCAGCCTGTTGTATTGCTTCAGCTCCCTTGCACTCCTCCTGGTCTGAACCATTTTGCTGCTGTTTCCCTCCGACAGTTTGCCGACTGATCCCTGATGATTGCTCAGCACGGTGGCGTAGTGGTTAGCTCTCTCGCCTTGCAGCGCTGGGTCCCTGGTTCGAATCCCAGCCAGGGCACTATCTGCAAAGAGTTTTTATGTTCTCTCTGTGTCTGCGTGGGTTTCCTCCAGGCACTCCGGTTTCCTCCCACATTCCAAAAAACATACAAATAAGTTAATTGGCTCCCCCTAAAAAATTGACCCTAGACTACAGTACTTAGACTACAGTACTTACACTACATAATATAGATATATGGCAATGGTAGGGATTAGATTGTGAGCTCCTTTGAGGGACAGTTAGTGACACAATATATATATATATATATATATACATTGTACAGCGCTGCGTAATATGTTGGCGCTATATAAATACTAAATAATAATAATAATAATAATAAATGGCTGCTGCGCATGTGTGGTCCAAGCCATGTATCGCCTAGATCGTCCTGCATTTGCACTGATTGATCTTCGGAACTGCGCATTCACAGAACGATCAAGGAGACACTTATCTAGGGCCGCCCATGCACAGTAGCCCATGAAAGGGCTCAGCGGACTAGCTTTTGGAGGGGTAAAGCAGCAGAACAGCTCGGACTGGGAGGACAGTGAGGGACCTGTAGGACTACAGGGGGCTGGAAGAAGCCCCAGGTAAGTTAAAGGATACTGGCTGTACTGGTCAGAGGCCTTCTAGATACATGCATGGCTTGTTGTTACTCAGGCTGTGCTGAAGGTGATGAAAGGCATACATGATAAGGCATACGTGATAAGGGACTTTTTCATCCCTGGTTCTAATCTCACCTGTAGTATACTACATATTGCTTTCATTTATACCCTTACCATTTTAAACTTTCTCTATGACTTGTAAATGGTACTATTGTTTTAACTAAACTTTGCTGCCCTATGAAATGAACTTTGCCATATTTACATTTAGAATACAAGTGTCTCCGTCTCTCCCTCTCTCTCCCTTTATCAAAATAGAGACATGACTTTATTTTGATTTCTAAGTCAGCTAATCCCACCCATCAGGCAAAATACCCTTCTCTGCTGTCCCGTCTGATTGCGCACGCACGACTGTGAAGATGGGAAGAGGGTGTACCGCTTTACGGAGGACAGACAGCAGGACCTGGTCACCCGGAGCGAACGGGTTGAGGAGTGGCTCTACATTCCGTACGAAAGGCCTCGCTTGTAAAGCAGCCCAAGTACGGGGTGATAGAGTGAGGGGCTCCTCTTCTTTAGACGCAAAGGGAGCAAGGGTTAACCCAAATATTTAATAGTGTGCTGTATATGCATGCATTTTTCCCTTTTTCATCCCTATTGTCCAGGTGAAATTCTCTTCTCTGATTGCTCATTCACAGCAGCAAAAGGTGATGACATGATGCTTAAAAACAGGTTTTAGATAATTGTTGGGCAGTGCTAAACTCGTGGTATTGAGATAGGAGTCCAAGATGGTAAAAATGAGATTTTCCCCTGGAACGGTAACTGTAGTGCAAGAAGTGCATGTGCGTAGATGCATAGAGTGAGTCGAGGGGAAAAGTTCAGGACTGGCCCAAGATGAGGAAAAATTGAAGCACATCTGGATGTAGTGGTCAGAGGCCTTCTAGTTACACACATGGCCTGTTGTTACCCAGTCTGTGCTGACGGTGACAAAGCTTACATGATAAGAAAAATTGAGACACTTTTATGTCTTAAAATGTTTTCATTGTTTCTGCAATGGCATGTAGACTGTTGATCCAGGGATTTTATCCTGTTGCCGTTTGGAGCCAAGAAAGATTTTTTTCCCTTTTAGAGCATATTGTATCATCCTTTGCAAGGGTTTTTTTTTTTCGCCTTCTTGATCATCTGGGTATTCTAAAAGTGTCGATTTGTGCGCTTTTATTTTTCTCAAAATATGCATATGTTTAAATGTTTTGAAACGTAAATAAATATTTGAAAAAAAAAAAAATATATATATATATATACACACACACACACATATATATATATATATATATATATATATATATATATATATATATATATATATATATGTAGATAGATAGAGTAATATAAATTTAAACTAGAGACACTGAGCATTTTTTACGTTATAACATCATTGCCTGCGGCCAAACTAAGTTAAATGCGCCCGATCTCATTGGAACTCGGAAGCTAAGGGGCTTAAGGCCTAGTAATTAGCCACTGCTCACACCAGCAGCTAATACTAGGTGCTGCAGGCAATTTTTATTTCAAGATAAATACATGTCTTGAAACATATGGACATTTTTATATGTCTTTTAGAATGTTTATAGTTATGTGTATGTGTGTATATTTGATAGTGTTGGTCAAACTCTCAAGAATTTTGATCCAGGGACTGCCTCTAACGTACTTGGGACTTTTTCAGCCTGTTGTATTGCTTCAGCTCCCTTGCACTCCTCCTGGTCTGAACCATTTTGCTGCTGTTTCCCTCCGACAGCTTGCCGACTGATCCCTGATGATTGCTCAGCACGGTGGCGTAGTGGTTAGCTCTCTCGCCTTGCAGCGCTGGGTCCCTGGTTCGAATCCCAGCCAGGGCACTATCTGCAAAGAGTTTTTATGTTCTCTCTGTGTCTGCGTGGGTTTCCTCCAGGCACTCCGGTTTCCTCCCACATTCCAAAAAACATACAAATAAGTTAATTGGCTCCCCCTAAAAAATTGACCCTAGACTACAGTACTTAGACTACAGTACTTACACTACATAATATAGATATATGGCAATGGTAGGGATTAGATTGTGAGCTCCTTTGAGGGACAGTTAGTGACACGATATATATATATATATATATATACATTGTACAGCGCTGCGTAATATGTTGGCGCTATATAAATACTAAATAATAATAATAATAATAATAAATGGCTGCTGCGCATGTGTGGTCCAAGCCATGTATCGCCTAGATCGTCCTGCATTTGCACTGATTGATCTTCGGAACTGCGCATTCACAGAACGATCAAGGAGACACTTATCTAGGGCCGCCCATGCACAGTAGCCCATGAAAGGGCTCAGCGGACTAGCTTTTGGAGGGGTAAAGCAGCAGAACAGCTCGGACTGGGAGGACAGTGAGGGACCTGTAGGACTACAGGGGGCTGGAAGAAGCCCCAGGTAAGTTAAAGGATACTGGCTGTACTGGTCAGAGGCCTTCTAGATACATGCATGGCTTGTTGTTACTCAGGCTGTGCTGAAGGTGATGAAAGGCATACATGATAAGGCATACGTGATAAGGGACTTTTTCATCCCTGGTTCTAATCTCACCTGTAGTATACTACATATTGCTTTCATTTATACCCTTACCATTTTAAACTTTCTCTATGACTTGTAAATGGTACTATTGTTTTAACTAAACTTTGCTGCCCTATGAAATGAACTTTGCCATATTTACATTTAGAATACAAGTGTCTCCGTCTCTCCCTCTCTCTCCCTTTATCAAAATAGAGACATGACTTTATTTTGATTTCTAAGTCAGCTAATCCCACCCATCAGGCAAAATACCCTTCTCTGCTGTCCCGTCTGATTGCGCACGCACGACTGTGAAGATGGGAAGAGGGTGTACCGCTTTACGGAGGACAGACAGCAGGACCTGGTCACCCGGAGCGAACGGGTTGAGGAGTGGCTCTACATTCCGTACGAAAGGCCTCGCTTGTAAAGCAGCCCAAGTACGGGGTGATAGAGTGAGGGGCTCCTCTTCTTTAGACGCAAAGGGAGCAAGGGTTAACCCAAATATTTAATAGTGTGCTGTATATGCATGCATTTTTCCCTTTTTCATCCCTATTGTCCAGGTGAAATTCTCTTCTCTGATTGCTCATTCACAGCAGCAAAAGGTGATGACATGATGCTTAAAAACAGGTTTTAGATAATTGTTGGGCAGTGCTAAACTCGTGGTATTGAGATAGGAGTCCAAGATGGTAAAAATGAGATTTTCCCCTGGAACGGTAACTGTAGTGCAAGAAGTGCATGTGCGTAGATGCATAGAGTGAGTCGAGGGGAAAAGTTCAGGACTGGCCCAAGATGAGGAAAAATTGAAGCACATCTGGATGTAGTGGTCAGAGGCCTTCTAGTTACACACATGGCCTGTTGTTACCCAGTCTGTGCTGACGGTGACAAAGCTTACATGATAAGAAAAATTGAGACACTTTTATGTCTTAAAATGTTTTCATTGTTTCTGCAATGGCATGTAGACTGTTGATCCAGGGATTTTATCCTGTTGCCGTTTGGAGCCAAGAAAGATTTTTTTTCCCTTTTGAAGCATATTGTATCATGCTTTGCAAGGGATTTTTTTTGCCTTCTTGATCATCTGGGTATTCTAAAAGTGTCGATTTGTGCGCTTTTATTTTTCTCAAAATATGCATATGTTTAAATGTTTTGAAACGTAAATAAATATCTGAAAAAAAAAAAAAAA
Organism: Hyperolius riggenbachi; assembly: GCF_040937935.1. Lineage (NCBI taxonomy): Eukaryota > Metazoa > Chordata > Amphibia > Anura > Hyperoliidae > Hyperolius > Hyperolius riggenbachi. The sequence goes on from NC_090647.1 coordinate 73,997,987, forward strand.
TAAAAATAAAAAAAAAATATATATATATATATATATATATATATATATATATATATATATATATATATATATATATATATATTTATGTAGATAGATAGAGTAATATAAATTTCAACTAGAGACACTGAGCATTTTTTACATTATAACATCATTGCCTGCGGCCAAACTAAGTTAAATGCGCCCGATCTCATTGGAACTCGGAAGCTAAGGGGCTTAAGGCCTAGTAATTAGCCGCTGCTCACACCAGCAGCTAATACTAGGTGCTGCAGGCAATTTTTATTTCAAGATAAATACATGTCTTGAAACATATGGACATTTTTATATGTCTTCTAGAATGTTTATAGTTATGTGTATGTGTGTATATTTGATAGTGTTGATCAAACTCTCAAGAATTTTGATCCAGGGACTGCCTCTAACGTACTTGGGACTTTTTCAGCCTGTTGTATTGCTTCAGGTCCCTTGCACTCCTCCTGGTCTGAACCATTTTGCTGCTGTTTCCCTCCGACATCTTGCCGACTGATCCCTGATGATGGCTCAGCACGGTGGCGTAGTGGTTAGCTCTCTCGCCTTGCAGCGCTGGGTCCCTGGTTCGAATCCCAGCCAGGGCACTATCTGCAAAGAGTTTGTATGTTCTCTCTGTGTCTGCATGGGTTTCCTCCGGGCACTCCGGTTTCCTCCCACATTCCAAAAAACATACGAATAAGTTAATTGGCTCCCCCTAAAAAATTGACCCTAGACTACAGTACTTAGACTACAGTACTTACACTACATAATATAGATATATGGCAATGGTAGGGATTAGATTGTGAGCTCCTTTGAGGGACAGTTAGTGACAAGATATATATATATATATATATATATATACACTGTACAGCGCTGCGTAATATGTTGGCGCTATATAAATACTAAATAATAATAATAATAATAATAAATGGCTGCTGCGCATGTGTGGTCCAAGCCATGTATCGCCTAGATCGTCCTGCATTTGCACTGATTGATCTTCGGAACTGCGCATTCACAGAACGATCAAGGAGACACTTATCTAGGGCCGTCCATGCACAGTAGCCCATGAAGGGGCTCAGCGGACTAGCTTTTGGAGGGGTAAAGCAGCAGAACAGCTCGGACTGGGAGGACAGTGAGGGACCTGTAGGACTACAGGGGGCTGGAAGAAGCCCCAGGTAAGTTAAAGGATACTGGCTGTACTGGTCAGAGGCCTTCTAGATACATGCATGGCTTGTTGTTACTCAGGCTGTGCTGAAGGTGATGAAAGGCATACGTGATAAGGGACTTTTTCATCCCTGGTTCTAATCTCACCTGTAGTATACTACATATTGCTTTCATTTATACCTTTACCATTTTAAACTTTCTCTATGACTTGTAAATGGTACTAATGTTTTAACTAAACTTTGCTGCCCTATGAAATGAACTTTGCCATATTTACATTTAGAATACAAGTGTCTCCGTCTCTCCCTCTCTCTCCCTTTATCAAAATAGAGACATGACTTTATTTTGATTTCTAAGTCAGCTAATCCCACCCATCAGGCAAAATACCCTTCTCTGCTGTCCCGTCTGATTGCGCACGCACGACTGTGAAGATGGGAAGAAGGTGTACCGCTTTACGGAGGACAGACAGCAGGACCTGGTCACCCGGAGCGAACGGGTTGAGGAGTGGCTCTACATTCCGTACGAAAGGCCTCGCTTGTAAAGCAGCCCAAGTACGGGGTGATAGAGTGAGGGGCTCCTCTTCTTTAGACGCAAAGGGAGCAGGGGTTAAGCCAAATATTTAATAGTGTGCTGTATACACATGCATTTTTCCCTTTTTCATCCCTATTGTCCAGGTGAAATTCTCTTCTCTGATCGCTCATTCACAGCAGCAAAAGGTGATGACATGATGCTTAAAAACAGGTTTTAGATAATTGTTGGGCAGTGCTAAACTCGTGGGATTGAGATAGGAGTCCAAGATGGTAAAAATGAGATTTTCCCCTGGAACGGTAACTGTAGTGCAAGAAGTGCATGTGCGTAGATGCATAGAGTGAGTCGAGGGGAAAAGTTCAGGACTGGCCCAAGATGAGGAAAAACTGAAGCACATCTGGATGTAGTGGTCAGAGGCCTTCTAGTTACACACATGGCCTGTTGTTACCCAGTCAGTGCTGACGGTGACAAAGCTTACATGATAAGAAAAATTGAGACACTTTTATGTCTTAAAATGTTTTCATTGTTTCTGCAATGGCATGTAGACTGTTGATCCAGGGATTTTATCCTGTTGCCGTTTGGAGCCAAGAAAGGTTTTTTCCCTTTTAGAGCATATTGTATCATGCTTTGCAAGGGTTTTTTTTTTTTGCCTTCTTGATCATCTGGGTATTCTAAAAGTGTCGATTTGTGCGCTTTTATTTTTCTCAAAATATGCATATGTTTAAATGTTTTGAACGTAAATAAATATCTGAAAAAAAAAAAAAAAAAAAAAAAAAAATATATATATATATATATATATATATATATATATATTTATTTATGTAGATAGATAGAGTAATATAAATTTCAACTACAGACACTGAACATTTTTTACGTTATAACATTATTGCCTGCGGCCAAACTAAGTTAAATGCGCCCGATCTCATTGGAACTCGGAAGCTAAGGGGCTTAAGGCCTAGTAATTAGCCGCTGTTCACACCAGCAGCTAATACTAGGTGCTGCAGGCAATTTTTATTTCAAGATAAATACATGTCTTGAAACATATGGACATTTTTATATGTCTTCTAGAATGTTTATAGTTATGTGTATGTGTGTATATTTGATAGTGTTGGTCAAACTCTCAAGAATTTTGATCCAGGGACTGCCTCTAACGTACTTGGGACTTTTTCAGCCTGTTGTATTGCTTCAGGTCCCTTGCACTCCTCCTGGTCCGAACCATTTTGCTGCTGTTTCCCTCCGACAGCTTGCCGACTGATCCCTGATGATGGCTCAGCACGGTGGCGTAGTGGTTAGCTCTCTCGCCTTGCAGCGCTGGGTCCCTGGTTCGAATCCCAGCCAGGGCACTATCTGCAAAGAGTTTGTATGTTCTCTCTGTGTCTGCGTGGGTTTCCTCCGGGCACTCCGGTTTCCTCCCACATTCCAAAAAACATACGAATAAGTTAATTGGCTCCCCCTAAAAAATTGACCGTAGACTACAGTACTTACACTACATAATATAGATATATGGCAATGGTAGGGATTGGATTGTGAGCTCCTTTGAGGGACAGTTAGTGACAAGATATATATATATATATATATATACACTGTACAGCGCTGCGTAATATGTTGGCGCTATATAAATACTAAATAATAATAATAAATGGCTGCTGCGCATGTATGGTCCAAGCCATGTATCGCCTAGATCGTCCTGCATTTGCACTGATTGATCTTCGGAACTGCGCATTCACAGAACGATCAAGGAGACACTTATCTAGGGCCGCCCATGCACAGTAGCCCATGAAGGGGCTCAGCGGACTAGCTTTTGGAGGGGTAAAGCAGCAGAACAGCTCGGACTGGGAGGACAGTGAGGGACCTGTAGGACTACAGGGGGCTGGAAGAAGCCCCAGGTAAGTTAAAGGATACTGGCTGTACTGGTCAGAGGCCTTCTAGATACATGCATGGCTTGTTGTTACTCAGGCTGTGCTAAAGGTGATGAAAGGCATACGTGATAAGGGACTTTTTCATCCCTGGTTCTAATCTCACCTGTAGTATACTACATATTGCTTTCATTTATACCCTTACCATTTTAAACTTTCTCTATGACTTGTAAATGGTACTAATGTTTTAACTAAACTTTGCTGCCCTATGAAATGAACTTTGCCATATTTACAATTAGAATACAAGTGTCTCCGTCTCTCCCTCTCTCTCCCTTTATCAAAATAGAGACATGACTTTATTTTGATTTCTAAGTCAGCTAATCCCACCCATCAGGCAAAATACCCTTCTCTGCTGTCCCGTCTGATTGCGCACGCACGACTGTGAAGATGGGAAGAAGGTGTACCGCTTTACGGAGGACAGACAGCAGGACCTGGTCACCCGGAGCGAACGGGTTGAGGAGTGGCTCTACATTCCGTACAAAAGGCCTCGCTTGTAAAGCAGCCCAAGTACGGGGTGATAGAGTGAGGGGCTCCTCTTCTTTAGACGCAAAGGGAGCAAGGGTTAAGCCAAATATTTAATAGTGTGCTGTATATGCATGCATTTTTCCCTTTTTCATCCCTATTGTCCAGGTGAAATTCTCTTCTCTGATCGCTCATTCACAGCAGCAAAAGGTGATGACATGATGCTTAAAAACAGGTTTTAGATAATTGTTGGGCAGTGCTAAACTCGTGGGATTGAGATAGGAGTCCAAGATGGTAAAAATGAGATTTTCCCCTGGAACGGTAACTGTAGTGCAAGAAGTGCATGTGCGTAGATGCATGGGGCCTGATTCACAAAGCGGTGCTAACAGTTAGCACCATGGTGAAAAGCCCTTTATCACGCCTAAACTCTGTTTAGGCATGATAAGTTTAGGTGTGATAAGTTTAGGTGTGATAAGTTTTTAGGTGTGATAACTTTAAGTACCAACTGAGCTAGCACTGCAGTGCACAGCTGATCAAAAGTTTTGCGCTAGCAAAGTCTGGTGCACTTTGCATAGAGTTTTATGGCGCTGCTTTGCGTGCGGGACTTTGCGTGCGATCTAAACTTATCTAAACTTATCATGCCTAAACTTATCATGCCTAAACTTATCATGCCTAAACTGAGTTTAGGCATGATAAAAATGGTTATCACGCCTAAAGTCTTTAACTGGGTTATCACCGCTTTGTGAATCGAGCCCATAGAGTGAGTCGAGGGGAAAAGTTCAGGACTGGCCCAAGATGAGGAAAAACTGAAGCACATCTGGATTTAGTGGTCAGAGGCCTTCTAGTTACACACATGGCCTGTTGTTACCCAGTCTGTGCTGACGGTGACAAAGCTTACATGATAAGAAAAATTGAGACACTTTTATGTCTTAAAATGTTTTCATTGTTTCTGCAATGGCATTTAGACTGTTGATCCAGGGATTTTATCCTGTTGCCGTTTGGAGCCAAGAAAGTTTTTTTTCCCTTTTAGAGCATATTGTATCATGCTTTGCAAGGGTTTTTTTTTTTGCCTTCTTGATCATCTGGGTATTCTAAAAGTGTCGATTTGTGCGCTTTTATTTTTCTCAAAATATGCATATGTGTAAATGTTTTGAAACGTAAATAAATATCTGAAAAAAAAAAAAAAAAAAATATATATATATATATATATATATATACATATATATATATATATATATATATATATATATATATATATATATATATATATATATATATGTAGATAGATAGAGTAATATAAATTTCAACTACAGACACTGAACATTTTTTACGTTATAACATTATTGCCTGCGGCCAAACTAAGTTAAATGCGCCCGATCTCATTGGAACTCGGAAGCTAAGGGGCTTAAGGCCTAGTAATTAGCCGCTGTTCACACCAGCAGCTAATACTAGGTGCTGCAGGCAATTTTTATTTCAAGATAAATACATGTCTTGAAACATATGGACATTTTTATATGTCTTCTAGAATGTTTATAGTTATGTGTATGTGTGTATATTTGATAGTGTTGGTCAAACTCTCAAGAATTTTGATCCAGGGACTGCCTCTAACGTACTTGGGACTTTTTCAGCCTGTTGTATTGCTTCAGGTCCCTTGCACTCCTCCTGGTCCGAACCATTTTGCTGCTGTTTCCCTCCGACAGCTTGCCGACTGATCCCTGATGATGGCTCAGCACGGTGGCGTAGTGGTTAGCTCTCTCGCCTTGCAGCGCTGGGTCCCTGGTTCGAATCCCAGCCAGGGCACTATCTGCAAAGAGTTTGTATGTTCTCTCTGTGTCTGCGTGGGTTTCCTCCGGGCACTCCGGTTTCCTCCCACATTCCAAAAAACATACGAATAAGTTAATTGGCTCCCCCTAAAAAATTGACCGTAGACTACAGTACTTACACTACATAATATAGATATATGGCAATGGTAGGGATTGGATTGTGAGCTCCTTTGAGGGACAGTTAGTGACAAGATATATATATATATATATATATACACTGTACAGCGCTGCGTAATATGTTGGCGCTATATAAATACTAAATAATAATAATAAATGGCTGCTGCGCATGTATGGTCCAAGCCATGTATCGCCTAGATCGTCCTGCATTTGCACTGATTGATCTTCGGAACTGCGCATTCACAGAACGATCAAGGAGACACTTATCTAGGGCCGCCCATGCACAGTAGCCCATGAAGGGGCTCAGCGGACTAGCTTTTGGAGGGGTAAAGCAGCAGAACAGCTCGGACTGGGAGGACAGTGAGGGACCTGTAGGACTACAGGGGGCTGGAAGAAGCCCCAGGTAAGTTAAAGGATACTGGCTGTACTGGTCAGAGGCCTTCTAGATACATGCATGGCTTGTTGTTACTCAGGCTGTGCTAAAGGTGATGAAAGGCATACGTGATAAGGGACTTTTTCATCCCTGGTTCTAATCTCACCTGTAGTATACTACATATTGCTTTCATTTATACCCTTACCATTTTAAACTTTCTCTATGACTTGTAAATGGTACTAATGTTTTAACTAAACTTTGCTGCCCTATGAAATGAACTTTGCCATATTTACAATTAGAATACAAGTGTCTCCGTCTCTCCCTCTCTCTCCCTTTATCAAAATAGAGACATGACTTTATTTTGATTTCTAAGTCAGCTAATCCCACCCATCAGGCAAAATACCCTTCTCTGCTGTCCCGTCTGATTGCGCACGCACGACTGTGAAGATGGGAAGAAGGTGTACCGCTTTACGGAGGACAGACAGCAGGACCTGGTCACCCGGAGCGAACGGGTTGAGGAGTGGCTCTACATTCCGTACGAAAGGCCTCGCTTGTAAAGCAGCCCAAGTACGGGGTGATAGAGTGAGAGGCTCCTCTTCTTTAGACGCAAAGGGAGCAAGGGTTAAGCCAAATATTTAATAGTGTGCTGTATATGCATGCATTTTTCCCTTTTTCATCCCTATTGTCCAGGTGAAATTCTCTTCTCTGATCGCTCATTCACAGCAGCAAAAGGTGATGACATGATGCTTAAAAACAGGTTTTAGATAATTGTTGGGCAGTGCTAAACTCGTGGGATTGAGATAGGAGTCCAAGATGGTAAAAATGAGATTTTCCCCTGGAACGGTAACTGTAGTGCAAGAAGTGCATGTGCGTAGATGCATAGAGTGAGTCGAGGGGAAAAGTTCAGGACTGGCCCAAGATGAGGAAAAACTGAAGCACATCTGGATTTAGTGGTCAGAGGCCTTCTAGTTACACACATGGCCTGTTGTTACCCAGTCTGTGCTGACGGTGACAAAGCTTACATGATAAGAAAAATTGAGACACTTTTATGTATTAAAATGTTTTCATTGTTTCTGCAATGGCATTTAGACTGTTGATCCAGGGATTTTATCCTGTTGCCGTTTGGAGCCAAGAAAGGTTTTTTTCCCTTTTAGAGCATATTGTATCATGCTTTGCAAGGGTTTTTTTTTTTGCCTTCTTGATCATCTGGGTATTCTAAAAGTGTCGATTTGTGCGCTTTTATTTTTCTCAAAATATGCATATGTTTAAATGTTTTGAAACGTAAATAAATATCTGAAAAAAAAAATAAATAAATAAATATATATATATATATATATATATATATATATATATATATATATACATATATATATATATATATATATATATATATATATATATATATATATATATATATATATATGTAGATAGATAGAGTAATATAAATTTCAACTACAGACACTGAACATTTTTTACGTTATAACATCATTGCCTGCGGCCAAACTAAGTTAAATGTGCCCGATCTCATTGGAACTCGGAAGCTAAGGGGCTTAAGGCCTAGTAATTAGCCGCTGCTCACACCAGCAGCTAATATTAGGTGCTGCAGGCAATTTTTATTTCAAGATAAATACATGTCTTGAAACATATGGACATTTTTATATGTCTTCTAGAATGTTTATAGTTATGTGTATGTGTGTATATTTGATAGTGTTGGTCAAACTCTCAAGAATTTTGATCCAGGGACTGCCTCTAACGTACTTGGGACTTTTTCAGCCTGTTGTATTGCTTCAGGTCCCTTGCACTCCTCCTGGTCCGAACCATTTTGCTGCTGTTTCCCTCCGACAGCTTGCCGACTGATCCCTGATGATGGCTCAGCACGGTGGCGTAGTGGTTAGCGCTCTCGCCTTGCAGCGCTGGGTCCCTGGTTCGAATCCCAGCCAGGGCACTATCTGCAAAGAGTTTGTATGTTCTCTCTGTGTCTGCGTGGGTTTCCTCCGGGCACTCCGGTTTCCTCCCACATTCCAAAAAACATACGAATAAGTTAATTGGCTCCCCCTAAAAAATTGACCGTAGACTACAGTACTTACACTACATAATATAGATATATGGCAATGGTAGGGATTGGATTGTGAGCTCCTTTGAGGGACAGTTAGTGACAAGATATATATATATATATATATATATATATATATATATATATATATATATACACTGTACAGCGCTGCGTAATATGTTGGCGCTATATAAATACTAAATAATAATAATAAATGGCTGCTGCGCATGTATGGTCCAAGCCATGTATCGCCTAGATCGTCCTGCATTTGCACTGATTGATCTTCGGAACTGCGCATTCACAGAACGATCAAGGAGACACTTATCTAGGGCCGCCCATGCACAGTAGCCCATGAAGGGGCTCAGCGGACTAGCTTTTGGAGGGGTAAAGCAGCAGAACAGCTCGGACTGGGAGGACAGTGAGGGACCTGTAGGACTACAGGGGGCTGGAAGAAGCCCCAGGTAAGTTAAAGGATACTGGCTGTACTGGTCAGAGGCCTTCTAGATACATGCATGGCTTGTTGTTACTCAGGCTGTGCTAAAGGTGATGAAAGGCATACGTGATAAGGGACTTTTTCATCCCTGGTTCTAATCTCACCTGTAGTATACTACATATTGCTTTCATTTATACCCTTACCATTTTAAACTTTCTCTATGACTTGTAAATGGTACTAATGTTTTAACTAAACTTTGCTGCCCTATGAAATGAACTTTGCCATATTTACATTTAGAATACAAGTGTCTCCGTCTCTCCCTCTCTCTCCCTTTATCAAAATAGAGACATGACTTTATTTTGATTTCTAAGTCAGCTAATCCCACCCATCAGGCAAAATACCCTTCTCTGCTGTCCCGTCTCTGATTGCGCACGCACGACTGTGAAGATGGGAAGAAGGTGTACCGCTTTACGGAGGACAGACAGCAGGACCTGGTCACCCGGAGCGAACGGGTTGAGGAGTGGCTCTACATTCCGTACGAAAGGCCTCGCTTGTAAAGCAGCCCAAGTACGGGGTGATAGAGTGAGGGGCTCCTCTTCTTTAGACGCAAAGGGAGCAAGGGTGAAGCCAAATATTTAATAGTGTGCTGTATATGCATGCATTTTTCACTTTTTCATCCCTATTGTCCAGGTGAAATTCTCTTCTCTGATCGCTCATTCACAGCAGCAAAAGGTGATGACATGATGCTTAAAAACAGGTTTTAGATAATTGTTGGGCAGTGCTAAACTCGTGGGATTGAGATAGGAGTCCAAGATGGTAAAAATGAGATTTTCCCCTGGAACGGTAACTGTAGTGCAAGAAGTGCATGTGCGTAGATGCATAGAGTGAGTCGAGGGGAAAAGTTCAGGAATGGCCCAAGATGAGGAAAAACTGAAGCACATCTGGATTTAGTGGTCAGAGGCCTTCTAGTTACACACATGGCCTGTTGTTACCCAGTCTGTGCTGACGGTGACAAAGCTTACATGATAAGAAAAATTGAGACACTTTTATGTCTTAAAATGTTTTCATTGTTTCTGCAATGGCATTTAGACTGTTGATCCAGGGATTTTATCCTGTTGCCGTTTGGAGCCAAGAAAGGTTTTTTTCCCTTTTAGAGCATATTGTATCATGCTTTGCAAGGGTTTTTTTTTTTTTGCCTTCTTGATCATCTGGGTATTCTAAAAGTGTCGATTTGTGCGCTTTTATTTTTCTCAAAATATGCATATGTTTAAATGTTTTGAAACGTAAATAAATATCTGAAAAAAAAAAAAAAAAAATATATATATATATATATATATATATATATATATATATATATATATTTATGTAGATAGATAGAGTAATATAAATTTCAACTAGAGACACTGAGCATTTTTTACGTTATAACATCATTGCCTGCGGCCAAACTAAGTTAAATGCGCCCGATCTCATTGGAACTCGGAAGCTAAGGGGCTTAAGGCCTAGTAATTAGCCGCTGCTCACACCAGCAGCTAATACTAGGTGCTGCAGGCAATTTTTATTTCAAGATAAATACATGTCTTGAAACATATGGACATTTTTATATGTCTTCTAGAATGTTTATAGTTACCGTATTTTTCGGACCATAAGACGCACTTTTTCTCCCCCAAAAGTAGGGGGGAAAACTCAGTGCGTCTTATGGTCCGAATAGTACTTTTAGGCTAGCACCCGACATTGCCCCCTCCCATTAATAATGTTTGCGGTGTTCTCCTGCACTGGGAAATGTGTGAAAGAGGTGGCGGCAGAGAGATCCCATACTGCAGGGTGGGCGGGTAGCCTCCCATACTTTCATCTACCTCTAACATTTGTTCCGCCCTCCTGGCAGCTAAGTGGCTCCCCCGCAAAGCCTCCTATGTCATTCGGCACCAAAGCGGCTCACCGCCAAGTCCCCCGGCACCTCCAACACATGGGCGCCCACCCCGCTAAGTTTACCGTCACCCCCAACACATGAGCGGCCCCTCGCTAAGTCCCTCGGCACCTCCAACACATGGGCGCCCACCCCGCTAAGTTTACCATCACCCCCAACACATGAGCGGCCCCTCGCTAAGTCCCCCGGCACCTCCAACACATGGGCACCCACCCCGCTAAGGTTACCGTCACCCCCAACACATGAGCGGCCCCTCGCTAAGTTTACCGTCACCCCCGGCAGCTCTCGGAGTAAACTCTTATCGGATCTGGCTGTTCTTTGGTCCTCAGTCCGCTCTTGCTTGCATTCTCTCTGGCGCTTCCAATCCTGGCTGCTCGCATCCCCGCTGGCATCCTCTCTCTGCGTGACCCATCATGTGATCATCATTTGACCTATCATGTGGTCTCGCTGAGAGAGGACGCCACCCGGGATGCGAGCAGCCGGGATTGGAAGCGCCAGACAGAATACAAGCAAGAGCGGACTAACACAGAAAGAGTGGTGGCTGCCATATTTATTTCCTTTTAAACAATACTGGTTGCATGGAAATCCTGCTGATCCTTCTGGTCACTAGGGTCTAAATCACACACCTGAAACATGCATGCATCTAATCTTGTCAGATGTGTTATAGACATTTGATCTGCATGCTTGTTCAGGGTCTATGGCTAAGGCAGGGATCACACTTGTTTTTCAGTTTTCAACTCAGCTTTTTCTGTGCACATTTTCTGCACACAAAGTGGGTTTCTATGCAGAAAAATGTGTGCTTTTTTCACAACAGTTAATGTAATTGATACAGAAAACTGACAAAATGAGCAGAATTATCATGCAGAATGTCAGTTTTTTTTCTGTGCAAGAAAAACACATTAAGTGTGAGCTAGCCCCTTGATTAACATGAGTTTTCAGTTCTTCTGTGCAGAAAACGCGTATGAAAACAGTCAAGTATGTTCCCTGCCTAAAGTATTAGAGGCAGAGGATCAGAAGGATAGCCTCATTTATTTCATAGTGACTGTTACATTCTGGTATTTGTGTGTGTGTGTGTGTGTGTGTGTTCTGAAGGGACGGATCTAGGGGGGGGGGGGGGGCAGGCGAGTCTCTTGCCCCAGGCGCAGCTTGTTGAATTCTTAAAAAGGCAGCAAAATTTGTATGGGGAATGGCAGTTTAGGCGCCAAAACCTGACCTTTAGGTGCCAAAACCTGACATTTAGGCGCCAAAACCTGACCTTTAGGTGCCAAAACCTGACCTTGCCCCAGGCGCAACTTGTTCTAGATCCGTCCCTGTTCTGAATGCATGATGGGGTTACCCTGTCCAAAAAGGTTAGACAGGATGCTGTTGATTGTAGGTGTGTGTGGGGGGGGGGGGGAGGGGGGGCGCAATTTTAGTATTTGCCATGGGCGATGTCTTGCCTAGATACGCCACTGCTTCCCCACCCACATCATCTGCGGGACACCAGTGCACCTGTCTGAGCAAACTCAGGGTGACCCCACCGACAGCCACAGCCCGGTACATGAGCAGCAGCCCCACAGAGACATATGAGTTAGTGTGTGTATTGCCTGTGTTGCCCTCTCTCTCGTGTGTGTGTGTGTGTGTGTGTGTGTGTGTGTGTGTGTGTGTGTGTCTCTATCCTGTGTGTGCGTGTGTTGTACTGCCATGTGTGTACTGCTTGTGAGTGTACTTCCTGCCCTTTCTCCTGTGTTGTACTGCCATGTGTGTACTGCTTGTGAGTGTACTGCCTGCCCTCTCTCCTGTATGTGCGTGTGTTCTACTGCCATGTGTGTACTGTTTGTGAGTGTACTGCCTGCCCTCTATCCTGTGTTTTCTTGTGTTGTACTGCCATGTGTGTACTGCTTGTGAGTGTACTGCCTGCCCACTCTCCTGTGTGTGTGTGTGTGTGTTGTACTGCCATGTGTGTACTGCCATGTGTGTACTGCTTGTGAGTGTACTGTCTGCCCACTCTCGTGTGTGTGTGTGTGTGTGTGTGTGTGTGTGTGTGTGTGTGTGTGTGTGTGTGTGTGTGTGTGTGCCTGTGGGTGTGTGTGTGTGCCGTGTGTGTACTGCCTGCCCTCTATCCTGTGTTTTCTTGTGTTGTACTGCCATGTGTGTACTGCTTGTGAGTGTACTGCCTGCCCTCTCTCCTGTGTGTGTGTGTGTGTGTGTTGTACTGCCATGTGTATACTGCTTGTGAGTGTACTGCCTGCCCTCTCTCCTGTGTGTGCGTGTGTTGTACTGCCATGTGAGTACTGCTTGTGAGTGTACTGCCTGCCCTCTCTCCTGTGTGTGTGTGTGTGTGTGTGTGTGTGTGTGTGTGTGTGTGTGTGTGTGTGTGTGTGTGTGTGTGTTGTACTGCCATGTGTGTACTGCTTGTGAGTGTACTGCCTGCCCTCTCTCCTGTGTGTGCGTGTGCTGTACTGCCATGTGTATACTGCTTGTGAGTGTACTGCCTGCCTTCTATCCTGTGTGTGTGTGTTGTACTGCCATGTGTGTACTGCTTGTGAGTGTACTGCCTGCCCTCTCTCCTGTGTGTGCGTGTGTGTGTTGTACTGCCATGTGTGATCTGCTTGTGAGTGTACTGCCTGCCCTCTATCCTGTGTGTGTGTGTTGTACTGCCATGTGTGTACTGCTTGTGAGTGTACTGCCTGCCCTCTCTCCTGTGTGTGCGTGTGTGTGTTGTACTGCCATGTTTGATCTGCTTGTGAGTGTACTGCCTGCCCTCTCTCCTGTGTGTGCGTGTTCTGTACTGCCATGTGTATACTGCTTGTGAGTGTACTGCCTGCCCTCTCTCCTGTGTGTGTGTGTGTTGTACTGCCATGTGTGTACTGCTTGTGAGTGTACTGCCTGCCCTCTCTCCTGTGTGTGCGTGTGTGTGTTGTACTGCCATGTTTGATCTGCTTGTGAGTGTACTGCCTGCCCTCTCTCCTGTGTGTGCGTGTTCTGTACTGCCATGTGTATACTGCTTGTGAGTGTACTGCCTGCCCTCTCTCCTGTGTGTGCGTGTGTTGTACTGCCATGTGAGTACTGCTTGTGAGTGTACTGCCTGCCCTCTCTCGTGTGTGTGTGTGTGTGTGTGTGTGTGTGTGTGTGTGTGTGTGTGTGTGTGTGTGTGTGTGTGTTGTACTGCCATGTGTGAACTGCTTGTGAGTGTTCTGCCTGCCCTCTCTCCTGTGTGTGCGTGTGTTGTACTGCCATGTGTATACTGCTTGTGAGTGTACTGCCTGCCCTCTCTCCTGTGTGTGCGTGTGTTGTACTGCCATGTGAGTACTGCTTGTGAGTGTACTGCCTGCCCTATTTCGTGTGTGTGTTGTACTGCCATGTGTGTACTGCTTGTGAGTGCACTGCCTGCCCTCTCTCCTGTGTGTGCGTGTGTTGTACTGCCATGTAGGTACTGCTTGGGAGTGTACTGCCTGCCCTCTCTCCTGTGTGTGCGTGTGTTGTACTGCCATGTGAGTACTGCTAGTGAGTGTACAGCCTGCCCTCTCTCCTGTGTATGCGTGTGTTGTACTGCCATGTAAGTACTGCTTGTGAGTGTACTGCCTGCCCTCTATCCTGTGTATGCGTGTGTTGTACTGCCATGTAAGTACTGCTTGTGAGTGTACAGCCTGTCCTCTCTCCTGTGTGTGCGTGTGTTGTACTGCCATGTGTGTACTGCTTGTGAGTGTACTGCCTGCCCTCTCTCGTGTGTCTGTGTGTGTGTTTTTTGTACTGCCATGTGTGTACTGCTAGTGAGTGTACAGCCTGCCCTCTCTCCTGTGTTGTACTGCCATGTGAGTACTGCCTGCCCTCTCGTGTGTGTGTGTGTGTGTGTACTGACTTCCCTCACACTTCAGATATCATCCTTCCCAGAACCTTCACTCCTCTCATGAGACCTCTTGGCATCCATCTTGATCATGTCCTCTTAAGCTACATACACACATCATACCAAAATTGGTTAAAATATAGTAAGACCAACGGTCGTTCGACAAAACTATGTGACCATGAACAACCAACTTCAATCCGCCGTTATACACATACGAATGACACAAGAAAGATGAAAATGTGATAGAAGGCGGAAATGACACAAATTAGCTAATTGGTTAAACAATCGATCTGCGTAGAAAAATCTTTGACTACAACCGACTGTCAGGAAGTGATGTTGAAAAATGCCCCAAGATGATTGAAGAAACGTAATAAATGTGCGGGTGGAGATGCTAAAGGCCAATACATGGGCCGCCTTGACCCTCAAGGCCCATTCACACCGAAGCGGTGCGGTATTTTTACCGCACCCCACTACCGTGCAATAAAAGTCTATACTTTCAAACTGCGACGTTACGACGTGATGGAAGTGATAAATTTGCCACATCCCTGACGCAGGTCAAAAACTACTTTAACGCTGCGGTGATGCGTAGAATTGCGGCGATCAGCGATGGCCCGGAATTTGTGTAAGTCTATGGCGACACCTGGATTTGTAAAAATTCTGTGCACTTCCGCATACCCAAAGCACGAAGTAACGGCAAGCGTGCGTCACACGCGCATCACTTCCTGTTTGGGCAGTGGCCAGACAGAAAACACTGCGCTGTGTTTTCACACTATCACTGTGTGAGAGTGGTATTCTAAACGTTTAACAATAAACCCTTTTAAAATGTAACTTTAACCATTTCTGCCGCTGGGATGCGAGCCTCACGCCCGCAGCGGCAGCTGCTACAGCCCAGGGACGCGCTAGTCACATCTCTGCAGTTCGGGGTGCTGTGCGGAAGGATGCCCGCGATCGCGATGTTGCCGGGAGAAGGGAGGATTGGCTGCAGGGGACAAAAGTCCCCCGAGCCAATCCATTCTCGTCCGCCGCGAACTAACACTGTTTTTGTTCAAAAACAGTTTTTATATTTAAATAAAGCCGCCGAGCTTCCTCCCCGCGCTGATTTCCGCCGCCTATCATTAGATTTATGAATGGGAATAAAGTTCCCATTCATTAATCTCCCTGCAGGCCACCGTGATCGCAGGCCTGCGTCACTTCCCTAGTTACAGTATAGCAACCTACAGCGTACTTATTGTACGCTAATAGGAAGCACTCAATGGGGACATCTTGTGGTCAAATTGTAGCATTACATCTACTGTTAACACTGCACTGACCTGGACAAATGGGCAAATAAAATGTGTGGATTTTAATTACGGTAGCATGTATTATTTGAAAACTATAATGGCAGAAAACTGAGAAATAATGATTTTTTCCATTTTTTTACTTATTACTCCCATTAAAATGCATTTAGAGAAAAATAATTCTTAACATAATGTACCACCCAAAGAAAGCCTAATTGGTGGCGGAAAAAACAAGGTATAGATCAGTTCTGTGTGATAAGTAGTGATAAGGTTATTGGGGAATAAAAGGGAGGAGCGCTGAAATATGAAAATTCCTCTCGTCCATAAGGTAAAAAATACCCGTGGGCTGAAATCGTTAAGGAACGTTCTTAGTACCATTTTTAGTACGAATGTACGAAAAAACCAGAGCCTGCTAAAAAATAATATATTGGCTTTATTCTGCACAACATAATAACACTATTTCTTGCCTAAATATTAAATAAATCAGCCCTGGCCATGTTAGTGAAGAGATTAACTGCCAAAGCATGTGACCTAACTGCCAGAGCATGCGACTTGGCATCATGACGTCAGAGCATGTGACCTGGCATGTGCCATCTTTGACAGTTGGTCGCTTCATGTTTACATTCTGCTGGGCCTTGGAGGTAAGTAGCTGTTGATCTGGGGTCTCTGATGGGTTATGGCTGCAAATTGATGGCATTTACATTTCAAAGTGTACCTGAATGTTTCTTTTTAATGAGAAATATGTGTATATACCCCTGTATTACATGATTAGCTCGATGTGTCCCCCCCTTCCACCGTCTGCTGTGTTCTGCCTGCTCCAGCGTCTCTCTCTCCCTCTCTCGGTAACACAGCTCTGCAGCTCGGATCCTCCTGGGGGGCGGGACCGCTGGAGGTAATCTTTACACAGAGAGGGAGAGGGAGAGAGAGAGGAATCAGTCCGGCCCCATGGCTCAGCCAGCCTACTGCAGCCCGGCCATTGTCCTTCTCGTATCTCCCGCCCCTCCATCTAGCAGCCCTGCAGCCAATGAGGAGTCGGGAAGTACAGAGAGCAGCAGCCATCACTAATATGCCTGGATTTCCCTACTCTAATATGCTGGGGGCCATATCTCTGCAATTATTCCCCCTACACATCCCAAATTTTAAGGGTAAGGAGGGGACAGCCCGATATACATCTGTGCCAAATTGCAGCCCGCGAGCCCTGCTGGTTCCCGAGATAAGAGTATAAGAACCTACCTTGTGAACCAGCAGGGCTGGGGGGCTGATATTCTGCTGCACATAGGCAAATCGGGGGGTCCCCTCCCTACCCTCAGACTTTGGGATGTACAGGGGAAATAACTGCTGAGATATTGGGGGTGGTTGGCACTGAGCATTTCATGTGTGTTAGTCAGTGGGGCAGCTCTGAGCAGCAGACACTACTGCAGCCAGGGACACAGTGATGATTGTGTGTTTAACATTAGCTGGACCAGCGCTGTGTCTGTCTGCTCTGCTGCATATTCATGCTTGCCAAAGTTTCTTCTCAGTCTTCTGTAAAGTGCAGCTGTTCCTATGACCAGAGAGGTTAGTGGAAGCCTGCTATGCCACTTTTCTATGGGAGCTCAGTGAGTGTGTCGCTGGGCACTGTGTGTTGTCACATATGCTGTTACTGTAGTCCCACAACACTGTCACCCCTAACTTTACACTCCCTTCCTGCCTGTAAGAGCATTATATATGTGTATGGGCCTCTTTCCTCCCTCGGGGCATTGTATATGTATTGGGAGGTTCCTCTCTCCATCCTATAGGTACAGTGACCAGATTTTTGTAGGCTCAACCTGGGACAGGGTGGCGCGCAAAACGTGCCGCGCTGAAAAATGGGGGGCTGCGCCGCGCCGAAAAATGTGGTGGCTGCGCACGCACCGAAAATGGGCGTGGCCATAACATTCTGTGGGCAGAGCTAACGTAATGATGTAACAGCGAGGCATAAGAAAGCAGTGTTTACGCCATGATGTGGTCAAACGAGGATTCGCATCATGGGTGTGCAAAAACTGTGTGATGCTATTTAATAGTATACCATAACCCCAAAGCAGCAAACATAGCCAACTATGACCATTAAATAATAAATGCAGCAACAGTTACCCCGGACACCACAAAATAAATGGGCAACATGTCAGCACAAAATAAACGTATTGCGGGCAACATGTCAGCACAAAATAAACATATTACGGGCAACATGTCAGCACAAAATAAACATATTGCGGGCAACATGTCAGCACAAAATAAACGTATTGCGGGCAACATGTCAGCACAAAATAAACATATTGCGGACAACATTCCGGCACAAAATAAACGCATTGCGGGCAACATGTCGGCACAAAATAAAAGCATTGCGGGCAACATTTCAGCACAAAAATAAACGCATTGCGGGCAACATTTCAGCACAAAATAAACGCAATGGGGGCAAACATGTCAGCACAAAATGAACGCATTGCGGGTAACATTTCAGCACAAAATAAACGCAATGGGGGAAAACATGTCAGTACAAATTAATCGCAATGGGGCAAACATGTCAGTACAAAATAAACGCAATGGGGGCAAACATGTCAGTACAAAATAAACGCAATGGGGGCAACATTTCAGCACAAAATAAATGCATTGCGGGAAACATAACAGCACAAAATAAACGCAATGGGGGCAAACATGTCAGCACAAATTAAACGCAATGGGGCAAACATGTCAGCACAAAATAAACGCCAATGGGGGCAAACATGTCAGCACAAAATAAATGCAATGTGGGCACATTTGACCTGGAAAAAAAAAAGCATTTACTCACCTGAAATAAGTCCCCTCACCGTCACGCAACCGGCCTCTGGTGTGTGTGCAGCTCCCCGGGCTCACAGGCACTCAGGCAGAGCAGCGCTACGGCAAGATAGCGTCCGGAGGCGGAGCCCTGTACTGGAGACACAAATAGTCTCCAGTACAGGGCTCCGCCTCCGGACGCCATCTTCCCGTAGCCCTGCTCTGCCTGTGCCTGCCGGAGGAGAACAATGCAGGCTGCTGGAGCGGGGCTGCGGGGAATGAACTAGCGGCTAGTTCATTCAGTACGGTGGCCAGAGTCCCGAAGTCGGGACGTCCCGCTGCTAAAAGCGGGATGTTTCCCCGGGACCTCATGCAGCCTGGGACAGTGCCCCCCGAAGGCGGGACGCATCCCGGGTAAAGCGGGACGTATGGTCACCGTACTATAGGGGCAATATGTATGGGGTGACAGCACTGTCTACAGGGGGTCTTTCCCCTCCTTCCTGTAGGGCCATCATATATTGGGTGACAGCTCAGCAATGTTTATAGGGGGTCCCTCTCCTCAGTCTCCTAGAAGTGCATTATATACTGTAAGTGTTAGCCCACCCATCTTTTATTTACCGCTGCCTGCAACCTGCACTAGTGAGTGCCGGAGCCATTTTGGACCCAGAGCAGCCCAGCAGACAGCCCCAACCTTGCCCTCGGCACAGGCAAGCAGCAGGTTGGAGCTTTTCAGTGCAGGAAGATTTGGGCGCAGCCGGCGCCACCATAGACTGTAATAGGAATTACAGGTATAGCGGCGCTCAGTGAGTAACGTCGGCGCCGTCAGAAGATGGAGCTGAAGTTGCTTTTAAAACACATTAATTTGGCCTCCAGCAATAGCTGGGAGCCAGATTATATCATTCCCCACCATCCATGGCAGCCTGGAGGGGGAATAGTAATTAACGTGGCCGGGACTTGTGCAGCAGCAGGATCAGCCATATACCGGCTTTATCCTGCGCCCAAATCTCCCGGTGCCGATTTCACATGTATGCCTGCAGTTGTGGTGCCACTGTGCCAACAGTCACAGCCTGACACTGGGGATGGGGGGGGGGGGGGGGACTGGGCTACCAGGGAATATGGTGTGGGCATTATTTTTTGTATTAAAGTAGAGGCAGCTTCATCCAACATTTTGCTAGGCAGGCCTGCTTTCATCACTGCTAATGCTAGGTACACACTGTGCAATTTTCTGACAGATTTACATTCCGCTCGATTATTACCAACATGCCCAATCTGATTTCCAATCAATTTTCCATAGAAGTGAACAGAAAATCGATCAGAAATCAGATTGGACGTGTTGAAAATAATCAATCTGACAGTAAATCTGTCAGAAAATTGCACCGTCATTCATGCGCAGATGCGCGCGCATCGGCACACGCAATTTCCTGCAATCCCTGCCCCAAGGACCTTACTCCGATCAGCGTTAGGCGGTCCTGGGGCTGCCGCCACATCCATGCCCGTCGGCTTGTTGCTGTCGGCAAGAGGTTAAAAAAAGAGAAAAAAAATCACTTACCTGAGGCTTCTGCCAGCCCCCTGCAGCCGTCCTGTCCTGCGCCAGTCCTCAACGATCCTCTGTTCCCCGCTGTGGGCCAGTTTGGTTCCCACCATTTTAAGTTGACAGCTACTGCTCCTGCGTGGCTCAGGCCATGCATATCCTTGTTTGCATTCCCGTCCACCATAGTGTTCTGCGCATGCGCAGGGCGCTATTAAGGATGGGAACACGAGCAAGGAGACATGTGGCCAGGGCTGCGCAGGCGCAGTGGCCCACTAACTCCGTGTTGGCAAAAATGAAACTAGCTGGCGGCAGGGAAACTAAGGATCGTCAAAGAGCGCCGCAGGACAGGACGGCTGCAGGGGGCTGGCAGTAGCCCCAGGTAAGTGAAAATTGTTGTTTTTTTTTTTTTTAGCAATCTTCATTTCCATTTTAAACAAGTATGCAGATCAGGTGCTCTAACAGCGGGTTTTTGTTTTTTTTTAACCAATTTCTTTTAGCACTCCCGGCGCATACCTGTGCGCTGCGATTCTTTATAAAGCAATTTTCTAAGCATTTTTGCAGAGCGATTCAGTTTTTTTCACTTCCTGGCGTCGCAAATCGCCCCATAAATGGTACAGGCAGGGCTTTGGTGAACAGATCGGATTTGAAGCGTTCAGATGTGAACAATCTCATAGGGAATCATTGCACAAGCTCTATTAGAGTGATTTTGATAATGGCCAGCACTTAAAGGCAAAAGCGCCCTTAGTGTGAACAAGCCCTAACTGCATTTGTAAGTAATGTCAGGCTTCATATTGCTCCAGTCTCTATTTGCATGTTTATACATTGTTCACTCTTCTGCACAACAGGCTACTGACAATTATGTATAAAGATAATGAAAGTTATGGGGATTATAATGAGAGAACAATTAAAAACTGGCAGCAAACCTTGAACTCTGTACGGAATCCCCCCTCCAGGATTTAGTGTGGTTGGTTGCGGGCGGAGGCTTGGCTACTGTGGGAAGGTGCAGGGTACTTTGGGTAGTGCATCCTTTAGTGTTGACAGTGGTGGGCAGTGGCAAGGGCTTGGTGTGGGTGTGTGGCTGCTCACTATAGCTTTTGGTGCATGTGGTATGCTCAGCATAGACTTAGCTGCTGAGTGTACAGCTGTGTCAGTTATATGCACATGCAGCAGCTATGTCCACACTGTGCATATTACAGCTGCCTTTTATATACTGTATAATGAGCCTGATGCAGGAAACCACGGTAACAAGGCCACATGACTACAGCTTGTGATGTCATAAACAAGGGATGCTGTCAAGAGGGGATCAGTTGGTGATGTCACAATCAGAGGTAGCTGTCAAAATGAGGATCAGCAGGAAACAGGTGTCAGTCAGCAGGAGGGCAGAGACCAGGCTGGAAGCATATGAAGAGCAGCAAGTTTTCAGCACTACCCATTGGTGCAACAGCAAAGGGGAGGAGTCCATTCTGGTCGCAGTCTCGCCTAATGCTGAAGGCCGAACTTCCCACAGCACCAGGTAAGATCATAATTACACTCATTTTCAAGGTTTATGAATGCTGAGTGAAGAGAGAGAGAGTGGGTTTGGGATATAGAGATTTTGGCTTTGCCAGCAATGTGTATTCCAAGTACATTCTTTCAGTGTTATCCTACTGTTATTTCCTCATCAGATCGGAGAAACGTGATCATTTTGATTGGCTGATAGATTTGTAAAGCTCTGATTTGCTGGAATTGTTAAATGCTCTAGTCAATACAGGAAACAGAAGAAAGACATGATCATAACAAGCAAATCAAAGCTTTAAAAAAAAATCTATCACCTGAACAGATTGATCACATCTGTGAGTTCTGCCATACATGAACAACACTACTGCTGAATTTAAAGAAACCCTTGGGTACAGTGTTGTTTTGCCTCATGGGAAGGGTTATTAAACCCTCTAACTTCGCTCACCACCGTAGTGGGAAAAATTAATTGCAGCAAAACATGAGGAAAGGTTTAATCATAATATTTATTGCGCTACAATCCTGTTATACTAATTATCTAGGCTTGCAGAATCATAGTTTAATGGTTAGTAGTTATTAGTAAGCATGCGTCAACATTTCTTTACCAAGTGTTAGCAACATCACCCAAGGAAGAGGGGACTCCGTCAATCCTCCATAGAGGAAAACACCTGGCGGCACAATCCATCATGTCTGTTGGTCTCAGCAAAAGTCCCGGAGTCCAGGCGTTTTCCCAATCCAATTATACTCCCTAAACCTAAACCATAACACACGCAACCGCATATACGGTTACTGTCGTAGGAGCGTGATCACAGTACAAATCTATGATATCCACATTTGTGCAATACAACACAGCCGAGAGTTGACACCTCGTGCTCACTGAATGGGAAAACAATGGCTTACTTAGTACGCATGCGTATCTTATTGCACCATTATCTCATAACTATCCGCTCAAACTGGCTGTAGCAGGATTCAGGAATGCATCAACATTCTTCACTGAACCCAAATAGCATCCAGGACATCTGGAATTGAACTCAGATAATACCCAGGTACTGAACTCCAGTAACCAGAAGACAAAGACATATAGGAGTGAACACTAAACATACATACATATGACATTCATGTCACTTGTGTATCTCAAGTGTCAAATATCTTATCGATATCTGCCCTAAATGATTATTAACTATTTAAAAGGCCAGCCTAAAATTCTTCATAATCAATATTAGCCAGTAGTGGGTGCATAGCTCACTATAAATCGGTGTTAGGCGGTCCTGGGGCTGCCGCCGCGTCCACACCAATTGGCATAGAGCGGTCGTGTAGTGGTTAAGTTGTTGTTCGCGTTAAAAAATGTTGTGAAAACCACAATTGCTTTTCATAGAGTAAAAAAGTTAAAACACCAAGGGCTTGATTCACAAAAGAGTGCTAACTGTTAGCACGGCCGTTTTCGTGCGAATTTTCGCGTGCAATTAAACGTTTTTATGCTCAAACGCGAATGAAAATTCATGTCTGCGCGTGAAAACGATAATGATTTTGTGTGAAAATTAGCGTTTGCACGTGAAAACTTTTAATTGCGCGCGAAAATTCACGATCGCGTGCCAATATGAAAATTTGCGCGAAAACGGCCGTAATAACAGTTAACACTCTTTTGTGAATCAAGCCCCAAGAGTGAAAGTTACAATTAAGGGAAGAGTGGAACAGCTTGGAGAGGAGGTGGCAGTAATGAGTCATATGGGAAGTTTATAATTGGAGGAGAATGAATGAACAAGCTAGAGATAGGATTTTGACAGGAGGTAGACTTTTTCATCCCTGGTTCTAATCTCACCTGTAGTATACTACATATTGCTTTCATTTATGCCCTTCCCATTTTAAACTTTCTCTATGACTTGTAAATGGTACTAATGTTTTAACTAAACTTTGCTGCCCTATGAAATGAACTTTGCCATACCTACATTTAGAATACAAGTGTCTCCGTCTCTCCCTCTCTCTCCCTTCATCAGAATAGAGACATGACTTTATTTTGATTTCTAAGTCAGCTAATCCCACCCATCAGGCAAAATACCCTTCTCTGCTGTCCCGTCTGATTGCGCACGCACGACTGCAAATATGGGAAGAAGGTGTACCGCTTTACGGAGGACAGACAGCAGGACCTGGTCACCCGCAGCGAACGGGTTGAGGAGTGGCTCTACATTCCGTACGAAAGGCCTCGCTTGTAAAGCCGCCCAAGTACGGGGTGATAGAGTGAGGGGCTCCTCTTCTTTAGACGCAAAGGGAGCAAGGGTTAACCCAAATATTTAATAGTGTGCTGTATATGCATGCATTTTTCCCTTTTTCATCCCTATTGTCCAGGTGAAATTCTCTTCTCTGATCGCTCATTCACAGCAGCAAAAGGTGATGACATGATGCTTAAAAACAGGTTTTAGATAATTGTTGGGCAGTGCTAAACTCGTGGGATTGAGATAGGAGTCCAAGATGGTAAAAATGAGATTTTCCCCTGGAACAGTAACTGTAGTGCAAGAAGTGCATGGGCGTAGATGGATAGAGTGAGTCGAGGGGAAAAGTTCAGGACTGGCCCAAGATGAGGAAAAACTGAAGCACATCTGGATGTAGTGGTCAGAGGCCTTCTAGTTACACACATGTGGCTTGATTCACAAAGCGGTGCTAACTGTTAGCACGCCTGTGAAAACCCCCTTAGCACGTCTAAACAAGCTTATCGCGCATAAAACTTTACGCGCGCAAAACTTTATGCGCGTAAAACTTTATGCGCGTACTGCACAGAGCACAGGGCGCACCGCGCGAAGTGCCCATTAAAGCCTATGGGACTTAGCGCGCGTAAAAACTTTGCGCACGTAAAACTTTACGCGCGCAAAGTTAGCGCACGATCTGATTGAGAAATCCGGTGCTAACCTACTTAGCACCCTGGTTAGCGCGTCTAAAGACTTTAGACGTGCTAAGTAGGTTAGCACCGCTTTGTGAATCAAGCCCATGGCCTGTTGTTACCCAGTCTGTGCTGACGGTGACAAAGCTTACATGATAAGAAAAATTGAGACACTTTTATGTCTTAAAATGTTTTCATTGTTTCTGCAATGGCATGTAGACTGTTGATCCAGGGATTTTATCCTGTTGCCGTTTGGAGCCAAGAAAGATTTTTTTCCCTTTTAGAGCATATTGTGCCATGCTTTGCAAGGGTTTTTTTTTTTGCCTTCTTGATCATCTGGGTATTCTAAAAGTGTCGATTTGTGCGCTTTTATTTTTTTCAAAATATGCATATGTTTAAATGTTTTGAAACGTAAATAAGTATCTGAAAAAAAAAAAAAAAAAAAAAAAAAATATATATATATATATATATATATATATATATATATATATATATATGTATATGTATAGTATATATATATATATTTATGTAGATAGATAGAGTAATATAAATTTCAACTAGAGACACTGAGCATTTTTTACGTTATAACATCATTGCCTGCGGCCAAACTAAGTTAAATGCGCCCGATCTCATTGGAACTCGGAAGCTAAGGGGCTTAAAGGGGAACTCCAGCCTAAACAAACATACTGTCATTAAGTTACATTAGTTATGTTAATTAGAATACATAGGTAATATAATTGTTTACCCACCCTGTTTTAAAAGAACAGCCAAATGTTTGTGATTCATGGGGGCTGCCATCTTTGTCATGGTGGCAGCCATCTTGTTGGTTGAAAGGAGGTAACAGGGAGCATAAGACACAGTTCCAGCTGTCCTATGTCCTGATAACCCCTCCCAGCTGCATGCGCTAAGCTTCAAATGTCAAATTCAAAATGAAAAAAAAAAATTGCACCAAAACAGCAGAACGAGAACAACATCATCAGAAATCCCATCATGCTTTGCACAGCATCAGGGGAAAAATGCCCGGGCAGTTTTACTCTGTGCAGCTAAAAATGAGGCTTGTATAAGAGAAACAAAGTTCTGATGCTGTGAAACTGTTAAAGAAACACCAAGTCTTTTCAGTGCTGCTGATTCGATTTTTAGTCTGGAGGTTCACTTTAAGGCCTAGTAATTAGCCGCTGCTCACACCAGCAGCAGGGGCGTAGCAATAGGGGGTGCAGCGGTAGCGACCGCATCGGGGCCCTTGGGCCAGAGGGGCCCCGAAGGGCCCTCCCTCAACTACAGTATTAGTTCTCTATTGGTCCTGTGCTCATAATAATCACTTCTATATATACATTGAGTAGTGGTAAACATTAACAAGCTCTTTCCCATCCCCTTCTTGCACCTCTGACACTGTAGTTGCCATTGGCAGGTTTTGGTGCGCCGTATCAATTGTTATGTATAGAGTGCCTGGGGGGCCCCATTGTAAAACTCGCATCGGGGCCCACAGCTCCTTAGCTACGCCACTGACCAGCAGCTAATACTAGGTGCTGCAGGCAATTTTTATTTCAAGATAAATACATGTCTTGAAACATATGGACATTTTTATATGTCTTCTAGAATGTTTATAGTTATGTGTATGTGTGTATATTTGATAGTGTTGGTCAAACTCTCAAGAATTTTGATCCAGGGACTGCCTCTAACGTACTTGGGACTTTTTCAGTCTGTTGTATTGCTTCAGCTCCCTTGCACTCCTCCTGGTCCGAACCATTTTGCTGCTCTTTCCCTCCGACAGCTTGCCGACTGATCCCTGATGATGGCTAAGCACGGTGGCGTAGTGGTTAGCTCTCTCGCCTTGCAGCGCTGGGTCCCTGGTTCGAATCCCAGCCAGGGCACTATCTGCAAAGAGTTTGTATGTTCTCTCTGTGTCTGTGTGGGTTTCCTGCGGGCACTCCGGTTTCCTCCCACATTCCAAAAAACATACGGATAAGTTAATTGGCTCCCCCTAAAAAATTGGCCCTAGACTACAGTACTTAGACTACAGTACTTACACTACATAATATAGATATATGGCAATGGTAGGGATTAGATTGTGAGCTCCTTTGAGGGACAGTTAGTGACAAGATATATATATATATATATATACAATGTACAGCGCTGCGTAATATGTTGGTGCTATATAAATACTAAATAATAATAAATGGCTGCTGCGCATGCGTGGTCCAACCTTTCCCGGCCCAGGGACCACTTTCTGACCCAATTTTTTTCCGGGGACCGCAGCGGGGGGAGTGGACGCCGGGCGCGCGTCCTAGTGGACAGTGGAGTGGGTTACGGGGGGGGGGGGGGGGGGGTTCTGGCGAGGGTGCAGTGGCATATCTAGCATAGTTGCCCCAGTGTAGGGAGTTTAGTTGCCCCAGTATAGCCATTATAATGCCCCAGTATAACCTGTATAGTGCCCCAGTATAGCAAGTATAGTGCCCCAGTATAGCCAGTATAGTGCCCCAGTATAGCCAGAATAGTGCCCCAGTATAGCCAGAATAGTGCCCCAGTATAGCCAATATAGTGAGCCAGTATAGCCAGTATAGTGCCCCAATATAGTGCCCCAGTATAATGCCCCAGTATAGCGCCCCAGTATAGCAAGTATAGTGCCCCAGGATAGCCAGTATAGTGCCCCAGGATAGCGCCCCGGTATGGCCAGGTGGTGGTCCCCGCCGCTGTTATTACCTTAACAGCGGCCGCTCTCCCTCCCTTCTTTTATTTTTCTCAAAATATGCATATGTTTAAATGTTTTGAAACGTAAATAAATATCTAAAAAAAAAATTATATATATATATATATATATATATATATATATATATATATATATATATATATATATATATATATATATGTAGATAGATAGAGTAATATAAATTTCAACTAGAGACACTGAGCATTTTTTACGTTATAACATCATCGCCTGCGGCCAAACTAAGTTAAATGCGCCCGATCTCATTGGAACTCGGAAGCTAAGGGGCTTAAGGCCTAGTAATTAGCCGCTGCTCACACCAGCAGCTAATACTAGGTGCTGCAGGCAATTTTTATTTCAAGATAAATACATGTCTTGAAACATATGGACATTTTTATATGTCTTCTAGAATGTTTATAGTTATGTGTATGTGTGTATATTTGATAGTGTTGGTCAAACTCTCAAGAATTTTGATCCAGGGACTGCCTCTAACGTACTTGGGACTTTTTCAGTCTGTTGTATTGCTTCAGGTCCCTTGCACTCCTCCTGGTCTGAACCATTTTGCTGCTGTTTCCCTCCGACAGCTTGCCGACTGATCCCTGATGATGGCTCAGCACGGTGGCGTAGTGGTTAGCGCTCTCGCCTTGCAGCGCTGGGTCCCTGGTTCGAATCCCAGCCAGGGCACTATCTGCAAAGAGTTTGTATGCTCTCTCTGTCTGCGTGGGTTTCCTCCGGGCACTCCGGTTTCCTCCCACATTCCAAAAAACATACGGATACGTTAATTGGCTCCCCCTAAAAAATTGGCCCTAGACTACAGTACTTAGACTACAGTACTTACACTACATAATATAGATATATGGCAATGGTAGGGATTAGATTGTGAGCTCCTTTGAGGGACAGTTAGTGACAAGATATATATATATATATATATACATTGTACAGTGCTGCGTAATATGTTGGCGCTATATAAATACTAAATAATAATAATAATAATAAATGGCTGCTGCGCATGTGTGGTCCAAGCCATGTATCGCCTAGATCGTCCTGCATTTGCACTGATTAATCCCACCCATCAGGCAAAATACCCTTCTCTGCTGTCCCGTCTGATTGCGCACGCACGACTGTGAAGATGGGAAGAAGGTGTACCGCTTTACGGAGGACAGACAGCAGGACCTGGTCACCCGGAGCGAACGGGTTGAGGAGTGGCTCTACATTCCGTACGAAAGGCCTCGCTTGTAAAGCAGCCCAAGTACGGGGTGATAGAGTGAGGGGCTCCTCTTCTTTAGACGCAAATGGAGCAAGGGTTAACCCAAATATTTAATAGTGTGCTGTATATGCATGCATTTTTCCCTTTTTCATCCCTATTGTCCAGGTGAAATTCTCTTCTCTGATCGCTCATTCACAGCAGCAAAAGGTGATGACATGATGCTTAAAAACAGGTTTTAGATAATTGTTGGGCAGCGCTAAACTCGTGGGATTGAGATAGGAGTCCAAGATGGTAAAAATGAGATTTTCCCCTGGAAAAGTAACTGTAGTGCAAGAAGTGCATGGGCGTAGATGCATAGAGTGAGTCGAGGGGAAAAGTTCAGGACTGGCCCAAGATGAGGAAAAACTGAAGCACATCTGGATGTAGAGGCCTTCTAGTTACACACATGGCCTGTTGTTACCCAGTCTGTGCTGACGGTGACAAAGCTTACATGATAAGAAAAATTGAGACACTTTTATGTCTTAAAATGTTTTCATTGTTTCTGCAATGGCATGTAGACTGTTGATCCAGGGATTTTATCATGTTGCCGTTTGGAGCCAAGAAAGATTTTTTTCCCTTTTAGAGCATATTGTATCATGCTTTGCAAGGGTTTTTTTTTTTTGCCTTCTTGATCATCTGGGTATTCTAAAAGTGTCGATTTGTGCGCTTTTATTTTTCTCAAAATATGCATATGTTTAAATGTTTTGAAACGTAAATAAATATCTGAAAAAAAAAAAAAAAAAAAAAAAATATATATATATATATATATATATATATATATTTATGTAGATAGATAGAGTAATATAAATTTCAACTAGAGACACTGAGCATTTTTTACGTTATAACATCTTTGCCTGTGGCCAAACTAAGTTAAATGTGCCCGATCTCATTGGAACTCGGAAGCTAAGGGGCTTAAGGCCTAGTAAATAGCCGCTGCTCACACCAGCAGCTAATACTAGGTGCTGCAGGCAATTTTTATTTCAAGATAAATACATGTCTTGAAACATATGGACATCTTTATATGTCTTCTGGAATGTTTATAGTTACCGTATTTTTCGGACCATAAGACGCACTTTTTCTCCCCCAAAAGTAGGGGGAAAAACTCAGTGCGTCTTATGGTCCGAATAGTACTTTTAGGCTAGCACCCGACATTGCCCCCTCCCATTAATAATGTTTGCGGTGTTCTCTTGCACTGGGAAATGTGTGAAAGAGGTGGCGGCAGAGAGATCCCATACTGCAGGGTGGGCGGGTAGCCTCCCATACTTTCATCTACCTCTAACATTTGTTCCGCCCTCCTGGCAGCTAAGTGGCTCCCCTGCAAAGCCTCCTATGTCATCCGGCACCAAAGCGGCTCACCGCCAAGTCCCCCGGCACCTCCAACACATGGGCGCCCACCCCGCTAAGTTTACCGTCACCCCCAACACATGAGCGGCCCCTCGCTAAGTCCCCCGGCACCTCCAACACATGGGCGCCCACCCCGCTAAGTTTACCGTCACCCCCAACACATGAGCGGCCCCTCGCTAAGTCCCCCGGCACCTCCAACACATGGGCACCCACCCCGCTAAGGTTACCGTCACCCCCAACACATGAGCGGCCCCTCGCTAAGTTTACCGTCACCCCCGGCAGCTCTCGGAGTAAACTCTTATCGGATCTGGCTGTTCTTTGGTCCTCAGTCCGCTCTTGCTTGCATTCTCTCTGGCGCTTCCAATCCCGGCTGCTCGCATCCCCGCTGGCATGCTCTCTCTGCATGACCCATCATGTGATCATCATGTGACTTATCATGTGGTCTCGCTGAGAGAGGACGCCACCCGGGATGCGAGCAGCCGGGATTGGAAGCGCCAGACAGAATACAAGCAAGAGCGGACTAACACAGAAACGGCCGGATCAGATGAGAGTTTCCTCCGAGAGCTGACAGAGGTGACTGTAAACTTAGCGGGGGAGCTGCTTAGGTGCCGGGAGACTTAGCTGGGGGCTGGGCTGCTCAGGTGTTGGGGGTGCCGGAAGACTTAGCGGGGGGCCGGGCTGCTCAGGTGTTGGGGGTCCGGGAGACTTAGCTGGGGGCTGGGCTGCTCAGGTGTTGGGGGGCCAGGAGACTTAGCTGGGGGCTGGGCTGCTCAGGTGTTGGGGGTGCCGGGAGACTTAGCTGGGGGCCGGGCTGCTCAGGTGTTGGGGTCGGGAGACTTAGCTGGGGGCTGGGCTGCTCAGGTGTTGGGGGGCCAGGAGACTTAGCTGGGGGCTGAGCTGCTCAGGTGTTGGGGGTGCCGGGAGACTTAGGTGGGGGCTGGGCTGCTCAGGTGTTGGGGGGGTCGTGAGACTTAGCTGGGGGCTGGGCTGCACAGGTGTTGGGGGTGCCGGGAGACTTGGCTAGGGGCCGGGCTGCTCAGGTGTTGTGGGTGTCGGGAGAGTTAGCTGGGGGCCGGGCTGCTCAGGTGTTGTGGGTGTCGGGAGAGTTAGCGGGGTGCATCACAGGTGTCTGATTCACAAGAGACTTAGGTTGGAGCCGCTTAGCTGTCGGGGGTCACTTAGCTGGGGAGCTGCTTAGCTGCCAGGGTCATGGATGCTTAGCGGGAGAGGGGACAAGTGTCAAAGGTAGATCAAAGTATGGGAGGCCACCCACCCTGCAGTTCATGATCTTCCTGCCTTCCTCAGGTGCCCCCTTTTTCACACAGATCACACTGCCAGGGCTGCAGGAGGCTTAGTGGGCCTGGGGGGAAGTTGGGGCTTCTTAAGCTGGGCAGTGCAGCTTAGACACAGCTAGGGGGAAGCTCCACAAGATGCCCCTGCAACATAGACGCACCAGGTTTAATTTATATTTTTTCCCTGGTTTTTGTCCCCCAAACCTAGGTGCGTCTTATGGTCAGGAGCGTCTTATGGTGCGAAAAATACGGTATGTGTATGTGTGTATATTTGATAGTGTTGGTCAAACTCTCAAGAATTTTGATCCAGGGACTGCCTCTAATGTACTTGGGACTTTTTCAGCCTGGTGTATTGCTTCAGGTCCCTTGCATTCCTCCTGGTCTGAACCATTTTGCTGCTGTTTCCCTCCGACAGCTTGCCGACTGATCTCTGATGATGGCTCAGCACGGTGGCGTAGTGGTTAGCTCTCTCGCCTTGCAGCGCTGGGTCCCTGGTTCGAATCCCAGCCAGGGCACTATCTGCAAAGAGTTTGTATGTTCTCTCTGTGTCTGCGTGGGTTTCCTCCGGGCACTCCGATTTCCTCCCACATTCCAAAAAACATACGAATAAGTTATTTGGCTCCCGCTAAAAAATTGACCCTAGAGTACAGTACTTAGACTACAGTACTTACACTACATAATATAGATATATGGCAATGGTAGGGATTAGATTGTGAGCTCCTTTGAGGGACAGTTAGTGACAAGATATATATATATATATATATATACACTGTACAGCGCTGCGTAATATGTTGGCGCTATATAAATACTAAATAATAATAATAATAATAAATGGCTGCTGCGCATGTGTGGTCCAAGCCATGTATCGCCTAGATCGTCCTGCATTTGCACTGATTGATCTTCGGAACTGCGCATTCACAGAACGATCAAGGAGACACTTATCTAGGGCCGCCCATGCACAGTAGCCCATGAAGGGGCTCAGCGGACTAGCTTTTGGAGGGGTAAAGCAGCAGAACAGCTCGGACTGGGAGGACAGTGAGGGACCTGTAGGACTACAGGGGGCTGGAAGAAGCCCCAGGTAAGTTAAAGGATACTGGCTGTACTGGTCAGAGGCCTTCTAGATACATGCATGGCTTGTTGTTACTCAGGCTGTGCTGAAGGTGATGAAAGGCATACGTGATAAGGGACTTTTTCATCCCTGGTTCTAATCTCACCTGTAGTATACTACATATTGCTTTCATTTATACCCTTCCCATTTTAAACTTTCTCTATGACTTGTAAAATGAAATGAACTTTGCCATATTTACATTTAGAATACAAGTGTCTCCGTCTCTCCCTCTCTCTCCCTTTATCAAAATAGAGACATAACTTTATTTTGATTTCTAAGTCAGCTAATCCCACCCATCAGGCAAAATACCCTTCTCTGCTGTCCCGTCTGATTGCGCACGCACGACTGTGAAGATGGGAAGAAGGTGTACCGCTTTACGGAGGACAGACAGCAGGACCTGGTCACCCGGAGCGAACGGGTTGAGGAGTGGCTCTACATTCCGTACGAAAGGCCTCGCTTGTAAAGCAGCCCAAGTACGGGGTGATAGAGTGAGGGGCTCCTCTTCTTTAGACGCAAAGGGAGCAGGGGTTAAGCCAAATATTTAATAGTGTGCTGTATACACATGCATTTTTCCCTTTTTCATCCCTATTGTCCAGGTGAAATTCTCTTCTCTGATCGCTCATTCACAGCAGCAAAAGGTGATGACATGATGCTTAAAAACAGGTTTTAGATAATTGTTGGGCAGTGCTAAACTCGTGGGATTGAGATAGGAGTCCAAGATGGTAAAAATGAGATTTTCCCCTGGAACGGTAACTGTAGTGCAAGAAGTGCATGTGCGTAGATGCATAGAGTGAGTCGAGGGGAAAAGTTCAGGACTGGCCCAAGATGAGGAAAAACTGAAGCACATCTGGATGTAGTGGTCAGAGGCCTTCTAGTTACACACATGGCCTGTTGTTACCCAGTCAGTGCTGACGGTGACAAAGCTTACATGATAAGAAAAATTGAGACACTTTTATGTCTTAAAATGTTTTCATTGTTTCTGCAATGGCATGTAGACTGTTGATCCAGGGATTTTATCCTGTTGCCGTTTGGAGCCAAGAAAGGTTTTTTCCCTTTTAGAGCATATTGTATCATGCTTTGCAAGGGTTTTTTTTTTTTGCCTTCTTGATCATCTGGGTATTCTAAAAGTGTCGATTTGTGCGCTTTTATTTTTCTCAAAATATGCATATGTTTAAATGTTTTGAAACGTAAATAAATATCTGAAAAAAATAAAAATAAAATATATATATATATATATATATATATATATATATATATATATTTATGTAGATAGATAGAGTAATATAAATTTCAACTACAGACACTGAACATTTTTTACGTTATAACATCATTGCCTGCGGCCAAACTAAGTTAAATGCGCCCGATCTCATTGGAACTCGGAAGCTAAGGGGCTTAAGGCCTAGTAATTAGCCGCTGTTCACACCAGCAGCTAATACTAGGTGCTGCAGGCAATTTTTATTTCAAGATAAATACATGTCTTGAAACATATGGACATTTTTATATGTCTTCTAGAATGTTTATAGTTATGTGTATGTGTGTATATTTGATAGTGTTGGTCAAACTCTCAAGAATTTTGATCCAGGGACTGCCTCTAACGTACTTGGGACTTTTTCAGCCTGTTGTATTGCTTCAGGTCCCTTGCACTCCTCCTGGTCCGAACCATTTTGCTGCTGTTTCCCTCCGACAGCTTGCCGACTGATCCCTGATGATGGCTCAGCACGGTGGCGTAGTGGTTAGCGCTCTCGCCTTGCAGCGCTGGGTCCCTGGTTCGAATCCCAGCCAGGGCACTATCTGCAAAGAGTTTGTATGTTCTCTCTGTGTTTGCGTGGGTTTCCTCCGGGCACTCCGGTTTGCTCCCACATTCCAAAAAACATACGAATAAGTTAATTGGCTCCCCCTAAAAAATTGACCGTAGACTACAGTACTTACACTACATAATATAGATATATGGCAATGGTAGGGATTAGATTGTGAGCTCCTTTGAGGGACAGTTAGTGACAAGATATATATATATATATATATACACTGTACAGCGCTGCGTAATATGTTGGCGCTATATAAATACTAAATAATAATAATAATAATAAATGGCTGCTGCGCATGTGTGGTCCAAGCCATGTATCGCCTAGATCGTCCTGCATTTGCACTGATTGATCTTCGGAACTGCGCATTCACAGAACGATCAAGGAGACACTTATCTAGGGCCGCCCATGCACAGTAGCCCATGAAGGGGCTCAGCGGACTAGCTTTTGGAGGGGTAAAGCAGCAGAACAGCTCGGACTGGGAGGGCAGTGAGGGACCTGTAGGACTACAGGGGGCTGGAAGAAGCCCCAGGTAAGTTAAAGGATACTGGCTGTACTGGTCAGAGGCCTTCTAGATACATGCATGGCTTGTTGTTACTCAGGCTGTGCTAAAGGTGATGAAAGGCATACGTGATAAGGGACTTTTTCATCCCTGGTTCTAATCTCACCTGTAGTATACTACATATTGCTTTCATTTATACCCTTACCATTTTAAACTTTCTCTATGACTTGTAAATGGTACTAATGTTTTAACTAAACTTTGCTGCCCTATGAAATGAACTTTGCCATATTTACATTTAGAATACAAGTGTCTCCGTCTCTCCCTCTCTCTCCCTTTATCAAAATAGAGACATGACTTTATTTTGATTTCTAAGTCAGCTAATCCCACCCATCAGGCAAAATACCCTTCTCTGCTGTCCCGTCTGATTGCGCACGCACGACTGTGAAGATGGGAAGAAGGTGTACCGCTTTACGGAGGACAGACAGCAGGACCTGGTCACCCGGAGCGAACGGGTTGAGGAGTGGCTCTACATTCCGTACGAAAGGCCTCGCTTGTAAAGCAGCCCAAGTACGGGGTGATAGAGTGAGGGGCTCCTCTTCTTTAGACGCAAAGGGAGCAAGGGTTAAGCCAAATATTTAATAGTGTGCTGTATATGCATGCATTTTTCCCTTTTTCATCCCTATTGTCCAGGTGAAATTCTCTTCTCTGATCGCTCATTCACAGCAGCAAAAGGTGATGACATGATGCTTAAAAACAGGTTTTAGATAATTGTTGGGCAGTGCTAAACTCGTGGGATTGAGATAGGAGTCCAAGATGGTAAAAATGAGATTTTCCCCTGGAACGGTAACTGTAGTGCAAGAAGTGCATGTGCGTAGATGCATAGAGTGAGTCGAGGGGAAAAGTTCAGGACTGGCCCAAGATGAGGAAAAACTGAAGCACATCTGGATGTAGTGGTCAGAGGCCTTCTAGTTACACACATGGCCTGTTGTTACCCAGTCTGTGCTGACGGTGACAAAGCTTACATGATAAGAAAAATTGAGACACTTTTATGTCTTAAAATGTTTTCATTGTTTCTGCAATGGCATTTAGACTGTTGATCCAGGGATTTTATCCTGTTGCCGTTTGGAGCCAAGAAAGGTTTTTTTCCCTTTTAGAGCATATTGTATCATGCTTTGCAAGGGTTTTTTTTTTTTTGCCTTCTTGATCATCTGGGTATTCTAAAAGTGTCGATTTGTGCGCTTTTATTTTTCTCAAAATATGCATATGTTTAAATGTTTTGAAACGTAAATAAATATCTGAAAAAAAAAAAAAAAAAATATATATATATATATATATATATATATATATATATATATATATATATATATATATATGTAGATAGATAGAGTAATATAAATTTCAACTAGAGACACTGAGCATTTTTTACGTTATAACATCATTGCCTGCGGCCAAACTAAGTTAAATGCGCCCGATCTCATTGGAACTCGGAAGCTAAGGGGCTTAAGGCCTAGTAATTAGCCGCTGCTCACACCAGCAGCTAATACTAGGTGCTGCAGGCAATTTTTATTTCAAGATAAATACATGTCTTGAAACATATGGACATTTTTATATGTCTTCTAGAATGTTTATAGTTATGTGTATGTGTGTATATTTGATAGTGTTGGTCAAACTCTCAAGAATTTTGATCCAGGGACTGCCTCTAACGTACTTGGGACTTTTTCAGCCTGTTGTATTGCTTCAGGTCCCTTGCACTCCTCCTGGTCTGAACCATTTTGCTGCTGTTTCCCTCCGACATCTTGCCGACTGATCCCTGATGATGGCTCAGCACGGTGGCGTAGTGGTTAGCTCTCTCGCCTTGCAGCGCTGGGTCCCTGGTTCGAATCCCAGCCAGGGCACTATCTGCAAAGAGTTTGTATGTTCTCTCTGTGTTTGCGTGGGTTTCCTCCGGGCACTCCGGTTTGCTCCCACATTCCAAAAAACATACGAATAAGTTAATTGGCTCCCCCTAAAAAATTTACCCTAGACTACAGTACTTAGACTACAGTACTTACACTACATAATATAGATATATGGCAATGGTAGGGATTAGATTGTGAGCTCCTTTGAGGGACAGTTAGTGACAAGATATATATATATATATATATACACTGTACAGCGCTGCGTAATATGTTGGCGCTATATAAATACTAAATAATAATAATAATAATAAATGGCTGCTGCGCATGTGTGGTCCAAGCCATGTATCGCCTAGATCGTCCTGCATTTGCACTGATTGATCTTCGGAACTGCGCATTCACAGAACGATCAAGGAGACACTTATCTAGGGCCGCCCATGCACAGTAGCCCATGAAGGGGCTCAGCGGACTAGCTTTTGGAGGGGTAAAGCAGCAGAACAGCTCGGACTGGGAGGACAGTGAGGGACCTGTAGGACTACAGGGGGCTGGAAGAAGCCCCAGGTAAGTTAAAGGATACTGGCTGTACTGGTCAGAGGCCTTCTAGATACATGCATGGCTTGTTGTTACTCAGGCTGTGCTAAAGGTGATGAAAGGCATACGTGATAAGGGACTTTTTCATCCCTGGTTCTAATCTCACCTGTAGTATACTACATATTGCTTTCATTTATACCCTTACCATTTTAAACTTTCTCTATGACTTGTAAATGGTACTAATGTTTTAACTAAACTTTGCTGCCCTATGAAATGAACTTTGCCATATTTACATTTAGAATACAAGTGTCTCCGTCTCTCCCTCTCTCTCCCTTTATCAAAATAGAGACATGACTTTATTTTGATTTCTAAGTCAGCTAATCCCACCCATCAGGCAAAATACCCTTCTCTGCTGTCCCGTCTGATTGCGCACGCACGACTGTGAAGATGGGAAGAAGGTGTACCGCTTTACGGAGGACAGACAGCAGGACCTGGTCACCCGGAGCGAACGGGTTGAGGAGTGGCTCTACATTCCGTACGAAAGGCCTCGCTTGTAAAGCAGCCCAAGTACGGGGTGATAGAGTGAGGGGCTCCTCTTCTTTAGACGCAAAGGGAGCAAGGGTTAAGCCAAATATTTAATAGTGTGCTGTATATGCATGCATTTTTCCCTTTTTCATCCCTATTGTCCAGGTGAAATTCTCTTCTCTGATCGCTCATTCACAGCAGCAAAAGGTGATGACATGATGCTTAAAAACAGGTTTTAGATAATTGTTGGGCAGTGCTAAACTCGTGGGATTGAGATAGGAGTCCAAGATGGTAAAAATGAGATTTTCCCCTGGAACGGTAACTGTAGTGCAAGAAGTGCATGTGCGTAGATGCATAGAGTGAGTCGAGGGGAAAAGTTCAGGACTGGCCCAAGATGAGGAAAAACTGAAGCACATCTGGATGTAGTGGTCAGAGGCCTTCTAGTTACACACATGGCCTGTTGTTACCCAGTCTGTGCTGACGGTGACAAAGCTTACATGATAAGAAAAATTGAGACACTTTTATGTCTTAAAATGTTTTCATTGTTTCTGCAATGGCATTTAGACTGTTGATCCAGGGATTTTATCCTGTTGCCGTTTGGAGCCAAGAAAGGTTTTTTTCCCTTTTAGAGCATATTGTATCATGCTTTGCAAGGGTTTTTTTTTTTTTGCCTTCTTGATCATCTGGGTATTCTAAAAGTGTCGATTTGTGCGCTTTTATTTTTCTCAAAATATGCATATGTTTAAATGTTTTGAAACGTAAATAAATATCTGAAAAAAAAAAAATATATATATATATATATATATATATATATGTAGATAGATAGAGTAATATAAATTTCAACTACAGACACTGAACATTTTTTACGTTATAACATCATTGCCTGCGGCCAAACTAAGTTAAATGTGCCCGATCTCATTGGAACTCGGAAGCTAAGGGGCTTAAGGCCTAGTAATTAGCCGCTGCTCACACCAGCAGCTAATACTAGGTGCTGCAGGCAATTTTTATTTCAAGATAAATACATGTCTTGAAACATATGGACATTTTTATATGTCTTCTAGAATGTTTATAGTTATGTGTATGTGTGTATATTTGATAGTGTTGGTCAAACTCTCAAGAATTTTGATCCAGGGACTGCCTCTAACGTACTTGGGACTTTTTCAGCCTGTTGTATTGCTTCAGGTCCCTTGCACTCCTCCTGGTCCGAACCATTTTGCTGCTGTTTCCCTCCGACAGCTTGCCGACTGATCCCTGATGATGGCTCAGCACGGTGGCGTAGTGGTTAGCGCTCTCGCCTTGCAGCGCTGGGTCCCTGGTTCGAATCCCAGCCAGGGCACTATCTGCAAAGAGTTTGTATGTTCTCTCTGTGTTTGCGTGGGTTTCCTCCGGGCACTCCGGTTTGCTCCCACATTCCAAAAAACATACGAATAAGTTAATTGGCTCCCCCTAAAAAATTGACCCTAGACTACAGTACTTAGACTACAGTACTTACACTACATAATATAGATATATGGCAATGGTAGGGATTAGATTGTGAGCTCCTTTGAGGGACAGTTAGTGACAAGATATATATATATATATATATATATATACACTGTACAGCGCTGCGTAATATGTTGGCGCTATATAAATACTAAATAATAATAATAATAATAAATGGCTGCTGCGCATGTGTGGTCCAAGCCATGTATCGCCTAGATCGTCCTGCATTTGCACTGATTGATCTTCGGAACTGCGCATTCACAGAACGATCAAGGAGACACTTATCTAGGGCCGCCCATGCACAGTAGCCCATGAAGGGGCTCAGCGGACTAGCTTTTGGAGGGGTAAATCAGCAGAACAGCTCGGACTGGGAGGACAGTGAGGGACCTGTAGGACTACAGGGGGCTGGAAGAAGCCCCAGGTAAGTTAAAGGATACTGGCTGTACTGGTCAGAGGCCTTCTAGATACATACATGGCTTGTTGTTACTCAGGCTGTGCTGAAGGTGATGAAAGGCATACGCGATAAGGGACTTTTTCATCCCTGGTTCTAATCTCACCTGTAGTATACTACATATTGCTTTCATTTATACCCTTCCCATTTTAAACTTTCTCTATGACTTGTAAATGGTACTAATGTTTTAACTAAACTTTGCTGCCCTATGAAATGAACTTTGCCATATTTACATTTAGAATACAAGTGTCTCCGTCTCTCCCTCTCTCTCCCTTTATCAAAATAGAGACATGACTTTATTTTGATTTCTAAGTCAGCTAATCCCACCCATCAGGCAAAATACCCTTCTCTGCTGTCCCGTCTGATTGCGCACGCACGACTGTGAAGATGGGAAGAAGGTGTACCGCTTTACGGAGGACAGACAGCAGGACCTGGTCACCCGGAGCGAACGGGT
This sequence comes from Hyperolius riggenbachi, assembly GCF_040937935.1. Taxonomy (NCBI): domain Eukaryota; kingdom Metazoa; phylum Chordata; class Amphibia; order Anura; family Hyperoliidae; genus Hyperolius; species Hyperolius riggenbachi. The sequence continues at coordinate 74,037,888 of NC_090647.1, forward strand.
TGAGGAGTGGCTCTACATTCCGTACGAAAGGCCTCGCTTGTAAAGCAGCCCAAGTACGGGGTGATAGAGTGAGGGGCTCCTCTTCTTTAGACGCAAAGGGAGCAGGGGTTAAGCCAAATATTTAATAGTGTGCTGTATACACATGCATTTTTCCCTTTTTCATCCCTATTGTCCAGGTGAAATTCTCTTCTCTGATCGCTCATTCACAGCAGCAAAAGGTGATGACATGATGCTTAAAAACAGGTTTTAGATAATTGTTGGGCAGTGCTAAACTCGTGGGATTGAGATAGGAGTCCAAGATGGTAAAAATGAGATTTTCCCCTGGAACGGTAACTGTAGTGCAAGAAGTGCATGTGCGTAGATGCATAGAGTGAGTCGAGGGGAAAAGTTCAGGACTGGCCCAAGATGAGGAAAAACTGAAGCACATCTGGATGTAGTGGTCAGAGGCCTTCTAGTTACACACATGGCCTGTTGTTACCCAGTCAGTGCTGACGGTGACAAAGCTTACATGATAAGAAAAATTGAGACACTTTTATGTCTTAAAATGTTTTCATTGTTTCTGCAATGGCATGTAGACTGTTGATCCAGGGATTTTATCCTGTTGCCGTTTGGAGCCAAGAAAGGTTTTTTCCCTTTTAGAGCATATTGTATCATGCTTTGCAAGGGTTTTTTTTTTTTGCCTTCTTGATCATCTGGGTATTCTAAAAGTGTCGATTTGTGCGCTTTTATTTTTCTCAAAATATGCATATGTTTAAATGTTTTGAAACGTAAATAAATATCTGAAAAAAATAAAAATAAAATATATATATATATATATATATATATATATATATATATATATATATTTATGTAGATAGATAGAGTAATATAAATTTCAACTACAGACACTGAACATTTTTTACGTTATAACATCATTGCCTGCGGCCAAACTAAGTTAAATGCGCCCGATCTCATTGGAACTCGGAAGCTAAGGGGCTTAAGGCCTAGTAATTAGCCGCTGTTCACACCAGCAGCTAATACTAGGTGCTGCAGGCAATTTTTATTTCAAGATAAATACATGTCTTGAAACATATGGACATTTTTATATGTCTTCTAGAATGTTTATAGTTATGTGTATGTGTGTATATTTGATAGTGTTGGTCAAACTCTCAAGAATTTTGATCCAGGGACTGCCTCTAACATACTTGGGACTTTTTCAGCCTGTTGTATTGCTTCAGGTCCCTTGCACTCCTCCTGGTCCGAACCATTTTGCTGCTGTTTCCCTCCGACAGCTTGCCGACTGATCCCTGATGATGGCTCAGCACGGTGGCGTAGTGGTTAGCTCTCTCGCCTTGCAGCGCTGGGTCCCTGGTTCGAATCCCAGCCAGGGCACTATCTGCAAAGAGTTTGTATGTTCTCTCTGTGTCTGCGTGGGTTTCCTCCGGGCACTCCGGTTTCCTCCCACATTCCAAAAAACATACGAATAAGTTAATTGGCTCCCCCTAAAAAATTGACCGTAGACTACAGTACTTACACTACATAATATAGATATATGGCAATGGTAGGGATTGGATTGTGAGCTCCTTTGAGGGACAGTTAGTGACAAGATATATATATATATATATATATATATATATATATATACACTGTACAGCGCTGCGTAATATGTTGGCGCTATATAAATACTAAATAATAATAATAAATGGCTGCTGCGCATGTATGGTCCAAGCCATGTATCGCCTAGATCGTCCTGCATTTGCACTGATTGATCTTCGGAACTGCGCATTCACAGAACGATCAAGGAGACACTTATCTAGGGCCGCCCATGCACAGTAGCCCATGAAGGGGCTCAGCGGACTAGCTTTTGGAGGGGTAAAGCAGCAGAACAGCTCGGACTGGGAGGACAGTGAGGGACCTGTAGGACTACAGGGGGCTGGAAGAAGCCCCAGGTAAGTTAAAGGATACTGGCTGTACTGGTCAGAGGCCTTCTAGATACATGCATGGCTTGTTGTTACTCAGGCTGTGCTAAAGGTGATGAAAGGCATACGTGATAAGGGACTTTTTCATCCCTGGTTCTAATCTCACCTGTAGTATACTACATATTGCTTTCATTTATACCCTTACCATTTTAAACTTTCTCTATGACTTGTAAATGGTACTAATGTTTTAACTAAACTTTGCTGCCCTATGAAATGAACTTTGCCATATTTACATTTAGAATACAAGTGTCTCCGTCTCTCCCTCTCTCTCCCTTTATCAAAATAGAGACATGACTTTATTTTGATTTCTAAGTCAGCTAATCCCACCCATCAGGCAAAATACCCTTCTCTGCTGTCCCGTCTGATTGCGCACGCACGACTGTGAAGATGGGAAGAAGGTGTACCGCTTTACGGAGGACAGACAGCAGGACCTGGTCACCCGGAGCGAACGGGTTGAGGAGTGGCTCTATATTCCGTACGAAAGGCCTCGCTTGTAAAGCAGCCCAAGTACGGGGTGATAGAGTGAGGGGCTCCTCTTCTTTAGACGCAAAGGGAGCAAGGGTTAAGCCAAATATTTAATAGTGTGCTGTATATGCATGCATTTTTCCCTTTTTCATCCCTATTGTCCAGGTGAAATTCTCTTCTCTGATCGCTCATTCACAGCAGCAAAAGGTGATGACATGATGCTTAAAAACAGGTTTTAGATAATTGTTGGGCAGTGCTAAACTCATGGGATTGAGATAGGAGTCCAAGATGGTAAAAATGAGATTTTCCCCTGGAACGGTAACTGTAGTGCAAGAAGTGCATGTGCGTAGATGCATAGAGTGAGTCGAGGGGAAAAGTTCAGGACTGGCCCAAGATGAGGAAAAACTGAAGCACATCTGGATGTAGTGGTCAGAGGCCTTCTAGTTACACACATGGCCTGTTGTTACCCAGTCTGTGCTGACGGTGACAAAGCTTACATGATAAGAAAAATTGAGACACTTTTATGTCTTAAAATGTTTTCATTGTTTCTGCAATGGCATTTAGACTGTTGATCCAGGGATTTTATCCTGTTGCCGTTTGGAGCCAAGAAAGGTTTTTTTCCCTTTTAGAGCATATTGTATCATGCTTTGCAAGGTTTTTTTTTTTTGCCCTCTTGATCATCTGGGTATTCTAAAAGTGTCGATTTGTGCGCTTTTATTTTTCTCAAAATATGCATATGTTTAAATGTTTTGAAACGTAAATAAATATCTGAAAAAAAAAAATAAAATATATATATATATATATATATATATATATATGTAGATAGATAGAGTAATATAAATTTCAACTACAGACACTGAACATTTTTTACGTTATAACATCATTGCCTGCGGCCAAACTAAGTTAAATGCGCCCGATCTCATTGGAACTCGGAAGCTAAGGGGCTTAAGGCCTAGTAATTAGCCGCTGTTCACACCAGCAGCTAATACTAGGTGCTGCAGGCAATTTTTATTTCAAGATAAATACATGTCTTGAAACATATGGACATTTTTATATGTCTTCTAGAATGTTTATAGTTATGTGTATGTGTGTATATTTGATAGTGTTGGTCAAACTCTCAAGAATTTTGATCCAGGGACTGCCTCTAACGTACTTGGGACTTTTTCAGCCTGTTGTATTGCTTCAGGTCCCTTGCACTCCTCCTGGTCCGAACCATTTTGCTGCTGTTTCCCTCCGACAGCTTGCCGACTGATCCCTGATGATGGCTCAGCACGGTGGCGTAGTGGTTAGCTCTCTCGCCTTGCAGCGCTGGGTCCCTGGTTCGAATCCCAGCCAGGGCACTATCTGCAAAGAGTTTGTATGTTCTCTCTGTGTCTGCGTGGGTTTCCTCCGGGCACTCCGGTTTCCTCCCACATTCCAAAAAACATACGAATAAGTTAATTGGCTCCCCCTAAAAAATTGACCGTAGACTACAGTACTTACACTACATAATATAGATATATGGCAATGGTAGGGATTGGATTGTGAGCTCCTTTGAGGGACAGTTAGTGACAAGATATATATATATATATATATATATATATATATATATATACACTGTACAGCGCTGCGTAATATGTTGGCGCTATATAAATACTAAATAATAATAATAAATGGCTGCTGCGCATGTATGGTCCAAGCCATGTATCGCCTAGATCGTCCTGCATTTGCACTGATTGATCTTCGGAACTGCGCATTCACAGAACGATCAAGGAGACACTTATCTAGGGCCGCCCATGCACAGTAGCCCATGAAGGGGCTCAGCGGACTAGCTTTTGGAGGGGTAAAGCAGCAGAACAGCTCGGACTGGGAGGACAGTGAGGGACCTGTAGGACTACAGGGGGCTGGAAGAAGCCCCAGGTAAGTTAAAGGATACTGGCTGTACTGGTCAGAGGCCTTCTAGATACATGCATGGCTTGTTGTTACTCAGGCTGTGCTAAAGGTGATGAAAGGCATACGTGATAAGGGACTTTTTCATCCCTGGTTCTAATCTCACCTGTAGTATACTACATATTGCTTTCATTTATACCCTTACCATTTTAAACTTTCTCTATGACTTGTAAATGGTACTAATGTTTTAACTAAACTTTGCTGCCCTATGAAATGAACTTTGCCATATTTACATTTAGAATACAAGTGTCTCCGTCTCTCCCTCTCTCTCCCTTTATCAAAATAGAGACATGACTTTATTTTGATTTCTAAGTCAGCTAATCCCACCCATCAGGCAAAATACCCTTCTCTGCTGTCCCGTCTGATTGCGCACGCACGACTGTGAAGATGGGAAGAAGGTGTACCGCTTTACGGAGGACAGACAGCAGGACCTGGTCACCCGGAGCGAACGGGTTGAGGAGTGGCTCTATATTCCGTACGAAAGGCCTCGCTTGTAAAGCAGCCCAAGTACGGGGTGATAGAGTGAGGGGCTCCTCTTCTTTAGACGCAAAGGGAGCAAGGGTTAAGCCAAATATTTAATAGTGTGCTGTATATGCATGCATTTTTCCCTTTTTCATCCCTATTGTCCAGGTGAAATTCTCTTCTCTGATCGCTCATTCACAGCAGCAAAAGGTGATGACATGATGCTTAAAAACAGGTTTTAGATAATTGTTGGGCAGTGCTAAACTCATGGGATTGAGATAGGAGTCCAAGATGGTAAAAATGAGATTTTCCCCTGGAACGGTAACTGTAGTGCAAGAAGTGCATGTGCGTAGATGCATAGAGTGAGTCGAGGGGAAAAGTTCAGGACTGGCCCAAGATGAGGAAAAACTGAAGCACATCTGGATGTAGTGGTCAGAGGCCTTCTAGTTACACACATGGCCTGTTGTTACCCAGTCTGTGCTGACGGTGACAAAGCTTACATGATAAGAAAAATTGAGACACTTTTATGTCTTAAAATGTTTTCATTGTTTCTGCAATGGCATTTAGACTGTTGATCCAGGGATTTTATCCTGTTGCCGTTTGGAGCCAAGAAAGGTTTTTTTCCCTTTTAGAGCATATTGTATCATGCTTTGCAAGGTTTTTTTTTTTTTGCCCTCTTGATCATCTGGGTATTCTAAAAGTGTCGATTTGTGCGCTTTTATTTTTCTCAAAATATGCATATGTTTAAATGTTTTGAAACGTAAATAAATATCTGAAAAAAAAAAAAAAATATATATATATATATATATATATATATATATATATATATATATATATATATATATGTAGATAGATAGAGTAATATAAATTTCAACTACAGACACTGAACATTTTTTACGTTATAACATCATTGCCTGCGGCCAAACTAAGTTAAATGCGCCCGATCTCATTGGAACTCGGAAGCTAAGGGGCTTAAGGCCTAGTAATTAGCCGCTGTTCACACCAGCAGCTAATACTAGGTGCTGCAGGCAATTTTTATTTCAAGATAAATACATGTCTTGAAACATATGGACATTTTTATATGTCTTCTAGAATGTTTATAGTTATGTGTATGTGTGTATATTTGATAGTGTTGGTCAAACTCTCAAGAATTTTGATCCAGGGACTGCCTCTAACGTACTTGGGACTTTTTCAGCCTGTTGTATTGCTTCAGGTCCCTTGCACTCCTCCTGGTCCGAACCATTTTGCTGCTGTTTCCCTCCGACAGCTTGCCGACTGATCCCTGATGATGGCTCAGCACGGTGGCGTAGTGGTTAGCTCTCTCGCCTTGCAGCGCTGGGTCCCTGGTTCGAATCCCAGCCAGGGCACTATCTGCAAAGAGTTTGTATGTTCTCTCTGTGTCTGCGTGGGTTTCCTCCGGGCACTCCGGTTTCCTCCCACATTCCAAAAAACATACGAATAAGTTAATTGGCTCCCCCTAAAAAATTGACCGTAGACTACAGTACTTACACTACATAATATAGATATATGGCAATGGTAGGGATTGGATTGTGAGCTCCTTTGAGGGACAGTTAGTGACAAGATATATATATATATATATATATATATATATATATATATATATATATATACACTGTACAGCGCTGCGTAATATGTTGGCGCTATATAAATACTAAATAATAATAATAAATGGCTGCTGCGCATGTATGGTCCAAGCCATGTATCGCCTAGATCGTCCTGCATTTGCACTGATTGATCTTCGGAACTGCGCATTCACAGAACGATCAAGGAGACACTTATCTAGGGCCGCCCATGCACAGTAGCCCATGAAGGGGCTCAGCGGACTAGCTTTTGGAGGGGTAAAGCAGCAGAACAGCTCGGACTGGGAGGACAGTGAGGGACCTGTAGGACTACAGGGGGCTGGAAGAAGCCCCAGGTAAGTTAAAGGATACTGGCTGTACTGGTCAGAGGCCTTCTAGATACATGCATGGCTTGTTGTTACTCAGGCTGTGCTAAAGGTGATGAAAGGCATACGTGATAAGGGACTTTTTCATCCCTGGTTCTAATCTCACCTGTAGTATACTACATATTGCTTTCATTTATACCCTTACCATTTTAAACTTTCTCTATGACTTGTAAATGGTACTAATGTTTTAACTAAACTTTGCTGCCCTATGAAATGAACTTTGCCATATTTACATTTAGAATACAAGTGTCTCCGTCTCTCCCTCTCTCTCCCTTTATCAAAATAGAGACATGACTTTATTTTGATTTCTAAGTCAGCTAATCTCACCCATCAGGCAAAATACCCTTCTCTGCTGTCCCGTCTGATTGCGCACGCACGACTGTGAAGATGGGAAGAAGGTGTACCGCTTTACGGAGGACAGACAGCAGGACCTGGTCACCCGGAGCGAACGGGTTGAGGAGTGGCTCTATATTCCGTACGAAAGGCCTCGCTTGTAAAGCAGCCCAAGTACGGGGTGATAGAGTGAGGGGCTCCTCTTCTTTAGACGCAAAGGGAGCAAGGGTTAAGCCAAATATTTAATAGTGTGCTGTATATGCATGCATTTTTCCCTTTTTCATCCCTATTGTCCAGGTGAAATTCTCTTCTCTGATCGCTCATTCACAGCAGCAAAAGGTGATGACATGATGCTTAAAAACAGGTTTTAGATAATTGTTGGGCAGTGCTAAACTCATGGGATTGAGATAGGAGTCCAAGATGGTAAAAATGAGATTTTCCCCTGGAACGGTAACTGTAGTGCAAGAAGTGCATGTGCGTAGATGCATAGAGTGAGTCGAGGGGAAAAGTTCAGGACTGGCCCAAGATGAGGAAAAACTGAAGCACATCTGGATGTAGTGGTCAGAGGCCTTCTAGTTACACACATGGCCTGTTGTTACCCAGTCTGTGCTGACGGTGACAAAGCTTACATGATAAGAAAAATTGAGACACTTTTATGTCTTAAAATGTTTTCATTGTTTCTGCAATGGCATTTAGACTGTTGATCCAGGGATTTTATCCTGTTGCCGTTTGGAGCCAAGAAAGGTTTTTTTCCCTTTTAGAGCATATTGTATCATGCTTTGCAAGGTTGTTTTTTTTTTGCCCTCTTGATCATCTGGGTATTCTAAAAGTGTCGATTTGTGCGCTTTTATTTTTCTCAAAATATGCATATGTTTAAATGTTTTGAAACGTAAATAAATATCTGAAAAAAAAAAAAAAAAAATATATATATATATATATATATATATATATATATATATATATATATATATATATATATGTAGATAGATAGAGTAATATAAATTTCAACTACAGACACTGAACATTTTTTACGTTATAACATCATTGCCTGCGGCCAAACTAAGTTAAATGTGCCCGATCTCATTGGAACTCGGAAGCTAAGGGGCTTAAGGCCTAGTAATTAGCCGCTGCTCACACCAGCAGCTAATACTAGGTGCTGCAGGCAATTTTTATTTCAAGATAAATACATGTCTTGAAACATATGGACATTTTTACATGTCTTCTAGAATGTTTATAGTTATGTGTATGTGTGTATATTTGATAGTGTTGGTCAAACTCTCAAGAATTTTGATCCAGGGACTGCCTCTAACGTACTTGGGACTTTTTCAGCCTGTTGTATTGCTTCAGGTCCCTTGCACTCCTCCTGGTCCGAACCATTTTGCTGCTGTTTCCCTCCGACAGCTTGCCGACTGATCCCTGATGATGGCTCAGCACGGTGGCGCAGTGGTTAGCGCTCTCGCCTTGCAGCGCTGGGTCCCTGGTTCGAATCCCAGCCAGGGCACTATCTGCAAAGAGTTTGTATGTTCTCTCTGTGTCTGTGTGGGTTTCCTCCGGGCACTCCGGTTTCCTCCCACATTCCAAAAAACATACGAATAAGTTAATTGGCTCCCCCTAAAAAATTGACCCTAGACTACAGTACTTAGACTACAGTACTTACACTACATAATATAGATATATGGCAATGGTAGGGATTAGATTGTGAGCTCCTTTGAGGGACAGTTAGTGACAAGATATATATATATACACTGTACAGCGCTGCGTAATATGTTGGCGCTATATAAATACTAAATAATAATAATAAATGGCTGCTGCACATGTATGGTCCAAGCCATGTATCACCTAGATCGTCCTGCATTTGCACTGATTGATCTTCAGAACTGCGCATTCACAGAACGATCAAGGAGACACTTATCTAGGGCCGCCCATGCACAGTAGCCCATGAAGGGGCTCAGCGGACTAGCTTTTGGAGGGGTAAAGCAGCAGAACAGCTCGGACTGGGAGGACAGTGAGAGACCTGTAGGACTACAGGGGGCTGGAAGAAGCCCCAGGTAAGTTAAAGGATACTGGCTGTACTGGTCAGAGGCCTTCTAGATACATGCATGGCTTGTTGTTACTCAGGCTGTGCTGAAGGTGATGAAAGGCATACGTGATAAGGGACTTTTTCATCCCTGGTTGTAATCTCACCTGTAGTATACTACATATTGCTTTCATTTATACCCTTACCATTTTAAACTTTCTCTATGACTTGTAAATGGTACTAATGTTTTAACTAAACTTTGCTGCCCTATGAAATGAACTTTGCCATATTTACATTTAGAATACAAGTGTCTCCGTCTCTCCCTCTCTCTCCCTTTATCAAAATAGAGACATGACTTTATTTTGATTTCTAAGTCAGCTAATCCCACCCATCAGGCAAAATACCCTTCTCTGCTGTCCCGTCTGATTGCGCACGCACGACTGTGAAGATGGGAAGAAGGTGTACCGCTTTACGGAGGACAGACAGCAGGACCTGGTCACCCGGAGCGAACGGGTTGAGGAGTGGCTCTACATTCCGTACGAAAGGCCTCGCTTGTAAAGCAGCCCAAGTACGGGGTGATAGAGTGAGGGGCTCCTCTTCTTTAGACGCAAAGGGAGCAAGGGTTAAGCCAAATATTTAATAGTGTGCTGTATATGCATGCATTTTTCCCTTTTTCATCCCTATTGTCCAGGTGAAATTCTCTTCTCTGATCGCTCATTCACAGCAGCAAAAGGTGATGACATGATGCTTAAAAACAGGTTTTAGATAATTGTTGGGCAGTGCTAAACTCGTGGGATTGAGATAGGAGTCCAAGATGGTAAAAATGAGATTTTCCCCTGGAACGGTAACTGTAGTGCAAGAAGTGCATGTGCGTAGATGCATAGAGTGAGTCGAGGGGAAAAGTTCAGGACTGGCCCAAGATGAGGAAAAACTGAAGCACATCTGGATGTAGTGGTCAGAGGCCTTCTAGTTACACACATGGCCTGTTGTTACCCAGTCTGTGCTGACGGTGACAAAGCTTACATGATAAGAAAAATTGAGACACTTTTATGTCTTAAAATGTTTTCATTGTTTCTGCAATGGCATGTAGACTGTTGATCCAGGGATTTTATCCTGTTGCCGTTTGGAGCCAAGAAAGATTTTTTTTCCCTTTTGGAGCATATTGTATCATGCTTTGCAAGGGATTTTTTTTGCCTTCTTGATCATCTGGGTATTCTAAAAGTGTCGATTTGTGCGCTTTTATTTTTCTTAAAATATGCATATGTTTAAATGTTTTGAAACGTAAATAAATATCTGAAAAAAAAAAAAAAATATATATATATATATATATATATGTATATATATATATATATATATATATATATATATATATATATATATATATATATATATGTAGATAGATAGAGTAATATAAATTTCAACTACAGACACTGAACATTTTTTACGTTATAACATCATTGCCTGCGGCCAAACTAAGTTAAATGTGCCCGATCTCATTGGAACTCGGAAGCTAAGGGGCTTAAGGCCTAGTAATTAGCCGCTGTTCACACCAGCAGCTAATACTAGGTGCTGCAGGCAATTTTTATTTCAAGATAAATACATGTCTTGAAACATATGGACATTTTTATATGTCTTCTAGAATGTTTATAGTTATGTGTATGTGTGTATATTTGATAGTGTTGGTCAAACTCTCAAGAATTTTGATCCAGGGACTGCCTCTAACGTACTTGGGACTTTTTCAGCCTGTTGTATTGCTGCAGGTCCCTTGCACTCCTCCTGGTCTGAACCATTTTGCTGCTGTTTCCCTCCGACATCTTGCCGACTGATCCCTGATGATGGCTCAGCACGGTGGCGTAGTGGTTAGCTCTCTCGCCTTGCAGCGCTGGGTCCCTGGTTCGAATCCCAGCCAGGGCACTATCTGCAAAGAGTTTGTATGTTCTCTCTGTGTCTGCGTGGGTTTCCTCCGGGCACCCCGGTTTCCTCCCACATTCCAAAAAACATACGAATAAGTTAATTGGCTCCCCCTAAAAAATTGACCCTAGACTACAGTACTTAGACTACAGTACTTACACTACATAATATAGATATATGGCAATGGTAGGGATTAGATTGTGAGCTCCTTTGAGGGACAGTTAGTGACAAGATATATATATATATATACACACTGTACAGCGCTGCGTAATATGTTGGCGCTATATAAATACTAAATAATAATAATAATAATAATAAATGGCTGCTGCGCATGTGTGGTCCAAGCCATGTATCGCCTAGATCGTCCTGCATTTGCACTGATTGATCTTCGGAACTGCGCATTCACAGAACGATCAAGGAGACACTTATCTAGGGCCGCCCATGCACAGTAGCCCATGAAGGGGCTCAGCGGACTAGCTTTTGGAGGGGTAAAGCAGCAGAACAGCTCGGACTGGGAGGACAGTGAGGAACCTGTAGGACTACAGGGGGCTGGAAGAAGCCCCAGGTAAGTTAAAGGATACTGGCTGTACTGGTCAGAGGCCTTCTAGATACATGCATGGCTTGTTGTTACTCAGGCTGTGCTAAAGGTGATGAAAGGCATACGTGATAAGGGACTTTTTCATCCCTGGTTCTAATCTCACCTGTAGTATACTACATATTGCTTTGATTTATACCCTTACCATTTTAAACTTTCTCTATGACTTGTAAATGGTACTAATGTTTTAACTAAACTTTGCTGCCCTATGAAATGAACTTTGCCATATTTACATTTAGAATACAAGTGTCTCCGTCTCTCCCTCTCTCTCCCTTTATCAAAATAGAGACATGACTTTATTTTGATTTCTAAGTCAGCTAATCCCACCCATCAGGCAAAATACCCTTCTCTGCTGTCCCGTCTGATTGCGCACGCACGACTGTGAAGATGGGAAGAAGGTGTACCGCTTTACGGAGGACAGACAGCAGGACCTGGTCACCCGGAGCGAACGGGTTGAGGAGTGGCTCTACATTCCGTACGAAAGGCCTCGCTTGTAAAGCAGCCCAAGTACGGGGTGATAGAGTGAGGGGCTCCTCTTCTTTAGACGCAAAGGGAGCAGGGGTTAAGCCAAATATTTAATAGTGTGCTGTATATGCATGCATTTTTCCCTTTTTCATCCCTATTGTCCAGGTGAAATTCTCTTCTCTGATCGCTCATTCACAGCAGCAAAAGGTGATGACATGATGCTTAAAAACAGGTTTTGGATAATTGTTGGGCAGTGCTAAACTCGTGGGATTGAGATAGGAGTCCAAGATGGTAAAAATGAGATTTTCCCCTGGAACGGTAACTGTAGTGCAAGAAGTGCATGTGCGTAGATGCATAGAGTGAGTCGAGGAGAAAAATTCAGGACTGGCCCAAGATGAGGAAAAACTGAAGCACATCTGGATGTAGTGGTCAGAGGCCTTCTAGTTACACTCATGGCCTGTTGTTACCCAGTCTGTGCTGACGGTGACAAAGCTTACATGATAAGAAAAATTGAGACACTTTTATGTCTTAAAATGTTTTCATTGTTTCTGCAATGGCATGTAGACTGTTGATCCAGGGATTTTATCCTGTTGCCGTTTGGAGCCAAGAAAGGTTTTTTCCCTTTTAGAGCATATTGTATCATGCTTTGCAAGGGTTTTTTTTTTTTTTGCCTTCTTGATCATCTGGGTATTCTAAAAGTGTCGATTTGTGTGCTTTTATTTTTCTCAAAATATGCATATGTTTAAATGTTTTGAAACGTAAATAAATATCTGCAAAAAAAAAAAAAAAAAAAAAAAAATATATATATATATATATATATATATATATATATATATATATATATATATATATATATATATATATATATATATATATATATATATATATATATATATATATATATATGTAGATAGATAGAGTAATATAAATTTCAACTACAGACACTGAACATTTTTTACGTTATAACATCATTGCCTGCGGCCAAACTAAGTTAAATGTGCCCGATCTCATTGGAACTCGGAAGCTAAGGGGCTTAAGGCCTAGTAATTAGCCGCTGTTCACACCAGCAGCTAATACTAGGTGCTGCAGGCAATTTTTATTTCAAGATAAATACATGTCTTGAAACATATGGACATTTTTATATGTCTTCTAGAATGTTTATAGTTATGTGTATGTGTGTATATTTGATAGTGTTGGTCAAACTCTCAAGAATTTTGATCCAGGGACTGCCTCTAACGTACTTGGGACTTTTTCAGCCTGTTGTATTGCTGCAGGTCCCTTGCACTTCTCCTGGTCCGAACCATTTTGCTGCTGTTTCCCTCCGACAGCTTGCCGACTGATCCCTGATGATGGCTCAGCACGGTGGCGTAGTGGTTAGCGCTCTCGCCTTGCAGCGCTGGGTCCCTGGTTCGAATCCCAGCCAGGGCACTATCTGCAAAGAGTTTGTATGTTCTCTCTGTGTCTGCGTGGGTTTCCTCCGGGCACTCCGGTTTCCTCCCACATTCCAAAAAACATGCGAATAAGTTAATTGGCTCCCCCTAAAAAATTGACCGTAGACTACAGTACTTACACTACATAATATAGATATATGGCAATGGTAGGGATTGGATTGTGAGCTCCTTTGAGGGACAGTTAGTGACAAGATATATATATATATATATATATATACACTGTACAGCGCTGCGTAATATGTTGGCGCTATATAAATACTAAATAATAATAATAAATGGCTGCTGCGCATGTATGGTCCAAGCCATGTATCGCCTAGATCGTCCTGCATTTGCACTGATTGATCTTCGGAACTGCGCATTCACAGAACGATCAAGGAGACACTTATCTAGGGCCGCCCATGCACAGTAGCCCATGAAGGGGCTCAGCGGACTAGCTTTTGGAGGGGTAAAGCAGCAGAACAGCTCGGACTGGGAGGACAGTGAGGGACCTGTAGGACTACAGGGGGCTGGAAGAAGCCCCAGGTAAGTTAAAGGATACTGGCTGTACTGGTCAGAGGCCTTCTAGATACATGCATGGCTTGTTGTTACTCAGGCTGTGCTGAAGGTGATGAAAGGCATACGTGATAAGGGACTTTTTCATCCCTGGTTCTAATCTCACCTGTAGTATACTACATATTGCTTTCATTTATACCCTTACCATTTTAAACTTTCTCTATGACTTGTAAATGGTACTAATGTTTTAACTAAACTTTGCTGCCCTATGAAATGAACTTTGCCATATTTACATTTAGAATACAAGTGTCTCCGTCTCTCCCTCTCTCTCCCTTTATCAAAATAGAGACATGACTTTATTTTGATTTCTAAGTCAGCTAATCCCACCCATCAGGCAAAATACCCTTCTCTGCTGTCCCGTCTGATTGCGCACGCACGACTGTGAAGATGGGAAGAAGGTGTACCGCTTTACGGAGGACAGACAGCAGGACCTGGTCACCCGGAGCGAACGGGTTGAGGAGTGGCTCTACATTCCGTACGAAAGGCCTCGCTTGTAAAGCAGCCCAAGTACGGGGTGATAGAGTGAGGGGCTCCTCTTCTTTAGACGCAAAGGGAGCAAGGGTTAACCCAAATATTTAATAGTGTGCTGTATATGCATGCATTTTTCCCTTTTTCATCCCTATTGTCCAGGTGAAATTCTCTTCTCTGATCGCTCATTCACAGCAGCAAAAGGTGATGACATGATGCTTAAAAACAGGTTTTAGATAATTGTTGGGCAGTGCTAAACTCGTGGGATTGAGATAGGAGTCCAAGATGGTAAAAATGAGATTTTCCCCTGGAACGGTAACTGTAGTGCAAGAAGTGCATGGGCGTAGATGCATAGAGTGAGTCGAGGGGAAAAGTTCAGGACTGGCCCAAGATGAGGAAAACCTGAAGCACATCTGGATGTAGAGGCCTTCTAGTTACACACATGGCCTGTTGTTACCCAGTCTGTGCTGACGGTGACAAAGCTTACATGATAAGAAAAATTGAGACACTTTTATGTCTTAAAATGTTTTCATTGTTTCTGCAATGGCATGTAGACTGTTGATCCAGGGATTTTATCCTGTTGCCGTTTGGAGCCAAGAAAGATTTTTTTCCCTTTTAGAGCATATTGTATCATCCTTTGCAAGGGGTTTTTTTTTTCGCCTTCTTGATCATCTGGGTATTCTAAAAGTGTCGATTTGTGCGCTTTTATTTTTCTCAAAATATGCATATGTTTAAATGTTTTGAAACGTAAATAAATATTTGAAAAAAAAAAAAAAATATATATATATATATACACACACACACACACATATATATATATATATATATATATATATATATATATATATATATATTTATGTAGATAGATAGAGTAATATAAATTTCAACTAGAGACACTGAGCATTTTTTACGTTATAACATCATTGCCTGCGGCCAAACTAAGTTAAATGCGCCCGATCTCATTGGAACTCGGAAGCTAAGGGGCTTAAGGCCTAGTAATTAGCCACTGCTCACACCAGCAGCTAATACTAGGTGCTGCAGGCAATTTTTATTTCAAGATAAATACATGTCTTGAAACATATGGACATTTTTATATGTCTTTTAGAATGTTTATAGTTATGTGTATGTGTGTATATTTGATAGTGTTGGTCAAACTCTCAAGAATTTTGATCCAGGGACTGCCTCTAATGTACTTGGGACTTTTTCAGCCTGTTGTATTGCTTCAGCTCCCTTGCACTCCTCCTGGTCTGAACCATTTTGCTGCTGTTTCCCTCCGACAGCTTGCCGACTGATCCCTGATGATTGCTCAGCACGGTGGCGTAGTGGTTAGCTCTCTCGCCTTGCAGCGCTGGGTCCCTGGTTCGAATCCCAGCCAGGGCACTATCTGCAAAGAGTTTTTATGTTCTCTCTGTGTCTGCGTGGGTTTCCTCCAGGCACTCCGGTTTCCTCCCACATTCCAAAAAACATACAAATAAGTTAATTGGCTCCCCCTAAAAAATTGACCCTAGACTACAGTACTTAGACTACAGTACTTACACTACATAATATAGATATATGGCAATGGTAGGGATTAGATTGTGAGCTCCTTTGAGGGACAGTTAGTGACACGATATATATATATATATATATATACATTGTACAGCGCTGCGTAATATGTTGGCGCTATATAAATACTAAATAATAATAATAATAATAATAAATGGCTGCTGCGCATGTGTGGTCCAAGCCATGTATCGCCTAGATCGTCCTGCATTTGCACTGATTGATCTTCGGAACTGCGCATTCACAGAACGATCAAGGAGACACTTATCTAGGGCCGCCCATGCACAGTAGCCCATGAAAGGGCTCAGCGGACTAGCTTTTGGAGGGGTAAAGCAGCAGAACAGCTCGGACTGGGAGGACAGTGAGGGACCTGTAGGACTACAGGGGGCTGGAAGAAGCCCCAGGTAAGTTAAAGGATACTGGCTGTACTGGTCAGAGGCCTTCTAGATACATGCATGGCTTGTTGTTACTCAGGCTGTGCTGAAGGTGATGAAAGGCATACATGATAAGGCATACGTGATAAGGGACTTTTTCATCCCTGGTTCTAATCTCACCTGTAGTATACTACATATTGCTTTCATTTATACCCTTACCATTTTAAACTTTCTCTATGACTTGTAAATGGTACTATTGTTTTAACTAAACTTTGCTGCCCTATGAAATGAACTTTGCCATATTTACATTTAGAATACAAGTGTCTCCGTCTCTCCCTCTCTCTCCCTTTATCAAAATAGAGACATGACTTTATTTTGATTTCTAAGTCAGCTAATCCCACCCATCAGGCAAAATACCCTTCTCTGCTGTCCCGTCTGATTGCGCACGCACGACTGTGAAGATGGGAAGAGGGTGTACCGCTTTACGGAGGACAGACAGCAGGACCTGGTCACCCGGAGCGAACGGGTTGAGGAGTGGCTCTACATTCCGTACGAAAGGCCTCGCTTGTAAAGCAGCCCAAGTACGGGGTGATAGAGTGAGGGGCTCCTCTTCTTTAGACGCAAAGGGAGCAAGGGTTAACCCAAATATTTAATAGTGTGCTGTATATGCATGCATTTTTCCCTTTTTCATCCCTATTGTCCAGGTGAAATTCTCTTCTCTGATCGTTCATTCACAGCAGCAAAAGGTGATGACATGATGCTTAAAAACAGGTTTTAGATAATTGTTGGGCAGTGCTAAACTCGTGGGATTGAGATAGGAGTCCAAGATGGTAAAAATGAGATTTTCCCCTGGAACGGTAACTGTAGTGCAAGAAGTGCATGGGCATAGATGCATAGAGTGAGTCGAGGGGAAAAGTTCAGGACTGGCCCAAGATGAGGAGAAACTGAAGCACATCTGGATGTAGTGGTCAGAGGCCTTCTAGTTACACACATGGCCTGTTGTTACCCAGTCTGTGCTGACGGTGACAAAGCTTACATGATAAGAAAAATTGAGACACTTTTATGTCTTAAAATGTTTTCATTGTTTCTGCAATGGCATGTAGACTGTTGATCCAGGGATTTTATCCTGTTGCCGTTTGGAGCCAAGAAAGGTTTTTTCCCTTTTAGAGCATATTGTATCATGCTTTGCAAGGTTTTTTTTTTTTGCCTTCTTGATCATCAGGGTATTCTAAAAGTGTCGATTTGTGCGCTTTTATTTTTCTCAAAATATGCATATGTTTAAATGTTTTGAAACGTAAATAAATATCTGAAAAAAAAAATAAAAAAAAAATATATATATATATATATATATATATATATATTTATGTAGATAGATAGAGTAATATAAATTTCAACTAGAGACACTGAGCATTTTTTACGTTATAACATCATTGCCTGCAGCCAAACTAAGTAAAATGCGCCCGATCTCATTGGAACTCGGAAGCTAAGGGGCTTAAGGCCTAGTAATTAGCCGCTGCTCACACCAGCAGCTAATACTAGGTGCTGCAGGCAATTTTTATTTCAAGATAAATACATGTCTTGAAACATATGGACATTTTTATATGTCTTCTAGAATGTTTATAGTTATGTGTATGTGTGTATATTTGATAGTGTTGGTCAAACTCTCAAGAATTTTGATCCAGGGACTGCCTCTAACGTACTTGGGACCTTTTCAGTCTGTTGTATTGCTTCAGGTCCCTTGCACTCCTCCTGGTCTGAACCATTTTGCTGCTGTGTCCCTCCGACAGCTTGCCGACTGATCCCTGATGATGGCTCAGCATGGTGGCGTAGTGGTTAGCTCTCTCGCCTTGCAGTGCTGGGTCCCTGGTTCAAATCCCAGCCAGGGCACTATCTGCAAAGAGTTTGTATGCTCTCTCTGTCTGCATGGGTTTCCTCCAGGCACTCCGGTTTCCTCCCACATTCCAAAAAACATACGAATAAGTTAATTTTGCTCCCCCTAAAAAATTGGCCCTAGACTACAGTACTTAGACTACAGTACTTACACTACATAATATAGATATATGGCAATGGTAGGGATTAGATTGTGAGCTCCTTTGAGGGACAGTTAGTGACAAGATATATATATATACACTGTACAGCGCTGCGTAATATGTTGGCGCTATATAAATACTAAATAATAATAATAATAATAATAATAAATGGCTGCTGCGCATGTATGGTCCAAGCCATGTATCGCCTAGATCGTCCTGCATTTGCACTGATTGATCTTCAGAACTGCGTATTCACAGAACGATCAAGGAGACACTTATCTAGGGCCGCCCATGCACAGTAGCCCATGAAGGGGCTCAGCCGACTAGCTTTTGGAGGGGTAAAGCAGCAGAACAGCTCGGACTGGGAGGACAGTGAGGGACCTGTAGGACTACAGGGGGCTGGAAGAAGCCCCAGGTAAGTTAAAGGATACTGGCTGTACTGGTCAGAGGCCTTCTAGATACATGCATGGCTTGTTGTTACTCAGGCTGTGCTGAATGTGATGAAAGGCATACATGATAAGGCATACGTGATAAGGGACTTTTTCATCCCTGATTCTAATCTCACCTGTAGTATACTACATATTGCTTTCTTTTATACCCTTACCATTTTAAACTTTCTCTATGACTTGTAAATGGTACTAATGTTTTAACTAAACTTTGCTGCCCTATAAAATGAACTTTGCCATATCTACATTTAGAATAAAAGTGTCTTTGTCTCTCCCTCTCTCTCCCTTCATTAAAAAAGAGACATGACTTTATTTTGATTTCTAAGTCAGCTAATCCCACCCATCAGGCAAAATACCCTTCTCTGCTGTCCCGTCTGATTGCGCACGCACGACTGCAAAGATGGGAAGAAGGTGTACCGCTTTACGGAGGACAGACAGCAGGACCTGGTCACCCGGAGCGAACGGGTTGAGAAGTGGCTCTACATTCCGTACGAAAGGCCTCGCTTGTAAAGCCGCCCAAGTACGGGGTGATAGAGTGAGGGGCTCCTCTTCTTTTGAGGCATTTGTTTTCTAGACTACTCCTCACGGTTTAGGGCCCCTAAAATGCCAGGGCAGTATAGGAACCCCACAAGTGACCACATTTTAGAAAGAAGACACCCCAAGGTATTCCGTTAGGTGTATGGTGAGTTCATAGAAGATTTTATTTTTTGGCACAAGTTAGTGAAAAATGACACTTTCTGAAAAAAAACAATAAATATCAATTTCCGCTAACTTTTGACAAAAAATAAAATATTCTATGAACTCGTCATACACCAAACAGAATACCTTGGGGTGTCTTTTTTTTAAAATGGGGTCACTTGTGGGGTTCCTATACTGCCCTGGCATTTTACGGGCCCAAAACCGTGAGTAGTCTGGAAACCAAATTTCTCAAAATGACTGTTCAGGGGTATGAGCATCTGCAAATTTTGATGACAGATGGTCTATGAGGAGGCAAATTTTGTGGAACCGGTCATAAGCAGGGTGGCCTCTTAGATGACAGGTTGTATTGGGCCTGATCTGATGGATAGGAGTGCTAGGGGGGTGACAGGAGGTGATTGATAAGTGTCTCAGGGGGTGGTTAGAGGGGAAAATAGATGCAATCAATGCACTGGGGAGGTGATCGGAAGGGGGTCTGAGGAGGGTCTGAGGGTTTGGCCGAGTGATCAAGAGTCCACACGGGGCAAATTAGGGCCTGATCTGATGGGTAGGTGTGCTAGGGGGTGACAGGTGGTGACAGGAGGTGATTGATGGGTGTCTCAAGGTGTGATTAGAAGGGGGAAATAGATGCAAGCAATGCACTGGCGAGGTGATCAGGGCTGGGGTCTGAGGGCGTTCTGAGGGTGTATGCGGGTGATTGGGTGCCCTAGGGACAGATAGGGGTCTAATCTGATGGGTATCAGTGACAGGGGGTGATTGATGAGTGATCAGTGGGTGATTAGATGGCAGAACAGATGTAAACAATGCACTTTGGAGGTGATCTGAGGGTAGGTCTGGGGCAATCTGATGGTGTGGGTGGGTGATCAGATTGCCCGCAAGGGGCAGGTTAGGGGCTGATTGATGGGTGGCAGTGACAGGGGGTGATTGATGGGTAATTGACAGGTGATTGACAGGTGATTAGTGGGTTATTACAGGGAAGAACAGATGTAAATACTGCATTGGCGAATTGATAAGGGGGAGTCTGAGGGCAATGTGAGCATGTGGGGCGGGTGATTGGGTGCCCGCAAGGGGCAGATTAAGGTCTATTCTGATGGGTAACAGTGACAGGTGGTGATAGGGGGTGATTGATGGGTAATTAGTGGGTGTTTAGAGGAGAGAACAGATGTAAACACTGCACTTGGGAGGTGATCTGATGTCGAATCTGCGGGCGATCTAATGGTGTGGGTGGGTGATCAGATTGCCCGCAAGGGGCAGGTTAGGGGCTAATTGATGGGTGGCAGTGACAGGGGGTGATTGATGGGTGATTGACAGGTGATTGACAGCTGATTGACAGGTGATCAGTGGGTTATTACAGGGGGGATAGAGGCATACAGTACACAGGGGGGGGGTCTGGGGGGGGGGGGTCTGGGGAGAATCTGAGGGGTGGGGGGTGATCAGGAGGGAGCAGGGGGCAGTTTAGGGTTACAAAAATAGCGTTGACAGAAAGTGACAGGGAGTGATTGATGGGTGATTAAGGGGGTGATTGGGTGCGAACAGTGGTCTTGCGGGTGGGCAGGGGGGGGGGGTCTGAGGGGTGCTGTGGGCGATCAGGGGGCAGGGGGGGAAAATCAGTGTGCTTGGGTGCAGACTAGGGTGGCTGCAGCCTGCCCTGGTGGTCCCTCGGACACTGGGACCACCAGGGCAGGAGGCAGCCTGTATAATAGGCTTTGTATACATTACAAAGCCTATTATACATACGGGCAGCAGCGATCCGGGTGCTAGTAACCCGCCGGGGCTTCCGAACGACCGGCGGGTTACAGCGCGAGGGGGGCGGAGCCAGTCGCCGGTCGTTCGGCGATTGATGGGTAATTAGTGGGTGTTTAGAGGAGAGAACAGATGTAAACACTGCAC
Source organism: Hyperolius riggenbachi (assembly GCF_040937935.1). Lineage (NCBI taxonomy): Eukaryota > Metazoa > Chordata > Amphibia > Anura > Hyperoliidae > Hyperolius > Hyperolius riggenbachi. The sequence continues at coordinate 74,059,438 of NC_090647.1, forward strand.
TTGGGAGGTGATCTGATGTCGGATCTGCGGGTGATCTATTGGTGTGGGTGGGTGATCAGATTGCCCGCAAGGGGCAGGTTAGGGGCTGATTGATGGGTGGCAGTGACAGGGGGTGATTGATAGGTGATTGACAGGTGATCAGTGGGTTATTACAGGGGGGATAGAGGCATACAGTACACAGGGGGGGGAGGTCTGGGGAGGGGGGGTCTGGGGAGAATCTGAGGGGTGGGGGGGTGATCAGGAGGGAGCAGGGGGCAGTTTAGGGTTAAAAAAAATAGCGTTGACAGAAAGTGACAGGGAGTGATTGATGGGTGATTAGGGGGGTGATTGGGTGCGAACAGTGGTCTGGGGGGTGGGCAGGGGGGGGGTCTGAGGGGTGCTGTGGGCGATCAGGGGGCAGGGGGGGGGAAATCAGTGTGCTTGGGTGCAGACTAGGGTGGCTGCAGCCTGCCCTGGTGGTCCCTCGGACACTGGGACCACCAGGGCAGGAGGCAGATTGTATAATAGGCTTCATATACATTACAAAGCCTATTATACATACGGGCAGCGGCGATCCGGGTGCTAGTAACCCGCCGGGGCTTCCGAACGACCGGCGGGTTACAGCGTGAGAGGGGCGGAGCCAGTCGCCGGCGACTAACGCGATTGCCGCCTAACCACGCCCACCGATGGGCGTATTGCGGTCGTTTAAGCCCAGACTTTGCCGCCACCCATCAGCTGGGGGCGGTCCTGAAGTGGTTACGTTGACTGAAGTTCCAGCCGCCCCCCCCCCCCCCCCACCCACATAGCGGAGAATGCGTCCTTTGGGATGCATAGCTGCCAGCTCCCACTGTCCTCCCCGCCTCCTCACCTGTCACCTCACCTAGCCTGGCACCTAGCAGCACCCATGGATGCTGCTAGGTGAGGGGTGACAGGTGCAGGCAGGTGGGGAGGAGAGACGGGAGCCGGCTGCTACACATCCACACAGGACGCATTCTAAGCTATACTAACCGGCTCATCAATGAGCCGGTTCTTTTTGTATTGAATCAAATGAGCCGGTTCTTTTTGTATTGAATCAAATGAATCGGCTCATTTGATTCAATACAAAAAAAAACGGCTCATTGATGAGTCGGTTAGTAAGGCTTAGGCCACATACACACATCAGACCATAGTCTTTTGAAAATGAAAGATCACAGACCAATCTTACCACCCTTCATGTAGTATGAGAGCCATACTCTACACAGTCTTTTCTATGGAGCTGAACATCAGAAAAAAATCTGTGCAAGATGCTGCACACACAGATGCTGTACAGACACAAAAGATCAGTATCTGCAAAAGATCTGTTCCTGCCAAAAATCCATTCCTGCAAATTGCAATGATAGTCTATGAGATCTGCAGATCATCATACACACATGATTTAACTGACATTCATCTGCAGATCAGATCCACCAGGATGGATTTTCAGATCTGCAGATGATTGCTTGATCTGCAGATGAATGTCAGTTAAATCATGTGTGTATGATGATCTGCAGATCTCATAGACTATCATTGCAATTTGCAGGAATGTATTTTTGGCAGGAACAGATCTTTTGCAGATACTGATCTTTTGTGTCTGTACAGCATCTGTGTGTGCAGCATCTTGCAAAGATTTTTTTCTAATGGGGAGTTCAGCTCCATAGAAAAGACTGTGAAGGTATGGCTCTCATACTACATGAAGGGTGGTAGGATTGGTCTGTGATCTTTCATTTTCCAAAGACTATAGTCTGATGTGTGTATGAGCCTTTAGAATGCGTCCTATGTGGACGCGTAGCTGCCGGCTCCCGACTCTCCTCCCCACCTGCCTGCACCTGTCACCCCTCTCCTAGCAGCACCCATGGGTGCTGCTAGCTGCTAGGCTAGGTGAGAGTGACAGGTGAGGAGGCGGGGAGAGACAGCAGGAGCCGGCAGCTATGCATCCCACAGGACGCATTCTCTGCTATGTGGGGGGCGGTGGAGATCTTCAATCAACTTAATTGAAGGTCGCAAGACAGAGGATATTGTATACGTTGGATCGTTTACAGAGGATAATGGCGTGGGAACATTTTTTTAAACGTACAGGTAAGTATTTCTGGTTAATTAGGGACCTTCTTAAAGGGGACTCCCAGATGCCGCCATGAACCCCCCCCCCCCCCCAGGAGTCATCGCCCCGCCTCCTCCTGGGACACCGGAGGTGGGGAAGAGCCCCTTGTCCGTGGATTGGACAAGGGCTCCAGGGGGGGGGGGGGGGGGCTTGGCTAAAGTCGGCGGGCGTTTAGTTTTCCGATGGTGAGAAGGAGAATTTTTGAAAATCGATTTTCTCAAAAAGTATAAGGTCTATTTGAAAAAAAAAAAAAATTCCTCTTGTTCCCACTATTCTTCTTAACATTCCCTGCAAATTTGGTGTTTCTATCTTTTGAGGGGTCTGTGCTATTAAATGTTAAAGTCGGCGGGCAGACATTTTCTAAATGGCAGCAAAGCAGGGCTTCAAATGATAAATATCGTTCAGGCAGGACAAAAAAAGCAGGTTCTAAAATGATAAATTACGTTTACTAGGTCTGCGCCATTAAAACGATCAATATTGTTTTAAAGAAATATCGGGCAGAAGGGGGCGCCATTATTTAATCGGCGCCATTTTTCACTGGACGCGTAAACAATGCATGCTCACAGTGGCGTCCCTACCATGGGGCGGCCAGGAGCGCTCCGCTCCGGGTGTCAGCTCCAGGGGGGGTGTCATCAAGGCCTCCCCAGAAGCCTTGATGACACAGGAGGGGAAGCAGCTCTGAAGGAGGGGTGGCAGCGTCGGCGGGGAGGGGGGAAATACCCCCCACATCTCCCTCACCTGGGTCCCCTCCTTCCGCGCTTCCCCTCCACGGGCGCCGGCAACGGGCACTGACAGGGCGGCTGATAGCCGCCCTCAGTTTACCCGAGCAGGGCTACGGGAAGATGGCCGCCGAAGCCCGCACTGGAGACAAAAATAGACGGCAAGATGGCCGCCGACGCCATCTTGCCGTCTATTTTTGTCTCCAGTGTGGGCTTCGGCGGCCATCTTCCCGTAGCCCTGCACTGATGACGCAGCAGGAGACGGCGCGGGACATTCAAGAGGAGCTGCGGAGGCTGCCTGGGACTCGGAAGACATCTGCAGGTAAGGTTTTTTTCTTTTACAGGTGCACCGGCCCGGCCACCCACCGCTGCTGCCCACCTACCCACCACTGCTGCCCACCACCTACCCACCACTGCTGCCCACCTACCCACCAGGCTACCCACCACTACTGCCCACCTACCCACCACTGCTGCCCACCTACCACCACTGCTGCCCACCTACCACCACTGCTGCCCACCTACCCACCACTGCTGCCCACCTACCCACCAGGCTATCCACCACTGCTGCCCACCTACCCACCACTGCTGCCCACCTACCCACCGCTGCTGCCCACCTACCCACCAGGCTACCCAGCAGGCTACCCACCGCTGCTGCCCACCTGCCCACCGCTGCTGCCCACCTGCCCACCGCTGCTGCCCACCTACCCACCACTGCTAGCAGGCTACCCACCACTGCTGCCCACCTACCCACCACTGCTGCCCACCTACCCACCGCTGCTGCCCACCTACCCACCAGGCTACCCAGCAGGCTACTCACCGCTGCTGCCCACCTGCCCACCGCTGCTGCCCACCTGCCCACCGCTGCTGCCCACCTACCCACCACTGCTAGCAGGCTACCCACCACTGCTGCCCACCTACCCACCGCTGCTGCCCATCTACCCACCGCTGCTGCCCATCTACCCACCGCTGCTGCCCACCTACCCACCGCTGCTGCCCACCTACCCACCACTGCTGCCCACCTACCCAGCAGGCTACCCACCACTGCTGCCCACCTACCCACCACTGCTGCCCACCTAACCACCACTGCTGCCCACCTACCCACCAGGCTACCCAGCAGGCTGCCCACCTGCCCACCTACCCACCAGGCTACCCAGCAGGCTACCCACCACTGCTGCCCACCTACCCACCGCTGCTGCCCACCTACCCACCGCTGCTGCCCACCTACCCACCGCTGCTGCCCACCTACCCACCGCTGCTGCCCACCTACCCACCAGGCTACCCACCACTGCTGCCCACCTACCCACCACTGCTGCCCACCTACCCACCGCTGCTGCCCACCTACCCACCAGGCTACCCAGCAGGCTACCCACCGCTGCTGCCCACCTGCCCACCGCTGCTGCCCACCTACCCACCACTGCTAGCAGGCTACCCACCACTGCTGCCCACCTACCCACCGCTGCTGCCCATCTACCCACCGCTGCTGCCCACCTACCCACCGCTGCTGCCCACCTACCCACCGCTGCTGCCCACCTACCCACCACTGCTGCCCACCTACCCAGCAGGCTACCCACCACTGCTGCCCACCTACCCACCACTGCTGCCCACCTACCCACCACTGCTGCCCACCTACCCACCAGGCTACCCAGCAGGCTGCCCACCTACCCACCACTGCTGCCTACCTACCCACCAGGCTACCCAGCAGGCTACCCACCGCTGCTGCCCACCTACCCACCGCTGCTGCCCACCTACCCACCGCTGCTGCCCACCTACCCATCAGGCTACCCACCACTGCTGCCCACCTACCCACCACCGCTAGCAGGCTACCCACCACTGCTGCCCACCTACCCACCGCTGCTGCCCACCTACCCACCGCTGCTGCCCACCTACCCACCGCTGCTGCCCACCTACCCACCGCTGCTGCCCACCTACCCACCACTGCTGCCCACCTACCCAGCAGGCTACCCACCACTGCTGCCCACCTACCCACCACTGCTGCCTACCTACCCACCACTGCTGCCCACCTACCCACCAGGCTACCCAGCAGGCTGCCCACCTACCCACCACTGCTGCCTACCTACCCACCAGGCTACCCAGCAGGCTACCCACCGCTGCTGCCCACCTACCCACCGCTGCTGCCCACCTACCCACCAGGCTACCCACCACTGCTGCCCACCTACCCACCAGGCTACCCAGCAGGCTGCCCACCTACCCACCAGGCTACCCACCACTGCTGCCCACCTACCCACCACTGCTGCCCACCTACCCACCACTGCTACCCAGCAGGCTGCCCACCTACCCACCACTGCTGCCCACCTACCCACCACTGCTACCCAGCAGGCTGCCCACCTACCCACCAGGCTACCCAGCAGGCTGGCCACCTACCCACCACTGCTGCCCCCCTACCCACCATGCTACCCACCTACCCACCACTGCTGCCCACCTACCCACCAGGCTACCCAGCAGGCTACCCACCACTGCTGCCCCCCTACCCACCACTGCTACCCAGCAGGCTGCCCACCTACCCACTAGGCAATCAGGCTGCTCACCCTTCACCACCTACCCACCAGGCTATCAGCTTGCCAACACTCAAATCTGCTACCGATATTGTGTATTTTGTGGTCAGATCTGCTACCGACATTGTGTATTTTGTGGTCAGTTTAACTACCGTCATTATGTATTTTGTGGTCAGTTTAACTACCGTCATTGTGTATTTTGTGGTCAGTTTAACTACTGATATTGTGTATTTTGTGGTGAAATCTGGTGCTGACATTGTGTATGTTCTGGTCAAATCTACCGCAAGATTGAATGATTTTTTTCTGGTCAAAACTGCCGACATGATTGAATGTATTTTCTTGTGAAATCTGCTCACATAACGTGTAATGTCTGGTGAAATGTTCTCGCATTACGTGTATTTTATGTTGAAAGCTTCTGACATTTTGTGTATTTTCTGGAGAAAAGCTGCGCAATGATGTGAATTTTCTGGAGAAAGGTTGACTAAAACTTGGGTGCACTTTTAAATTAGCTCCGCCCCATCCGGTCATAGCCACGCCCATTTTTCGCCGCAGGTAGTGTGCCGTGAGGAGGGGTGTCTTTCAATACCTAGCACCGGGTGTCAAATGCCCTAGGTACGCCACTGCATGCTCATATCCACTTTAATTTTTTTTTCATTTCTCTGTTACATATTCTGACTCATTAATGCTTGTTTATAATTACATCTCCATTTCTCAGCAGATTTTCTGTGTTTGCCGATATTTACTGTAAATATAAGCTCTCATCTGCAGCATGCTCTGACTCCAGTTGGGTATTGACATCAACTGCCTGTCTACAATTTAAATTCCATCTGTCCGCTAATTCTGCCAGTTCCCACTGAACATCCTGCTGTCAGCCTCTCTTTAGCTTTCATAATATGCAGATTATCTTTTGCTTTTATTGGACCCTCTTTCAGTCACATGCAAGCGTTGCCAGTGCGGCTGCCTGGCTGCCACCCAGTGCTTTCCCGATCTTTGCTTGGAGAACAAAAAGGTTCTCTAGTGTGTCAGGAGAAAATTACTTTTTGTACGCAAGTTAATCCACTAAATTGGGAAGGCAAACTGTCTCTTATTCAGTTCACTTTTTCACCTAACTGTTCAAGTTGATATTTATACAACAAATCAATAAAATGCCTTTTAAAGAGACACTGAAGCTGAAAAAAAATGATATAATAATCTTTTTGTAGCCTAAGCCTGCTTTACATTTCTCAATAACTTTATCCCTGACCTGTCTGGTGTGTAGTTTGGACTTCATGGTGTTGTTGCTCCCAATATTCTCTTAGACAACCTCTGAGGCCGTCACAGAGCAGCTGTATTTGTACTGACATTAGATTGCACACAGGTGAACTCTATTTAGTAATTAGCACTCATCAGTCAATGTCTATGGGCAACTGACTGCACTCAGACCAAAGGGGGCTGAATAATTACGCACACCCCACTTTGCAGTTATTTATTTTTAAAAAATGTTTGGAATCATGCATGATTTTCGTTCCACTCCTCACGTGTACACCACTTTGTGTTGGTTTTTCACATGGAATTTCAATAAAATGTATCCATGTTTGTGGCAGTAATGTGACAAATTGTGGAAAATGTCAAGGGGGCCGAACACTTTTGCAAGCCCCTGTAAGTCTAATATTGTTTCCAGTACAAGAAGAGTTAAGAAACTCCAGTTGTTATCTATGTAAAAGAGCCACTGAGCTCCACGACTTTTACAGTCGCAGTAACCTCTGTCTTCTGAAGCTTGTTATTTCAAGTGTCTGGCACTGTATTGTTTATTTCCTGCAGAGGACAGTTCAAAAGTTCACTGGCCTGCTCTGTAAAATCATTTACAATGCTGAGTAGTATGTAAACTGCAAATATTAGAGAATGATGCAACGTTATAAAAAAAAAAACCTAAATAACAGAAGAAAAAAAATATGAGAATATTTTCTTTGCTACGAATGTTCTAGTAATTATCCATACTGCACAACCAATTCATTATATCATTATTATTATTATTATTTTTTGCTTCAGTGTCTCTTTAGGCCATTGGCAAGCAAGAAAATACAAGAAAATAATTTTGATAGTGCTTTTTCACCTACTTTTTGATACTTTATCAATCACAGAATGTTGAAAAATTATTTTAAACGGAAGAAAAAGGTCTTGTACCCAGGCCCGGCCCTAGCTTTTTGCCGCCTGAGGCAATCTTTAAAGAAATCGACGCCCCCCCACCCCAGCTGGTGTAAGGGGCCTCCGAGCTGGAGGGGATAGCGGGCAAGAAGGGGGTATTGGGCCTAGCGGCGGGGAGTCCCTGTCTGGGTCCCCATCCTCCTCTCCCCTCCAGCTTTAAAAAGTTATGTTGCTGCAGCTATTGTAAGAGGCACCGGCGGGGATCACTCACCTTTTCCGCGTTCCAACGTGCGATCCACTGATGTCACTTCCTGTAATGCCGTCCACTCACAATACAGTGGGCAGCGTAGCAGGAAGTGACGTCAGTGAAGCGCACGCTGGAACAAGGAAGAGGTGAGTGATCCCCGCCCGTGCCTCTTACAATAGCTGCAGCAACGTAACTTTTTAAAGCTGGAGGGGAGCGGAGGACGGGGGACCCAGACAGGGACTCCCCGCCGCTAGGCCCAATACCCCCTTCCTGCCCGCTAACCCCTCCAGCTCGGGTGGACCCCCACACCTACGGACGGGTGGGTGCCGCCCACCAGAAGTGCCGCTTGAGGCAAAAGTTTCACCCCGCCTCATGGGCGGGCCGGCCCTGCTTGTACTGCCTACAGCTGATACAGAATACTGCTGCCAGACTGCTAACCAACCAACCCCGTCACTGCCACATAACGCCAGTCCTGCACTCCCTTCACTGGCTACCTATAGAATGGAGGGTAATATTCAAGATCGGCCTACTGACATTTAAATCCCTGAATAATCTAGGTCCTGGATACATGAAAGATATGTTGCAGCTACGTAGCAATCCCCGCATTCTCAGATCCACAGGTTCTAATAATCTAGTCATACCCAGAGTCCACTTGGAAACTTTTGGTCCTAGAGCCTTCTGTCATGCTGCCCCTACGTTTTGGAACTCCTTACCTCAACAGATCAGGACAGCTCCATCCCTGGACGTGTTTAAATCCAGACTGAAAACCCACCTGTTCAGTTTGGCATTTGCAGAAATATAACTTTTGTTGTGTGAATACTTCATCCTACTACCAATTACTGAATCTGAGAGAGCCTAAGCGCTTTGAGTCCTATGGGAGAAAAGCGCTATAGAAATGTTATTGTATTGTATTGTATTGTAACGTGTGGAAATAGCAGTAGGCAGTGCAGGGGACTGTACTACTTCCTGCACTAGATGAATCACCCCTCCCCCTTCCTGTCCCATGGGCAATGTGTCTCCTTGCTCTCTACACACAGCCTGTAGTGAGTGAATGTGCAGAGCAGCAGGGTGAGTAGAGAGAATGATTGCTGTGCTGCAGCTGGGACATTAGCAGGGAGAGGTGGTAAGATGTGTTTAGTGTTTCAGAAGTCATTAGTAGCCATGTGTACTGGCTGCTGTAATACCAGAGTGCCCTGGACTATTGATTATTTATCCTAATCAGGAGTAGGAGGGCTTTTCGGTCTCTTTTATCGCCCTGTACATTCCTAGTGGTTTGAGTCACCCTGAGCTACTTGGTTACTCTGTTATCCTGATCAGAGTAATTAATCAATAATGTAAATGTAAGACAGTCTGCTGTTGCAGAAGCCAGTGATACAGATGCTGACAGCCGAGGTCTGTAGTGAGCAGAGAAGCAAGTTATAGATTATCTTTATTGCAAGTAATCTTATGTTTTTTCCCAGCTCCCCCTCCCACCCTGTTGCATTCCAAATGACCCTTTCCTCTCTTCAGATTTTAGTGGCTTCTTTTAACAGCATGTCCCGTTAAACAGCACTGGTGATGTCTGCAGTCCTGGTGACAGGTCTTCCTGTCATATCTCCTCTCCCACCAGGCTCTCTGTCTTGTGCCTCTACATCTTTATCTCCCCCCCCTCCTTCTATGCATCCCCCTCTTTCATATGTCCCCCTTTTCTGACTGTCCTCAGAGGAGCTCACGATCTAATTGTAACATAGTAATAGTCTTATGTCCTACCATATTATTATTGTGTATTTATATAGCACTGACATCTTCTGCAGCACTGTATAGCGTACAGTGTTTCATAACGGTTAGCTCCGTCCACATCCTGACGACTTTTTTCCCAAAATTCCCCCAAAATGTATAGCAACACGCTTGGCGCCTCAACTCCTCAACAAAAATTGTTTTTTTGGTTTTTTTTTTGGGAGGGGGGTTGTCTGTAAATAATCAGCTCCGGGTGTCAAATTCCCCAGGTACGCCACTGGTTAATTGCATATGGGCACTTATTTATTAACTCGCAATGTATCTCTCCTTAAGTGGCTTAACTCATGGTTTATCTCTCCTTTTCTAACTTAACTCATAATTTATTTCTAATGGATCATCTCTTGGCCCATATGCAATTAATTTTTTTCCTGAGTTTTCTCCTAGGAGATCATTTTTCAACTATGTAGGATAACTTTTCAGCACTTTGCAATTGAAAAAGTACTAAAAAGTATGTGGAAAAGTACTATCAAAATTATTATTATAGTTTTTTTCTTTCTTGATGGTGGTTTTTAAGGCATTTTATTGAGAAGTTTGAAAATATTATGAATTATGAATTTAAAAAAAATACATGATCCTGTGTTTATATTCACTATAGGGGCAATATGTATGGGGTGACAGCACTGTCTAGGGGGGTCTTTCCCCTCCTTCCTGTAGGGCCATCCTATATTGGGTGACAGCTCAGCAATGTGTATAGGGGGTCCCTCTCCTCAGTCTCCTAGAAGTGCATTATATAAGTGTTGCCCCACCTATCTTTTATTTGCTGCCTGCAACCGGCTCTAGTGAGTGCCGGAGCCATTTTGGACCCAGAGCAGCCCAGCAGACAGCCCCAACCTTGCCCTCGGCACAGGCAAGCAGCAGGTCGGAGCAGTGCTTTTCAGCGCAGGAAGATTTGGGCGCAGCCGGCCCCACCATAGACTGTAATAGGAATTACAGGTATAGCGGCGCTCAGTGAGTAACGTCGGCGCCGTCAGAAGACGGAGCTGAAGTTGCTTTTAAAACACAATAATTTGGTCTCCAGCAATAGCTGGAAGCCGAATTATATCATTCCCCACCATCCATGGCGGCCTGGAGGGGGAATAGTAATTAACGTGGCCGGGACTTGTGCAGCAGCAGCAGGATCAGCCATATACCGGCTGTATCCTGCGCCCAAATCTCCTGGTGCCGATCTCACATGTATGCCGGCAGTTGTGGTGCCACTGTGGTGCCAACAGTCACAGCCTGACACTGGGGATGGGGGGGGGGGGGGGGGGGCTGGGCTACCAGGGAATATGGTGTGGGCATTATTTTTTGTATTAAAGTAGAGGCAGCTTCATCTAACATTTTGCTAGGCAGGCCTGCTTACACCACTGCTAATGCTAGGTACACACTGTGCAATTTTCTGACAGATTTACAACATCTGAAATCAGATCGGACGTGTTGGAAATAATCAATCTGACAGTAAATCTGTCAGAAAATTGCATCGTGGGTATCTAGCATTAGTTTATGTATATTTGGTGCCACCCACAACTATGCCCACATTATGTTGAACGGCTATGCCCATTTTTTTTACCGCTAAGCGCTTACCATGCTGCAGGAATGGGTGTCAGTAAAAAAAAGTTATTCGCCAGTAAATTTTGAGAAGTTTGTCAGTAAAAAAAATAATTTGATAGGTTGGCAACACTGCACTATGGCTATACATGTCATATAAGCCCCTGTAATGGCTTCTGCAGGTTAGGATTATCTCCTGAAGTTGATTGGTTTCAGCAATTTGTTTTTGTGTTTCTCAGCATGATAAGCACATGTCGCCTGAAGAGTGGCAGTTGGTGAGGGCGGGGTTTGTGTCAGGTCTTCTGGGCCTATAGGCTCTAGATATGTAAATTCTGCCCAGTGTGTTATTAGTAGGGAGCACCAAAGATTGCTTGATTATGTGGTTGTAAATGGTTTTATGCATTGTTTTTTAATCATTTGATGGAATAAAGTTTATGAATGTATACTTAACATGTGGTGCAATTCTTATGCCAAATTGCTTCCCTGGTTAGGGCTGGTTCACACTGGGCACTTTTTCAGCACTTTTGTGATTGCCGGCGATCAGAAAGCGCTGCTACTAATGTATCCCTATGGATACATTCACACTGCAATGTTTGCGATTTTGATCAATTGCAAATGCGCTGCATGTAGCGTCTTTGGGGCAATTGTGCTGTTATTCTCATTCTATTGACGGGAATCACAAGGGCAAATTGCGCTTAAATCGCAAGATTTTGCTGCCGAATCGCGATCGCAGACCCGAATGCGGTCACCAGGAAGCACGGGCAAGCGCCCAATGTGAACTGGCCCTCAGTTTCTGTGTGTCATTATTGTTATTTGCTCACATGAGAGTTATGATACAGTTATATTTATCTCTGAAATAATCCCTTATAAAGTCCCTGTGACCCCATTCTGTGCAGTTTATTAAATATTAAATACATTTGCCCTTGGCCATCTGGGACTCCCTGATTGGTGTAGCTGTTGCTATGGACACCATTGTGACATAGCCATGCTAGGGATAGTAGTCTCCATGCTGGGGCTGCACTGCTCACTTCCTGCTGTGACTTGGAGGTGAGCAGCTGCTTTTTAGGGAGGCGTTTGATGGGGCTTATTATCTCTATATATGGGTCGGGTACCCGCGGGTTACCCAAAATGCGGGTCGGGTGCAGGTACCCAAATTGATTTGAGCTGCGGGTCGGGTCGTGGGTTGCAAGCTGTGGGTCGGGTTGCGGGTAGTCAAAGCAAGCAAAGACAATTTTATATCTTTTGCCTTCACAAAATCTGCGATGAATGCTGGGACCACAATACTTTCTTGCTGACTTTTTTGCTGCTTCTCATTTTTAAAGAGAACCCGAGGTGGGATTTAAAAATGCTATTAGGACACAAAGGCTGGTTCTGCATACTATCACCAGCCTCTGTGTCTGTACTGTGTCCCCCCTGCGCTCTGCTGTCCCCCAGAAGAAAAATCGCCGTCTTAGCTACATGCAGCTTGTCGCTAGCAGGCTGTTTACCTTTATGCTGCCTGTCACTGCCACTCCCCCGCCTCCTCTATATTGTGGCTCAGCGCAACAGGTAGCATACAATCCTATTGGACAGTTGTGTGGTGTATGGATATCGCAGCAGCCGCTAGTAAGTCACATACGTTTCCTGCTTCAAAGATTAGAAAGAGCAATACAGTACCTCCTTGCGCGCTGGTTGATACTTAGCTTCTCTCAAATGCCTGCGATATCCATACACCACACAACTGTCCAATAGGATTGTATGCTACCTGTTGCGCTGAGATGCATTCTTGTTTAAATCTTTCACCCATTGGGGCTTGGAACCTGCCCCCATCTTCTAGCAGCAACCAGATTCACTTATTGCGCTGTTCTTTCTGTACTCATATATTGTGGCTCCCCACCTGCATCCCTTCTCTCCCCGCCTCTGTAAGCTGATTGGAGGAATGGGACATAGGCGGGGAGCGGCGCTATAGAGGAGGCGGAGGAGCAGCGGTGACATGCAGCACAAAGGTAAACAGCCTGCTGGCGACAAGGTGCATGTCGCTAGCATGGCATTCTTTTTTTCTGGGGGACAGCAGAGCGCAGGGGGAGCCTGGGGGGACACAGTACAGACACAGAGGCTGGTGACAGTATGCAGAACCAGCCTCTGTGTCCTAATAGCATTCTTAAAACCCACCTCGGGTTCTCTTTAATGCCAGCAGACTCCTTCCTACTCTTAAGCTGAGACCTTTCCTCCCCCCATACTAGTGCATATAACTGGGAACATGCCAGTGTGAGATTGCTGATGTGTTTTTCACAGAAATCACTGGACATGCTCTGTTAGAGGAAAAGGTGTGATAGGAGAGCTTTGTCTGTAGTGACTGGGGATATTTGTTAGGACAAGAGCTAGAGGATGTTCTGGCAAAAAAAAAAACAATAAGGTCTTTTTGAAAAAAATGTTTCCCTCTTGCAGTCACTGAAAAAACTCAGGTGTTAGACCACTTGAAACATCTTTTTCCTCACTTTTGTGGCCAGCATAAATGTTTCTTGTTTTCAAAGTTCGCCTCCCCGTTGAAGTCTATTGCGGTTCGCAAAAGTTTGTGCAAACCGAACTTTTGCGGAAGTTCGCGTTCGAGGTTCGCGAAGCGAAAATCGGAGGTTCGAGCAATCTCTACTGTGCAGTTATACTTTATCTGTCATGCTGAGTGTCCGTGCCCTATTTCCACATTCCGGCCCAACGTGACTACTGGCACATTGTATGTAGGACGTGAGTGTGACAACATACACACGCTCCACATGCCATAACACTGGCAACCACGTGGGGGCATACAGGCGGAAGTACGAGGGCACGCACAGGCGGCGGCAGGTAAAGTATAACTGTACAAACACTGGGGGTGGGGGAAACATTTCTTTTATTTATTAAGTATTTATATAGAGCCGACATATTATGCAGCGCTGTACAGAGTATATTGTCTTGTCACTAACTGTCCCTCAGAGGTGCTCACAATCTAATCTCTACCAAAGTCATACAGTGGCTTGCAAAAGTATTCGGCCCCCTTGATGTTTTCCACATTTTGTCATATTACTGCCACAAACATGAATCGATTTTATTGGAATTCCACGTGAAAGACCAATACAAAGTGGTGTACACGTGAGAAATGGAACGAAAATCATACATGATTCCAAACATTTTTTACAAATAAATAACTGCAAAGTGGGGTGTGTGTAATTATTTGGCCCCCTTGAGTCAGTACTTTGTAGAACCACCTTTTGCTGCAATTACAGCTGCCAGTCTTTTGGGGTATGTCTCTACCAGCTTTGCACATCTAGAGACTGAAACCCTTGCCCATTCTTCTTTGCAAAACAGCTCCACCTCAGTCAGATTAGATGGACAGCGTTTGTGAACAGCAGTTTTCAGATCTTGCCACCGATTCTCGATTGGATTTAGATCTGGACTTTGACTGGGCCATTCTAACACATGGATATGTTTTGTTTTAAACCATTCCATTGTTGCCCTGGCTTTATGTTTAGGGTTGTTGTCCTAATGGAAGGTGAACCTCCGCCCCAGTCTCAAGACTTTTGCAAACTCCAAGAGGTTTTCTTCCAAGATTGCCCTGTGTTTGGCTCCATCCATCTTCCCATCAACTCTGACCAGCTTCCCTGTCCCTGCTGAAGAGAAGCACCCCCAGAGCATGATGCTGCCACCACCATATTTGACAGTGGAGATGGTGCGTTCTGAGTGATGTGCAGTATTAGTTTTCCGTCACACATAGCTTTTTGCATTTTGGCCAAAACGTTCTATTTAGGTCTCATCTGACCAGAGCACCTTCTTCCAGATGTTTGCTGTGTCCCCCACTAGTGATGTCGCGAACCTCCGATTTTCGGTTCGCGAACCTTCGCGGAAGGTTCGGTTCGCGGAAAAGTTCGCGAACCGCAATAGACTTCAATAGGGAGGCAAACTTTGAAAAATAGAAAAAATTATGCTGGCCACAAGGTGATGGAAAACATGTTTCAAGGGGTCTAACACCTGGAGGGGGGCATGGCGGAGTGGGATACATGCCCAAAATCCCGGGGAAAAATCTGGATTTGACGCAAAGCAGCGTTTTAAGGGCAGAAATTACATTGAATGCTAAATTGCAGGCCTAAAGTGCTTTCAAACATCTTGCATGTGTATACAATCAGGGAGTGTAATTAGAGTACTGCTTCACACTGACACACCAAACTCACTGTGTAACGCACCGCAAACAGCTGTTTGTGTAGTGATGGCCGTGCTGGACTGATTCGCACCATGGCCAGAGTGCAGGCCGTGGCAGTTTTCCAGCCCATATGGTCGCCGGGCTGTGGTAGCTCAATGATAGAACAACAGTGACTGTCCAGCTGATCAAATTTGGTCTGTCCACAATGAAGAAACGACCTTATTATCTTATTGTATGTAGGTAGGCATAGGTAGGAGCCCCAAAATAGGTAGGTAGGCATAGGTAGGTTCCTCAGTAGTTAGCTAGGCATAGGTAGGAGACCCAGTATAGGTAGGTAGGCATAGGTAGGTGTCCCAGTAGTTAGCTAGGCATAGGTAGGAGACCGAGTATAGGTAGGTAGGCATAGGTAGGTGCCTCAGTAGTTAGCTAGGCATAGGTAGGAGACCCAGTATAGGTAGGTAGGCATAGGTAGGTGTCCCAGTAGTTAGCTAGGCATAGGTAGGAGACCCAGTATAGGTAGGTAGGCATAGGTAGGTGTCCCAGTAGTTAGCTAGGCATAGGTAGGAGACCCAGTATAGGTAGGTAGGCATCCCAGTAGTTAGCTAGGCATAGGTAGGAGTCCCAGTATAAGTAGGTAGGCATAGGTAGGAGTCCCAGTATAGGTAGGTAGGCATAGGTAGGTGCCTCAGCAGTTAGCTAGGCATAGGTAGGAGACCCAGTATAGGTAGGTAGGCATAGGTAGGTGTCCCAGTGGTTAGCTAGGCATAGGTAGGAGTCCCAGTATAGGTAGGTAGGCATAGGTAAGTGCCTCATTAGTTAGCTAGGCATAGGTAGGAGTCCCAGTATAGGTAGGTAGGCATTGGTAGGAGTCCCAGTATAGGTAGGTAGGCATAGGTAGGTGCCTCAGTAGTTAGCTAGGCATAGGTAGGAGACCCAGTATAGGTAGGTGGGCATAGGTAGGAGTCCCAGTATAGGTAGGTAGGCATTGGTAGGAGTCCCAGTATAGGTAGGTAGGCATAGGTAGGTGCCTCAGTAGTTAGCTAGGCATAGGTAGGAGACCCAGTATAGGTAGGTGGGCATAGGTAGGAGACCCAGTATAAGTAGGTAGGCATAGGTAGGTCCCCTAGTATAGGTAGGTGTCCCCGTATAGGTAAGTAGGTGACCCAGTAGTTAGGTAGGCATAGGTAGGTGTCCCAGTATAGATAGTTAGGCAGGGCCTGGCTGGCACAGTAATAACAATTACCAAGGTCCAGCTGCAACAGATAGGGCTGTATAATGCAGTGTCAGTGAGCAACACACACACAAAAAAACACATCAGGAAAATATTAGCTCTCAAAAGAGCTGTTAAGGGGTGCTATTTTAGCAATAACAATCAGCCAGGAGCAAGCCAAGAGCCTAACTAATCTTTCCCTAGGAGAAAAAATCTGCAGCAGCTCTCACTAGTCTGTCTATTTGCAGCAGGCACACGAGTGAGTGTCATGGCCAGCGAGCCTGCCTTATATAAGGGGGGGGGGGGCTCCAGGGCTTAGTGTAGCCTGAATGGCTACAATGTGCCTGCTGACTGTGATGCAGAGGCTCAAAGTTGACCCTCATAGTGCATTATGGGGCAAATCAAACTTCCGCCCAAGTTCGCCTGATCCAGGCGAACGCGAACCACCAAAGTTCGCCTGGAACCATTCGCCGGCGAACCGTTCGCTACATCTCTATCCCCCACATGGCTTGTGGCAGAATGCAAACGGGACTTCTTATGCTTTTCTGTTAACAGTGGCTTTCTTCTTGCCACTCTTCCATAAAGGCCAACTTTGTGCAGTGCATGACTAATAGTTGTCCTATGGACAGATTCCCCCACCTGAGCTGTAGATCTCTGCAGCTCGTCCAGAGTCAAGGGCCTCTTGACTGCATTTTTGATCAGCACTCTCCTTGTTTGGCCTGTGAGTTTAGGTGGATAGCCTTGTCTTGGTAAGTTTACAGTTGTTCCATACTCCTTCCATTTCTGAATGATAACTTGAACAGTGCTCCGTGGGATGTTCAAGGCTTTGGAAATCTTTTTGTAGCCTAAGCCTGCTTTAAATTTCTCAATAACTTTATCCCTGTCTGGTGTGTTCTTTGGACTTCATGGTGTTGTTGCTCCCAAGATTCTCTTAGACAACCTCTGAGGGAGTCACAGAGCAGCTGTATTTGTACTGACATTAGATTACACACAGGTGCACTCCATTTAGTCATTAGCACTCATCAGGCAATGTCTATGGGCAACTGGCTGCACTCAGACCAAAGGGGGCTGAATAATTACGCACACCCCACTTTGCAGTTATTTATTTGTAAAAAAAAATGTTTGGAATCATGTATGATTTTAGTTCCACTTCTCATGTGTACACCACTTTGTATTGGTCTTTCAAGTGGAATTCCAATAAAATTGATTCATCTTTATGGCAGTAATAAAATGTGGAAAACTTCAAGGGGGCCGAATACTTTTGCAAGCCCCTGTATGTCTATGTATGGATCTTGTAGTGTATGTATCATAGTCTAGTGCCAAATTAGGGGCAAGACAATTAACTTATATGTATGTTTTTAGGGATGTGGGAGGAAACTGGAGTGCCCGGAGCAAACCCACACGAGGGGAACATACAAACTCCTTGTCAGTGGCATAGCTAAGAAGCTGTGGGCCCCAGTGCAAGTTTAGCATTGGTGCCCCCAAGCATGCTATAGATAACAATTGATAGAACAACACAAAACCAATCAAGGACAACCACATTGTCAGAGGTACAAGAAGGAAGCAGAAGGATGCAGAGAGGCACACTTTTCCTCGTTTACTTCGGGTGCATAACCTCGGATGCTAAGCAACATTCCCAGCTGAATCCAAGTAGTAGAAAAGATCGGTTAGCACACCAGCTTCTCAATGAGCAGAGTTTATTCTCAAATCACATGTCAACACTACGGTTAACAATTGTTTCGGGGCCACTCAGGGTCCCCTTCTTCAGAACCTTCTTTTTTTTGTCTGCCCTGTTCTGAAGAAGGGGACCCTGAGTGGCGCCGAAACAATTGTTAACCGTAGTGTTGACATGTGATTTGAGAATAAACTACGCTCATTGAGAAGCTGGTGTGCTAACCGATCTTTTCTACTACTTAGAGGTACAAGAAGGGGATGGGAAACTGTGTGTTAATGATCACTACCATTCAAATCAACTATAGAAGTCAATATTATCAGCACAGAACTGATAACGAGCTAATACTGTGTTTGAGGGGTGGGCCCTGTTGGGTCCCCTCTAGCCCAAGGGCCCTGATGTGGTGGCTACCTCTGCACCCTGTATTGCTACACCACTGCTCCTTGTAGATGTTGACCTGGCTGGGATTCAAACCAGGGACCCAGCGCTGCAAGGCAAGAGCACTAACCACTACGCCACCGTACTGCCCCATTATAGCATCAGACAATCATCTGCAGATCTGAAGATCCATCCTGGTGGATCTGATCTGCAGATAAATGTCTGTTAAACAAGGTGTGTATGAGATCTGCAGATATCAACGACTATGAATGCAATTTGCAGGATCTGATCTTCTGCATGTGTACAGCATCTTTGTGTGCAGTATCTTGCAAAGATTTCTGTCTGATGGGGAGTTCAGCTCAATAGAATAGACTGTGTAGATATGCTCTCATGCTACATGAAGGTGGTAAATTTGGCCAGTGATTGGCCAATCAAAATTGCATATGTGTATGCACCCTTACCCTGCTGGCTGTATTGATCTGTCCCACATGAAGGAGGCAGCAATGTGCTGCTCGAAGCCTGGGCTCGCCATGTAGTGTGTGCCCTCCCTGGGCCTGAATGAGGCCGTCCAGCGCCGAGCACATGGCTATCCACCTACCTCTCCAGCCTGCAACACTCCCGGCCCGGACAGCTGCCCCTCCTGCGTCTTCCCCACAGACGCGTATCTGGAGGGATGCAGGCATGACACGTGCCCCAGGCGACCTCCCTCTTCAATCATCAGGGGGGCACAGTGCTGCTGACAGCATTCCTGAGTCTAAGGGAGTAACAATCATCCAGCAGCCTGCCCGTCTCAGCCTTTGTCTTATATCTACATTACAAGCTATTGAGAGGTGAGCTCCGAAGTTTTCCCTCACTCCCTACCATGTCTCAGTCCTCCGAGATAGCAGCAGATGCTCCTGGGTCTGGAGGTTACAAGATCTCACATCCATTCAGCTCTGTCATTCACACATTCCTCAGCCTTATCTCAGTGTGCTGTTTACTTACTTTTATTTATGACACTCTCTGCACTTTAACCATTACGCTGCTGGCATCTCTGTGGCCAGATTTAACAACCTCTATCTTGTACAGTGTACCTCAGTTTTTAAAATGCATTATATTTCTAGCTCAGTACCTATCTACTGATATTTAATAGGTTGTCAGCCTTTTATTATAATTGTCACTGCAAATGTTTCATTGCTTTCATTCATGTGAGAGTGGTGGCTGCCATATTTATTTCCTTTTAAACAATACTGGTTGCATGGAAATCCTGCTGATCCTTCTGGTCACTAGGGTCTAAATCACACACCTGAAACATGCATGCAGCTAATCTTGTCAGATGTGTTATAGACATTTGATCTGCATGCTTGTTCAGGGTCTATGGCTAAGGCAGGGATCACACTTGTTTTTCAGTTTTCAACTCAGCTTTTTCTGCGCACATTTTCTGCACACCAAGTGTGTTTCTATGCAGAAAAATGTGTGCTTCTTTCACAACAGTTAATGTAATTGATACAGAAAACTGACAAAATGAGCAGAATTATCATGCAGAATGTCAGTTTTTTTTCTGTGCAAGAAAAACACATTAAGTGTGAGCTAGCCCCTTGATTAACATGAGTTTTCAGTTCTTCTGTGCAGAAAACGCGTATGAAAACAGTCAAGTATGTTCCCTGCCTAAAGTATTAGAGGCAGAGGATCAGAAGGATAGCCTCATTTATTTCATAGTGACTGTTACATTCTGGTATTTGTGTGTGTGTGTGTGTTCTGAAGGGACGGATCTAGGGGGGGGGGGGGGGGGCAGGCGAGTCTCTTGCCCCAGGCGCAGTTTGTTGAATTCTTAAAAAGGCAGCAAAATTTGTATGGGGAATGGCAGTTTAGGCGCCAAAACCTGACCTTTAGGTGCCAAAACCTGACATTTAGGCGCCAAAACCTGACCTTTAGGTGCCAAAACCTGACCTTGCCCCAGGCGCAACTTGTTCTAGATCCGTCCCTGTTCTGAATGCATGATGGGGTTACCCTGTCCAAAAAGGTTAGACAGGATGCTGTTGATTGTAGGTGTGTGTGGGGGGGAGGGGGGGCGCAATTTTAGTATTTGCCATGGGCGATGTCTTGCCTAGATACGCCACTGCTTCCCCACCCACATCCTCTGCGGGACACCAGTGCACCTGTCTGAGCAAACTCAGGGTGACCCCACCGACAGCCACAGCCCGGTACATGAGCAGCAGCCCCACAGAGACATATGAGTTGGTGTGTGTATTGCCTGTGTTGCCCTCTCTCTCGTGTGTGTGTGTGTGTGTGTGTGTGTGTGTGTGTGTGTGTGTGTGTGTCTCTATCCTGTGTGTGCGTGTGTTGTACTGCCATGTGTGTACTGCTTGTGAGTGTACTGCCTGCCCTCTCTCCTGTGTTGTACTGCCATGTGTGTACTGCTTGTGAGTGTACTGCCTGCCCTCTATCCTGTGTTTTCTTGTGTTGTACTGCCATGTGTGTACTGCTTGTGAGTGTACTGCCTGCCCTCTATCCTGTGTTTTCTTGTGTTGTACTGCCATGTGTGTACTGCTTGTGAGTGTACTGCCTGCCCACTCTCGTGTGTGTGTGTGTGTGTGTGTGTGTGTGTGTGTGTGTGTGTGTGTGTGTGTGTGTGTGTGTGTGTGTGTGTGTGTGTGTGTGTGTGTGTGTGTGTGTGTGTGTGTGTGTGTTGTACTGCCATGTGTGTACTGCTTGTGAGTGTACTGCCTGCCCTCTCTCCTGTGTGTGTGTGTGTTGTACTGCCATGTGTATACTGCTTGTGAGTGTACTGCCTGCCCTCTCTCCTGTGTGTGCGTGTGTTGTACTGCCATGTGAGTACTGCTTGTGAGTGTACTGCCTGCCCTCTCTCCTGTGTGTGCGTGTGTTGTACTGCCATGTGAGTACTGCTTGTGAGTGTACTGCCTGCCCTCTCTCGTGTGTGTGTGTGTGTGTGTGTGTGTGTGTGTGTGTGTGTGTGTGTGTGTGTGTGTGTGTGTGTGTGTGTGTGTGTGTGTGTGTGTGTGTTGTACTGCCATGTGTGTACTGGTGTACTGCTTGTGAGTGTACTGCCTGCCCTCTCTCCTGTGTGTGCGTGTGCTGTACTGCCATGTGTATACTGCTTGTGAGTGTACTGCCTGCCCTCTCTCCTGTGTGTGCGTGTGTTGTACTGCCATGTGAGTACTGCTTGTGAGTGTACTGCCTGCCCTCTCTCCTGTGTGTGCGTGTGCTGTACTGCCATGTGTATACTGCTTGTGAGTGTGCTTCCTGCCCTCTATCCTGTGTGTGTGTGTTGTACTGCCATGTGTGTACTGCTTGTGAGTGTACTGCCTGCCCTCTCTCCTGTGTGTGCGTGTGTGTGTTGTACTGCCATGTGTGAACTGCTTGTGAGTGTACTGCCTGCCCTCTCTCCTGTGTGTGCGTGTGCTGTACTGACATGTGTATACTGCTTGTGAGTGTACTGCCTGCCCTCTCTCCTGTGTGTGCGTGTGTTGTACTGCCATGTGTATACTGCTTGTGAGTGTACTGCCTGCCCTCTCTCCTATGTGTGCGTGTGTTGTACTGCCATGTGAGTACTGCTTGTGAGTGTACTGCCTGCCCTCTCTCGTGTGTGTGTTGTACTGCCATGTGTGTACTGCTTGTGAGTGCACTGCCTGCCCTCTCTCCTGTGTGTGCGTGTGTTGTACTGCCATGTAGGTACTGCTTGTGAGTGTACTGCCTGCCCTCTCTCCTGTGTGTGTGTGTGTTGTACTGCCATGTAGGTACTGCTTGTGAGTGTACTGCCTGCCCTCTCTCCTGCGTGTGCGTATGTTGTACTGCCATGTGAGTACTGCTAGTGAGTGTACAGCCTGCCCTCTCTCCTGTGTATGCGTGTGTTGTACTGCCATGTGAGTACTGCTTGTGAGTGTACTGCCTGCCCTCTCTCGTGTGTCTGTGTGTGTGTGTTTTGTACTGCCATGTGTGTACTGCTAGTGAGTGTACAGCCTGCCCTCTCTCCTGTGTTGTACTGCCATGTGAGTACTGCCTGCCCTCTCGTGTGTGTGAGTGTGTGTGTACTGACTGCCCTCACACTTCAGATATCATCCTTCCCAGAACCTTCACTCCTCTCATGAGATCTCTTGGCATCCATCTTGATCATGTCCTCTTACGCTACATACACACATCATACCAAAATTGGTTAAAATATAGTAAGACCAACGGTCGTTCGACAAAACCATGTGACCATGAACAACCAACTTCAATTCGACTGTCAGGAAGTGATGTTGAAAAATGCCCCAAGATGATTGAAGAAACGTAATAAATGTGCGGGTGGAAATGCTAAAGGCCAATACATGGGCCGCCTTGACCCTCAAGGCCCATTCACACCGAAGCGGTGCGGTATTTTTACCGCACCCCACTACCGTGCAATGAAAGTCTATACTTTCAAACTGCGACGTTACGACGTGACGGAAGTGATAAATTTGCCACATCCCTGACGCAGGTCAAAAACTACTTTAACGCTGCGGTGATGCGTAGAATTGCGGCGATCAGCGACGGCCCGGAATTTGTGTAAGTCTATGGCGACACCTGGATTTGTAAAAGTTCTGTGCATTTCCGCATACCCAAAGCACGAAGTAACGGCAAGCGTGCGTCACACGTGCATCACTTCCTGTTTGGGCAGTGGCCAGACAGAAAACACTGCGCTATGTTTTCACACTATCCCTGTGTGAAAGTGGTATTCTAAACGTTTAACAATAAACCCTTTTAAAATGTAACTTTAACCATTTCTGCCGCTGGGATGCGAGCCTCACGCCCGCAGCGGCAGCTGCTACAGCCCAGGGACGCGCTAGTCACGTTTCTGCAGTTCGGGGTGCTGTGCAGAAGGATGCCCGCGATCGCGATGTTGCCGGGAGAAGGGAGGATTGGCTGCAGGGGACAAAAGTCCCCTGAGCCAATCCATTCTCGTCCGCCGCGAACTAACACTGTTTTTGTTCAAAAACAGTTTTTATATTTAAATAAAGCCGCCGAGCTTCCTCCCCGCGCTGATTTCCTCCGCCTATCGTTAGATTTATGAATGGGAATAAAGTTCCCATTCATTAATCTCCCTGCAGGCCACCGTGATCGCAGGCCTGCGTCACTTCCCTAGTTACAGTGTAGCAACCTACAGCGTACTTATTGTACGCTAATAGGAAGCACTCAATGGGGACATCTTGTGGTCAAATTGTAGCATTACATCTACTGTTAACACTGCACTGACCTGGACAAATGGGCAAATAAAATGTGTGGATTTTAATTACGGTAGCATGTATTATTTGAAAACTATAATGGCAGAAAACTGAGAAATAATTTTTTTTCCATTTTTTTACTTATTATTCCCATTAAAAATGCATTTAGAGAAAAATAATTCTTAACATAATGTACCTCCCAAAGAAAGCCTGGATAGTGTAATGGTTAAGGGCTCTGCCTCTGACACAGTAGACTTGAGTTCGAATCTCGGCTCTGCCTGTTAAGTAAGCCAGCACCTATTCAGTAGGAGACCTTGGGCAAGACTCCCTAACACTGCTACTGCCTATAGAGCGCGTCCTAGTGGCTGCAGCTCTGGCGCTTTGAGTCCGCCAGGAGAAAAGCGCAATATAAATGTTCTGTGTTTGTTTGTTTGTTTAATTGGTGGCGGAAAAAACAAGGTATAGATCAGTTCTGTGTGATAAGTAGTGATAAGGTTATTGGGGAATAAAAGGGAGGAGCGCTGAAATATGAAAATTCCTCTCGTCCATAAGGTAAAAAATACCCGTGGGCTGAAATCGTTAAGGAACGTTCTTAGTACCATTTTTAGTACGAATGTGCGAAAAAACCCGAGCCTGCTAAAAAATAATATATTGGCTTTATTCTGCACAACATAATAACACTATTTCTTGCCTAAATATTAAATAAATTGGCCCTGGCCATGTTAGTGAAGAGATTAACTGCCAAAGCATGTGACCTAACTGCCAGAGCATGCGACTTGGCATCATGACGTCAGAGCATGTGACCTGGCATGTGCCATCTTTGACAGTTGGCCGCTTCATGTTTACATTCTGCTGAGCCTGTGACCTGACTGCCAGAGCATGTGACCTGGCATTATGAAATGCAGAGCATGCGACCTGGCATTATGACGTCAGAGCATGTGACCTGGCATGTGCCATCTTTGACAGTTGGTCGCTTCATGTTTACATTCTGCTGGGCCTTGGAGGTGAGTAGCTGTTGATTTGGGGTCTCTGATGGGTTATGGCTGCAAATTGATGGCATTTACATTTCAAAGTGTACCTGAATGTTTCTTTTTAATGAGAAATATGTGTATATACCCCTGTATTACATGATTAGCTCGATGTGTCCCCCCTTCCACCGTCTGCTGTGTTCTGCCTGCTCCAGCGTCTCTCTCTCTCTCTCTCCCTCTCTTGGTAACACAGCTCTGCAGCTCGGATCCTCCTGGGGGGCGGGACCGCTGGAGGTAATCTTTACACAGAGAGGGAGAGGGAGAGAGAGAGGAATCAGTCCCGCCCCATGGCTCAGCCAGCCTACTGCAGCCCGGCCATTGTCCTTCTCGTATCTCCCGCCCCTCCATCTAGCAGCCCTGCAGCCAATGAGGAGTCGGGAAGTACAGAGTAGAGATGGGAAGTTCGGATCTTTTCAATGATCCGGATGATTCGAATCGGATCATTGAAAAGATCCTGATCTTTGATCCGAATCTCGGATCATTTTACTACCGAAGCATTTCGGGGTGAAATGAATAGCAGGACAGGTCTTTCCCTGCTGTGGACAGGAGAAGGGGAGGAGGGGGTGGACACACAGAGAAGGGGAGAAGATAGACAGAGGGCAGGGAGTGGACAGAGATGGGAGGAGGGACGAGCAGAGAGCAGAAATGTTTGTTTGCACACAATACCCACATGCTGCAATCATGCTTTACATATATTTCACCTATATGTTCATCTGTATACTTTGAATGCAAACGTCAAACAGTGAAAGAAAGCATTCCCCAAAGCATTCCCAGAAGTTACAGTGCAGCTGTTTAGTGCGGAGTGCAGGAGCCAGGAGGATCATATTGTACAGCAATCACAGTGCCTGCAAAGTTACTGAGCTGTGCTGAGCCAAAAGTTTCCAATGAGTTCACTGTGCAGTGTGCACAACTACGGAACAGCCAGCCTATAATGAGCAGCACATTATAGCCAGTATGTGTGCTCTACACATATCTGGCAGTGGCACCGATGTCCCCTCTCTCTCATCTACCTGTCTCCCTGCAAGCCTGCCTCTCATCCAACAGAGCAATCCATCTCAGCTCTGCTTCCAGGACCCCGCTGCCCGCTGAGAGGGGGCGTGTTGCTCCTGGCCCCGCCCCTTTTGCGATCCGAATCACTCATTTTGATGATTCGGATGATTCGACTCACAAAATAGATTCGGATCAAAGATCCGAATCGTTCATGATCCGGACAACACTAGTACAGAGAGCAGCAGCCATCACTAATATGCCTGGATTTCCCTACTCTAATATGCTGGGGGCCATATCTCTGCAATTATTCCCCCTACACATCCCAAATTTTGAGGGTAAGGAGGGGACAGCCCGATATACATCTGTGCCAAATTACAGCCCGTGAGCCCTGCTGGTTCCCGAGATAATAGTATAAGAACCTACCTTGTGAACCAGCAGGGCTGGGGGGCTGATATTCTGCACATAGGCAAATCGGGGGGTCCCCTCCCTACCCTCAGACTTTGGGATGTACAGGGGAAATAACTGCTGAGATATTGGGGGTGGTTGGCACTGAGCATTTCATGTGTGTTAGTCAGTGGGGCAGCTCTGAGCAGCAGACACTACTGCAGCCAGGGACACAGTGATGATTGTGTGTTTAACATTAGCTGGACCAGCGCTGTGTCTGCTCTGCTGCATATTCATGCTTGCCAAAGTTTCTTCTCAGTCTTCTGTAAAGTGCAGCTGTTGCTATGACCAGTTGAGAGGTTAGTGGAAGCCTGCTATGCCACTTTCGATGGGAGCTCAGTGAGTGTGTCGCTGGGCACTGTGTGTTGTCACATATGCTGTTACTGTAGTCCCACAACACTGTCACCCCTAAGTTTACACTCCCTTCCTGCCTGTAAGAGCATTATATATGTGTATGGGCCTCTTCCCTCCCTCGGGGCATTGTATATGTATTGGGAGGTTCCTCTCTCCATCCTATAGGTACAGTGACCAGACTTTTGTAGGCTCAACCTGGGACAGGGTGGCGAGCAAAGCGTGCCGCTCTCCGAAAAATGGGGGGCTGCGCCGCGCCGAAAAATGTGGTGGCTGCGCGCGCACCGAAAATGGGCGTGGCCATAACATTCTGTGGGCAGAGCTAACGTAATGATGTAACAGCGAGGCATAAGAAAGCAGTGTTTACGCCATGATGTGGTCAAACGAGGATTCACATCATGGGTGTGCAGAAACTGTGTGATGCTATTTAATAGTATACCATAACCCCAAAGCAGCAAACATAGCCAACTATGACCATTAAATAATAAATGCAGCAACAGTTACCCCGGACACCACAAAATAAACACAATGGGCAACATGTCAGCATAAAATAAACGTATTGCGGGCAACATGTCAGCACAAAATAAACATATTACGGGCAACATGTCAGCACAAAATAAACATATTGCGGGCAACATGTCAGCACAAAATAAACGTATTGCGGGCAACATGTCAGCACAAAATAAACATATTGCGGACAACATGCCGGCACAAAATAAACGCATTGTGGGCAACATGTCAGTACAAAATAAATGCATTGCGGGCAACATGTCGGCACAAAATAAAAGCATTGCGGGCAACATTTCAGTACAAAAATAAACGCATTGCGGGCAACATTTCAGCACAAAATAAACGCAATGGGGGCAAACATGTCAGCACAAAATGAACGCATTGCAGGTAACATTTCAGCACAAAATAAACGCAATGGGGGAAAACATGTCAGTACAAATTAATCGCAATGGGGGCAAACATGTCAGTACAAAATAAACGCAATGGGGGCAAACATGTCAGTACAAAATAAACGCAATGGAGGCAACATAACAGCACAAAATAAACGCAATGGGGGCAAACATGTCAGCACAAATTAAACGCAATGGGGCAAACATGTCAGCACAAAATAAACGCCAATGGGGGCAAACATGTCAGCACAAAATAAATGCAATGTGGGCACATTTCACCTGGAAAAAAAAAAGCATTTACTCACCTGAAATAAGTCCCCTCACCGTCACGCAACCGGCCTCTGGTGTGTGTGCAGCTCCCCGGGCTCACAGGCACTGAGGCAGAGCAGCGCTACGGCAAGATGGCGTCCGGAGGCGGAGCCCTGTACTGGAGACACAAATAGTCTCCAGTACAGGGCTCCGCCTCCGGACGCCATCTTCCCGTAGCCCTGCTCTGCCTGTGTCTGCCGGAGGAGAACAATGCAGGCTGCTGGAGCGGGGCTGCGGGGAATGAACTAGCGGCTAGTTCATTCAGTACGGTGGCCAGAGTCCCGAGGTCGGGACGTCCCGCTGCTAAAAGCGGGATGTTTCCCCGAGACCTCATGCAGCCTGGGACAGTGCCCCCCAAGGCGGGACGCGTCCCGGGTAAAGCGGGACGTATGGTCACCGTACTATAAGGGCAATATGTATGGGGTGACAGCACTGTCTACAGGGGGTCTTTCCCCTCCTTCCTGTAGGGCCATCATATATTGGGTGACAGCTCAGCAATTTTTATAGGGGGTCCCTCTCCTCAGTCTCCTAGAAGTGCATTATATACTGTAAGTGTTAGCCCACCCATCTTTTATTTACCGCTGCCTGCAACCTGCACTAGTGAGTGCCGGAGACATTTTGGACCCAGAGCAGCCCAGCAGACAGCCCCAACCTTGCCCTCGGCACAGGCAAGCAGCAGGTTGGAGCTTTTCAGTGCAGGAAGATTTGGGCGCAGCCGGCGCCACCATAGACTGTAATAGGAATTACAGGTAGAGCGGCGCTCAGTGAGTAAAGTCGGCGCCGTCAGAAGACGGAGCTGAAGTTGCTTTTAAAACACATTAATGTGGCCTCCAGCAATAGCTGGGAGCCAGATTATATCATTCCCCACCATTCATGGCGGCCTGGAAGGGGAATAGTAATTAACGTGGCCGGGACTTGTGCAGCAGCAGGATCAGCCATATACCGGCTGTATCCTGCGCCCAAATCTCCCAGCGCCGATTTCACATGTATGCCTGCAGTTGTGGTGCCACTGACACTGGGGATGGGGGACTGGGCTACCAGGGAATATGGTGTGGGCATTATTTTTTGTATTAAAGTAGAGGCAGCTTCATCCAACATTTGGCTAGGCAGGCCTGCTTTCATCACTGCTAATGCTAGGTACACACTGTGCAATTTTCTGACAGTTCTACATTCCGCTCGATTATTTCCAACATGCCCAATCTCATTTCCAATCAATTTTCCATAGAAGTGAACAGAAAATCGATCAGAAATCAGATTGGACGTGTTGAAAATAATCAATCTGACAGTAAATCTGTCAGAAAATTGCACCGTCATTCATGCGCAGATGCGCGCGCATCGGCACACGCAATTTCCTGCAATCCCTGCCCCAAGGACCTTACTCCGATCAGCGTTAGGCGGTCCTGGGGCTGCCGCCACATCCATGCCCGTCGGCTTGTTGCTGTCGGCAAGAGGTTAAAAAAAGAGAAAAAAAATCACTTACCTGAGGATTCTGCCAGCCCCCTGCAGCCGTCCTGTCCTGCGCCAGTCCTCAACGATCCTCTGTTCCCCGCTGTGGGCCAGTTTGGTTCCCACCATCTTAAGTTGACAGCCACCGCTCCTGCGTGGCTCAGGCCATGCATATCCTTGTTTGCATTCCCGTCCACCATAGTGTTCTGCGCATGCGCAGGGCGCTATTAAGGATGGGAACACGAGCAAGGAGACATGTGGCCAGGGCTGCGCAGGCGCAGTGGCCCACTAACTCAGTGTCGGCAAAAATGAAACTAGCTTGCGGCAGGGGAACTAAGGATCGTCGAGGAGCGCCGCAGGACAGGACGGCTGCAGGGGGCTGGCAGTAGCCCCAGGTAAGTGAAAATTGTTTGTTTGTTTGTTTGGTTTTTTTAGCAATCTTCATTTCCATTTTAAACAAGTATGCAGATCAGGTGCTCTAACAGCGGGTTTTTGTTTTTTTTTACCCAATTTCTTTTAGCACTCCCGGCGCATACCTGTGCGTTGCGATTCTTTATAAAGCAATTTTCTAAGCGTTTTTGCAGAGCGATTCAGTTTTTTTCACTTCCTGGCGTCGCAAATCGCCCCATAAATGGTACAGGCAGGGCTTTGGTGAACAGATCGGATTCGAAGCGTTCAGATGTGAACAATCTCATAGGGAATCATTGCACAAGCTCTATTAGAGTGATTTTGATAATGGCCAGCACTTAAAGGCAAAAGCGCCCTTAGTGTGAACAAGCCCTAACTGCATTTGTAAGTAATGTCAGGCTTCATATTGCTCCAGTCTCTATTTGCATGTTTATACATTGTTCACTCTTCTGCACAACAGGCTACTGACAATTATGTATAAAGATAATGAAAGTTATGGGGATTATAATGAGAGAACAATTAAAAACTGGCAGCAAACCTTGAACTCTGTACGGAATCCCCCCTCCTGGATTTAGTGTGGTTGGTTGCGGGCGGAGGCTTGGCTACTGTGGGAAGGTGCAGGGTACTTTGGGTAGTGCATCCTTTAGTGTTGACAGTGGTGGGCAGTGGCAAGGGCTTGGTGTGGGTGTGTGGCGGCTCACTGTAGCTTTTAGTGCATGTGGTATGCTCAGCATAGACTTAGCTGCTGAGTGTACAGCTGTGTCAGTTATATGCACATGCAGCAGCTATGTCCACACTGTGCATATTACAGCTGCCTTTTATATACTGTATAATGAGCCTGATGCAGGAAACCACGGTAACAAGGCCACATGACTACAGCTTGTGATGTCATAAACAAGGGATGCTGTCAAGAGGGGATCAGTTGGTGATGTCACAATCAGCGGTAGCTGTCAAAATGAGGATCAGCAGGAAACAGGTGTCAGTCAGCAGGAGGGCAGAGACCAGGCTGGAAGCATATGAAGAGCAGCACGTTTTCAGCACTACCCATTGGTGCAACAGCAAAGGGGAGGAGTCCATTCTGGTCGCAGTCTCGCCTAATGCTGAATGCCGAACTTCCCACAGCACCAGGTAAGATCATAATTACACTCATTTTCAAGGTTTATGAATGCTGAGTGAAGAGAGAGAGAGAGTGGGTTTGGGATATAGAGATTTTGGCTTTGCCAGCAATGTGTATTCCAGGTACATTCTTTCAGTGTTATCCTACTGTTATTTCCTCATCAGATCGGAGAAACGTGATCATTTTGATTGGCTGATAGATTTGTAAAGCTCTGATTTGCTGGAATTGTTAAATGCTCTAGTCAATACAGGAAACAGAAGCAAGACATGATCATAACAAGCAAATCAAAGCTTTAAAAAAATCTATCACCTGAACAGATTGATCACATACTTGTCTGTGAGTTCTGCCATACATGAACAACACTACTGCTGAATTTAAAGAAACCCTTGGGTACAGTGTTGTTTTGCCTCACGGGAAGGGTTATTAAACCCTCTAACTTCGCTCACCACCGTAGTGGGAAAAATTAATTGCAGCAAAACATGAGGAAAGGTTCAACTATAATATTTATTGCGCAACAATCCTGTTATACTAATTATCTAGGCTTGCAGAATCATAGTTTAATGGTTAGTAGTTATTAGTAAGCATGCGTCAACATTTCTTTACCAAGTGTTAGCAACATCACCCAAGGAAGAGGGGACTCCGTCAATCCTCCATAGAGGAAAACACCTGGCGGCACAATCCATCATGTCTGTTGGTCTCAGCAAAAGTCCCGGAGTCCAGGCGTTTTCCCAATCCAATTATACTCCCTAAACCTAAACCATAACACACGCAACCGCATATACGGTTACTGTCGTAGGAGCGTGATCACAGTACAAATCTATGATATCCACATTTGTGCAATACAACACAGCCGAGAGTTGACACCTCGTGCTCACTGAATGGGAAAACAATGGCTTACTTAGTACGCATGCGTATCTTATTGCACCATTATCTCATAACTATTCGCTCAAACTGGCTGTAGCAGGATTCAGGAATGCATCAACATTCTTCACTGAACCCAAATAGCATCCAGGACATCTGGAATTGAACTCAGATAATACCCAGGTACTGAACTCCAGTAACCAGAAGCAAAGACATATAGGAGTGAACACTAAACATACATACATATGACATTCATGTCACTTGTGTATCTCAAGTGTCAAATATCTTATCGATATCTGCCCTAAATGATTATTAACTACTTAAAAGGCCAGCCTAAAATTCTTCATAATCAATATTAGCCAGTAGTGGGTGCATATCTCACTATAAATCGGTGTTAGGCGGTCCTGGGGCTGCCGCCGCGTCCACACCAATTGGCATAGAGCGGTCGTGTAGTGGTTAAGTTGTTTTTCACGTTAAAAAATGTTGTGAAAACCACAATTGCTTTTCATAGAGTAAAAAAGTTAAAACACCAAGGGCTTGATTCACAAAAGAGTGCTAACTGTTAGCACGGCCGTTTTCGTGCGAATTTTCGCGTGCAATTAAACGTTTTTGTGCTCAAACGCGAATGAAAATTCATGTCTGCGCGTGAAAACGATAACGATTTTGTGTGAAAATTAGCGTTTGCACGTGAAAACGTTTAATTGCGCGCGAAAATTCACGATCGCGTGCCAATATGAAAATTTGCGCGAAAACGGCCGTAATAACAGTTAACACTCTTTTGTGAATCAAGCCCCAAGAGTGAAAGTTACAATTAAGGGAAGAGTGGAACAGCTTGGAGAGGAGGTGGCAGTAATGAGTCATATGGGAAGTTTATAATTGGAGGAGTATGAATGAACAAGCTAGAGATAGGATTTTGACAGGAGGTAGACTTTTTCATCCCTGGTTCTAATCGCACCTGTAGTATACTACATATTGCTTTCATTTATGCCCTTCCCATTTTAAACTTTCTCTATGACTTGTAAATGGTACTAATGTTTTAACTAAACTTTGCTGCCCTATGAAATGAACTTTGCCATATTTACATTTAGAATACAAGTGTCTCCGTCTCTCCCTCTCTCTCCCTTTATCAAAATAGAGACATGACTTTATTTTGATTTCTAAGTCAGCTAATCCCACCCATCAGGCAAAATACCCTTCTCTGCTGTCCCGTCTGATTGCGCACGCACGACTGTGAAGATGGGAAGAAGGTGTACCGCTTTACGGAGGACAGACAGCAGGACCTGGTCACCCGGAGCGAACGGGTTGAGGAGTGGCTCTACATTCCGTACGAAAGGCCTCGCTTGTAAAGCAGCCCAAGTACGGGGTGATAGAGTGAGGGGCTCCTCTTCTTTAGACGCAAAGGGAGCAAGGGTTAACCCAAATATTTAATAGTGTGCTGTATATGCATGCATTTTTCCCTTTTTCATCCCTATTGTCCAGGTGAAATTCTCTTCTCTGATCGCTCATTCACAGCAGCAAAAGGTGATGACATGATGCTTAAAAACAGGTTTTAGATAATTGTTGGGCAGTGCTAAACTCGTGGGATTGAGATAGGAGTCCAAGATGGTAAAAATGAGATTTTCCCCTGGAACGGTAACTGTAGTGCAAGAAGTGCATGGGCGTAGATGCATAGAGTGAGTCGAGGGGAAAAGTTCAGGACTGGCCCAAGATGAGGAGAAACTGAAGCACATCTGGATGTAGTGGTCAGAGGCCTTCTAGTTACACACATGGCCTGTTGTTACCCAGTCTGTGCTGACGGTGACAAAGCTTACATGATAAGAAAAATTGAGACGCTTTTATGTCTTAAAATGTTTTCATTGTTTCTGCAATGACATGTAGACTGTTGATCCAGGGATTTTATCCTGTTGCCGTTTGGAGCCAAGAAAGATTTTTTTCCCTTTTAGAGCATATTGTATCATGCTTTGCAAGGGTTTTTTTTTTTGCCTTCTTGATCATCTGGGTATTCTAAAAGTGTCGATTTGTGCGCTTTTATTTTTCTCAAAATATGCATATGTTTAAATGTTTTGAAACGTAAATAAGTATCTGAAAAAAAAAAAAAAAAAAAAATATATATATATATATATATATATATATGTATATACAGTATATATATATATTTATGTAGATAGATAGAGTAATATAAATTTCAACTAGAGACACTGAGCATTTTTTTACGTTATAACATCATTGCCTGCGGCCAAACTAAGTTAAATGCGCCTGATCTCATTGGAACTCTCGGAAGCTAAGGGGCTTAAGGCCTAGTAATTAGCCACTGCTCACACCAGCAGCTAATACTAGGTGCTGCAGGCAATTTTTATTTCAAGATAAATACATGTCTTGAAACATATGGACATTTTTATATGTCTTCTAGAATGTTTATAGTTATGTGTATGTGTGTATAGTTGATAGTGTTGGTTAAACTTTGAGGGACAGTTAGTGACAAGATATATATATATATACAATGTACAGCGCTGCGTAATATGTTGGTGCTATATAAATACTAAATAATAATAATATTAATAATAAATGGCTGCTGCGCATGTGTGGTCCAACCTTTTCCGGCCCGGGGACCACTTTCTGACCCAATTTTTTCCCGGGGACCGCAGCGAGGGGAGTGGACGTCGGGTGCGCGTCCTAGTGGACAGTGGAGTGGGTTACGGGGGGGTTCTGGCGAGGGTGCAGTGGCATATCTAGCATAGTTGCCCCAGTATAGGGAGTTTAGTTGCCCCAGTATAGCCATTATAATGCCCCAGTATAACCTGTATAGTGCCCCAGTATAGCAAGTATAGTGCCCCAGTATAGCCAGTATAGTGCCCCAGTATAGCCAGAATAGTGCCCCAGTATAGCCAGAATAGTGCCCCAGTATAGTGCCCCAGTACCCCAGTATAGTGCCCCAGTATAGCTAGAATAGTGCCCCAGTATAGCCAGTATATTGAGCCAGTATAGTGCCCCAGTATAGCCAGTATAGTGCCCCAGTATAGCCAGAATAGTGCCCCAGTATAGTCAGAATAGCGCCCCAGTATAGCCAATATAGTGAGCCAGTATAGCTAGTATAGTGCCCCAATATAGTGCCCCAGTATAGCGCCCCAGTATAATGCCCCAGTATAGCACCCCAGTATAGCAAGTATAGTGCCCCAGGATATCCAGTATAGTGCCCCAGGATAGCGCCCCGGTATGGTCAGGTGGTGGTCCCCGCCGCTGTTATTACCTTAACAGCGGCCGCTCTCCCTCCCTTCTTTTATTTTTCTCAAAATATGCATATGTTTAAATGTTTTGAAACGTAAATAAATATCTGAAAACAACAAAAAAAAAATATATATATATATATTTATGTAGATACTGTAGATAGTAGAATAATATAAATTTCAACTAGAGACACTGAGCATTTTTTACGTTATAACATCATTGCCTGCGGCCAAACTAAGTTAAATGCGCCCGATCTCATTGGAACTCGGAAGCTAAGGGGCTTAAGGCCTAGTAATTAGCCGCTGCTCACACCAGCAGCTAATACTAGGTGCTGCAGGCAATTTTTATTTCAAGATAAATACATGTCTTGAAACATATGGACATTTTTATATGTCTTCTAGAATGTTTATAGTTATGTGTATGTGTGTATATTTGATAGTGTTGGTCAAACTCTCAAGAATTTTGATCCAGGGACTGCCTCTAACGTACTTGGGACTTTTTCAGCCTGTTGTATTGCTTCAGGTCCCTTGCACTCCTGCTGGTCTGAACCATTTTGCTGCTGTTTCCCTCCGACAGCTTGCCGACTGATCCCTGATGATGGCTCAGCACGGTGGCGTAGTGGTTAGCTCTCTCGCCTTGCAGCGCTGGGTCCCTGGTTCGAATCCCAGCCAGGGCACTATCTGCAAAGAGTTTGTATGTTCTCTCTGTGTCTGCGTGGGTTTCCTGTGGGCACTCCGGTTTCCTCCCACATTCCAAAAAACATACGGATAAGTTAATTGGCTCCCCCTAAAAAATTGGCCCTAGACTACAGTACTTAGACTACAGTACTTACACTACATAATATAGATTTATGGCAATGGTAGGGATTAGATTGTGAGCTCCTTTCAGGGACAGTTAGTGACAAGATATATATATATATATATATATATATATATATATATATATATATACAATGTACAGCTCTGCGTAATATGTTGGTGCTATATAAATACTAAATAATAATAATAATAAATGGCTGCTGCGCATGTGTGGTCCAACCTTTCCCGGTCCGGGGACCACTTTCTGACCCAATTTTTTTCCGGGGACCGTAGCGGGGGACGTGGACGTCGGGTGCGCGTCCTAGTGGACAGTGAAGTGGGTTACGGGGGGGTTCTGGCGAGGGTGCAGTGGCATATCTAGCATAGTTGCCCCAGTATAGGGAGTTTAGTTGCCCCAGTATAGCCATTATAATGCCCCAGTATAACCTGTATAGTGCCCCAGTATAGCCTGTATAGTGCCCCAGTATAGCAAGTATAGTGCCCCAGTATAGCCAGTATAGTGCCCCAGTATAGCCAGAATAGTGCCCCAGTATAGCCAGAATAGTGCCCCAGTATAGTGCCCCAGTACCCCAGTATAGTGCCCCAGTATAGCTAGAATAGTGCCCCAGTATAGCCAGTATATTGAGCCAGTATAGTGCCCCAGTATAGCCAGTATAGTGCCCCAGTATAGCCAGAATAGTGCCCCAGTATAGCCAGAATAGTGCCCCAGTATAGCCAATATAGTGAGCCAGTATAGCCAGTATAGTGCCCCAAAATAGTGCCCCAGTATAGCGCCCCAGTATAATGCCCCAGTATAGCACCCCAGTATAGCAAGTATAGTGCCCCAGGATAGCCAGTATAGTGCCCCAGTATAGCCAGTATAGTGCCCCAGTATAGCCAGAATAGTGCCCCAGTATAGCCAGAATAGTGCCCCAGTATAGCGCCCCAGTATAGCCAGTATAGTGCCCCAGTATAGTGCCCCAGTACCCCAGTATAGTGCCCCAGTATAGCCATAATAGTGCCCCAGTATAGCCAGTATAGTGAGCCAGTATAGTGCCCCAGTATAGCCAGAATAGTGCCCCAGTATAGCCAGAATAGTGCCCCAGTATAGCCAGAATAGTGCCCCAGTATAGCCAATATAGTGAGCCAGTATAGCCAGTATAGTGCCCCAATATAGTGCCCAAGTATAGCGCCCCAGTATAATGCCCCAGTATAGCGCCCCAGTATAGCAAGTATAGTGCCCCAGGATAGCCAGTATAGTATAGAATAGTGCCCCAGTATAGCCAGTATAGTGAGCCAGTATAGCCAGAATAGTGCCCCAGTATAGCGCCCCAGTATAGCCAGTATAGTGCCCCAGTATAGTGCCCCAGTACCCCATTATAGTGCCCCAGTATAGCCAGAATAGTGCCCCAATATAGTTCCCCAGTATAGCGCCCCAGTATAATGCCCCAGTATAGCGCCCCAGTATAGCAAGTATAGTGCCCCAGGATAGCCAGTATAGTGCCCCAGGATAGCGCCCCGGTATGGCCAGGTGGTGGTCCCCGCCGCTGTTATTACCTTAACAGCAGCCGCTCTCCCTCCCTTCTTTTATTTTTCTCAATATATGCATATGTTTAAATGTTTTGAAACGTAAATAAATATCTAAAAAAAAAAAAAAAAAAAAAATATATATATATATATATATATATATATATATATATATATATATATATATATATATATATATATATATTTATGTAGATAGATAGAGTAATACAAATTTCAACTAGAGACACTGAGCATTTTTTACATTATAACATCATTGCCTGCGGCCAAACTAAGTTAAATGCGCCCGATCTCATTGGAACTCGGAAGCTAAGGGGCTTAAGGCCTAGTAATTAGCCGCTGCTCACACCAGCAGCTAATACTAGGTGCTGCAGGCAATTTTTATTTTAAGATAAATACATGTCTTGAAACATATGGACATTTTTATATGTCTTCTAGAATGTTTATAGTTATGTGTATGTGTGTATATTTGATAGTGTTGGTCAAACTCTCAAGACTTTTGATCCAGGGACTGCCTCTAACGTACTTGCGACTTTTTCAGCCTGTTGTATTGCTTCAGGTCCCTTGCTCTCCTCCTGGTCCGAACCATTTTGCTTTGTTTCCCTCCGACAGATTGCCGACTGATCCCTGATGATGGCTGTCACGGACGATTGCGGGGACGCAGGCGCGTCCTGGAATCGCCCGTGAAGAAAAGAACGATCGCACTCGATTCCTGCGTCGATTGCGCTTCAAATCGGTACAATCTGGATTTATTGTGTAGGAGGTCTGCAGTCCTTTTCTTAGCAAAGAGAGCACCATTCCAAATGCTGGTTGGCCCTTTTGATATGCTAATGAGCCTGGGCCCAGAGAGTCCCTGGCTTCAAGCTGTGCTGATGGCCCATCCATCAGGTATAAGGTGACAAGCAGCTGGCAGGAAGACTGGCCCTGTGACTGCTGATCAAGCCAGAGGTGTAAACTCAGTTGTCTAAGCAGATTTCACATTCAGATGTTAATTGAAGGAGCCAACAGGGCCTTTCATAGCCAAGAAGCAGACACAGCTGGACTCCAGTCAGGCTGACTCCGGCCTTAGCAGGAAGAAATGAATGTACAATATAATCTTTTGCCCATTTACAGAATACAATAAATAGGGTGGTTATGAGAGCGGTATCATTGGATCCGTAGGGTCATGCTGGATCTCTTGATACCAGTCGAGAGGGGCCCGGGGCCCCTACCACCCAGGTATGAATCTACTCAGGACCCTGATCTGATGCACTAGCCATGTCAGGTATCATATTAATCTGTATTTTCCTCCAAGTATGAAGCTGTTACCCCCCTAAATGTAACGTGTATGGTTCAGGAGTTACAGCAATTCATAAGTTTAGCTCTAAAATCTCTCAGAGGGAATGAACTGTCATTTGCTGGTAGCTCAGAGGGGGCTGGCATTGCCACACCCCCAAACCAGCTTCATCAAAAGCACAGAGCCAGCAGGCGGGCTGGGTCCTCCACACTGAACTTTCTTGCACTCATCAGATGCCAGCTTGAGGATATGCTGGCATCCACCTGGTCTGAACTCTGAACTCTGGACTTTGAAACCAAGGACTTTATGATTCTTCCCACAATAAGGACATCTTTCCAGAACTAAGTATTTTTCTCCCTTTTTTTATTTTTCATACTGGCTATTGCTGTTTTCATAATTGTTGATTTTCATAATTGTCTGTATATATTAATTATTTATATTGCGTGAATAAACGACTTTCTCCAAGTCATTCACTTTCCGCTACCCTGCTTATCAGCACACACAGAAATGATCCCGGGTCTCTGAAGATACGCTACTGTTTGTTTGTTGTTGGCTAGACAGAATATCGTGTGTTTAACCGTTTTATTCGCAGGATTAGTCAGTCAGTTAGTGGGCCCCACGGTCCCATAGTAACCGCGGTGGTGGCAGTTTACTCTGAACCAGTAGGTGACGTTGTAATCACCCGTGTCTCACAGGCTCCCTTCTGAGTTGTCTGCGGCTAATTCTTAACGGTTCCTGCGCATTGACTGCGACCAGAGTTCGCACGATCTGTGCGCTGGCACCGTTTAGAAGGCTAAGTGCGGTCAGCCACGAGGGCTCCTGTGACAATGGCTCAGCACGGTGGTGTAGTGGTTAGCTCTCTCGCCTTGCAGCGCTGGGTCCCTGGTTCGAATCCCAGCCAGGGCACTATCTGCAAAGAGTTTGTATGTTCTCTCTGTGTCTCCGTGGGTTTCCTCCGGGCACTCCGGTTTCCTCCCACATTCCAAAAAAACATACGAATAAGTTAATTGGCTCCCCCTAAAAAATTGACCCTAGACTACAGTACTTAGACTACAGTACTTACACTACATAATATAGATATATGGCAATGGTAGGGATTAGATTGTGAGCTCCTTTGAGGGACAGTTAGTGACAAGATATATATATATATACATTGTACAGCGCTGCGTAATATGTTGGCGCTATATAAATACTAAATAATAATAATAATAATAATAAATGGCTGCTGCGCATATGTGGTCCAAGCCATGTATCGCCTAGATCGTCCTACATTTGCACTGATTGATCTTCGGAACTGCGCATTCACAGAACGATCAAGGAGACACTTATCTAGGGCCGCCCATGCACAGTAGCCCATGAAAGGGCTCAGCGGACTAGCTTTTGGAGGGGTAAAGCAGCAGAACAGCTCGGACTGGGAGGACAGTGAGGGACCTGTAGGACTACAGGGGGCTGGAAGAAGCCCCAGGTAAGTTAAAGGATACTGGCTGTACTGGTCAGAGGCCTTCTAGATACATGCATGGCTTGTTGTTACTCAGGCTGTGCTAAAGGTGATGAAAGGCATACATGATACGGCATACGTGATAAGGGACTTTTTCATCCCTGGTTCTAATCTCACCTGTAGTATACTACATATTGCTTTCATTTATACCCTTCCCATTTTAAACTTTCTCTATGACTTGTAAATGGTACTAATGTTTTAACTAAACTTTGCTGCCCTATGAAATGAACTTTGCCATATTTACATTTAGAATACAAGTGTCTCCGTCTCTCCCTCTCTCTCCCTTTATCAAAATAGAGACATGACTTTATTTTGATTTCTAAGTCAGCTAATCCCACCCATCAGGCAAAATACCCTTCTCTGCTGTCCCGTCTGATTGCGCACGCACGACTGTGAAGATGGGAAGAAGGTGTACCGCTTTACGGAGGACAGACAGCAGGACCTGGTCACCCGGAGCGAACGGGTTGAGGAGTGGCTCTACATTCCGTACGAAAGGCCTCGCTTGTAAAGCAGCCCAAGTACGGGGTGATAGAGTGAGGGGCTCCTCTTCTTTAGACGCAAAGGGAGCAAGGGTTAACCCAAATATTTAATAGTGTGCTGTATATGCATGCATTTTTCCCTTTTTCATCCCTATTGTCCAGGTGAAATTCTCTTCTCTGATCGCTCATTCACAGCAGCAAAAGGTGATGACATGATGCTTAAAAACATGTTTTAGATAATTGTTGGGCAGTGCTAAACTCGTGGGATTGAGATAGGAGTCCAAGATGATAAAAATGAGATTTTCCCCTGGAACGGTAACTGTAGTGCAAGAAGTGCATGTGCGTAGATGCATAGAGTGAGTCAGGGGGAAAGTTCAGGACTGGCCCAAGATGAGGAAAAACTGAAGCACATCTGGATGTAGTGGTCAGAGGCCTTCTAGTTACACACATGGCCTGTTGTTACCCAGTCTGTGCTGACGGTGACAAAGCTTACATGATAAGAAAAATTGAGACACTTTTATGTCTTAAAATGTTTTCATTGTTTCTGCAATGGCATGTAGACTGTTGATCCAGGGATTTTATCCTGTTGCCGTTTGGAGCCAAGAAAGATTTTTTTCCCTTTTAGAGCATATTGTATCATGCTTTACAAGGGTTTTTTTTTTGCCTTCTTGATCATCTGGATATACTAAAAGTGTCGATTTGTGCGCTTTTTTTTTTCTCAAAATATGCATATGTTTAAATGTTTTGAAACGTAAATAAATATCTGAAAAAATAAATAAATATATATATATATGTATATATATATATATATATATATATATATATATATATATATATATATATATTTATGTAGACAGATAGAGTAATATAAATTTCAACTAGAGACACTGCAGCGGGGGGAGTGGACGTCGGGTGCGCGTCCTAGTGGACAGTGGAGTAGGTTATGGGGGGGTTCTGGCGAGGGTGCAGTGGCATAGCTAGCATAGTTGCCCCAGTATAGGGAGTTTAGTTGCCCCAGTATAGCCATTATAATGCCCCAGCATAACCTGTATAGTGTCCCATTATAGCCTGTATAGTGCCCCAGTATAGCCAGTATAGTGCCCCAGTATAGCCAGAATAGTGCCCCAGTATAGCCAGAATAGTGCCCCAGTATAGCGCCCCAGTATAGCCAGTATAGTGCCCCAGTATAGTGCCCCAGTACCCCATTATAGTGCCCCAGTATAGCCAGAATAGTGCCCCAGTATAGCCAGTATAGTGAGCCAGTATAGTGCCCCAGTATAGCCAGTATAGTGCCCCAGTATAG
Source organism: Hyperolius riggenbachi (assembly GCF_040937935.1). Taxonomy (NCBI): domain Eukaryota; kingdom Metazoa; phylum Chordata; class Amphibia; order Anura; family Hyperoliidae; genus Hyperolius; species Hyperolius riggenbachi. The sequence continues at coordinate 74,101,005 of NC_090647.1, forward strand.
CCAGAATAGTGCCCCAGTATAGCCAGAATAGTGCCCCAGTATAGCCAGTATAGTGAGCCAGTATAGCCAGTATAGTGTCCCAATATAGTGCCCCAGTATAGCGCCCCAGTATAATGCCCCAGTATAGCGCCCCAGTATAGCAAGTATAGTGCCCCAGGATAGCCAGTATAGTGCCCCAGGATAGCGCCCCGGTATGGTCAGGTGGTGGTCCCCGCCGCTGTTATTACCTTAACAGCAGCCGCTCTCCCTCCCTTCTTTTATTTTTCTCAATATATGCATATGTTTAAATGTTTTGAAACGTAAATAAATATCTAAAAAATATATATATATATATATATATATATATATATATATATATATATATATATATATGTAGATAGATAGAGTAATATAAATTTCAACTAGAGACACTGAGCATTTTTTACGTTATAACATCATTGCCTGCGGCCAAACTAAGTTAAATGCGCCCGATCTCATTGGAACTCGGAAGCTAAGGGGCTTAAGGCCTAGTAATTAGCCGCTGCTCACACCAGCAGCTAATACTAGGTGCTGCAGGCAATTTTTATTTCAAGATAAATACATGTCTTGAAACATATGGACATTTTTATATGTCTTCTAGAATGTTTATAGTTATGTGTATGTGTGTATATTTGATAGTGTTGGTCAAACTCTCAAGAATTTTGATCCAGGGACTGCCTCTAACGTACTTGGGACTTTTTCAGCCTGTTGTATTGCTTCAGCTCCCTTGCACTCCTCCTGGTCTGAACCATTTTGCTGCTGTTTCCCTCCGACAGCTTGCCGACTGATCCCTGATGATGGCTCAGCACGGTGGCATAGTGGTTAGCTCTCTCGCCTTGCAGCGCTGGGTCCCTGGTTCGAATCCCAGCCAGGGCACTATCTGCAAAGTGTTTGTATGTTCTCTCTCTGTCTGTGTGGGTTTCCTCCGGGCACTCCGGTTTCCTCCCACATTCCAAAAAACATACGAATAAGTTAATTGGCTCCCCCTAAAAAATTGACCCTAGACTACAGTACTTAGACTACAGTACTTACACTACATAATATAGATATATGGCAATGGTAGGGATTAGATTGTGAGCTCCTTTGAGGGACAGTTAGTGACAAGATATATATATATATATACATTGTACAGCGCTGCGTAATATGTTGGCGCTATATAAACACTAAATAATAATAATAATAATAAATGGCTGCTGCGCATATGTGGTCCAAGCCATGTATCGCCTAGATCGTCCTGCATTTGCACTGATTGATCTTCGGAACTGCGCATTCACAGAACGATCAAGGAGACACTTATCTAGGGCCGCCCATGCACAGTAGCCCATGAAAGGGCTCAGCGGACTAGCTTTTGGAGGGGTAAAGCAGCAGAACAGCTCGGACTGGGAGGACAGTGAGGGACCTGTAGGACTACAGGGGGCTGGAAGAAGCCCCAGGTAAGTTAAAGGATACTGGCTGTACTGGTCAGAGGCCTTCTACATACATGCATGGCTTGTTGTTACTCAGGCTGTGCTGAAGGTGATGAAAGGCATACATGATAAGGCATACGTGATAAGGGACTTTTTCATCCCTGGTTCTAATCTCACCTGTAGTATACTACATATTGCTTTCATTTATACCCTTCCCATTTTAAACTTTCTCTATAACTTGTAAATGGTACTAATGTTTTAACTAAACTTTGCTGCCCTATGAAATGAACTTTGCCATATTTACATTTAGAATACAAGTGTCTCCGTCTCTCCCTCTCTCTCCCTTTATCAAAATAGAGACATGACTTTATTTTGATTTCAAAGTCAGCTAATCCCACCCATCAAGCAAAATACCCTTCTCTGCTGTCCCGTCTGATTGCGCACGCACGACTGTGAAGATGGGAAGAAGGTGTACCGCTTTACGGAGGACAGACAGCAGGACCTGGTCACCCGGAGCGAACGGGTTGAGGAGTGGCTCTACATTCCGTACGAAAGGCCTCGCTTGTAAAGCAGCCCAAGTACGGGGTGATAGAGTGAGGGGCTCCTCTTCTTTAGACGCAAAGGGAGCAAGGGTTAACCCAAATATTTAATAGTGTGCTGTATATGCATGCATTTTTCCCTTTTTCATCCCTATTGTCCAGGTGAAATTCTCTTCTCTAATCGCTCATTCACAGCAGCAAAAGATGATGACATGATGCTTAAAAACAGGTTTTAGATCATTGTTGGGCAGTGCTAAACTCATGGGATTGAGATAGGAGTCCAAGATGGTAAAAATGAGATTTTCCCCTGGAACGGTAACTGTAGTGCAAGAAGTGCATGTGCGTAGATGCATAGAGTGAGTCGAGGTGAAAAGTTCAGGACTGGCCCAAGATGAGGAAAAACTGAAGCACATCTGGATGTAGTGGTCAGAGGCCTTCTAGTTACACACATGGCCTGTTGTTACCCAGTCTGTGCTGACGGTAACAAAGCTTACATGATAAGAAAAATTGAGACCCTTTTATGTCTTAAAATGTTTTCATTGTTTCTGCAATGGCATGTAGACTGTTGATCCAGGGATTTTATCCTGTTGCCGTTTGGAGCCAAGAAAGATTTTTTTCCCTTTTAGAGCATATTGTATCATGCTTTGCAAGGGTTTTTTTTTTTTGCCTTCTTGATCATCTGGGTATTCTAAAAGTGTCGATTTGTGCGCTTTTATTTTTCTCAAAATATGCATATGTTTAAATGTTTTGAAACGTAAATAAATATCTGAAAAAAAAAAAAAAATATATATATATATATATATATATATATATATATATATATATATATATATATATATTTATGTAGATAGATAGAGTAATATAAATTTCAACTAGAGACACTGAGCATTTTTTACGTTATAACATCATTGCCTGCGGCCAAACTAAGTTAAATGCACCCAATCTCATTGGAACTCGGAAGCTAAGGGGCTTAAGGCCTAGTAATTAGCCGCTGCTCACACCAGCAGCTAATACTAGGTGCTGCAGGCAATTTTTATTTCAAGATAAATACATGTCTTGAAACATATGGACATTTTTATATGTCTTCTAGAATGTTTATAGTTATGTGTATTTGTGTATATTTGATAGTGTTGGTCAAACTCTCAAGAATTTTGATCCAGGGACTGCCTCTAACGTACTTGGGACTTTTTCAGCCTGTTGTATTGCTTCAGGTCCCTTGCACTCCTCCTGGTCCGAACCATTTTGCTGCTGTTTCCCTCCGACAGCTTGCCGACTGATCCCTGATGATGGCTCAGCACGGTGGCGCAGTGGTTAGCTCTCTCGCCTTGCAGCGCTGGGTCCCTGGTTCGAATCCCAGCCAGGGCACTATCTGCAAAGAGTTTGTATGTTCTCTCTGTGTCTGCGTGGGTTTCCTCCGGGCACTCCGGTTTCCTCCCACATTCCAAAAAACATACCGATAAGTTAATTGGCTCCCCCTAAAAAATTTGCCCTAGACTACAGTACTTAGACTACAGTACTTACACTACATAATATAGATATCTGGCAATGGTAGGGATTAGATTGTGAGCTCCTTTGAGGGACAGTTAGTGACAAGATATATATATATATATACATTGTACAGCGCTGCGTAATATGTTGGCGCTATATAAATACTAAATAATAATAATAATAAATGGCTGCTGCGCATGTGTGGTCCAAGCCATGTATCGCCTAGATCGTCCTGCATTTGCACTGATTGATCTTCGGAACTGCGCATTCACAGAACGATCAAGGAGACACTTATCTAGGGCCGCCCATGCACAGTAGCCCATGAAGGGGCTCAGCGGACTAGCTTTTGGAGGGGTAAAGCAGCAGAACAGCTCGGACTGGGAGGACAGTGAGGGACCTGTAGGACTACAGGGGGCTGGAAGAAGCCCCAGGTAAGTTAAAGAATACTGGCTGTACTGGTCAGAGGCCTTTTAGATACATGCATGGCTTGTTGTTACTCAGGCTGTGCTAAAGGTGATGAAAGGCATACATGATACGGCATACGTGATAAGGGACTTTTTCATCCCTGATTCTAATCTCACCTGTAGTATACTACATATTGCTTTCATTTATACCCTTCCCATTTTAAACGTTCTCTATGACTTGTAAATGGTACTAATGTTTTAACTAAACTTTGCTGCCCTATGAAATGAACTTTGCCATATCTACATTTAGAATACAAGTGTCTCCGTCTCTCCCTCTCTCTCGCTTCATCAAAATAGAGACATGTTTTTATTTTGATTTCTAAGTCAGCTAATCCCACCCATCAGGCAAAATACCCTTCTCTGCTGTCCCGTCTGATTGCGCACGCACGACTGCAAAGATGGGAAGAAGGTGTACCGCTTTACGGAGGACAGACAGCAGGACCTGGTCACCCGGAGCGAACGGGTTGAGGAGTGGCTCTACATTCCGTACGAAAGGCCTCGCTTGTAAAGCCGCCCAAGTACGGGGTGATAGAGTGAGGGGCTCCTCTTCTTTTGAGGCATTTGTTTTCTAGACTACTCCTCACGGTTTAGGGCCCCTAAAATGCCAGGGCAGTATAGGAACCCCACAAGTGACCACATTTTAGAAAGAAGACACCCCAAGGTATTCCGTTAGGTGTATGGTAAGTTCATAGAAGATTTTATTTTTTGTCACAAGTTAGTGAAAAATGACACTTTCTGAAAAAAACAATAAATATCAATTTTCGCTAACTTTTGACAAAAAATAAAATATTCTATGAACTCGTCATACACCAAACAGAATACCTTGGGGTGTCTTTTTTCTAAAATGGGGTCACTTGTGGGGTTCCTATACTGCCCTGGCATTTTACGGGCCCAAAACCGTGAGTAGTCTGGAAACCAAATTTCTCAAAATGACTGTTCAGGGGTATAAGCATCTGCAAATTTTGATGACAGATGGTCTATGAGGAGGCAAATTTTTTGGAACCGGTCATAAGCAGTGTGGCCTCTTAGATGACAGGTTGTATTGGGCCTGATCTGATGGATAGGAGTGCTAGGGGGGTGACAGGAGGTGATTGATAAGTGTCTCAGGGGGTGGTTAGAGGGGAAAATAGATGCAATCAATGCACTGGGGAGGTGATCGGAAGGGGGTCTGAGGAGGGTCTGAGGGTTTGGCCGAGTGATCAAGAGTCCACACGGGGCAAATTAGGGCCTGATCTGATGGGTAGGTGTGCTAGGGGGTGACAGGTGGTGACAGGAGGTGATTGATGGGTGTCTCAAGGTGTGATTAGAAGGGGGAAATAGATGCAAGCAATGCACTGGCGAGGTGATCAGGGCTGGGGTCTGAGGGCGTTCTGAGGGTGTATGCGGGTGATTGGGTGCCCTAGGGACAGATAGGGGTCTAATCTGATGGGTATCAGTGACAGGGGGTGATTGATGGGTGATCAGTGGGTGATTAGATGGCAGAACAGATGTAAACAATGCACTTTGGAGGTGATCTGAGGGTAGGTCTGGGGCAATCTGATGGTGTGGGTGGGTGATCAGATTGCCCGCAAGGGGCAGGTTAGGGGCTGATTGATGGGTGGCAGTGACAGGGGGTGATTGATGGGTAATTGACAGGTGATTGACAGGTGATTAGTGGGTTATTACAGGGAAGAACAGATGTAAATAATGCACTGGCGAATTGATAAGGGGGAGTCTGAGGGCAATCTGAGCATGTGGGGCGGGTGATTGGGTGCCCGCAAGGGGCAGATTAGGGTCTATTCTGATGGGTAACAGTGACAGGTGGTGATAGGGGGTGATTGATGGGTAATTAGTGGGTGTTTAGAGGAGAGAACAGATGTAAACACTGCACTTGGGAGGTGATCTGATGTCGAATCTGCGGGCGATCTAATGGTGTGGGTGGGTGATCAGATTGCCCACAAGGGGCAGGTTAGGGGCTGATTGATGGGTGGCAGTGACAGGGGGTGATTGATGGGTGATTGACAGGTGATGGACAGCTGATTGACAGGTGATCAGTGGGTTATTACAGGGGGGATAGAGGCATACAGTACACAGGGGGGGGGGGTCTGGGGAGAATCTGAGGGGTGGGGGGTGATCAGGAGGGAGCAGGGGGCAGTTTAGGGTTAAAAAAAATAGCGTTGACAGAAAGTGACAGGGAGTGATTGATGGGTGATTAAGGGTGCGAACAGTGGTCTTGGGGGTGGGCAGGGGGGGGGGGTCTGAGGGGTGCTGTGGGCGATCAGGGGGCAGGGGGGGGGGAAATCAGTGTGCTTGGGTGCAGACTAGGGTGGCTGCAGCATGCCCTGGTGGTCCCTCGGACACTGGGACCACCAGGGCAGGAGGCAGTCTGTATAATAGGCTTTAATCGGCGATTGATGGGTAATTAGTGGGTGTTTAGAGGAGAGAACAGATGTAAACACTGCACTTGGGAGGTGATCTGATGTCGGATCTGCGGGCGATCTATTGGTGTGGGTGGGTGATCAGATTGCCCGGAAGGGGCAGGTTAAGGGCTGATTGATGGGTGGCAGTGACAGGGGGTGATTGATAGGTGATTGACAGGTGATCAGTGGGTTATTACAGGGGGGATAGAGGCATACAGTACACAGGGGGGGAGGTCTGGGGGGGGGGGGTCTGGGGAGAATCTGAGGGGTGAGGGGGTGATCAGGAAGGAGCAGGGGGCAGTTTAGGGTTAAAAAAAATAGCGTTGACAGAAAGTGACAGGGAGTGATTGATGGGTGATTAGGGGGGTGATTGGGTGCGAACAGTGGTCTGGGGGGTGGGCAGGCGGGGGGTCTGAGGGGTGCTGTGGGCGATCAAGGGGCAGGGGGGGGGGAATCAGTGTGCTTGGGTGCAGACTAGGGTGGCTGCAGCCTGCCCTGGTGGTCCCTCGGACACTGGGACCACCAGGGCAGGAGGCAGATTGTATAATAGGCTTTGTATACATTACAAAGCCTATTATACATACGGGCAGCGGCGATCCGGGTGCTAGTAACCCGCCGGGGCTTCCGAACGACCGGCGGGTTACAGCGTGAGGGGGGCGGAGCCAGTCGCCGGCAGCTGATCGCGTCACGAATTACGCGATCGCCGCCTAACCACGCTTGCCGATGGACATATTGCGGTCGTTTAAGCCCAGACTTTGCCGCCACCCATCAGCTGGAGGCGGTCCTGAAGTGGTTAAGTTGATTGAAGATCCAGCCGCCCCTCCCCCCCACATAGCAGAGAATGCGTCCTTTGGGATGCATAGCTGCCAGCTCCCACTGTCCTCCCCGCCTCCTCACCTGTCACCTCACCTAGCCTGGCACCTAGCAGCACCCATGGGTGCTGCTAGGTGAGGGGTGACAGGTGCAGGCAGGTGGGGAGGAGAGACGGGAGCCGGCTGCTACACATCCACACAGGACGCATTCTAAGCTATGCTAACCGGCTCATCAATGAGCCGGTTCTTTTTGTATTGAATCAAATGAGCCGGTTCTTTTTGTATTGAATCAAATGAATTGGCTCATTCGATTCAATACAAAAATAACCGGCTTATTGATGAGTCGGTTAGTAAGGCTTAGGCCACATACACACATCAGACCATAGTCTTTTGAAAATGAAAGATCACAGACCAATCTTACCACCCTTCATGTAGTATGAGAGCCACACTCTACACAGTCTTTTCTATGGAGCTGAACATCAGAAAAAAATCTTTGCAAGATGCTGCACACACAGATGCTGTACAGACACAAAAGATCAGTATCTGCAAAAGATCGGTTCCTGCCAAAAATCCATTCCTGCAAATTGCAATGATAGTCCATGAGATCTGCAGATCCTCATACACACGATTTAACTGACATTCATCTGCAGATCAGATCCACCAGGATGGATTTTTAGATCTGCAGACGATTGCTTGATCTGCAGATGAATGTCAGTTAAATCATGTGTGTATGATGATCTGCAGATCTCATAGACTATCATTGCAATTTGCAGGAATGTATTTTTGGCAGGAACAGATCTTTTGCAGATACTGATCTTTTGTGTCTGTACAGCATCTGTGTGTGCAGCATCTTGCAAAGATTTTTTTTGAATGGGGAGTTCAGCTCCATAGAAAAGACTGTGAAGGTATGGCTCTCATACTACATGAAGGGTGGTAGGATTGGTCTGTGATCTTTCATTTTCCAAAGACTATAGTCTGATGTGTGTATGAGCCTTTAGAATGCGTCCTATGTGGACGCATAGCTGCCGGCTCCCGGCTCTCCTCCCCACCTGCCTGCACCTGTCACCCCTCACCTAGCAGCACCCATGGGTGCTGCTAGCTGCCAGGCTAGGTGAGAGTGACAGGTGAGGAGGCGGGGAGAGACAGCAGGAGCCGGCAGCTATGCATCCCACAGGACGCATCCTCTGCTATGTGGGGGGCGGTGGAGATCTTCAATCAACTTAATTGAAGGTCACAAGACAGAGGATATTGTATACGTTGGATCGTTTACAGAGGATAATGGCGTGGGAACATTTTTTTAAACGTACAGGTAAGTATTTCTGGTTAATTAGGGACCTTCTTAAAGGGGACTCCCAGATGCCGCCATGAACCCCCCCCCCCCCCCCCAGGAGTCATCGCCCCGCCTCCTCCTGGGGCACCGGAGGTGGGGAAGAGCCCCTTGTCCATGGATTGGACAAGGGCTCCGGGGGGGGGGGGGGGCTTGGCTAAAGTCGGCAGGCGTTTAGTTTTCCCACGGTCAGAAGGAGAATTTTAAAATCGATTTTCTCAAAAAGTAGAAGGTCTATTTGAAAAAAAAATTCCTCTTGTTCCCACTATTCTTCTTAACATTCCCTGCAAATTTGGTGTTTCTATCTTTTGAGCGGTCTGTGCTATTAAATGTTAAAGTCGGCGGGCAGACATTTTCTAAATGGCAGCAAAGCAGGGCTTCAAATGATAAATATCGTTCAGGCAGGACAAAAAAAGCAGGTTCTAAAATGATAAATTACGTTTACTAGGTCTGCGCCATTAAAACGATCAATATTGTTTTAAAGAAATATCGGGCAGAAGGCGGCGCCATTTTTCACTGGACGCGTAAACAATGCATGCTCATGTCCACTTTAATTTTTTTTTTTCATTTCTCTGTTACATATTCTGACTCATGACTGCTTGTTTATAATGACATCTCCATTTCTCAGCAGATTTTCTGTGTTTGCCGATATTTACTGTAAACATAAGCTCTCATCTGCAGCATGCTCTGACTCCAGTTGGGTATTGACATCAACTGCCTGGCTACAATTTAAATTCCATCTGTCCGCTAATTCTGCCAGTTCCCACTGAACATCCTGCTGTCAGCCTCTCTTTAGCTTTCATAATATGCAGATTATCTTTTGCTTTTATTGGACCCTCTTTCAGTCACATGCAAGCGTTGCCAGTGCGGCTGCCTGGCTGCCACCCAGTGCTTTTCCGATCTTTGCTTGGAGAACAAAAAGGTTCTCTAGTGTGTCAGGAGAAAATTACTTTTTGTACGCAAGTTAATCCACTAAATTGGGAAGGCAAACTGGCTCTTATTCAGTTCACTTTTTCACCTAACTGTTCAAGTTGATATTTATACAACAAATCAATAAAATGCCTTTTAACCACTTCCCAACTGAGGGGTTTTACCCCTTGACCACCAGAGCAATTTTCACCTTTCAGCGCTCCTTCCATTCATTCGTCTATAATTTTATCATTACTTATCGCAATGAAATGAACTATATCTTGTTTTTTTCGCCACCAATTAGGCTTTCTTTAGGTGGGACATTATGCCAAGAATAATTTTATTCTAAATGTGTTTTAATGGGAAAATAGGAAAAAATGTGGGAAAAAATTTATTATTTTTCAGTTTTCGCCCTTTATAGTTTTTAAATAATGCATGCTACTGTAATTAAAACCCATTAAATGTATATGCCTATTTATCCCGGTTATAAAACCATTTAAATTATGTCCCTATCACAATGTTTGCCGCCAATATTTTAGTTGGAAATAAAGGTGCATTTTTTTCAGTTTTGCGTCCATCCCTAATTATAAGCCCATAGTTTATAAAGTAACAGTGTTATACCCTCTTGACATAAATATTTAAAAAGTTCAGTCCCTAAGGTAACTATTTATGTTTTTTTTTTTATTGTAAATTTTTTTTTTTTTTTTTAATTACAAAAAAAAAAAAAAATGGGGAGTGTGGGAGGTAAGGAGTTAATTTTTTGTGTAAAACAAGTTTATTTGTGTGTAGAAAATGGTTAGGGTGTAGTTTTACTATTTGGCCACAAGATGGCAACATTACTAATTTGTTTCATGCTACCTGCAAGCGTCCTTCCGGACTCTTGCAGGAAGTAGAAAGAGGCTGGGACTTTGTTATTTTTTCACAATGATCGCGCTGCTCAGCCGAGCGGCAGCAGGTCATTGCGGGGCTTAGATCAACGAACGGGAATGGATTTTCCCGTTTGTTGATCTCTGGGCGAGCGGGCGGCGGCGTGTTTACTAGCGGCGGGCGGCGTGTTTACGAGCGGGAACGCGGACAGCGGCGGGAGTGCGCAAAGTACGGATTTCTCCGTCCCTGGGGGTGAAAGGATGGAAAAAGGGGCTGAGAAATCCGTACGCGCGGGGGTAAAGTGGTTAAAGAGACACTGAAGCTGAAAAAAAATTGATATAATAATCTTTTTGTAGCCTAAGCCTGCTTTACATTTCTCAATAACTTTATCCCTGACCTGTCTGGTGTGTAGTTTGGACTTCATGGTGTTGTTGCTCCCAATATTCTCTTAGGGCTCGTTTCCACTATTGCGAATCTGCATGCGTCCAACGCATGCAGATTCGCACATGTAATGCAAGTGGATGGGCCTGTTTCCACTGTAGCGTTGTTGAGGTGCGTTTTTTTCAGCGGTAAAAAAACGCACAAAAGAGCCAACGAATTCGCCTGCGAGTGGAATGCATGCGAATCGCCGCTAATGTATTTAATAGTAAAAACGCATGCGTTTGTTACATGCGTTTTTACCCGCAATTTCGCGTGCGATTTCGCACCTTTTTCAATTTTATTTTGCCCTGGCAGTGTCATGGTTAATTTCGCATGGCACCCTGCCATGCGAAATCGCACGCGAAATCGCGGGTAAAAACGCATGCGGAAACGCATCCGCATGCGTTTTTACAAGCGTCGGAATGCCGGCGAAATCGCGTCGCAACAGTGGAAACAAGCCCTTAGACAACCTCTGAGGCCGTCACAGAGCAGCTGTATTTGTACTGACATTAGATTGCACACAGGTGAACTCTATTTAGTAATTAGCACTCATCAGTCAATGTCTATGGGCAACTGACTGCACTCAGACCAAAGGGGGCTGAATAATTACGCACACCCCACTTTGCAGTTATTTATTTTTAAAAAATGTTTGGAATCATGTATGATTTTCGTTCCACTCCTCACGTGTACACCACTTTGTGTTGGTTTTTCGCATGGAATTTCAATAAAATGTATCCATGTTTGTGGCAGTAATGTGACAAATTGTGGAAAATGTCAAGGGGGCCGAACACTTTTGCAAGCCCCTGTAAGTCTAATATTGTTTCCAGTACAAGAAGAGTTAAGAAACTCCAGTTGTTATCTATGCAAAAGAGCCACTGAGCTCCACAACTTTTACAGTCGCAGTAACCTCTGTCTTCTGAAGCTTGTTATTTCAAGTGTCTGGCACTGTATTGTTTATTTCCTGCAGAGGACAGTTCAAAAGTTCACTGGCCTGCTCTGTAAAATCATTTACAATGCTGAGTAGTATGTAAACTGCAAATATTAGAGAATGATGCAATGTTATAAAAAAAAACGTAAATAACAGAAGAAAAAAAATATGAGAATATTTTCTTTGCTACGAATGTTCTAGTAATTATCCATACTGCACAACCAATTCAGTATATCATTATTATTATTATTATTATTTTTTTTTGCTTCAGTGTCTCTTTAGGCCATTGGCAAGCAAGAAAATACAAGAAAATAATTTTGATAGTGCTTTTTCACCTACTTTTTGATACTTTATCAATCACAGAATGTTGAAAAATTAATTTAAACGGAAGAAAAAGGTCTTGTACCCAGGCCCGGCCCTAGCTTTTTGCCGTCTGAGGCAATCTTTAAAGAAATCGACGCCCCCCCCCCCCCCCCCCCCCCGCTGCTGTAAGGGGCCTCCGAGCTGGAGGGGATAGCGGGCAAGAAGGGGGTATTGGGCCTAGCGGCGGGGAGTCCCTGTCTGGGTCCCCATCCTCCTCTCCCCTCCGTTATGTTGCTGCAGCTATTGTAAGAGGCACCGGCGGGGATCACTCACCTTTTCCGTGTTCCAACGTGCGATCCACTGACGTCACTTCCTGTAACGCCGTCCACTCACAATACAGTGGGCAGGAAGTGACGTCAGTGAAGCGCACGCTGGAACAAGGAAGAGGTGAGTGATCCCCGCCCGTGCCTCTTACAATAGCTGCAGCAACGTAACTTTTTAAAGCTGGAGGGGAGCGGAGGACGGGGGACCCAGACAGGGACTCCCCGCCGCTAGGCCCAATACCCCCTTCCTGCCCGCTAACCCCTCCAGCTCGGGTGGCCCCCCACACCCACGGACGGGTGGGTGCTGCCCACCAGAAGTGCCGCCTGAGGCAAAAGTTTCACCCCGCCTCATGGGCGGGCCGGCCCTGCTTGTACTGCCTACAGCTGATACAGAATTCTGCTGCCAGACTGCTAACCAACCAACCCCGTCACTGCCACATAACGCCAGTCCTGCACTCCCTTCACTGGCTACCTATAGAATGGAGGGTCCTATTCAAGATCGGCCTACTGACATTTAAATCCCTGAATAATCTAGGTCCTGGATACATGAAAGATATGTTGCAGCTACGTAGCAATCCCCGCATTCTCAGATCCACAGGTTCTAATAATCTAGTCATACCCAGAGTCCACTTGGAAACTTTTGGTCCTAGAGCTTTCTGTCATGCTGCCCCTACGTTTTGGAACTCCTTACCTCAACAGATCAGGACAGCTCCATCCCTGGACGTGTTTAAATCCAGACTGAAAACCCACCTGTTCAGTTTGGCATTTGCAGAAATATAACTTTTGTTGTGTGAATACTTCATCCTACTACCAATTACTGAATCTGAGAGAGCCTAAGCGCTTTGAGTCCTATGGGAGAAAAGCGCTATAGAAATGTTATTGTATTGTATTGTATTGTAACGTGTGGGAAAATAGCAGTAGGCAGTGCAGGGGACTGTACTACTTCCTGCACTAGATGAATCACCCCTCCCCCTTCCTGTCGCATGGGCAATGTGTCTCCTTGCTCTCTACACACAGCCTGTAGTGAGTGAATGTGCAGAGCAGCAGGGTGAGTAGAGAGAATGATTGCTGTGCTGCAGCTGGGACATTAGCAGGGAGAGGTGGTAAGATGTGTTTAGTGTTTCAGAAGTCATTAGTAGCCATGTGTACTGGCTGCTGTAATACCAGAGTGCCCTGGACTATTGATTATTTATCCTAATCAGGAGTAGGAGGGCTTTTCGGTCTCTTTTATCGCCCTGTACATTCCTAGTGGTTTGAGTCACCCTGAGCTACTTGGTTACTCTGTTATCCTGATCAGAGTAATTAATCAATAATGTAAATGTAAGACAGTCTGCTGTTGCAGAAGCCAGTGATACAGATGCTGACAGCCGAGGTCTGTAGTGAGCAGAGAAGCAAGTTACAGGTAATTTAGATTATCTTTATTGCAAGTAATCTTATGTTTTTTCCCAGCTCCCCCTCCCATCCTGTTGCATTCCAAATGACCCTTTCCTCTCTTCAGATTTTAGTGGCTTCTTTTAACAGCATGTCCCGTCAAACAGCACTGGTGATGTCTGCAGTCCTGGTGACAGGTCTTCCTGTCATATCTCCTCTCCCACCAGGCTCTCTGTCTTGTGCCTCTACATCTTTATCTCCCCCCCCCCCTCCTTCTATGCATCCCCCTCTTTCATATTTCCCCATTTCCTGACTGTCCTCAGAGGAGCTCATGATCTAATCGTAACATAGTAATAGTCTTATGTCCTACCATATTATTATTGTGTATTTATATAGCACTGACATCTTCTGCAGCACTGTATAGCGTACAGTGTTTCATAACGGTTAGCTCCGTCCACATCCTGACTGTGATGATCATGTCTGCAGCGTTTACTGCTGGCTGCAGTGGTATTGTAACCCAAGCAGTTCTGATGTCATTACATGCATTTTCTTGCATAGTTTGGTTTGCACTTAAACTAGTTGCTGTTTCCATCTGCTGTCGCTCTGAAGTTAATGACAGTTTAACATGCTCTTGTGTAAACAAACATTGTCTGCTGCAATGGAGGGGCAATCCCTTTCCTGCAGGCTGCATATCATTGTCTGCCTTTTCCTGCTGTCAGCCTGTGATTAATTACCATTCACTTGTGTGGGAATCTGCAGGTCTGCTCCCATTGGATGACCTCAGTATAAAGAACTGCTTCCTGCAATGCTTCATGGGCTACCATAGTCTCAGATTCTGTCTGTTACTCTGCTCGTGCCCCACCTCGTTCCTAGTCCGTGTAGACTGCGCTGACTCCTGCGAAGGGGTCAGCGAGTCCTCCTAGTCCTGCTCTTGTTCTATAAGTTATTACTCTGCCTTGTCTTGTGTCATATATTGGTTCATCGCCAATATATATGCATACTTGCGCATTTTGTTATTTTCCTTGTATTCGTGTTACGTTGATATATCAGTGTCGCTGATATATACGTACACGAACTGTTTATTTCCTGTGTTCAGTTAGTCAGCCTTCCAGCACGTTTTGGTAGTTTGCGCGTATCGTGAGTACCCGTGCTGAGCTAGTTGCCTGCTCCTGGTCCTGTTTGTGGATTGCGTTCATCTCTGCGAAGAGATAGCAAATCCTTCTGAATCCTGTCCTGTTACTGCTTGTGGATTGCGTTTATCTCTGCGAAGAGATAGCGAATCCTTCTGAGTCCTGTTCCCTGTATTGCTCCAGTGCTTGTCAGTGTTCCTGCTTATGTCATATATCGGTTCATTGCCGATATATACATATGTTAGTCAGACGTTACAAATAGTTTCATTGATAGCTGTAATTGTAATACGCTAGGAAAACATACTTATTGTATATTTGTCTGTGTTACGTTCATCTATCTTGATCCTGCTATTTCCTGACTATCCTGTCCTGTCTTTGTGAGGCACGCCATCGCTGTATACGCATTGGCTGCCTCATTCCAGTCTGTCTTGTGGTGGACGCTTGCTGTCACTAAGTAGTGGCTAGTTAAGCAAGCGTTCATTCTGTCTATCTGTTCTGATCTCCTCAGTTCTGGTTTATGCGCTCAGCGCTACTTTGCGCTGAGACGTTATAGCGAAAGCATTGTTTGTGACTGTTCGGATCTGCACCGGCTCTGTGCACCACAATCTCCTATTGGAGTCAGTCCTCTCCTCCACTAAACTGGGGATATCCTGATCCCTTGTGCTGGTGTGTGTACCTCCTTCACGTCAGCTTATGTGTTGCATGCTGACTGTGGAGAATACACCCCCAAGCGTGACATTATGGTAGCCCCATTACCAATCCCCATTGTGGGGGGGAGGTTTCCAGCAAAAATGACACTGTTTGTCAGGGGTCCTGCTCCTTTAAAAAATTTGAAAAGCTTGGTCCTGAAGTTACGGACCAATTTATATCAGAATTGGTTAAAGTTCTGGCCAATCCCGACTTTTGGGCTTCTGCAATTTCTACCTGGTCTGACTGGATCGTTTGTGCTCTTTTTAAGGGCAAACTTTTTGATTGGGCAATCGATGTCTCAGTTTAGACAAAGTCCTTTGCAATTTATAGCTTTTGTAATTCACAATTGGTTGCGCATAGATCCATTGCCTTTTCCTCTTAATGAACTCCTGGCAGCAGGCCAATCAGCTGCTCCTTCAATTGCTTGCAAAAATGTTCAGCAAGCAGAAAGTGTTACTGATAATTGTCCTGCAGCTTTGAATAAATCACCAAAAACAGCAAGGTCAAAGGCAAAACGCAAACGTTCTAAGAAATGTGTTCAATCTGCAGAATCGTTATCTTTAGCGACTGCGCATCAGACCTGCAATGAGATTCTGCCATTAACAGATAATGAAATGCAATTGTCTTTCAGGGGAGTTAAATGGACTTATGAAACTACTAATGAACTTTCATCACTGGCTAGGGAAAATAAAGATTTTTGTTTAAAAGAATTATCTGAGTATGATTATGAGGATATATTACAGAGTATTGAACAAATCAATCTATTCGTGCAGCAAGAAAGATTTGCATACACTACAGTCCAACACTTGCTACAGGTATTGGAGATCCTTAGGAATAAGAAATCTGCCAATCACCTGCTAAATAATCCAATGTATGTTTCTGCCATAACCACATTTGCAAACTGTGATCTGCCTGTTAAGTATGCTTGGAATCCTCCATTTGAGAAAGGAGAGATGGAAGCTCTGGTCAATGAATGGAAGAATGATTCAAGTTCATTTTGTCAATTTTACAGTGCAAAAAGTGAATTAGTATTGAATGCATGCATTAAGTCTGCCTATAACCTAATAAAAACTGGTGTGTGTGGGTATGACTTTGTGGCTCCATTGATCGATGTGTGGAAAATGATTTTGGACGATTTTTATGCGATTCAATCAGTTGATACCAGGGAAGACACACTGTCAATTGGAGACTGTCCCACTTCTCCAGTTACTGAGTCCCTGCCATGTTTTGTGAATGTTCCTGTAACTCCACCCTGTACCATGGATAACTCAGTGTTACTTCCCAGTAAAACAGAAGCCACTGATACTTTCTTAACTTTGCCCTGCACAAATTTCTCAGCAGAGAATCCAGAGGTCCTGCTGACTTCTGAGTCCAGCCTAGCCAGTACTCATGAGTCTTTGTTCAGTGAAACAGACACCAGAAAAATCTTGCCTGTCTCTGCAAACACTTCTGCAGAAATTACCTGTGTTAATAAAGTTCAACTCCTGTCTGATCCAGCAGATGCCAATAGATGCACTACATCAGTTTCCGAGTCCCAGCAATCCTGTCCAGAAACCTCAGAACCCCAGCATCTGAATTTTCCAATTTCACAATTGAATGGTGATTCAGATGCGCAAACATTGTGTTTTGATCTTCCTGTTTCTACACCTCACTCTAGTTTCGTGAATAACTCAGAGCGTCTGCTATGTGAATCCGAAATCGCAGAATTATTACCGTGTTCAGAAAATATTCCAGTAAATTTGCCCTGTACCATGAATTGTGCAGTAGATCTCTCCAATGAAACTCAGGTCACAGAATCAGTATGCTGTCCAGCAGGTGCTTCCATGGTTTTGCCCTGCAATATGGACTGTTCAGTGATCCTTTTCAGTGAAGCTGTGGTCGCAGAGTCTTATGCTTCACCCAGTACTTTGGATACTTCAAACCCTCTAGCAGAGGAGTCTGAGGCACTGCTTACCTCAGTTGGTGTTGCAGTAATATTCACTTGTCTAGCAGCTGTTTTTGAATTACAGTCTGCTCTAATAAAACTTGATGAATTTCTGCCCAGCGAAGCAGAAGCCATTGAAATATTGTCCTCGTCAGCAAGTGTGTTAGATACCTTGCCCTGTACACAGTCTGATTTAACCAATGTTGTTGAGTCCCTCTCCAGTGTTGTAACAACCGAGGAACTCCAGCCCTGTCCTTTGAATGTTTCAAAAGTCTTGCCCTGTAACATGGATAATTCTGATTCTCTGGTCAAAATAATAGAAATCTCAGAATTTCAGTCCGGTCTAATGAGTGTTCCTGAAACCCAGCCCTGTATCCTGAAAGATTCTGGTTCTCTGGCCGCTGTGGCAGAGGTTCCAGAGTCCCCTTCCTGTCCAGGGAATTCCTCAGTTTTGCCTAGTCCAGTGGGGGCTGCTGCAATACTGACTTGTTCTGCAGCGCCTCATGAGCTCCAATCCAGTGTATTAGATGAGTCTCTGTCCAGTCCAGAGGTAGTTGTGGAGTCCCTATCTGGTTCAGTGCATACATCAGAAGATTTGTCCTGTCTTGTTAGTGCCCCTGAATCTGATTTGTTACTAACTTTGCTGGAATCAGCGACATCTAAGTCTGATCCTGCATTCTCGTGTAAAAGCCCAGTAGTTGCGAAGTCTAGTCATGATGATTTTTTTTTGGCCAGTCCTGGTTTTGGTCCTGTCTTGGCTGACCCTGAGGCTCACAGTTCCTTGACATGCCCAGAGGTTTCTCTTGTGCCAGTGTGCCCAGATGTTCTTTGTGTGCCAGAATGCCCAAGTGTGTCTAAGGTGTTAGCGTGCTCTGATGCTTCTTTAGTAGGAACATGTTCTGATGTTGCCAGGCTGCCTGCATGCCCAGAGATGGTTCTGGTCCCTGAAAGCCCTGATCTTGATGTTTGTCCTTGTGGCCCTGACTCGGGAATTGCCCTAGGTTCCATGGGGGTTCTTGATAGTTCTCCATGTGAGCCTAAGGGGCGTTCTGACCTATGGGGATCTCTTTGGAGCTTCAAGGTGTTCTGGGAGTTCTCTGAGAAAACTTGTCCTGGTGCCTTGGACTGGTTCAATAGTGGGTTTTGTGTTGGTAAAGACAGTCCCGGTGGGCATTGCAAAGGCTTTGGCGTTTTTGAACGGTTCCTGGAAGGCGGTGGGTATCGCTCAGGGAGTTTTGGAGGGCTTTATTCTGGAAATCATGGTTCTGATGGGTGTCACACTGGGGCTTGTAGTACTGATGGGCATGGTTCTGTAGGTTCTGATGGGTCCAGTCTTGTGGGGCCTGATTCTGGAATTTGGTCTTGCCAGACTGTCCCGGTCATCATGAATTATCAGTCAGATTGTTTTGTCGGGAATTTCAGTTTTGAAAAGCGTCTGGTATCCGCTTTTAAGGGGGGGGGGGGGGGGGTTATGTGATGATCATGTCTGCAGCGTTTACTGCTGGCTGCAGTGGTATTGTAACCCAAGCAGTTCTGATGTCATTACATGCATTTTCTTGCATAGTTTGGTTTGCACTTAAACTAGTTGCTGTTTCCATCTGCTGTCGCTCTGAAGTTAATGACAGTTTAACATGCTCTTGTGTAAACAAACATTGTCTGCTGCAATGGAGGGGCAATCCCTTTCCTGCAGGCTGCATATCATTGTCTGCCTTTTCCTGCTGTCAGCCTGTGATTAATTACCATTCACTTGTGTGGGAATCTGCAGGTCTGCTCCCATTGGATGACCTCAGTATAAAGAACTGCTTCCTGCAATGCTTCATGGGCTACCATAGTCTCAGATTCTGTCTGTTACTCTGCTCGTGCCCCACCTCGTTCCTAGTCCGTGTAGACTGCGCTGACTCCTGCGAAGGGGTCAGCGAGTCCTCCTAGTTCTGCTCTTGTTCTATAAGTTATTACTCTGCCTTGTCTTGTGTCATATATTGGTTCATCGCCAATATATACGCATACTTGCGCATTTTGTTATTTTCCTTGTATTCGTGTTACGTTGATATATCAGTGTTGCTGATATATACGTACACGAACTGTTTATTTCCTGTGTTCAGTTAGTCAGCCTTCCAGCACGTTTTGGTAGTTTGCGCGTATCGTGAGTACCCGTGCTGAGCTAGTTGCCTGCTCCTGGTCCTGTTTGTGGATTGCGTTCATCTCTGCGAAGAGATAGCAAATCCTTCTGAATCCTGTCCTGTTACTGCTTGTGGATTGCGTTTATCTCTGCGAAGAGATAGCGAATCCTTCTGAGTCCTGTTCCCTGTATTGCTCCAGTGCTTGTCAGTGTTCCTGCTTATGTCATATATCGGTTCATTGCCGATATATACATATGTTAGTCAGACGTTACAAATAGTTTCATTGATAGCTGTAATTGTAATACGCTAGGAAAGCATACTTATTGTATATTTGTCTGTGTTACGTTCATCTATCTTGATCCTGCTATTTCCTGACTATCCTGTCCTGTCTTTGTGAGGCACGCCATCGCTGTATACGCATTGGCTGCCTCATTCCAGTCTGTCTTGTGGTGGACGCTTGCTGTCACTAAGTAGTGGCTAGTTAAGCAAGCGTTCATTCTGTCTACCTGTTCTGATCTCCTCAGTTCTGGTTTATGCGCTCAGCGCTACTTTGCGCTGAGACGTTATAGCGAAAGCATTGTTTGTGACTGTTCGGATCTGCACCGGCTCTGTGCACCACAATCTCCTATTGGAGTCAGTCCTCTCCTCCACTAAACTGGGGATATCCTGATCCCTTGTGCTGGTGTGTGTACCTCCTTCACGTCAGCTTATGTGTTGCATGCTGACTGTGGAGAATACACCCCCAAGCGTGACATTGACGACTTTTTTCCCAAAATTCCCCCAAAATTTATAGCAACACGCTTGGCGCCTCAACTCCTCAACAAAATTTTTTTTTTTTTTTTTTTTTTTTTGGGAGGGAGGTTGTCTGTAAATAATCAGCTCCGGGTGTCAAATTCCCCAGGTACGCCACTGGTTAATTGCATATGGGAACATATTTATTAACTCACAATGTATCTCTCCTTAAGTGGCTTAACTCATGGTTTATCTCTCCTTTTCTAACTTAACTCATAATTTATTTCTAATTTAAACTTGTGGATCATCTCTTGGCCCATATGCAATTAATTTTTTTCCTGAGTTTTCTCCTAGGAGATCATTTTTCAACTATGTAGAATAACTTTTCAGCACTTTGCAATTGAAAAAGTACTAAAAAGTATGTGGAAAAGTACTATCAAAATTATTATTATAGTTTTTTTCTTTCTTGATGGTGGTTTTTAAGGCATTTTATTGAGAGGTTTGAAAATATTATGAATTATGAATTTAAAAAAAATACATGATCCTGTGTTTATATTCACTATAGGGGCAATATGTATGGGGTGACAGCACTGTCTAGGGGGGTCTTTCCCCTCCTTCCTGTAGGGCCATCATATATCGGGTGACAGCTCAGCAATGTGTATAGGGGGTCCCTCTCCTCAGTCTCCTAGAAGTGCATTATATAAGTGTTGCCCCACTTATCTCTTATTTGCTGCCTGCAACCGGCTCTAGTGAGTGCCGGAGCCATTTTGGACCCAGAGCAGCCCAGCAGACAGCCCCAACCTTGCCCTCGGCACAGGCAAGCAGCAGGTCGGAGCAGTGCTTTTCAGCGCAGGAAGATTTGGGCGCAGCCGGCCCCACCATAGACTGTAATAGGAATTACAGGTATAGCGGCGCTCAGTGAGTAACGTCGGCGCGCCGTCAGAAGACGGAGCTGAAGTTGCTTTTAAAACACAATAATTTGGTCTCCAGCAATAGCTGGAAGCCGAATTATATCATTCCCCACCATCCATGGCGGCCTGGAGGGGGAATAGTAATTAACGTGGCCGGGACTTGTGCAGCAGCAGGATCAGCCATATACCGGCTGTATCCTGCGCCCAAATCTCCCGGTGCCGATTTCACATGTATGCCAGGCCCAGCAGTTGTGGTGCCACTGTGGTGCCAACAGTCACAGCCTGACACTGGGGATGGGGGGGCGGGGACTGGGCTACCAGGGAATAGAGTTGGGGCGAACGGTTCGCCTGCGAACGGTTCCATGCGAACTTCCGTAGTTCGCGTCCCGCAGGCGAACCTTTGCGGAAGTTCGGTTCGCCCCATAATGCACCATGGAGGGTCAACTTTGACCCTCTACATCACAGTCAGCAGGCCCAGTGTAGCCAATTAGGCTACACTAGCCCCTGGAGCCACTCCCCCCCTACTAAAAGGCAGGCAGCGGCGACCATTACGGTCACTCGTGTGCCTGCATTAGTGAGAGTAGGGCGAGCTGCTGCACACTCTCTCTCATAGAGAAAGATTAGTTAGGCTTAGCTTGTCCCTGGCTGCATACCTGTTCTGTGAACCCACCACTGCATACCTGTTCTGTGAACCCACCACTGCATACCTGTTCAGTGAACTCACCACTGCATACCTGTTCTGTGAACCCACCACTGCATACCTGTTCAGTGAACCCACCACTGCATACCTGTTCTGTGAACCCACCACTGCATACCTGTACTGTGAACCCACCACTGCATACCTGTTCAGTGAACCCACCACTGCATACCTGTTCTGTGAACCCACCACTGCATACCTGTTCTGTGAACCCACCACTGCATACCTGTACTGTGAACCCACCACTGCATACCTGTTCTGTGAACCCACCACTGCATACCTGTTCAGTGAACCTGCCACTGCATACCTGTACTGTTCAGTGAACCCGCCACTGTATACCTGTTCTGTTCAGTGAACCCGCCACTGCATACCTGTTCTGTTCAGTGAACCCGCCACTGCATACCTGTTCTGTTCAGTGAACCCGCCACTGCATACCTGTTCTGTTCAGTGAACCCGCCACTGCATACCTGTTCTGTTCAGTGAACCCGCCACTGCATACCTGTTCTGTTCAGTGAACAGTTTGGTGTGTCAGTGTGAAGCAGTACCTTAATTACACTACCTGATTGATGTATACACATGCAAGATGTTTTAAAGCACTTTAGGCCTGTCATTTAGCATTCAATATGATTTCTGCCCTTAAAACGCTGCTTTGCGTCAAATCCAGATTTTTCCCGGGGACTTTTGGCGTGTATCCCACTCTGCCATGCCCCCCTCCAGGTGTTAGACCCCTTGAAACATCTTTTCCATCACTTTTGTGGCCAGCATAAATTTTTTTTTTCAAAGTTCGCATCCCCATTGAAGTCTATTGCGGTTCGCGAACTTTAACGCGAACCGAACCTTCCGCGGAAGTTCGCGAACCCGGTTCGCGAACCTAAAATCGGAGGTTCGGCCCAACTCTAGCAGGGAATATGGTGTGGGCATTATTTTTTGTATTAAAGTAGAGGCAGCTTCATCCAACATTTTGCTAGGCAGGCCTGCTTACACCACCTCTAATGCTAGGTACACACTGTGCAATTTTCTGACAGATTTACAACATCTGAAATCAGATCGGACGTGTTGGAAATAATCAATCTGACAGTAAATCTGTTAGAAAATTGCATCGTGGGTATCTAGCATTAGATTATGTATATTTGGTGCCACCCACAACTACGCCCACATTATGTTGCACGGCTATGCCCATTTTTTTTAGCGCTAAGCGCTTACCATGCTGCATGAATGGGTGTCAGTAAAAAAAAGTTATTCGCCAGTAAATTTTGAGAAGTTTGTCAGTAAAAAAAATAATTTGATAGGTTGGCAACACTGCACTATGGCTATACATGTCATATGAGCCTCTGTAATGGCTTCTGCAGGTTAGGGTTATCTCCTGAAGTTGATTGGTTTCAGCAATTTGTTTTTGTGTTTCTCAGCATGATAAGCACATGTCGCCTGAAGAGTGGCAGTTGGTGGTGGCGGGGTTTGTGTCAGGTCTTCTGGGCCTATAGGCTCTAGATATGTAAATTCTGCCCAGTGTGTTATTAGTAGGGAGCGCCAAAGATTGCTTGATTATCTGGTTGTAAATGGTTTTATGCATTGTTTTTTAATCATTTGATGGAATAAAGTTTATGAATGTATACTTAACATGTGGTGCAATTCTTATGCCAAATTGCTTACCTGGTTAGGGCTGGTTCACACTGGGCACTTTTTCAGCACTTTTGTGATTGCCGGCGATCAGAAAGCGCTGCTACTAATGTATCCCTATGGATACATTCACACTGCAATGTTTGCGATTTTGATCAATCGCAAATGCGCTGCATGTAGAGTCTTTGGGGCAATTGTGCTGTTATTCTCATTCTATTGACGGGAATCACAAGGGCAAATTGCGCTTAAATCGCAAGATTTTGCTGACAAATCGCAATCGCAGACCAGAATGCGGTCACCAGGAAGCACGGGCAAGCGCCCAATGTGAACCGGCCCTCAGTTTCTGTGTGTCATTATTGTTATTTGCTCACATGAGAGTTATGATACAGTTATATTTATCTCTGAAATAATCCCTTATAAAGTCCCTGTGACCCCATTCTGTGCAGTTTATTAAATATTAAATACATTTGCCCTTGGCCATCTGGGACTCCCTGATTGGTGTAGCTGTTGCTATGGACACCATTGTGACATAGCCATGCTAGGGATAGTAGTCTCCATGCTGGGGCTGCACTGCTCACTTCCTGCTGTGACTTGGAGGTGAGCAGCTGCTTTTTAGGGATGCGTTTGATGGGGCTTATTATCTCTATATATGGGTAGGGTACCCGCGGGTTACCCAAAATGCGGGTCGGGTGCAGGTACCCAAATTGATTTGAGCTGCGGGTCGGGTCGTGGGTTGCAAGCTGTGGGTCGGGTTGCGGGTAGTCAAAGCAAGCAAAGACAATTTTATATCTTTTGCCTTCACAAAATCTGCGATGAATGCTGGGACCACAATACTTTCTTGCTGACTATTTTGCTGCTTCTCATTTTTAAAGAGAACCCGAGGTGGGTTTTAAAAATGCTATTAGGACACAAAGGCTGGTTCTGCATACTATCACCAGCCTCTGTGTCTGTACTGTGTCCCCCCTGCGCTCTGCTGTCCCCCAGAAGAAAAATCGCCGTCTTAGCTACATGCAGCTTGTCGCTAGCAGGCTGTTTACCTTTATGCTGCCTGTCACTGCCACTCCCCCGCCTCCTCTATATTGTGGCTCAGCGCAACAGGTAGCATACAATCCTATTGGACAGTTGTGTGGTGTATGGATATCGCAGCAGCCGCTAGTAAGTCACATAACTTTCCTGCTTCAAAGATTAGAAAGAGCAATACAGTACCTCCTTGCGCGCTGGTTGATACTTAGCTTCTCTCAAATGCCTTTGATCTTGATGTAATGGCGTTTCTCCATGTGTTTGGCGGCAGGCTCAAATTGCAGTTTCCCTCGCTGGCTGTCCTGGATTTCTTCGCTGGCATTCCCCTCCTCACAGAGTGCACTGGGCTCTGCACACACAGCGCCTGGAAGCATTGAGTGCGCCTCTACAGGCTGGTCGGGTGAGGAACTACGGTGACACGCAAGGAGAAACCGGAAGCAGGAAGCCGGGTGTCAGCTGACCCAAGACGCGACGTCAGCTGACCGGAGAGTGCGGTGGTCTGTTTTGCTGTAACGTTTGGGCTGAGTAACACTCGCCCGGGACCAGGAGATCGGGATTACACCAAGATCAAAGGCATTTGAGAGAAGCTAAGTATCAACCAGCGCGCAAGGAGGTACTGTATTGCTCTTTCTAATCTTTGAAGCGGGAAACGTATGTGACTTACTAGCGGCTGCTGCGATATCCATACACCACACAACTGTCCAATAGGATTGTATGCTACCTGTTGCGCTGAGATGCATTCTTGTTTAAATCTTTCACCCATTGGGGCTTGGAACCTGCCCCCATCTTCTAGCAGCAACCAGATTCACTTATTGCGCTGTTCTTTCTGTACTCATATATTGCGGCTCCCCACCTGCATCCCTTCTCTCCCCGCCTCTGTAAGCTGATTGGAGGGATGGGACACAGGCGGGGAGCGGCGCTATAGAGGAGGCGCAGGAGCAGGGGTGACATGCAGCACAAAGGTAAACAGCCTGCTGGCGACAAGGTGCATGTCGCTAGCATGGCTTTCTTTTTTTCTGGGGGACAGCAGAGCGCAGGGGGAGCCTGGGGGGACACACTACAGACACAGAGGCTGGTGACAGTATGCAGAACCAGCCTCTGTGTCCTAATAGCATTCTTAAAACCCACCTCGGGTTCTCTTTAATGCCAGCAGACTCCTTCCTGCTCTCAAGCTGAGACCTTTCCTCCCCCATACTAGTGCATATAACTGGGAACATGCCAGTGTGAGATTGCTGATGTGTTTTTCACAGAAATCACTGGACATGCTCTGTTAGAGGAAAAGGTGTGATAGGAGAGCTCTGTCTGTAGTGACTGGGGATATTTGTTAGGACAAGAGCTAGAGGATGTTCTGGCAAAAAAAAAACTATAAGCTCTTTTTGAAAAAAATGTTTCCCTCTTGTAGTCACTGAAAAAACTCAGGTGTTAGACCACTTGAAACATCTTTTCCCTCACTTTTGTGGCCAGCATAAATGTTTCTTGTTTTCAAAGTTCGCCTCCCCGTTGAAGTCTATTGTGGTTCGCAAAAGTTTGTGCAAACCGAACTTTTGCGGAAGTTCGCGTTCGAGGTTCGCGAAGCGAAAATCGGAGGTTTGAGCAATCTCTACTGTGCAGTTATACTTTATCTGTCATGCTGAGTGTCCGTGCCCTATTTCCACATTCCGGCCCAACGTGACTACTGGCACATTGTATGTAGGACGTGAGTGTGACAACATACACACGCTCCACATGGCATAACACTGGCAACCACGTGGGGGCATACAGGCGGAAGTACGAGGGCACGCACAGGCGGCGGCAGGTAAAGTATAACTGTACAAACACTGGGGGTGGGGGGAACATTTCATTTATTTATTTAAGTATTTATATAGAGCCGACATATTATGCAGCGCTGTACAGAGTATATTGTCTTGTCACTAACTGTCCCTCAGAGGGGCTCACAATCTAATCTCTCTCATACAGTGGCTTGCAAAAGTATTCGGTCCCCTTGATGTTTTCCACATTTTGTTATATTACTGCCACAAACATGAATCGATTTTATTGTAATTCCACGTGAAAGACCAATACAAAGTGGTGTACACGTGAGAAATGGAACGAAAATCATACATGATTCCAAACATTTTTTACAAATAAATAACTGCAAAGTGGGGTGTGTGTAATTATTTGGCCCCCTTGAGTCAGTACTTTGTAGAACCACCTTTTGCTGCAATTACAGCTGCCAGTCTTTTGGGGTATGTCTCTACCAGCTTTGCACATCTAGAGACTGAAACCCTTGCCCATTCTTCTTTGCAAAACAGCTCCACCTCAGTCAGATTAGATGGACAGCGTTTGTGAACAGCAGTTTTCAGATCTTGCCACCGATTCTCGATTGGATTTAGATCTGGACTTTGACTGGGCCATTCTAACACATGGATATGTTTTGTTTTAAACCATTCCATTGTTGCCCTGGCTTTATGTTTAGGGTTGTTGTCCTAATGGAAGGTGAACCTCCGCCCCAGTCTCAAGACTTTTGCAAACTCCAAGAGGTTTTCTTCCAAGATTGCCCTGTGTTTGGCTCCATCCATCTTCCCATCAACTCTGACCAGCTTCCCTGTCCCTGCTGAAGAGAAGCACCCCCAGAGCATGATGCTGCCACCACCATATTTGACAGTGGAGATGGTGCGTTCTGAGTGATGTGCAGTATTAGTTTTCCGTCACACATAGCTTTTTGCATTTTGGCCAAAACGTTCTATTTTGGTCTCATCTGATCAGAGCACCTTCTTCCACATGTTTGCTGTGTCCCCCACTAGTGATGTCGCGAACCTCCGATTTTCGGTTCGCGAACCTTCGCGGAAGGTTCGGTTCGCGGAAAAGTTCGCGAACCGCAATAGACTTCAATAGGGAGGCAAACTTTGAAAAATAGAAAAAATTATGCTGGCCACAAAGTGATGGAAAACATGTTTCAAGGGGTCTAACACCTGGAGGGGGGCATGGCGGAGTGGGATACATGCCCAAAATCTCGGGGAAAAATCTGGATTTGACGCAAAGCAGCGTTTTAAGGGCAGAAATCACATTGAATGCTAAATTGCAGGCCTAAAGTGCTTTCAAACATCTTGCATGTGTATACATCAATCAGGGAGTGTAATTAGAGTACTGCTTCACACTGACACACCAAACTCACTGTGTAACGCACCGCAAACAGCTGTTTGTGTAGTGATGGCCGTGCTGGACTGATTCGCACCATGGCCAGAGTGCAGGCCGTGGCAGTTTTCCAGCCCATATGGTCGCCGGGCTGTGGTAGCTCAATGATAGAACAACAGTGACTGTCCAGCTGATCAAATTTGGTCTGTCCACAATGAAGCAACGACCTTATTATCTTATTGTATGTAGGTAGGCATAGGTAGGAGCCCCAAAATAGGTAGGTAGGCATAGGTAGGTTCCTCAGTAGTTAGCTAGGCATAGGTAGGAGACCCAGTATAGGTAGGTAGGCATAGGTAGGTGTCCCAGTAGTTAGCTAGGCATAGGTAGGAGTCCCAGTATAGGTAGGTAGGCATAGGTAGGTGCCTCATTAGTTAGCTAGGCATAGGTAGGAGACCCGGTATAGGTAGGTAGGCATAGGTAGGAGTCACAGTATAGGTAGGTAGGCATTGGTAGGAGTCCCAGTATGGGTAGGTAGGCATAGGTAGGTGTCCCAGTAGTTAGCTAGGCATAGGTAGGAGACCGAGTATAGGTAGGTAGGCATAGGTAGGTGCCTCAGTAGTTAGCTAGGCATAGGTAGGAGACCCAGTATAGGTAGGTAGGCATAGGTAGGTGTCCCAGTAGTTAGCTAGGCATAGGTAGGAGACCAAGTATAGGTAGGTAGGCATCCCAGTAGTTAGCTAGGCATAGGTAGGAGTCCCAGTATAAGTAGGTAGGCATAGGTAGGAGTCCCAGTATAGGTAGGTAGGCATAGGTAGGTGTCCCAGTAGTTAGCTAGGCATAGGTAGGAGACCCAGTATAGGTAGGTAGGCATCCCAGTAGTTAGCTAGGCATAGGTAGGAGTCCCAGTATAAGTAGGTAGGCATAGGTAGGAGTCCCAGTATAGGTAGGTAGGCATAGGTAGGTGCCTCAGCAGTTAGCTAGGCATAGGTAGGAGACCCAGTATAGGTAGGTAGGCATAGGTAGGTGTCCCAGTGGTTAGCTAGGCATAGGTAGGAGTCCCAGTATAGGTAGGTAGGCATAGGTAAGTGCCTCATTAGTTAGCTAGGCATAGGTAGGAGTCCCAGTATAGGTAGGTAGGCATAGGTAGGAGTCCCAGTATAGGTAGGTAGGCATTGGTAGGAGTCCCAGTATAGGTAGGTAGGCATAGGTAGGTGCCTCAGTAGTTAGCTAGGCATAGGTAGGAGACCCAGTATAGGTAGGTGGGCATAGGTAGGAGACCCAGTATAAGTAGGTAGGCATAGGTAGGTGTCCCAGTAGTTAGCTAGGCATAGGTAGGAGTCCCAGTATAGGTAGGTAGGCATAGGTAAGTGCCTCATTAGTTAGCTAGGCATAGGTAGGAGACCCAGTATAGGTAGGTAGGCATAGGTAGGTGTCCCAGTAGTTAGCTAGGCATAGGTAGGAGTCCAAGTATAGGTAGGTAGGCATAGGTAGGTGCCTCATTAGTTAGCTAGGCATAGGTAGGAGACCCAGTATAGGTAGGTAGGCATAGGTAGGTGTCCCAGTAGTTAGCTAGGCATAGGTAGGAGTCCAAGTATAGGTAGGTAGGCATAGGTAGGTGCCTCATTAGTTAGCTAGGTATAGGTAGGAGACCAAGTATAGGTAGGTAGGCATAGGTAGGAGTCCCAGTATAGGTAGGTAGGCATTGGTAGGAGTTCCAGTATAGGTAGGTAGGCATAGGTAGGTGCCTCAGTAGTTAGCTAGGCATAGGTAGGAGACCCAGTATAGGTAGGTGGGCATAGGTAGGAGACCCAGTATAAGTAGGTAGGCATAGGTAGGTCCCCTAGTATAGGTAGGTGTCCCCGTATAGGTAAGTAGGTGCCCCCGTTGTTAGGTAGGCATAGGTAGGTGTCCCAGTATAGATAGTTAGGCAGGGCCTGGCTGGCACAGTAATAACAATTACCAAGGTCCAGCTGCAACAGATAGGGCTGTATAATGCAGTGTCAGTGAGCAACACACACACACAAAAAACACATCAGGAAAATATTAGCTCTCAAAAGAGCTGTTAATGGGTGCTATTTTAGCAATAACAATCAGCCAGGAGCAAGCCAAGAGCCTAACTAATCTTTCCCTAGGAGAAAAAATCTGCAGCAGCTCTCCCTAGTCTGTCTATTTGCAGCAGGCACACGAGTGAGTGTCATGGCCAGCGAGCCTGCCTTATATAAGGGGGGGGCTCCAGGGCTTAGTGTAGCCTGAATGGCTACAATGTGCCTGCTGACTGTGATGCAGAGGGTCAAAGTTGACCCTCATAGTGCATTATGGGGCAAATCGAACTTCCGCCCAAGTTCGCCTGATCCAGGCGAACGCGAACCACCAAAGTTCGCCTGGAACCATTCGCCGGCGAACCGTTCGCTACATCTCTATCCCCCACATGGCTTGTGGCAGAATGCAAACGGGACTTCTTATGCTTTTCTGTTAACAGTGGCTTTCTTCTTGCCACTCTTCCATAAAGGCCAACTTTGTGCAGTGCATGACTAATAGTTGTCCTATGGACAGATTCCCCCACCTGAGCTGTAGATCTCTGCAGCTCGTCCAGAGTCACCATGGGCCTCTTGACTGCATTTTTGATCAGCACTCTCCTTGTTCGGCCTGTGAGTTTAGGTGGATGGCCTTGTCTTGGTAAGTTTACAGTTGTTCCATACTCCTTCCATTTCTGAATGATAACTTGAACAGTGCTCCGTGGGATGTTCAAGGCTTTGGAAATCTTTTTGTAGCCTAAGCCTGCTTTAAATTTCTCAATAACTTTATCCCTGACCTGTCTGGAGTGTTCTTTGGACTTCATGGTGTTGTTGCTCCCAAGATTCTCTTAGACAACCTCTGAGGGCGTCACAGAGCAGCTGTATTTGTACTGACATTAGATTAAACACAGGTGCACTCCATTTAGTCATTAGCACTCATCAGGCAATGTCTATGGGCAACTGGCTGCACTCAGACCAAAGGGGGCTGAATAATTACGCACACCCCACTTTGCAGTTATTTATTTGTAAAAAAAAAATGTTTGGAATCATGTATGATTTTAGTTCCACTTCTCATGTGTACACCACTTTGTATTGGTCTTTCAAGTGGAATTCCAATAAAATTGATTCATCTTTATGGCATTAATAAAATGTGGAAAACTTGAAGGGGGCTGAATACTTTTGCAAGCCCCTGTATGTCTATGTATGGATCTTGTAGTGTATGTATCATAGTCTAGTGCCAAATTAGGGGCAAGACAATTAACTTATATGTATGTTTTTAGGGATGTGGGAGGAAACTGGAGTGCCCGGAGCAAACCCACACGGGGGGAACATACAAACTCCTTGTCAGTGGCATAGCTAAGAAGCTGTGAGCCCCAGTGCAAGTTTAGCATTGGGGCCCCCAAGCATGCTATAGATAACAATTGATAGAACAACACAAAACCAATCAAGGACAACCACATTGTCAGAGGTACAAGAAGGAAGTAGAAGGATGCAGAGAGGCACACTTTTCCTCGTTTACTTCGGGTGCATAACCTCGGATGCTAAGCAACATCCCAGCCAGAGCTGGGACAAGGTCCTTCAGCACCCAAGGCTGAGACACCAAAGTGCGCCCCTCCATCCCTCCCCCCCAGCCGTCACACACTGATTGCTGCTAGACTAAGAGGCGCCCCAGGGCCCCCAACCTCCCTAATACCTTAATCTCTAGTTATCTGACTTGCAATCACTGCCATGTATCCCCTTTTCCTATTTCTTTCTGCTTCAAACACAATTGGGAATGACAACTGAATGAATTGTGCGCCCCCTCCTACACTGCGCCCTGAGGCTGGAGCCTCTCCAGCCTCTGCCTCGGCCCGGCCCTGATCCCAGCTGAATCCAAGTAGTAGAAAAGATCGGTTAGCACACCAGCTTCTCAATGAGCAGAGTTTATTCTCAAATCACATGTCAACACTACGGTTAACAATTGTTTCGGGGCCACTCAGGGTCCCCTTCTTCAGAACCTTCTTTTTTTTGTCTGCCCTGTTCTGAAGAAGGGGACCCTGAGTGGCCCCGAAACAATTGTTAACCGTAGTGTTGACATGTGATTTGAGAATAAGTAATTGATATGCAGTGTTGCGCCTTATGGATATTGCAGCTGCTCAGCCTAGAATGGAGTTATCCCAGACCCCTAAAAATTAGATCAATTAATAAATGGTACTAGGTTGGCGCTCAGGACAATTTTGCAAATGAATTTAATAAACACTGAATAATAAAACAGTAAATCTGAACATGTGTATCCTTTCACACAAATAGTAGCACCATACACACACAAAACCACATCCATTGCCCTGCTGCAGCAGAAAAATCTAAAAAATATAAATCTAAAAAATCTAAAAAGATTAAAAAATGCAAAATTCAAATGTTGAGAAAGTGACAGAGAGAGTTGAACTATTTGTCACAATAGCAAGTGATGTTATAGTATCCTTTTCGTTGGTTAGCTCTTATACTAATCCAATGCCAGAATTAAAGTTCGTCAAACAGTGGTGGTCGCAATGTTTGTTTAGTGTCTGTAAACATTCAGATTGTCTCACATATAGATGATAGGAAAAGGATGTAGAAACTCACAACCTCCGTAGGTATTCCAGCGTGGTGCGTTGGAGCCGCTCGATCCTGTCAGCCCCGGCCGGCGGCTAGATAGGAGAGACTGGAGTCTGTTGCTTGATGATTGTAGCTGCAGAATCGGGTAAACTTACCCGGCTCCAACGTGGTAGTAACGATCAGTTTCCGTGATGTCTTGCTGTAATCCCGTGCACACTCGGGGCCCGCTGTGTACACTGAACAGACCTCCTTCCGCGATAGTGCTAGTGACGTCACTGCAGCTTAGCCAATCGCTGACGCGTTTCGGAAGGTACGCCTTCCTTTCTCAAAGCTGACTGCGGACAAGAGATCCATGCTTTTATTAGGCTGTGAGGTCACATCCCTTTAGGAAAATGCGTAAAGTTCAAGGTCTTTATTCAAACCCAGTGAGATCAAGGTGTTTAGATTATAAATCCAATACGTTTCATGTCTAGACATTTCAAGTATGAAGTCTCCTCCCCTCCAAGATCGTCTCACCTCTTCAATTGCGCAGAAAACAGTGCCTCTAATTGAGCAATTGTGCTGTTGTTTAAAATGCTCTGAAAGTGGATGTTTCATATTACCTTTGAGAATATTGTTGCAATGTTCTGCCAATCGCTCTTTTAGTGGGCGTTTGGTCCTGCCCACATATTGTTTGTGACATGGACACATGATTACATATATAACTCCTCTGGTGTCACAGTTCATAACTCCCCTAATCTTAAAACTATTACTATCTGCAGTGGATGTAATTTCATTCACTCTCCCAACTGGCATTCTTGTCTCCCTACACATTCTACAAAAACCACAATTTTTAAAATAACATATCTTCCTTTCTTGTCTCTTTTCTCTAACTGTAGGAGCTATAATACTTCCTAAATTCCTAGATCTTTTCAGGATCAGCCCAGGATTGTCAGTTAATATAGAACTCAATAAGTGATCCTCTTTCAGAATGTCCCAATGTTTTTTTTATAATATTCTGTACTTTCTTACTCTGTGAGGAATGATTCAGTATTAATTTGGGCTGTTCTTCAAAATTATTCCCTTCCTTAATCTTTTCTCTCAGCAGATCTTCTCTAACAGTATGTAAGGCATGTTCTCTAGCATTACTGACGTTTTCAGTCGGATATCCTTTTTCTTCAAATCTCAATTGCATCCTATCAGCTTCTTCCTCAAAGTCCTTGAGATTGGTACAGTTCCTCCTTAATCGGAGGTTGTGAGTTTCTACATCCTTTTCCTATCATCTATATGTGAGACAATCTGAATGTTTACAGACACTAAACAAACATTGCGACCACCACTGTTTGACGAACTTTAATTCTGGCATTGGATTAGTATCAGAATCAGAATCAGAATCAACTTTATTCGCCAAGTGCGGCAGGAGCCGCACCCGGAATTTTTTGTGGACACACGGCAATTGGCATAAAAAGCATCAAAAACAATTGGCATAAAAAGCAACATCAACATGGTACAGATAATGGCTACATAGACACAACCGCAGTTTGACAGACAGTGACAGCAATTGGCAAACAACACATGGTACAGATTCTTAGCTACAGAGACGCCCAGACGTCAGTTTAACAGACAGCAGCAGTTCATAGTTCAGGTTGGCAGGACTATCTTATGCAAAGCAGACATACTGTACGGTGACATGTGGTACTGCGTGGCCAGCTGGTGACAGTTCCTTCTGTGCGCGTTTTCCGCAGGGGGGTGGCTGAGGGAGATTAGGGGGTGTCAGTTGGGAGAGTGCATGAATTAAGTAGAGCAACCGCTTGGGGAAAGAAGGTGTTTTTATGCCTCGTGGTTTTGGTGAGAATGGTCCTATAACGGCGACCTAGAGGAAGGGGGACGAAGAAGCGACTGCCCGGGTGGGAGGGGTCCTGAATGATCCTGTTTGCCCTGGACCTCATTCTAGATGACTGCAGGATGTCCAGGGGCGGCAGGGGTGACCCGATGATCTTCTCAGCAGCACTGATTACCCTTTGGAGTTTGTGTTTGTCCCTTGCATTAGCCCCGGAGTACCAGACAATGATGGAGGAGCACAGGATAGACTCGATAGTGGCAGTATTAGTATTAGTAGTAGTATAAGTATAAGTAGTATAAGAGCTAACCAACGAAAAGGATACTATAACATCACTTGCTATTGTGACAAATAGTTCAACTCTCTCTGTCACTTTCTCAACATTTGAATTTTGCATTTTTTAATCTTTTTAGATTTTTTAGATTTATATTTTTTAGATTTTTCTGCTGCAGCAGGGCAGTGGATGTGGTTTTGTGTGTGTATGGTGCTACTATTTGTGTGAAAGGATACACATGTTCAGATTTACTGTTTTATTATTCAGTGTTTATTAAATTCATTTGCAAAATTGTCCTGAGCGCCAACCTAGTACCATTTATTAATTGATTTGAGAATAAACTCTGCTCATTGAGAAGCTGGTGTGCTAACCGATCTTTTCTACTACTTAGAGGTACAAGAAGGGGATGGGAAACTGTGTGTTAATGATCACTACCATTCAAATCAACTATAGAAGTCAATATTATCAGCACAGAACTGATAACGAGCTAATACTGTGTTTGAGGGATGGGCCCTGTTGGGTCCCCTCTAGCCCAAGGGCCCTGATGTGGTGGCTACCTCTGCACCCTGTATTGCTACACCACTGCTCCTTGTAGATGTTGACCTGGCTGGGATTCAAACCAGGGACCCAGTGCTGCAAGGCAAGAGCACTAACCACTACGCCACCGTACTGCCCAATTATAGCATCAGACAATCATCTGCAGATCTGAAGATCCATCCTAGTGGATCTGATCTGCAGATAAATGTCTGTTAAACAAGGTGTGTATGAGATCTGCAGATATCAACGACTATGAATGCAATTTGCAGGATCTGATCTTCTGCATGTGTACAGCATCTTTGTGTGCAGTATCTTGCAAAGATTTCTGTCTGATGGGGAGTTCAGCTCAATAGAATAGACTGTGTAGATATGCTCTCATGCTACATGAAGGTGGTAAATTTGGCCAGTGATTGGCCAATCAAAATTGCATATGTGTATGCACCCTTACCCTGCTGGCTGTATTGATCTGTCCCACATGAAGGAGGCTGCAATGTGCTGCTCGAAGCCTGGGCTCGCCATGTAGTGTGTGCCCTCCCTGGGCCTGAAAGAGGCCGTCCAGCGCCGAGCACACGGCTATCCACCTACCTCTCCAGCCTGCAACACTCCCGGCCCGGACAGCTGCCCCTCCTGCGTCTTCCCCACAGACGCGTATCTGGAGGGATGCAGGCATGACACGTGCCCCAGGCGACCTCCCTCTTCAATCATCAGGGGGGCGCAGTGCTGCTGACAGCATTCCTGAGTCTAAGGGAGTAACAATCATCCAGCAGCCTGCCCGTCTCAGCCTTTGTCTTATATCTACATTACAAGCTATTGAGAGGTGAGCTCCGAAGTTTTCCCTCACTCCCTACCATGTCTCAGTCCTCCGAGATAGCAGCAGATGCTCCTGGGTCTGGAGGTTACAAGATCTCACATCCATTCAGCTCTGTCATTCACACATTCCTCAGCCTTATCTCAGTGTGCTGTTTACTTACTTTTATTTATGACACTCTCTGCACTTTAACCATTATGCTGCTGGCATCTCTGTGGCCAGATTTAACAACTTCTATCTTGTACAGTGTACCTCAGTTTTTAAAATGCATTATATTTCTAGCTCAGTACCTATCTACTGATATTTAATAGGTTGTCAGCCTTTTATTATAATTGTCACTGCAAATGTTTCATTGCTTTCATTCATGTGAGAGTGGTGGCTGCCATATTTATTTCCTTTTAAACAATACTGGTTGCATGGAAATCCTGCTGATCCTTCTGGTCACTAGGGTCTAAATCACACACCTGAAACATGCATGCAGCTAATCTTGTCAGATGTGTTATAGACATTTGATCTGCATGCTTGTTCAGGGTCTATGGCTAAGGCAGGGATCACACTTGTTTTTCAGTTTTCAACTCAGCTTTTTCTGCGCACATTTTCTGCACACCAAGTGTGTTTCTATGCAGAAAAATGTGTGCTTCTTTCACAACAGTTAATGTAATTGATACAGAAAACTGACAAAATGAGCAGAATTATCATGCAGAATGTCAGTTTTTTTTTCTGTGCAAGAAAAACACATTAAGTGTGAGCTAGCCCCTTGATTAACATGAGTTTTCAGTTCTTCTGTGCAGAAAACGCGTATGAAAACAGTCAAGTATGTTCCCTGCCTAAAGTATTAGAGGCAGAGGATCAGAAGGATAGCCTCATTTATTTCATAGTGACTGTTACATTCTGGTATTTGTGTGTGTGTGTGTGTGTGTGTGTGTGTTCTGAAGGGACGGATCTAGGGGGGGGGGGGGCAGGCGAGTCTCTTGCCCCAGGCGCAGTTTGTTGAATTCTTAAAAAGGCAGCAAAATTTGTATGGGGAATGGCAGTTTAGGCGCCAAAACCTGACCTTTAGGTGCCAAAACCTGACATTTAGGCGCCAAAACCTGACCTTTAGGTGCCAAAACCTGACCTTGCCCCAGGCGCAACTTGTTCTAGATCCGTCCCTGTTCTGAATGCATGATGGCTTTACCCTGTCCAAAAAGGTTAGACAGGATGCTGTTGATTGTAGGTGTGTGTGGGGGGGGAGGGGGGGCGCAATTTTAGTATTTGCCATGGGCGATGTCTTGCCTAGATACGCCACTGCTTCCCCACCCACATCCTCTGCGGGACACCAGTGCACCTGTCTGAGCAAACTCAGGGTGACCTCACCGACAGCCACAGCCCGGTACATGAGCAGCAGCCCCACAGAGACATATGAGTTGGTGTGTGTATTGCCTGTGTTGCCCTCTCTCTCCTGTGTGTGTGTGTGTGTGTGTGTGTGTGTCTCTATCCTGTGTGTGCGTGTGTTGTACTGCCATGTGTGTACTGCTTGTGAGTGTACTGCCTGCCCTCTCTCCTGTGTTGTACTGCCATGTGTGTACTGCTTGTGAGTGTACTGCCTGCCCTCTCTCCTGTATGTGCGTGTGTTGTACTGCCATGTGTGTACTGTTTGTGAGTGTACTGCCTGCCCTCTATCCTGTGTTTTCTTGTGTTGTACTGCCATGTGTGTACTGCTTGTAAGTGTACTGCCTGCCCACTCTCCTGTGTGTGTGTGTGTGTTGTACTGCCATGTGTGTACTGCCATGTGTGTACTGATTGTGAGTGTACTGCCTGCCCACTCTCGTGTGTGTGTGTGTGTGTGTGTGTGTGTGTGTGTGTGTGTGCCTGTGTGTGTGTGTGTGTGCCGTGTGTGTACTGCCTGCCCTCTATCCTGTGTTTTCTTGTGTTGTACTGCCATGTGTGTACTGCTTGTGAGTGTACTGCCTGCCCTCTCTCCTGTGTGTGTGTGTGTTGTACTGCCATGTGTATACTGCTTGTGAGTGTACTGCCTGCCCTCTCTCCTGTGTGTGCGTGTGTTGTACTGCCATGTGAGTACTGCTTGTGAGTGTACTGCCTGCCCTCTCTCCTGTGTGTGCGTGTGTTGTACTGCCATGTGAGTACTGCTTGTGAGTGTACTGCCTGCCCTCTCTCATGTGTGTGTGTGTGTGTGTGTGTGTGTGTGTGTGTGTGTGTGTGTGTGTTGTACTGCCATGTGTGTACTGCTTGTGAGTGTACTGCCTGCCCTCTCTCCTGTGTGCGCGTGTGCTGTACTGCCATGTGTATACTGCTTGTGAGTGTACTGCCTGCCCTCTCTCCTGTGTGTGCGTGTGTTGTACTGCCATGTGAGTACTGCTTGTGAGTGTACTGCCTGCCCTCTCTCCTGTGTGTGCGTGTGCTGTACTGCCATGTGTATACTGCTTGTGAGTGTGCTTCCTGCCCTCTATCCTGTGTGTGTGTGTTGTACTGCCATGTGTGTACTGCTTGTGAGTGTACTGCCTGCCCTCTCTCCTGTGTGTGCGTGTGTGTGTTGTACTGCCATGTGTGAACTGCTTGTGAGTGTACTGCCTGCCCTCTCTCCTGTGTGTGCGTGTTCTGTACTGCCATGTGTATACTGCTTGTGAGTGTACTGCCTGCCCTCTCTCCTGTGTGTGCGTGTGTTGTACTGCCATGTGAGTACTGCTTGTGAGTGTACTGCCTGCCCTCTCTCGTGTGTGTGTGTGTGTGTGTGTGTGTGTGTGTGTGTGTGTGTGTGTGTGTGTGTGTGTGTTGTACTGCCATGTGTGAACTGCTTGTGAGTGTACTGCCTGCCCTCTATCCTGTGTGTGCGTGTGTTGTACTGCCATGTGTATACTGCTTGTGAGTGTACTGCCTGCCCTCTCTCCTGTGTGTGCGTGTGTTGTACTGCCATGTGAGTACTGCTTGTGAGTGTACTGCCTGCCCTCTCTCGTGTGTGTGTTGTACTGCCATGTGTGTACTGCTTGTGAGTGCACTGCCTGCCCTCTCTCCTGTGTGTGCGTGTGTTGTACTGCCATGTAAGTACTGCTAGTGAGTGTACTGCCTGCCCTCTCTCCTGTGTGTGCGTGTGTTGTACTGCCATGTGAGTACTGCTTGTGAGTGTACTGCCTGCCCTCTCTCGTGTGTCTGTGTGTGTGTGTTTTGTACTGCCATGTGTGTACTGCTAGTGAGTGTACAGCCTGCCCTCTCTCCTGTGTTGTACTGCCATGTGAGTACTGCCTGCCCTCTCGTGTGTGTGAGTGTGTGTACTGAATGCCCTCACACTTCAGATATCATCCTTCCCAGAACCTTCACTCCTCTCATGAGACCTCTTGGCATCCATCTTGATCATGTCCTCTTAAGCTACATACACACATCATACCAAAATTGGTTAAAATATAGTAAGACCAACGGTCGTTCGACAAAACTATGTGACCATGAACAACCAACTTCAATCCGCCGTTATACACATACGAATGACACAAGAAAGATGAAAATGTGATAGAAGGCGGAAATGACACAAATTAGCTAATTGGTTAAACAATCGATCTGCGTAGAAAAATCTTTGACTACAACCGACTGTCAGGAAGTGATGTTGAAAAATGCCCCAAGATGATTGAAGAAACGTAATAAATGTGCGGGTGGAGATGCTAAAGGCCAATACATGGGCCGCCTTGACCCTCAAGGCCCATTCACACCGAAGCGGTGCGGTATTTTTACCGCACCCCACTACCGTGCAATGAAAGTCTATACTTTCAAACTGCGACGTTACGACGTGACGGAAGTGATAAATTTGCCACATCCCTGACGCAGGTCAAAAACTACTTTAACGCTGCGGTGATGCGTAGAATTGCGGCGATCAGCGACGGCCCGGAATTTGTGTAAGTCTATGGCGACACCTGGATTTGTAAAAATTCTGTGCACTTCCGCATACCCAAAGCACTAAGTAACGGCAAGCGTGCGTCACACGCGCATCACTTCCTGTTTGGGCAGTGGCCAGACAGAAAACACTGCGCTGTGTTTTCACACTATCACTGTGTGAGAGTGGTATTCTAAACGTTTAACAATAAACCCTTTTAAAATGTAACTTTAACCATTTCTGCCGCTGGGATGCGAGCCTCACGCCCGCAGCGGCAGCTGCTACAGCCCAGGGACGCGCTAGTCACGTCTCTGCAGTTCGGGGTGCTGTGCGGAAGGATGCCCACGATCGCGATGTTGCCGGGAGAAGGGAGGATTGGCTGCAGGGGACAAAAGTCCCCTGAGCCAATCCATTCTCGTCCGCCGAGAACTAACACTGTTTTTGTTCAAAAACAGTTTTTATGTTTAAATAAAGCCGCCGAGCTTCCTCCCCGCGCTGATTTCCGCCGCCTATCGTTAGATTTATGAATGGGAATAAAGTTCCCATTCATTAATCTCCCTGCAGGCCACCGTGATCGCAGGCCTGCGTCACTTCCCTAGTTACAGTATAGCAACCTACAGCGTACTTATTTTACGCTAATAGGAAGCACTCAATGGGGACATCTTGTGGTCAAATTGTAGCATTACATCTACTGTTAACACTGCACTGACCTGGACAAATGGGCAAATAAAATGTGTGGATTTTAATTACGGTAGCATGTATTATTTGAAAACTATAATGGCAGAAAACTGAGAAATAATGATTTTTTCCATTTTTTTACTTATTATTCCCATTAAAATGCATTTAGAGAAAAATAATTCTTAACATAATGTACCACCCAAAGAAAGCCTAATTGGTGGCGGAAAAAACAAGGTATAGATCAGTTCTGTGTGATAAGTAGTGATAAGGTTATTGGGGAATAAAAGGGAGGAGCGCTGAAATATGAAAATTCCTCTCGTCCATAAGGTAAAAAATACCCGTGGGCTGAAATCGTTAAGGAACGTTCTTAGTACCATTTTTAGTACGAATGTACGAAAAAACCCGAGCCTGCTAAAAAATAATATATTGGCTTTATTCTGCACAACATAATAACACTATTTCTTGCCTAAATATTAAATAAATCAGCCCTGGCCATGTTAGTGAAGAGATTAACTGCCAAAGCATGTGACCTAACTGCCAGAGCATGCGACTTGGCATCATGACGTCAGAGCATGTGACCTGGCATGTGCCATCTTTGACAGTTGGTCGCTTCATGTTTACATTCTGCTGAGCCTGTGACCTGACTGCCAGAGCATGTGACCTGGCATTATGAAATGCAGAGCATGCGACCTGGCATCATGACGTCAGAGCATGTGACCTGGCATGTGCCATCTTTGACAGTTGGTCGCTTCATGTTTACATTCTGCTGAGCCTTGGAGGTGAGTGGCTGTTGATCTGGGATCTCTGATGGGTTATGGCTGCAAATTGATGGCATTTACATTTCAAAGTGTACCTGAATGTTTCTTTTTAATGAGAAATATGTGTATATACCCCTGTATTACATGATTAGCTCGATGTGTCCCCCCCTTCCACCGTCTGCTGTGTTCTGCCTGCTCCAGCGTCTCTCTCTCCCTCTCTCGGTAACACAGCTCTGCAGCTCGGATCCTCCTGGGGGGCGGGACCGCTGGAGGTAATCTTTACACAGAGAGGGAGAGGGAGAGAGAGAGGAATCAGTCCCGCCCCATGGCTCAGCCAGCCTACTGCAGCCCGGCCTTTGTCCTTCTCGTATCTCCCGCCCCTCCATCTAGCAGCCCTGCAGCCAATGAGGAGTCGCTAAGTACAGAGAGCAGCAGCCATCACTAATATGCCTGGATTTCCCTACTCTAATATGCTGGGGGCCATATCTCTGCAATTATTCCCCCTACACATCCCAAATTTTGAGGGTAAGGAGGGGACAGCCCGATATACATCTGTGCCAAATTGCAGCCCGCGAGCCCTGCTGGTTCCCGAGATAAGAGTATAAGAACCTACCTTGTGAACCAGCAGGGCTGGGGGGCTGATATTCTGCACATAGGCAAATCGGGGGGTCCCCTCCCTACCCTCAGACTTTGGGATGTACAGGGGAAATAACTGCTGAGATATTGGGGGTGGTTGGCACTGAGCATTTCATGTGTGTTAGTCAGTGGGGCAGCTCTGAGCAGCAGACACTACTGCAGCCAGGGACACAGTGATGATTGTGTGTTTAACATTAGCTGGACCAGCGCTGTGTCTGCTCTGCTGCATATTCATGCTTGCCAAAGTTTCTTCTCAGTCTTCTGTAAAGTGCAGCTGTTGCTATGACCAGTTGAGAGGTTAGTGGAAGCCTGCTATGCCCATTTTCTATGGGAGCTCAGTGAGTGTGTCGCTGGGCACTGTGTGTTGTCACATATGCTGTTACTGTAGTCCCACAACACTGTCACCCCTAACTTTACACTCCCTTCCTGACTGTAAGAGCATTATATATGTGTATGGGCCTCTTCCCTCCCTAGGGGCATTGTATATGTATTGGGAGGTTCCTCTCTCCATCCTATAGGTACAGTGACCAGATTTTTGTAGGCTCAACCTGGGACAGGGTGGCGCGCAAAACGTGCCGCGCCGAAAAATGGGGGGCTGCGCCGCGCCCAAAAATGTGGTGGCTGCGCGCGGACCGAAAATGGGCGTGGCCATAACATTCTGTGGGCAGAGCTAACGTAATGATGCAACAGCAAGGCATAAGAAAGCAGTGTTTACGCCATGATGTGGTCAAACGAGGATTCGCATCATGGGTGTGCAGAAACTGTGTGATGCTATTTAATAGTATACCATAACCCCAAAGCAGCAAACATAGCCAACTATGACCATTAAATCAGTGGCGTAGCTAAGGAGCTGTGGGCCCCGATGCAAGTTTTACATGGGGCCCCCCAAGCACTCTTTACATGACAATTGATACGGTGCACCAAAACCTGCCAATGGCAACTACAGTGTCACAGGTGCAAGAAGGGGTCGGGGAACAGTGTGTTAATGATAACCACTATTCAAAGTATCTATAGAAGTGATTATTATGAGCACAGGACCAATAGAGAGCTAATACTGTGGTTGAGGGAGGGACCTTCGGGGCCCCTCTGGCCCAAGGGCCCCGATGCGGTCGCTACCTCTGCACCCCCTATTGCTACGCCCCTGCATTAAATAATAAATGCAGCAACAGTTACCCCGGACACCACAAAATAAATGGGCAACATGTCAGCACAAAATAAACGTATTGCGGGCAACATGTCAGCACAAAATAAACATATTACGGGCAACATGTCAGCACAAAATAAACATATTGCGGGCAACATGTCAGCACAAAATAAACGTATTGCGGGCAACATGTCAGCACAAAATAAACATATTGCGGACAACATGCCGGCACAAAATAAACGCATTGCGGGCAACATATCGGCACAAAATAAAAGCATTGCGGGCAACATTTCAGCACAAAAATAAACGCATTGCGGGCAACATTTCAGCACAAAATAAACGCAATGGGGGCAAACATGTCAGTACAAATTAATCGCAATGGGGGCAAACATGTCAGTACAAAATAAACGCAATGGGGGCAAACATGTCAGTACAAAATAAACGCAATGGGGGCAACATTTCCGCACAAAATAAATGCATTGCGGGCAACATAACAGCACAAAATAAACGCAATGGGGGCAAACATGTCAGCACAAATTAAACGCAATGGGGCAAACATGTCAGCACAAAATAAACGCCAATGGGGGCAAACATGTCAGCACAAAATAAATGCAATGTGGGCACATTTCACCTGGAAAAAAAAAAGCATTTACTCACCTGAAATAAGTCCCCTCACCGTCACGCAACCGGCCTCTGGTGTGTGTGCAGCTCCCCGGGCTCACAGGCACTCAGGCAGAGCAGCGCTACGGTAAGATAGCGTCCGGAGGCGGAGCCCTGTACTGGAGACACAAATAGTCTCCAGTACAGGGCTCCGCCTCCGGACACCATCTTCCCGTAGCCCTACTCTGCCTG
This sequence comes from Hyperolius riggenbachi, assembly GCF_040937935.1. Taxonomy (NCBI): domain Eukaryota; kingdom Metazoa; phylum Chordata; class Amphibia; order Anura; family Hyperoliidae; genus Hyperolius; species Hyperolius riggenbachi. Next base: position 74,144,488 of record NC_090647.1, read on the forward strand.
TGCCTGCCGGAGGAGAACAATGCAGGCTGCTGGAGCGGGGCTGCGGGGAACGAACTAGCGGCTAGTTCATTCAGTACGGTGGCCAGAGTCCCGAAGTCGGGACGTCCCGCTGCTAAAAGTGGGATGTTTCCCCGGGACCTCATGCAGCCTGGGACAGTGCCCCCCGAAGGCGGGACGCGTCCCAGGTAAAGCGGGACGTATGGTCACCGTACTATAGGGGCAATATGTATGGGGTGACAGCACTGTCTACAGGGGGTCTTTCCCCTCCTTCCTGTAGGGCCATCATATATTGGGTGACAGCTCAGCAATGTTTATAGGGGGTCCCTCTCCTCAGTCTCCTAGAAGTGCATTATATACTGTAAGTGTTAGCCCACCCATCTTTTATTTACCGCTGCCTGCAACCTGCACTAGTGAGTGCCGGAGACATTTTGGACCCAGAGCAGCCCAGCAGACAGCCCCAACCTTGCCCTCGGCACAGGCAAGCAGCAGGTTGGAGCTTTTCAGTGCAGGAAGATTTGGGAGCAGCCGGCGCCACCATAGACTGTAATAGGAATTACAGGTATAGTGGCGCTCAGTGAGTAACGTCGGCGCCGTCAGAAGACGGAGCTGAAGTTGCTTTTAAAACACATTAGTTTGGCCTCCAGCAATAGCTGGAAGCCGAATTATATCATTCCCCACCATCCATGGCAGCCTGGAGGGGGAATAGTAATTAACGTGGCCGGGACTTGTGCAGCAGCAGGATCAGCCATATACCGGCTGTATCCTGCGCCCAAATCTCCCGGTGCCGATTTTACATGTATGCCTGCAGTTGTGGTGCCACTGTGGTGCCAACAGTCACAGCCTGACACTGGGGATGGGGGGGGGGGGGGGGGGGACTGGGCTACCAGGGAATATGGTGTGGGCATTCTTTTTTGTATTAAAGTAGAGGCAGCTTCATCCAACATTTGGCTAGGCAGGCCTGCTTTCATCACTGCTAATGCTAGGTACACACTGTGCAATTTTCTGACAGATTTACATTCCGCTCGATTATTTCCAACATGCCCAATCTGATTTCCAATCAATTTTCCATAGAAGTGAACAGAAAATCGATCAGAAATCAGATTGGACGTGTTGAAAATATCAATCTGACAGTAAATCTGTCAGAAAATTGCACCGTCATTCATGCGCAGATGCGCGCGCATCGGCACACGCAATTTCCTGCAATCCCTGCCCCAAGGACCTTACTCCGATCAGCGTTAGGCGGTCCTGGGGCTGCCGCCACATCCATGCCCGTTGGCTTGTTGCTGTCGGCAAGAGGTTAAAAAAAGAGAAAAAAAATCACTTACCTGAGGATTCTGCCAGTCCCCTGCAGCCGTCCTGTCCTGCACCAGTCCTCAACGATCCTCTGTTCCCCGCTGTGGGCCAGTTTGGTTCTCACCATCTTAAGTTGACAGCCACCGCTCCTGCGTGGCTCAGGCCATGCATATCCTTGTTTGCATTCCCGTCCACCATAGTGTTCTGCGCATGCGCAGGGCGCTATTAAGGATGGGAACACGAGCAAGGAGACATGTGGCCAGGGCTGCGCAGGCGCAGTGGCCCACTAACTCCGTGTCGGCAAAAATGAAACTAGCTGGCGGCAGGGGAACTAAGGATCGTCGAGGAGCGCCGCAGGACAGGACGGCTGCAGGGGGCTGGCAGTAGCCCCAGGTAAGTGAAAATTGTTTTTTTTTTTTTTTTTTTTTAGCAATCTTCATTTCCATTTTAAACAAGTATGCAGATCAGGTGCTCTAACAGCGGGTTTTTTTTTTTTTTTTTTTACCCAATTTCTTTTAGCACTCCCGGCGCATACCTGTGCGCTGCGATTCTTTATAAAGCAATTTTCTAAGCGTTTTTGCAGAGCGATTCAGTTTTTTTCACTTCCTGGCATCGCAAATCGCCCCATAAATGGTACAGGCAGGGCTTTGGTGAACAGATCGGATTCGAAGCGTTCAGATGTGAACAATCTCATAGGGAATCATTGCACAAGCTCTATTAGAGTGATTTTGATAATGGCCAGCACTTAAAGGCAAAAGCGCCCTTAGTGTGAACAAGCCCTAACTGCATTTGTAAGTAATGTCAGGCTTCATATTGCTCCAGTCTCTATTTGCATGTTTATACATTGTTCACTCTTCTGCACAACAGGCTACTGACAATTATGTATAAAGATAATGAATGTTATGGGGATTATAATGAGAGAACAATTAAAAACTGGCAGCAAACCTTGAACTCTGTACGGAATCCCCCCTCCTGGATTTAGTGTGGTTGGTTGCGGGCGGAGGCTTGGCTACTGTGGGAAGGTGCAGGGTACTTTGGGTAGTGCATCCTTTAGTGTTGACAGTGGTGGGCAGTGGCAAGGGCTTGGTGTGGGTGTGTGGCGGCTCACTGTAGCTTTTGGTGCATGTGGTATGCTCAGCATAGACTTAGCTGCTGAGTGTACAGCTGTGTCAGTTATATGCACATGCAGCAGCTATGTCCACACTGTGCATATTACAGCTGCCTTTTATATACTGTATAATGAGCCTGATGCAGGAAACCACGGTAACAAGGCCACATGACTACAGCTTGTGATGTCATAAACAAGGGATGCTGTCAAGAGGGGATCAGTTGGTGATGTCACAATCAGAGGTAGCTGTCAAAATGAGGATCAGCAGGAAACAGGTGTCAGTCAGCAGGAGGGCAGAGACCAGGCTGGAAGCATATGAAGAGCAGCAAGTTTTCAGCACTACCCATTGGTGCAACAGCAAAGGGGAGGAGTCCATTCTGGTCGCAGTCTCGCCTAATGCTGAAGGCCGAACTTCCCACAGCACCAGGTAAGATCATAATTACACCCATTTTCAAGGTTTATGAATGCTGAGTGAAGAGAGAGAGAGTGGGTTTGGGGTATAGAGATTTTGGCTTTGCCAGCAATGTGTATTCCAGGTACATTCTTTCAGTGTTATCCTACTGTTATTTCCTCATCAGATCGGAGAAACGTGATCATTTTGATTGGCTGATAGATTTGTAAAGCTCTGATTTGCTGGAATTGTTAAATGCTCTAGTCAATACAGGAAACTGAAGAAAGACATGATCATAACAAGCAAATCAAAGCTTTAAAAAAAAATCTATCACCTGAACAGATTGATCACATCTGTGAGTTCTGCCATACATGAACAACACTACTGCTGAATTTAAAGAAACCCTTGGGTACAGTGTTGTTTTGCCTCATGGGAAGGGTTATTAAACCCTCTAACTTCGCTCACCACCGTAGTGGGAAAAATTAATTGCAGCAAAACATGAGGAAAGGTTCAATCATAATATTTATTGCGCTACAATCCTGTTATACTAATTATCTAGGCTTGCAGAATCATAGTTTAATGGTTAGTAGTTATTAGTAAGCATGCGTCAACATTTCTTTACCAAGTGTTAGCAACATCACCCAAGGAAGAGGGGACTCCGTCAATCCTCCATAGAGGAAAACACCTGGCGGCACAATCCATCACGTCTGTTGGTCTCAGCAAAAGTCCCGGAGTCCAGGCGTTTTCCCAATCCAATTATACTCCCTAAACCTAAACCATAACACACGCAACCGCATATACGGTTACTGTCGTAGGAGCGTGATCACAGTACAAATCTATGATATCCACATTTGTGCAATACAACACAGCCGAGAGTTGACACCTCGTGCTCACTGAATAGGAAAACAATGGCTTACTTAGTACGCATGCGTATCTTATTGCACCATTATCTCATAACTATCCGCTCAAACTGGCTGTAGCAGGATTCAGGAATGCATCAACATTCTTCACTGAACCCAAATAGCATCCAGGACATCTGGAATTGAACTCAGATAATACCCAGGTACTGAACTCCAGTAACCAGAAGACAAAGACATATAGGAGTGAACACTAAACATACATACATATGACATTCATGTCACTTGTGTATCTCAAGTGTCAAATATCTTATCGATATCTGCTCTAAATGATTATTAACTATTTAAAAGGCCAGCCTAAAATTCTTCATAATCAATATTAGCCAGTAGTGGGTGCATAGCTCACTATAAATCGGTGTTAGGCGGTCCTGGGGCTGCCGCCGCGTCCACACCAATTGGCATAGAGCGGTCGTGTAGTGGTTAAGTTGTTGTTCGCGTTAAAAAATGTTGTGAAAACCACAATTGCTTTTCATAGAGTAAAAAAGTTAAAACACCAAGGGCTTGATTCACAAAAGAGTGCTAACTGTTAGCACGGCCGTTTTCGTGCAAATTTTCGCGTGCAATTAAACGTTTTTATGCTCAAACACGAATGAAAATTCATGTCTGCGCGTGAAAACGATAACGATTTTGTGTGAAAATTAGCGTTTGCACGTGAAAACTTTTAATTGCGCACGAAAATTCACGATCGCGTGCCAATATGAAAATTTGCGCGAAAACGGCCGTAATAACAGTTAACACTCTTTTGTGAATCAAGCCCCAAGAGTGAAAGTTACAATTAAGGGAAGAGTGGAACAGCTTGGAGAGGAGGTGGCAGTAATGAGTCATATAGGAAGTTTATAATTGGAGGAGTATGAATGAACAAGCTAGAGATAGGATTTTGACAGGAGGTAGACTTTTTCATCCCTGGTTCTAATCTCACCTGTAGTATACTACATATTGCTTTCATTTATGCCCTTCCCATTTTAAACTTTCTCTATGACTTGTAAATGGTACTAATGTTTTAACTAAACTTTGCTGCCCTATGAAATGAACTTTGCCATATCTACATTTAGAATACAAGTGTCTCCGTCTCTCCCTCTCTCTCCCTTCATCAGAATAGAGACATGACTTTATTTTGATTTCTAAGTCAGCTAATCCCACCCATCAGGCAAAATACCCTTCTCTGCTGTCCCGTCTGATTGCGCACGCACGACTGCAAATATGGGAAGAAGGTGTACCGCTTTAGGGAGGACAGACAGCAGGACCTGGTCACCCGGAGCGAACGGGTTGAGGAGTGGCTCTACATTCCGTACGAAAGGCCTCGCTTGTAAAGCAGCCCAAGTACGGGGTGATAGAGTGAGGGGCTCCTCTTCTTTAGACGCAAAGGGAGCAAGGGTTAACCCAAATATTTAATAGTGTGCTGTATATGCATGCATTTTTCCCTTTTTCATCCCTATTGTCCAGGTGAAATTCTCTTCTCTGATCGCTCATTCACAGCAGCAAAAGGTGATGACATGATGCTTAAAAACAGGTTTTAGATAATTGTTGGGCAGTGCTAAACTCATGGGATTGAGATAGGAGTCCAAGATGGTAAAAATGAGATTTTCCCCTGGAACAGTAACTGTAGTGCAAGAAGTGCATGGGCGTAGATGCATAGAGTGAGTTGAGGGGAAAAGTTCAGGACTGGCCCAAGATGAGGAAAAACTGAAGCACATCTGGATGTAGTGGTCAGAGGCCTTCTAGTTACACACATGGGGCTTGATTCACAAAGCGGTGCTAACTGTTAGCACGCCTGTGAAAACCCCCTTAGCACGTCTAAACAAGCTTATCGCGCATAAAACTTTACGCGCGCAAAACTTTATGCGCGTAAAACTTTATGTGCGTACTGCTCAGAGCACAGGGCGCACCGCCCATTAAAGCCTATGGGACTTAGTGCGCGTAAAAACTTTGCGCACGTCAAACTTTACGCGCGCAAAGTTAGCGCACGATCTGATTGAGAAATCCGGTGCTAACCTACTTAGCACCCTGGTTAGCGCGTCTAAAGACTTTAGACGTGCTAAGTAGGTTAGCACCGCTTTGTGAATCAAGCCCATGGCCTGTTGTTACCCAGTCTGTGCTGACGGTGACAAAGCTTACATGATAAGAAAAATTGAGACACTTTTATGTCTTAAAATGTTTTCATTGTTTCTGCAATGGCATGTAGACTGTTGATCCAGGGATTTTATCCTGTTGCCGTTTGGAGCCAAGAAAGATTTTTTTCCCTTTTAGAGCATATTGTATCATGCTTTGCACGGGTTTTTTTTTTTTGCCTTCTTGATCATCTGGGTATTCTAAAAGTGTTGATTTGTGCGCTTTTATTTTTCTCAAAATATGCATATGTTTAAATGTTTTGAAACGTAAATAAGTATCTGAAAAAAAATAAATAAATAAATAAATATATATATATATATATATATATATATATATATATATATATATATATATATATATGTATATACAGTATATATATATATATTTATGTAGATAGATAGAGTAATATAAATTTCAACTAGAGACACTGAGCATTTTTTACGTTATAACATCATTGCCTGCGGCCAAACTAAGTTAAATGCGCCCGATCTCATTGGAACTCGGAAGCTAAGGGGCTTAAGGCCTAGTAATTAGCCGCTGCTCACACCAGCGCAGGGGCGTAGCAATAGGGGGTGCAGCGGTAGCGACCGCATCGGGGCCCTTGGGCCAGAGGGGCCCCGAAGGGCCCTCCCTCAACTACAGTATTAGTTCTCTATTGGTCCTGTGCTCATAATAATCACTTCTATATATACATTGAGTAGTGGTAAACATTAACAAGCTTTTCCCCATCCCCTTCTTGCACCTCTGACACTGTAGTTGCCATTGGCAGGTTTTGGTGCGCCGTATCAATTGTTATGTATAGAGTGCCTGGGGGGTCCCATTGTAAAACTCGCATCGGGGCCCACTGCTCCTTAGCTACGCCACTGAGTCCAGCAGCTAATACTAGGTGCTGCAGGCAACTTTTATTTCAAGATAAATACATGTCTTGAAACATATGGACATTTTTATATGTCTTCTAGAATGTTTATAGTTATGTGTATGTGTGTATATTTGATAGTGTTGGTCAAACTCTCAAGAATTTTGATCCAGGGACTGCCTCCAACGTACTTGGGACTTTTTCAGCCTGTTGTATTGCTTCAGGTCCCTTGCACTCCTCCTGGTCTGAACCATTTTGCTGCTGTTTCCCTCCGACAGCTTGCCGACTGATCCCTGATGATGGCTCAGCACGGTGGCGTAGTGATTAGCTCTCTCGCCTTGCAGCGCTGGGTCCCTGGTTTGAATCCCAGCCAGGGCACTATCTGCAAAGAGTTTGTATGTTCTCTCTGTGTCTGCGTGGGTTTCCTGCGGGCACTCCGGTTTCCTCCCACATTCCAAAAAACATACAGATAAGTTAATTGCCTCCCCCTAAAAATTTGGCCTTAGACTACAGTACTTACACTACATAATATAGATATATGGCAATGGTAGGGGTTAGATTGTGAGCTCTTTTGAGGGACAGTTAGTGACAAGATATATATACAATGTACAGCGCTGCGTAATATGTTGGTGCTATATAAATACTAAATAATAATAATAATAAATGGCTGCTGCGCATGTGTGGTCCAACCTTTCCCGGCCCGGGGACCACTTTCTGACCCAATTTTTTTCCGGGGACCGCAGCGGGGGGAGTGGACGTCGGGTGCGCGTCCTAGTGGACAGTGGAGTGGGTTACGGGGGGGGGGGGGGGGTTCTGGCGAGGGTGCAGTGGCATATCTAGCATAGTTGCCCCAGTATAGGGAGTTTAGTTGCCCCAGTATAGCCATTATAATGCCCCAGTATAACCTGTATAGTGCCCCAGTATAGCCTGTATAGTGCCCCAGTATAGCAAGTATAGTTCCCCAGTATAGCCAGTATAGTGCCCCAGTATAGCCAGAATAGTGCCCCAGTATAGCCAGAATAGTGCCCCAGTATAGTGCCCCAGTACCCCAGTATAGTGCCCCAGTATAGCCAGAATAGTGCCCCAGTATAGCCAGTATATTGAGTCAGTATAGTGCCCCAGTATAGCCAGTATAGTGCCCCAGTATAGCCAGAATAGTGCCCCAGTATAGCCAGAATAGTGCCCCAGTATAGCCAATATAGTGAGCCAGTATAGCCAGTATAGTGCCCCAATATAGTGCCCCAGTATAGCGCCCCAGTATAATGCCCCAGTATAGCACCCCAGTATAGCAAGTATAGTGCCCCAGGATAGCCAGTATAGTGCCCCAGGATAGCGCCCCGGTATGGTCAGGTGGTGGTCCCCGCCGCTGTTATTACCTTAACAGCGGACGCTCTCCCTCCCTTCTTTTATTTTTCTCAAAATATGCATATGTTTAAATGTTTTGAAACGTAAATAAATATCTGAAAAAAAATAAAAAAATATATATACAGTGGAGGAAATAATTATTTGACCCCTCACTGATTTTGTAAGTTTGTCCAATGACAAAGAAATGAAAAGTCTCAGAACAGTATCATTTCAATGGTAGGTTTATTTTAACAGTGGCAGATAGCACATCAAAAGGAAAATCGAAAAAATAACCTTAAATAAAAGATAGCAACTGATTTGCATTTCAATGAGTGAAATAAGTTTTTGAACCCCTACCAACCATTAAGAGTTCTGGCTCCCACAGAGTGGTTAGACACTTCTACTCAATTAGTCACCCTCTTTAAGGACACCTGTCTTAACTAGTCACCTGTATAAAAGACACCTGTCCACAGAATCAATCAATCAAGCAGACTCCAAACTCTCCAACATGGGAAAGACCAAAGAGCTGTCCAAGGATGTCAGAGACAAAATTGTAGACCTGCACAAGGCTGGAATGGGCTACAAAACCATTAGCAAGAAGCTGGGAGAGAAGGTGACAACAATTGTTCGAAAATGGAAGGAGCACAAAATGACCATCAATCGACCTCGCTCTGGGGCTCCACGCAAGATCTCACCTCGTGGGGTGTCAATGGTTCTGAGAAAGGTGAAAAAGCATCCTAGAACTACACGGGAGGAGTTAGTGAATGACCTCAAATTAGCAGGGACCACAGTCACCAAGAAAACCATTGGAAACACATTACACCGCAATGGATTAAAATCCTGCAGGGCTCGCAAGGTCCCCCTGCTCAAGAAGGCACATGTGCAGGCCCGTCTGAAGTTTGCCAATGAACACCTGAATGATTCTGTGAGTGACTGGGAGAAGGTGCTGTGGTCTGATGAGACCAAAATAGAGCTCTTTGGAATTAACTCAACTCGCTGTGTTTGGAGGAAGAAAAATGCTGCCTATGACCCCCAAAACACCGTCCCCACCGTCAAGCATGGGGGTGGAAACATTTTGCTTTGGGGGTGTTTTTCTGCTAAGGGCACAGGACAACTTAATCGCATTAACGGGAAAATAGACGGAGCCATGTATCGTGAAATCCTGAACGACAACCTCCTTACCTCTGCCAGGAAACTGAAAATGGGTCGTGGATGGGTGTTCCAGCACGACAATGACCCAAAACATACAGCAAAGGCAACAAAGGAGTGGCTCAAGAAGAAGCACATTAAGGTCATGGAGTGGCCTAGTCAGTCTCCGGACCTTAATCCAATAGAAAACCTATGGAGGGAGCTCAAGCTCAGAGTTGCACAGAGACAGCCTCGAAACCTTAGGGATTTAGAGATGATCTGCAAAGAGGAGTGGACCAACATTCCTCCTAAAATGTGTGCAAACTTGGTCATCAATTACAAGAAACGTTTGACCTCTGTGCTTACAAACAAGGGTTTTTCCACTAAGTATTAAGTCTTTTATTGTTAGAGGGTTCAAAAACTTATTTCACTCAATGAAATGCAAATCAGTTGCTATCTTTTATTTAAGGTTATTTTTTCGATTTTCCTTTTGATGTGCTATCTGCCACTGTTAAAATAAACCTACCATTGAAATGATACTGTTCTGAGACTTTTCATTTCTTTGTCATTGGACAAACTTACAAAATCAGTGAGGGGTCAAATAATTATTTCCTCTACTGTATATATTTATGTAGATAGATGGAATAATATAAATTTCAACTAGAGACACTGAGCATTTTTTACGTTATAACATCATTGCCTGCGGCCAAACTAAGTTAAATGCGCCCGATCTCATTGGAACTCGGAAGCTAAGGGGCTTAAGGCCTAGTAATTAGCCGCTGCTCACACCAGCAGCTAATACTAGGTGCTGCAGGCAATTTTTATTTCAAGATAAATACATGTCTTGAAACATATGGACATTTTTATATGTCTTCTAGAATGTTTATAGTTATGTGTATGTGTGTATATTTGATAGTGTTGGTCAAACTCTCAAGAATTTTGATCCAGGGACTGCCTCTAACGTACTTGGGACTTTTTCAGCCTGTTGTATTGCTTCAGGTCCCTTGCACTCCTCCTGGTCTGAACCATTTTGCTGCTGTTTCCCTCCGACAGCTTGCCGACTGATCCCTGATGATGGCTCAGCACGGTGGCGTAGTGGTTAGCTCTCTCGCCTTGCAGCGCTGGGTCCCTGGTTCGAATCCCAGCCAGGGCACTATCTGCAAAGAGTTTGTATGCTCTCTCTGTCTGCGTGGGTTTCCTCCGGGCACTCCGGTTTCCTCCCACATTCCAAAAAACATACGGATACGTTAATTGGCTCCCCCTAAAAAATTGGCCCTAGTCTACAGTACTTAGACTACAGTACTTACACTACATAATATAGATATATGGCAATGGTAGGGATTAGATTGTGAGCTCCTTTGAGGGACAGTTAGTGACAAGATATATATACAATGTACAGCGCTGCGTAATATGTTGGTGCTATATAAATACTAAATAATAATAATAATAAATGGCTGCTGCGCATGTGTGGTCCAACCTTTCCCGGCCCGGGGACCACTTTCTGACCCAATTTTTTTCCGGGGACCGCAGCGGGGGGAGTGGGCGTCGGGTGCGCGTCCTAGTGGACAGTGGAGTGGGTTACGGGGGGGGGGGGGTTCTGGCGAGGGTGCAGTGGCATATCTAGCATAGTTGCCCCAGTATAGGGAGTTTAGTTGCCCCAGTATAGCCATTATAATGCCCCAGTATAACCTGTATAGTGCCCCAGTATAGCCTGTATAGTGCCCCAGTATAGCAAGTATAGTGCCCCAGTATAGCCAGTATAGTGCCCCAGTATAGCCAGAATAGTGCCCCAGTATAGCCAGAATAGTGCCCCAGTATAGTGCCCCAGTACCCCAGTATAGTGCCCCAGTATAGCCAGAATAGTGCCCCAGTATAGCCAGTATATTGAGCCAGTATAGTGCCCCAGTATAGCCAGTATAGTGCCCCAGTATAGCCAGAATAGTGCCCCAGTATAGCCAGAATAGTGCCCCAGTATAGCCAATATAGTGAGCCAGTATAGCCAGTATAGTGCCCCAATATAGTGCCCAAGTATAGCGCCCCAGTATAATGCCCCAGTATAGCACCCCAGTATAGCAAGTATAGTGCCCCAGGATAGCCAGTATAGTGCCCCAGGATAGCGCCCCGGTATGGTCAGGTGGTGGTCCCCGCCGCTGTTATTACCTTAACAGCGGCCGCTCTCCCTCCCTTCTTTTAATTTTCTCAAAATATGCATATGTTTAAATGTTTTGAAACGTAAATAAATATCTGAAAAAAAATAAAAAAATATATATATATTTATGTAGATAGATGGAATAATATAAATTTCAACTGGAGACACTGAGCATTTTTTACGTTATAACATCATTGCCTGCGGCCAAACTAAGTTAAATGCGCCCGATCTCATTGGAACTCGGAAGCTAAGGGGCTTAAAGGGGAACTGAAGAGAGAGGTATATGGAGGCTGTCATGTTTATTTCCTTTTAGACAATACCAGTTGCCTGGCAGCCCTGCTGATCCTCTGCCTCTATTACTATTAGCCATAGCCCCTGAACAAGCATGCAGCAGATCAGGTGTTTCAGTGGTTCAGACTTATAAGTCTGATCTGACAAGACTAGCTGCATGCTTGTTTCTGGTTTTAATCAGATACTACTGCAGAGAAATAGACCAGCAGGGCTGCCAGGCAACTGGTATTGATTAAAAGGAAATAAACATGACAGCCTCCATATACCTCTCTCTTCAGTTCCCCTTTAAGGCCTAGTAATTAGCCGCTGCTCACACCATCAGCTAATACTAGGTGCTGCAGGCAATTTTTATTTCAAGATAAATACATGTCTTGAAACATATGGACATTTTTATATGTCTTCTAGAATGTTTATAGTTATGTGTATGTGTGTATATTTGATAGTGTTGGTCAAACTCTCAAGAATTTTGATCCAGGGACTGCCTCCAACGTACATGGGACTTTTTCAGCCTGTTGTATTGCTTCAGGTCCCCTGCACTCCTCCTGGTCCGAACCATTTTGCTGCTGTTTCCCTCCGACAGCTTGCCGACTGATCCCTGATGATGGCTCAGCACGGTGGCGTAGTGGTTAGCTCTCTTGCCTTGCAGCGCTGGGTCCCTGGTTCGAATCCCAGCCAGGGCACTATCTGCAAAGAGTTTGTATGTTCTCTCTGTGTCTGCGTGGGTTTCCTGCGGGCACTCCGGTTTCCTCCCACATTCCAAAAAACATACGGATAAGTTAATTGGCTCCCCCTAAAAATTTGGCCCTAGACTACAGTACTTAGACTACAGTACTTACACTACATAATATAGATATATGGCAATGGTAGGGATTAGATTGTGAGCTCCTTTGAGGGACAGTTAGTGACAAGATATATATACAATGTACAGCGCTGCGTAATATGTTGGTGCTATATAAATACTAAATAATAATAATAATAAATGGCTGCTGCGCATGTGTGGTCCAACCTTTCCCGGCCCGGGGACTACTTTCTGACCCAATTTTTTTCCGGGGACCGCAGCGGGGGGAGTGGGCGTCGGGTGCGCGTCCTAGTGGACAGTGGAGTGGGTTACGGGGGGGGGGGGGGGGGGGTTCTGGCGAGGGTGCAGTGGCATATCTAGCATAGTTGCCCCAGTATAGGGAGTTTAGTTGCCCCAGTATAGCCATTATAATGCCCCAGTATAACCTGTATAGTGCCCCAGTATAGCCTGTATAGTGCCCCAGTATAGCAAGTATAGTGCCCCAGTATAGCCAGTATAGCGCCCCAGTATAGCCAGAATAGTGCCCCAGTATAGCCAGAATAGTGCCCCAGTATAGTGCCCCAGTACCCCAGTATAGTGCCCCAGTATAGCCAGAATAGTGCCCCAGTATAGCCAGTATATTGAGCCAGTATAGTGCCCCAGTATAGCCAGTATAGTGCCCCAGTATAGCCAGAATAGTGCCCCAGTATAGCCAGAATAGTGCCCCAGTATAGCCAATATAGTGAGCCAGTATAGCCAGTATAGTGCCCCAATATAGTGCCCCAGTATAGCGCCCCAGTATAATGCCCCAGTATAGCACCCCAGTATAGCAAGTATAGTGCCCCAGGGTAGCCAGTATAGTGCCCCAGGATAGCGCCCCGGTATGGTCAGGTGGTGGTCCCCGCCGCTGTTATTACCTTAACAGCGGCCGCTCTCCCTCCCTTCTTTTATTTTTCTCAAAACATGCATATGTTTAAATGTTTTGAAACGTAAATAAATATCTGAAAAAAAATAAAAAAATATATATATATATTTATGTAGATAGATAGAATAATATAAATTTCAACTAGAGACACTGAGCATTTTTTACGTTATAACATCATTGCCTGCGGCCAAACTAAGTTAAATGCGCCCGATCTCATTGGAACTCGGAAGCTAAGGGGCTTAAGGCCTAGTAATTAGCCGCTGCTCACACCAGCAGCTAATACTAGGTGCTGCAGGCAATTTTTATTTCAAGATAAATACATGTCTTGAAACATATGGACATTTTTATATGTCTTCTAGAATGTTTATAGTTATGTGTATGTGTGTATATTTGATAGTGTTGGTCAAACTCTCAAGAATTTTGATCCAGGGACTGCCTCTAACGTACTTGGGACATTTTCAGCCTGTTGTATTGCTTCAGGTCCCTTGCACTCCTCCTGGTCTGAACCATTTTGCTGCTGTTTCCCTCCGACAGCTTGCCGACTGATCCCTGATGATGGCTCAGCACGGTGGCGTAGTGGTTAGCTCTCTCGCCTTGCAGCGCTGGGTCCCTGGTTCGAATCCCAGCCAGGGCACTATCTGCAAAGAGTTTGTATGCTCTCTCTGTCTGTGTGGGTTTCCTCCGGGCACTCCGGTTTCCTCCCACATTCCAAAAAACATACGGATACGTTAATTGGCTCCCCCTAAAAAATTGGCCTTAGACTACAGTACTTACACTACATAATATAGATATATGGCAATGGTAGGGATTAGATTGTGAGCTCCTTTGAGGGACAGTTAGTGACAAGATATATATATATATACACATTGTACAGCGCTGCGTAATATGTTGGCGCTATATAAATACTAAATAATAATAATAATAATAAATGGCTGCTGCGCATGTGTGGTCCAAGCCATGTATCGCCTCAATCGTCCTGCATTTGCACTGATTGATCTTCGGAACTGCGCATTTACAGAACGATCAAGGAGACACTTATCTAGGGCCGCCCATGCACAGTAGCCCATGAAGGGGCTCAGCGGACTAGCTTTTGGAGGGGTAAAGCAGCAGAACAGCTCGGACTGGGAGGACAGTGAGGGACCTGTAGGACTACAGGGGGCTGGAAGAAGCCCCAGGTAAGTTAAAGGATACTGGCTGTACTGGTCAGAGGCTTTTTAGATACATGCATGGCTTGTTGTTACTCAGGCTGTGCTGAAGGTGATGAAAGGCATACATGATAAGGCATACGTGATAAGGGACTTTTTCATCCCTGGTTCTATTCTCACCTGTAGTATACTACATATTGCTTTCATTTATACCCTTCCCATTTTAAACTTTCTCTATGACTTGTAAATGGTACTAATGTTTTAACTAAACTTTGCTGCCCTATGAAATGAACTTTGCCATATTTACATTTAGAATACAAGTGTCTCCGTCTCTCCCTCTCTCTCCCTTTATCAAAATAGAGACATGACTTTATTTTGATTTCTAAGTCAGCTAATCCCACCCATCAGGCAAAATACCCTTCTCTGCTGTCCCGTCTGATTGCGCACGCACGACTGTGAAGATGGGAAGAAGGTGTACCGCTTTACGGAGGACAGACAGCAGGACCTGGTCACCCGGAGCGAACGGGTTGAGGAGTGGCTCTACATTCCGTACGAAAGGCCTCGCTTGTAAAGCAGCCCAAGTACGGGGTGATAGAGTGAGGGGCTCCTCTTCTTTAGACGCAAAGGGAGCAAGGGTTAACCCAAATATTTAATAGTGTGCTGTATATGCATGCATTTTTCCCTTTTTCATCCCTATTGTCCAGGTAAAATTCTCTTCTCTGATCGCTCATTCACAGCAGCAAAAGGTGATGACATGATGCTTAAAAACAGGTTTTAGATAATTGTTGGGCAGTGCTAAACTCGTGGGATTGAGATAGGAGTCCAAGATGGTAAAAATGAGATTTTCCCCTGGAACGGTAACTGTAGTGCAAGAAGTGCATGGGCGTAGATGCATAGAGTGAGTCGAGGGGAAAAGTTCAGGACTGGCCCAAGATGAGGAAAAACTGAAGCACATCTGGATGTAGTGGTCAGAGGCCTTCTAGTTACACACATGGCCTGTTGTTACCCAGTCTGTGCTGACGGTGACAAAGCTTACATGATAAGAAAAATTGAGACACTTTTATGTCTTAAAATGTTTTCATTGTTTCTGCAATGGCATGTAGACTGTTGATCCAGGGATTTTATCATGTTGCCATTTGGAGCCAAGAAAGATTTTTTTCCCTTTTAGAGCATATTGTATCATGCTTTGCAAGGGGTTTTTTTTTGCCTTCTTGATCATCTGGGTATTCTAAAAGTGTCGATTTGTGCGCTTTTATTTTTCTCAAAATATGCATATGTTTAAATGTTTTGAAACGTAAATAAGTATCTGAAAAAGAAAAAAAAAAAATATATATATATATATATATGTATATACAGTGTATATATATATATATTTATGTAGATAGATAGAGTAATATAAATTTCAACTAGAGACACTGAGCATTTTTTACGTTATAACATCATTGCCTGCGGCCAAACTAAGTTAAATGCGCCCGATCTCATTGGAACTCGGAAGCTAAGGGGCTTAAGGCCTAGTAATTAGCCGCTGCTCACACCAGCAGCTAATACTAGGTGCTGCAGGCAATTTTTATTTCAAGATAAATACATGTCTTGAAACATATGGACATTTTTATATGTCTTCTAGAATGTTTATAGTTATGTGTATGTGTGTATATTTGATAGTGTTGGTCAAACTCTCAAGAATTTTGATCCAGGGACTGCCTTTAACATACTTGGGACTTTTTCAGCCTGTTGTATTGCTTCAGGTCCCTGGCACTTCTCCTGGTCCGAACCATTTTGCTGCTGTTTCCCTCCGACAGCTTGCCGACTGATCCTTGATGATGGCTCAGCACGGTGGCGTAGTGGTTAGCTCTCTCGCCTTGCAGCGCTGGGTCCCTGGTTCGAATCCCAGCCAGGGCACTATCTGCAAAGAGTTTGTATGTTCTCTCTGTGTCTGCGTGGGTTTCCTGCGGGCACTCCGGTTTCCTCCCACATTCCAAAACACATACGGATAAGTTAATTGGCTCCCCCTAAAAATTTGGCCCTAGACTACAGTACTTAGACTACAGTACTTACACTACATAATATAGATATATGGCAATGGTAGGGATTAGATTGTGAGCTCCTTTGAGGGACAGTTAGTGACAAGATATATATACAATGTACAGCGCTGCGTAATATGTTGGTGCTATATAAATACTAAATAATAATAATAATAAATGGCTGCTGCGCATGTGTGGTCCAACCTTTCCCGGCCCGGGGACCACTTTCTGACCCAATTTTTTTCCGGGGACCGCAGCGGGGGGGAGTGGGCGTCGGGTGCGCGTCCTAGTGGACAGTGGAGTGGGTTACGGGGGGGGGGGGGTTCTGGCGAGGGTGCAGTGGCATATCTAGCATAGTTGCCCCAGTATAGGGAGTTTAGTTGCCCCAGTATAGCCATTATAATGCCCCAGTATAACCTGTATAGTGCCCCAGTATAGCCTGTATAGTGCCCCAGTATAGCAAGTATAGTGCCCCAGTATAGCCAGAATAGTGCCCCAGTATAGCCAGAATAGTGCCCCAGTATAGTGCCCCAGTACCCCAGTATAGTGCCCCAGTATAGCCAGAATAGTGCCCCAGTATAGCCAGTATATTGAGCCAGTATAGTGCCCCAGTATAGCCAGTATAGTGCCCCAGTATAGCCAGAATAGTGCCCCAGTATAGCCAGAATAGTGCCCCAGTATAGCCAATATAGTGAGCCAGTATAGCCAGTATAGTACCCCAATATAGTGCCCAAGTATAGCGCCCCAGTATAATGCCCCAGTATAGCACCCCAGTATAGCAAGTATAGTGCCCCAGGATATCCAGTATAGTGCCCCAGGATAGCGCCCCGGTATGGTCAGGTGGTGGTCCCCGCCGCTGTTATTACCTTAACAGCGGCCGCTCTCCCTCCCTTCTTTTAATTTTCTCAAAATATGCATATGTTTAAATGTTTTGAAACGTAAATAAATATCTGAAAAAAAATAAAAAAATATATATATATATTTATGTAGATAGATGGAATAATATAAATTTCAACTGGAGACACTGAGCATTTTTTACGTTATAACATCATTGCCTGCGGCCAAACTAAGTTAAATGCGCCCGATCTCATTGGAACTCGGAAGCTAAGGGGCTTAAGGCCTAGTAATTAGCCGCTGCTCACACCATCAGCTAATACTAGGTGCTGCAGGCAATTTTTATTTCAAGATAAATACATGTCTTGAAACATATGGACATTTTTATATGTCTTCTAGAATGTTTATAGTTATGTGTATGTGTGTATATTTGATAGTGTTGGTCAAACTCTCAAGAATTTTGATCCAGGGACTGCCTCTAACATACTTGGGACTTTTTCAGCCTGTTGTATTGCTTCAGGTCCCTGGCACTTCTCCTGGTCCGAACCATTTTGCTGCTGTTTCCCTCCGACAGCTTGCCGACTGATCCCTGATGATGGCTCAGCACGGTGGCGTAGTGGTTAGCTCTCTCGCCTTGCAGCGCTGGGTCCCTGGTTCGAATCCCAGCCAGGGCACTATCTGCAAAGAGTTTGTATGTTCTCTCTGTGTCTGCGTGGGTTTCCTGCGGGCACTCCGGTTTCCTCCCACATTCCAAAAAACATACGGATAAATTAATTGGCTCCCCCTAAAAATTTGGCCCTAGACTACAGTACTTAGACTACAGTACTTACACTACATAATATAGATATATGGCAATGGTAGGGATTAGATTGTGAGCTCCTTTGAGGGACAGTTAGTGACAAGATATATATACAATGTACAGCGCTGCGTAATATGTTGGTGCTATATAAATACTAAATAATAATAATAATAAATGGCTGCTGCGCATGTGTGGTCCAACCTTTCCCGGCCCGGGGACCACTTTCTGACCCAATTTTTTTCCGGGGACCGCAGCGGGGGGAGTGGGCGTCGGGTGCGCGTCATAGTGGACAGTGGAGTGGGTTACGGGGGGGGGGGGGGGGTTCTGGCGAGGGTGCAGTGGCATATCTAGCATAGTTGCCCCAGTATAGGGAGTTTAGTTGCCCCAGTATAGCCATTATAATGCCCCAGTATAACCTGTATAGTGCCCCAGTATAGCCTGTATAGTGCCCCAGTATAGCAAGTATAGTGCCCCAGTATAGCCAGTATAGTGCCCCAGTATAGCCAGAATAGTGCCCCAGTATAGCCAGAATAGTGCCCCAGTATAGTGCCCCAGTACCCCAGTATAGTGCCCCAGTATAGCCAGAATAGTGCCCCAGTATAGCCAGTATATTGAGCCAGTATAGTGCCCCAGTATAGCCAGTATAGTGCCCCAGTATAGCCAGAATAGTGCCCCAGTATAGCCAGAATAGTGCCCCAGTATAGCCAATATAGTGAGCCAGTATAGCCAGTATAGTGCCCCAATATAGTGCCCAAGTATAGCGCCCCAGTATAATGCCCCAGTATAGCACCCCAGTATAGCAAGTATAGTGCCCCAGGATAGCCAGTATAGTGCCCCAGGATAGCGCCCCGGTATGGTCAGGTGGTGGTCCCCGCCGCTGTTATTACCTTAACAGCGGCCGCTCTCCCTCCCTTCTTTTAATTTTCTCAAAATATGCATATGTTTAAATGTTTTGAAACGTAAATAAATATCTGAAAAAAAATAAAAAAAAAAATATATATATTTATGTAGATAGATGGAATAATATAAATTTCAACTGGAGACACTGAGCATTTTTTACGTTATAACATCATTGCCTGCGGCCAAACTAAGTTAAATGCGCCCGATCTCATTGGAACTCGGAAGCTAAGGGGCTTAAGGCCTAGTAATTAGCCGCTGCTCACACCATCAGCTAATACTAGGTGCTGCAGGCAATTTTTATTTCAAGATAAATACATGTCTTGAAACATATGGACATTTTTATATGTCTTCTAGAATGTTTATAGTTATGTGTATGTGTGTATATTTGATAGTGTTGGTCAAACTCTCAAGAATTTTGATCCAGGGACTGCCTCCAACGTACTTGGGACTTTTTCAGCCTGTTGTATTGCTTCAGGTCCCCTGCACTCCTCCTGGTCCGAACCATTTTGCTGCTGTTTCCCTCCGACAGCTTGCCGACTGATCCCTGATGATGGCTCAGCACGGTGGCGTAGTGGTTAGCTCTCTTGCCTTGCAGCGCTGGGTCCCTGGTTCGAATCCCAGCCAGGGCACTATCTGCAAAGAGTTTGTATGTTCTCTCTGTGTCTGCGTGGGTTTCCTGCGGGCACTCCGGTTTCCTCCCACATTCCAAATAACATACGGATAAGTTAATTGGCTCCCCCTAAAAATTTGGCCCTAGACTACAGTACTTAGACTACAGTACTTACGCTACATAATATAGATATATGGCAATGGTAGGGATTAGATTGTGAGCTCCTTTGAGGGACAGTTAGTGACAAGATATATATACAATGTACAGCGCTGCGTAATATGTTGGTGCTATATAAATACTAAATAATAATAATAATAAATGGCTGCTGCGCATGTGTGGTCCAACCTTTCCCGGCCCGGGGACTACTTTCTGACCCAATTTTTTTCCGGGGACCGCAGCGGGGGGAGTGGGCGTCGGGTGCGCGTCCTAGTGGACAGTGGAGTGGGTTACGGGGGGGGGGGTTCTGGCGAGGGTGCAGTGGCATATCTAGCATAGTTGCCCCAGTATAGGGAGTTTAGTTGCCCCAGTATAGCCATTATAATGCCCCAGTATAACCTGTATAGTGCCCCAGTATAGCCTGTATAGTGCCCCAGTATAGCAAGTATAGTGCCCCAGTATAGCCAGTATAGTGCCCCAGTATAGCCAGAATAGTGCCCCAGTATAGCCAGAATAGTGCCCCAGTATAGTGCCCCAGTACCCCAGTATAGTGCCCCAGTATAGCCAGAATAGTGCCCCAGTATAGCCAGTATATTGAGCCAGTATAGTGCCCCAGTATAGCCAGTATAGTGCCCCAGTATAGCCAGAATAGTGCCCCAGTATAGCCAATATAGTGAGCCAGTATAGCCAGTATAGTGCCCCAATATAGTGCCCCAGTATAGCGCCCCAGTATAATGCCCCAGTATAGCACCCCAGTATAGCAAGTATAGTGCCCCAGGATAGCCAGTATAGTGCCCCAGGATAGCGCCCCGGTATGGTCAGGTGGTGGTCCCCGCCGCTGTTATTACCTTAACAGCGGCCGCTCTCCCTCCCTTCTTTTATTTTTCTCAAAATATGCATATGTTTAAATGTTTTGAAACGTAAATAAATATCTGAAAAAAAATAAAAAAATATATATATATATTTATGTAGATAGATAGAATAATATAAATTTCAACTAGAGACACTGAGCATTTTTTACGTTATAACATCATTGCCTGCGGCCAAACTAAGTTAAATGCGCCCGATCTCATTGGAACTCGGAAGCTAAGGGGCTTAAGGCCTAGTAATTAGCCGCTGCTCACACCAGCAGCTAATACTAGGTGCTGCAGGCAATTTTTATTTCAAGATAAATACATGTCTTGAAACATATGGACATTTTTATATGTCTTCTAGAATGTTTATAGTTATGTGTATGTGTGTATATTTGATAGTGTTGGTCAAACTCTCAAGAATTTTGATCCAGGGACTGCCTCTAACGTACTTGGGACATTTTCAGCCTGTTGTATTGCTTCAGGTCCCCTGCACTCCTCCTGGTCCGAACCATTTTGCTGCTGTGTCCCTCCGACAGCTTGCCGACTGATCCCTGATGATGGCTCAGCACGGTGGCGTAGTGGTTAGCTCTCTCGCCTTGCAGCGCTGGGTCCCTGGTTCGAATCCCAGCCAGGGCACTATCTGCAAAGAGTTTGTATGCTCTCTCTGTCTGTGTGGGTTTCCTCCGGGCACTCCGGTTTCCTCCCACATTCCAAAAAACATACGGATACGTTAATTGGCTCCCCCTAAAAAATTGGCCTTAGACTACAGTACTTACACTACATAATAAAGATATATGGCAATGGTAGGGATTAGATTGTGAGCTCCTTTGAGGGACAGTTAGTGACAATATATATATATATATATACACATTGTACAGCGCTGCGTAATATGTTGGCGCTATATAAATACTAAATAATAATAATAATAATAATAATAAATGGCTGCTGCGCATGTGTGGTCCAAGCCATGTATCGCCTAGATCGTCCTGCATTTGCACTGATTGATTCATCCCTGGTTCTATTCTCACCTGTAGTATACTACATATTGCTTTCATTTATACCCTTCCCATTTTAAACTTTCTCTATGACTTGTAAATGGTACTAATGTTTTAACTAAACTTTGCTGCCCTATGAAATGAACTTTGCCATATTTACATTTAGAATACAAGTGTCTCCGTCTCTCCCTCTCTCTCCCTTTATCAAAATAGAGACATGACTTTATTTTGATTTCTAAGTCAGCTAATCCCACCCATCAGGCAAAATACCCTTCTCTGCTGTCCCGTCTGATTGCGCACGCACGACTGTGAAGATGGGAAGAAGGTGTACCGCTTTACGGAGGACAGACAGCAGGACCTGGTCACCCGGAGCGAACGGGTTGAGGAGTGGCTCTACATTCCGTACGAAAGGCCTCGCTTGTAAAGCAGCCCAAGTACGGGGTGATAGAGTGAGGGGCTCCTCTTCTTTAGACGCAAAGGGAGCAAGGGTTAACCCAAATATTTAATAGTGTGCTGTATATGCATGCATTTTTCCCTTTTTCATCCCTATTGTCCAGGTGAAATTCTCTTCTCTGATCGCTCATTCACAGCAGCAAAAGGTGATGACATGATGCTTAAAAACAGGTTTTAGATAATTGTTGGGCAGTGCTAAACTCGTGGGATTGAGATAGGAGTCCAAGATGGTAAAAATGAGATTTTCCCCTGGAACGGTAACTGTAGTGCAAGAAGTGCATGGGCGTAGATGCATAGAGTGAGTCGAGGGGAAAAGTTCAGGACTGGCCCAAGATGAGGAAAAACTGAAGCACATCTGGATGTAGTGGTCAGAGGCCTTCTAGTTACACACATGGCCTGTTGTTACCCAGTCTGTGCTGACGGTGACAAAGCTTACATGATAAGAAAAATTGAGACACTTTTATGTCTTAAAATGTTTTCATTGTTTCTGCAATGGCATGTAGACTGTTGATCCAGGGATTTTATCATGTTGCCGTTTGGAGCCAAGAAAGATTTTTTTCCCTTTTAGAGCATATTGTATCATGCTTTGCAAGGGTTTTTTTTTTGCCTTCTTGATCATCTGGGTATTCTAAAAGTGTCGATTTGTGCGCTTTTATTTTTCTCAAAATATGCATATGTTTAAATGTTTTGAAACGTAAATAAGTATCTGAAAAATAAAAAAAAATAAAAAATATATATATATATATATGTATATACAGTGTAGATAGATAGAGTAATATAAATTTCAACTAGAGACACTGAGCATTTTTTACGTTATAACATCATTGCCTGCGGCCAAACTAAGTTAAATGCGCCCGATCTCATTGGAACTCGGAAGCTAAGGGGCTTAAGGCCTAGTAATTAGCCGCTGCTCACACCAGCAGCTAATACTAGGTGCTGCAGGCAATTTTTATTTCAAGATAAACACATGTCTTGAAACATATGGACATTTTTATATGTCTTCTAGAATGTTTATAGTTATGTGTATGTGTGTATATTTGATAGTGTTGGTCAAACTCTCAAGAATTTTGATCCAGGGACTGCCTCCAACGTACTTGGGACTTTTTCAGCCTGTTGTATTGCTTCAGGTCCCTGCACTCCTCCTGGTCCGAACCATTTTGCTGCTGTTTCCCTCCGACAGCTTGCCGACTGATCCCTGATGATGGCTCAGCACGGTGGCGTAGTGGTTAGCTCTCTCGCCTTGCAGCGCTGAGTCCCTGGTTCGAATCCCAGCCAGGGCACTATCTGCAAAGAGTTTGTATGTTCTCTCTGTGTCTGCGTGGGTTTCCTGCGGGCACTCCGGTTTCCTCCCACATTCCAAAACACATACGGATAAGTTAATTGGCTCCCCCTAAAAATTTGGCCCTAGACTACAGTACTTAGACTACAGTACTTACACTACATAATATAGATATATGGCAATGGTAGGGATTAGATTGTGAGCTCCTTTGAGGGACAGTTAGTGACAAGATATATATACAATGTACAGCGCTGCGTAATATGTTGGTGCTATATAAATACTAAATAATAATAATAATAAATGGCTGCTGCGCATGTGTGGTCCAACCTTTCCCGGCCCGGGGACCACTTTCTGACCCAATTTTTTTCCGGGGACCGCAGCGGGGGGAGTGGGCGTCGGGTGCGCGTCCTAGTGGACAGTGGAGTGGGTTACGGGGGGGGGGGGTTCTGGCGAGGGTGCAGTGGCATATCTAGCATATTTGCCCCAGTATAGGGAGTTTAGTTGCCCCAGTATAGCCATTATAATGCCCCAGTATAACCTGTATAGTGCCCCAGTATAGCCTGTATAGTGTCCCAGTATAGCAAGTATAGTGCCCCAGTATAGCCAGTATAGTGCCCCAGTATAGCCAGAATAGTGCCCCAGTATAGCCAGAATAGTGCCCCAGTATAGTGCCCCAGTACCCCAGTATAGTGCCCCAGTATAGCCAGAATAGTGCCCCAGTATAGCCAGTATATTGAGCCAGTATAGTGCCCCAGTATAGCCAGTATAGTGCCCCAGTATAGCCAGAATAGTGCCCCAGTATAGCCAGAATAGTGCCCCAGTATAGCCAATATAGTGAGCCAGTATAGCCAGTATAGTGCCCCAATATAGTGCCCCAGTATAGCGCCCCAGTATAATGCCCCAGTATAGCACCCCAGTATAGCAAGTATAGTGCCCCAGGATAGCCAGTATAGTGCCCCAGGATAGCGCCCCGGTATGGTCAGGTGGTGGTCCCCGCCGCTGTTATTACCTTAACAGCGGCCGCTCTCCCTCCCTTCTTTTAATTTTCTCAAAATATGCATATGTTTAAATGTTTTGAAACGTAAATAAATATCTGAAAAAAAATAAAAAAATATATATATATTTATGTAGATAGATGGAATAATATAAATTTCAACTAGAGACACTGAGCATTTTTTACGTTATAACATCATTGCCTGCGGCCAAACTAAGTTAAATGCGCCCGATCTCATTGGAACTCGGAAGCTAAGGGGCTTAAGGCCTAGTAATTAGCCGCTGCTCACACCAGCAGCTAATACTAGGTGCTGCAGGCAATTTTTATTTCAAAATAAATACATGTCTTGAAACATATGGACATTTTTATATGTCTTCTAGAATGTTTATAGTTATGTGTATGTGTGTATATTTGATAGTGTTGGTCAAACTCTCAAGAATTTTGATCCAGGGACTGCCTCTAACATACTTGGGACTTTTTCAGCCTGTTGTATTGCTTCAGGTCCCTTGCACTCCTCCTGGTCCGAACTATTTTGCTGCTGTGTCCCTCCGACAGCTTGCCGACTGATCCCTGATGATGGCTCAGCACGGTGGCGTAGTGGTTAGCTCTCTCGCCTTGCAGCGCTGGGTCCCTGGTTCGAATCCCAGCCAGGGCACTATCTGCAAAGAGTTTGTATGCTCTCTCTGTCTGCGTGGGTTTCCTCCGGGCACTCCAGTTTCCTCCCACATTCCAAAAAACATACGGATACGTTAATTGGCTTCCCCTAAAAAATTGGCCCTAGTCTACAGTACTTAGACTACAGTACTTACACTACATAATATAGATATATGGCAATGGTAGGGATTAGATTGTGAGCTCCTTTGAGGGACAGTTAGTGACAAGATATATATATATATACACATTGTACAGCGCTGCGTAATATGTTGGCGCTATATAAATACTAAATAATAATAATAATAATAAATGGCTGCTGCGCATGTGTGGTCCAAGCCATGTATCGCCTAGATCGTCCTGCATTTGCACTGATTGATCTTCGGAACTGCGCATTTACAGAACGATCAAGGAGACACTTATCTAGGGCCGCCCATGCACAGTAGCCCATGAAGGGGCTCAGCGGACTAGCTTTTGGAGGGGTAAAGCAGCAGAACAGCTCGGACTGGGAGGACAGTGAGGGACCTGTAGGACTACAGGGGGCTGGAAGAAGCCCCAGGTAAGTTAAAGGATACTGGCTGTACTGGTCAGAGGCTTTTTAGATACATGCATGGCTTGTTGTTACTCAGGCTGTGCTGAAGGTGATGAAAGGCATACATGATAAGGCATACGTGATAAGGGACTTTTTAATCCCTGGTTCTATTCTCACCTGTAGTATACTACATATTGCTTTCATTTATACCCTTCCCATTTTAAACTTTCTCTATGACTTGTAAATGGTACTAATGTTTTAACTAAACTTTGCTGCCCTATGAAATGAACGTTGCCATATTTACATTTAGAATACAAGTGTCTCCGTCTGTCCCTCTCTCTCCCTTTATCAAAATAGAGACATGACTTTATTTTGATTTCTAAGTCAGCTAATCCCACCCATCAGGCAAAATACCCTTCTCTGCTGTCCCGTCTGATTGCGCACGCACGACTGTGAAGATGGGAAGAAGGTGTACCGCTTTACGGAGGACAGACAGCAGGACCTGGTCACCCGGAGCGAACGGGTTGAGGAGTGGCTCTACATTCCGTACGAAAGGCCTCGCTTGTAAAGCAGCCCAAGTACGGGGTGATAGAGTGAGGGGCTCCTCTTCTTTAGACGCAAAGGGAGCAAGGGTTAACCCAAATATTTAATAGTGTGCTGTATATGCATGCATTTTTCCCTTTTTCATCCCTATTGTCCAGGTGAAATTCTCTTCTCTGATCGCTCATTCACAGCAGCAAAAGGTGATGACATGATGCTTAAAAACAGGTTTTAGATAATTGTTGGGCAGTGCTAAACTCGTGGGATTGAGATAGGAGTCCAAGATGGTAAAAATGAGATTTTCCCCTGGAACGGTAACTGTAGTGCAAGAAGTGCATGGGCGTAGATGCAAAGAGTGAGTCGAGGGGAAAAGTTCAGGACTGGCCCAAGATGAGGAAAAACTGAAGCACATCTGGATGTAGTGGTCAGAGGCCTTCTAGTTACACACATGGCCTGTTGTTACCCAGTCTGTGCTGACGGTGACAAAGCTTACATGATAAGAAAAATTGAGACACTTTTATGTCTTAAAATGTTTTCATTGTTTCTGCAATGGCATGTAGACTGTTGATCCAGGGATTTTATCATGTTGCCGTTTGGAGCCAAGAAAGATTTTTTTCCCTTTTAGAGCATATTGTATCATGCTTTGCAAGGGTTTTTTTTTTTGCCTTCTTGATCATCTGGGTATTCTAAAAGTGTCGATTTGTGCGCTTTTATTTTTCTCAAAATATGCATATGTTTAAATGTTTTGAAACGTAAATAAGTATCTGAAAAAGAAAAAAAAAAATATATATATATATGTATATACAGTGTATATATATATATTTATGTAGATAGATAGAGTAATATAAATTTCAACTAGAGACACTGAGCATTTTTTACGTTATAACATCATTGCCTGCGGCCAAACTAAGTTAAATGCGCCCGATCTCATTGGAACTCGGAAGCTAAGGGGCTTAAGGCCTAGTAATTAGCCGCTGCTCACACCAGCAGCTAATACTAGGTGCTGCAGGCAATTTTTATTTCAAGATAAATACATGTCTTGAAACATATGGACATTTTTATATGTCTTCTAGAATGTTTATAGTTATGTGTATGTGTGTATATTTGATAGTGTTGGTCAAACTCTCAAGAATTTTGATCCAGGGACTGCCTCTAACATACTTGGGACTTTTTCAGCCTGTTGTATTGCTTCAGGTCCCTTGCACTCCTCCTGGTCCGATCCATTTTGCTGCTGTGTCCCTCCGACAGCTTGCCGACTGATCCCTGATGATGGCTCAGCACGGTGGCGTAGTGGTTAGCTCTCTCGCCTTGCAGCGCTGGGTCCCTGGTTCGAATCCCAGCCAGGGCACTATCTGCAAAGAGTTTGTATGCTCTCTCTGTCTGCGTGGGTTTCCTCCGGGCACTCCAGTTTCCTCCCACATTCCAAAAAACATACGGATACGTTAATTGGCTCCCTCTAAAAAATTGGCCCTAGTCTACAGTACTTAGACTACAGTACTTACACTACATAATATAGATATATGGCAATGGTAGGGATTAGATTGTGAGCTCCTTTGAGGGACAGTTAGTGACAAGATATATATATATATATACACATTGTACAGCGCTGCGTAATATGTTGGCGCTATATAAATACTAAATAATAATAATAATAATAATAAATGGCTGCTGCGCATGTGTGGTCCAAGCCATGTATCGCCTAGATCGTCCTGCATTTGCACTGATTGATCTTCGGAACTGCGCATTTACAGAACGATCAAGGAGACACTTATCTAGGGCCGCCCATGCACAGTAGCCCATGAAGGGGCTCAGCGGACTAGCTTTTGGAGGGGTAAAGCAGCAGAACAGCTCGGACTGGGAGGACAGTGAGGGACCTGTAGGACTACAGGGGGCTGGAAGAAGCCCCAGGTAAGTTAAAGGATACTGGCTGTACTGGTCAGAGGCTTTTTAGATACATGCATGGCTTGTTGTTACTCAGGCTGTGCTGAAGGTGATGAAAGGCATACATGATAAGGCATACGTGATAAGGGACTTTTTAATCCCTGGTTCTATTCTCACCTGTAGTATACTACATATTGCTTTCATTTATACCCTTCCCATTTTAAACTTTCTCTATGACTTGTAAATGGTACTAATGTTTTAACTAAACTTTGCTGCCCTATGAAATGAACGTTGCCATATTTACATTTAGAATACAAGTGTCTCCGTCTGTCCCTCTCTCTCCCTTTATCAAAATAGAGACATGACTTTATTTTGATTTCTAAGTCAGCTAATCCCACCCATCAGGCAAAATACCCTTCTCTGCTGTCCCGTCTGATTGCGCACGCACGACTGTGAAGATGGGAAGAAGGTGTACCGCTTTACGGAGGACAGACAGCAGGACCTGGTCACCCGGAGCGAACGGGTTGAGGAGTGGCTCTACATTCCGTACGAAAGGCCTCGCTTGTAAAGCAGCCCAAGTACGGGGTGATAGAGTGAGGGGCTCCTCTTCTTTAGACGCAAAGGGAGCAAGGGTTAACCCAAATATTTAATAGTGTGCTGTATATGCATGCATTTTTCCCTTTTTCATCCCTATTGTCCAGGTGAAATTCTCTTCTCTGATCGCTCATTCACAGCAGCAAAAGGTGATGACATGATGCTTAAAAACAGGTTTTAGATAATTGTTGGGCAGTGCTAAACTCGTGGGATTGAGATAGGAGTCCAAGATGGTAAAAATGAGATTTTCCCCTGGAACGGTAACTGTAGTGCAAGAAGTGCATGGGCATAGATGCATAGAGTGAGTCGAGGGGAAAAGTTCAGGACTGGCCCAAGATGAGGAAAAACTGAAGCACATCTGGATGTAGTGGTCAGAGGCCTTCTAGTTACACACATGGCCTGTTGTTACCCAGTCTGTGCTGACGGTGACAAAGCTTACATGATAAGAAAAATTGAGACACTTTTATGTCTTAAAATGTTTTCATTGTTTCTGCAATGGCATGTAGACTGTTGATCCAGGGATTTTATCATGTTGCCGTTTGGAGCCAAGAAAGATTTTTTTCCCTTTTAGAGCATATTGTATCATGCTTTGCAAGGGTTTTTTTTTGCCTTCTTGATCATCTGGGTATTCTAAAAGTGTCGATTTGTGCGCTTTTATTTTTCTCAAAATATGCATATGTTTAAATGTTTTGAAACGTAAATAAGTATCTGAAAAAGAAAAATATATATATATATATATATATATATATATATATATATATATATATATATGTATATACAGTGTATATATATATATATTTATGTAGATAGATAGAGTAATATAAATTTCAACTAGAGACACTGAGCATTTTTTACCTTATAACATCATTGCCTGCGGCCAAACTAAGTTAAATGCGCCCGATCTCATTGGAACTCGGAAGCTAAGGGGCTTAAGGCCTAGTAATTAGCCGCTGCTCACACCAGCAGCTAATACTAGGTGCTGCAGGCAATTTTTATTTCAAGATAAATACATGTCTTGAAACATATGGACATTTTTATATGTCTTCTAGAATGTTTATAGTTATGTGTATGTGTGTATATTTGATAGTGTTGGTCAAACTCTCAAGAATTTTGATCCAGGGACTGCCTCCAACGTACTTGGGACTTTTTCAGC
The DNA here is from genome assembly GCF_040937935.1 of Hyperolius riggenbachi. Lineage (NCBI taxonomy): Eukaryota > Metazoa > Chordata > Amphibia > Anura > Hyperoliidae > Hyperolius > Hyperolius riggenbachi. Next base: position 74,174,168 of record NC_090647.1, read on the forward strand.
CTGTTGTATTGCTTCAGGTCCCTGCACTCCTCCTGGTCCGAACCATTTTGCTGCTGTTTCCCTCCGACAGCTTGCCGACTGATCCCTGATGATGGCTCAGCACGGTGGCGTAGTGGTTAGCTCTCTCGCCTTGCAGCGCTGGGTCCCTGGTTCGAATCCCAGCCAGGGCACTATCTGCAAAGAGTTTGTATGTTCTCTCTGTGTCTGCGTGGGTTTCCTGCGGGCACTCCGGTTTCCTCCCACATTCCAAAAAACATACGGATAAGTTAATTGGCTCCCCCTAAAAATTTGGCCCTAGACTACAGTACTTAGACTACAGTACTTACACTACATAATATAGATATATGGCAATGGTAGGGATTAGATTGTGAGCTCCTTTGAGGGACAGTTAGTGACAAGATATATATACAATGTACAGCGCTGCGTAATATGTTGGTGCTATATAAATACTAAATAATAATAATAATAAATGGCTGCTGCGCATGTGTGGTCCAACCTTTCCCGGCCCGGGGACCACTTTCTGACCCAATTCTTTTCCGTTTCCGGGGACCGCAGCGGGGGGAGTGGGCGTCGGGTGCGCGTCCTAGTGGACAGTGGAGTGGGTTACGGGGGGGGGGGTGTTCTGGCGAGGGTGCAGTGGCATATCTAGCATAGTTGCCCCAGTATAGGGAGTTTAGTTGCCCCAGTATAGCCATTATAATGCCCCAGTATAACCTGTATAGTGCCCCAGTATAGCCTGTATAGTGCCCCAGTATAGCAAGTATAGTGCCCCAGTATAGCCAGTATAGTGCCCCAGTATAGCCAGAATAGTGCCCCAGTATAGCCAGAATAGTGCCCCAGTATAGTGCCCCAGTACCCCAGTATAGTGCCCCAGTATAGCCAGAATAGTGCCCCAGTATAGCCAGTATATTGAGCCAGTATAGTGCCCCAGTATAGCCAGTATAGTGCCCCAGTATAGCCAGAATAGTGCCCCAGTATAGCCAGAATAGTGCCCCAGTATAGCCAATATAGTGAGCCAGTATAGCCAGTATAGTGCCCCAATATAGTGCCCCACTATAGCGCCCCAGTATAATGCCCCACTATAGCACCCCAGTATAGCAAGTATAGTGCCCCAGGATAGCCAGTATAGTGCCCCAGGATAGCGCCCCGGTATGGTCAGGTGGTGGTCCCCGCCGCTGTTATTACCTTAACAGCGGCCGCTCTCCCTCCCTTCTTTTATTTTTCTCAATATATGCATATGTTTAAATGTTTTGAAACGTAAATAAATATCTGAAAAAAAAAAAAATATATATATATTTATGTAGATAGATGGAATAATATAAATTTCAACTAGAGACACTGAGCATTTTTTACGTTATAACATCATTGCCTGCGGCCAAACTAAGTTAAATGCGCCCGATCTCATTGGAACTCGGAAGCTAAGGGGCTTAAGGCCTAGTAATTAGCCGCTGCTCACACCAGCAGCTAATACTAGGTGCTGCAGGCAATTTTTATTTCAAGATAAATACATGTCTTGAAACATATGGACATTTTTATATGTCTTCTAGAATGTTTATAGTTATGTGTATGTGTGTATATTTGATAGTGTTGGTCAAACTCTCAAGAATTTTGATCCAGGGACTGCCTCTAACATACTTGGGACTTTTTCAGCCTGTTGTATTGCTTCAGGTCCCTTGCACTCCTCCTGGTCCGAACCATTTTGCTGCTGTGTCCCTCCGACAGCTTGCCGACTGATCCCTGATGATGGCTCAGCACGGTGGCGTAGTGGTTAGCGCTCTCGCCTTGCAGCGCTGGGTCCCTGGTTCGAATCCCAGCCAGGGCACTATCTGCAAAGAGTTTGTATGCTCTCTCTGTCTGCGTGGTTTTCCTCCGGGCACTCCGCTTTCCTCCCACATTCCAAAAAACATACGGATACGTTAATTGGCTCCCCCTAAAAAATTGGCCCTAGTCTACAGTACTTAGACTACAGTACTTACACTACATAATATAGATATATGGCAATGGTAGGGATTAGATTGTGAGCTCCTTTGAGGGACAGTTAGTGACAAGATATATATATATATATATATATATACACATTGTACAGCGCTGCGTAATATGTTGGCGCTATATAAATACTAAATAATAATAATAATAATAATAATAATAAATGGCTGCTGCGCATGTGTGGTCCAAGCCATGTATCGCCTAGATCGTCCTGCATTTGCACTGATTGATCTTCGGAACTGCGCATTTACAGAACGATCAAGGAGACACTTATCTAGGGCCGCCCATGCACAGTAGCCCATGAAAGGGCTCAGCGGACTAGCTTTTGGAGGGGTAAAGCAGCAGAACAGCTCGGACTGGGAGGACAGTGAGGGACCTGTAGGACTACAGGGGGCTGGAAGAAGCCCCAGGTAAGTTAAAGGATACTGGCTGTACTGGTCAGAGGCTTTTTAGATACATGCATGGCTTGTTGTTACTCAGGCTGTGCTGAAGGTGATGAAAGGCATACATGATAAGGCATACGTGATAAGGGACTTTTTCATCCCTGGTTCTATTCTCACCTGTAGTATACTACATATTGCTTTCATTTATACCCTTCCCATTTTAAACTTTCTCTATGACTTGTAAATGGTACTAATGTTTTAACTAAACTTTGCTGCCCTATGAAATGAACTTTGCCATATTTACATTTAGAATACAAGTGTCTCCGTCTCTCCCTCTCTCTCCCTTTATCAAAATAGAGACATGACTTTATTTTGATTTCTAAGTCAGCTAATCCCACCCATCAGGCAAAATACCCTTCTCTGCTGTCCCGTCTGATTGCGCACGCACGACTGTGAAGATGGGAAGAAGGTGTACCGCTTTACGGAGGACAGACAGCAGGACCTGGTCACCCGGAGCGAACGGGTTGAGGAGTGGCTCTACATTCCGTACGAAAGGCCTCGCTTGTAAAGCAGCCCAAGTACGGGGTGATAGAGTGAGGGGCTCCTCTTCTTTAGACGCAAAGGGAGCAAGGGTTAACCCAAATATTTAATAGTGTGCTGTATATGCATGCATTTTTCCCTTTTTCATCCCTATTGTCCAGGTGAAATTCTCTTCTCTGATCGCTCATTCACAGCAGCAAAAGGTGATGACATGATGCTTAAAAACAGGTTTTAGATAATTGTTGGGCAGTGCTAAACTCGTGGGATTGAGATAGGAGTCCAAGATGGTAAAAATGAGATTTTCCCCTGGAACGGTAACTGTAGTGCAAGAAGTGCATGGGCATAGATGCATAGAGTGAGTCGAGGGGAAAAGTTCAGGACTGGCCCAAGATGAGGAAAAACTGAAGCACATCTGGATGTAGTGGTCAGAGGCCTTCTAGTTACACACATGGCCTGTTGTTACCCAGTCTGTGCTGACGGTGACAAAGCTTACATGATAAGAAAAATTGAGACACTTTTATGTCTTAAAATGTTTTCATTGTTTCTGCAATGGCATGTAGACTGTTGATCCAGGGATTTTATCATGTTGCCGTTTGGAGCCAAGAAAGATTTTTTTCCCTTTTAGAGCATATTGTATCATGCTTTGCAAGGGTTTTTTTTTGCCTTCTTGATCATCTGGGTATTCTAAAAGTGTCGATTTGTGCGCTTTTATTTTTCTCAAAATATGCATATGTTTAAATGTTTTGAAACGTAAATAAGTATCTGAAAAAGAAAAAAAAAAAAAAAAAATATATATATATATATATGTATATACAGTGTATATATATATATATTTATGTAGATAGATAGAGTAATATAAATTTCAACTAGAGACACTGAGCATTTTTTACCTTATAACATCATTGCCTGCGGCCAAACTAAGTTAAATGCGCCCGATCTCATTGGAACTCGGAAGCTAAGGGGCTTAAGGCCTAGTAATTAGCCGCTGCTCACACCAGCAGCTAATACTAGGTGCTGCAGGCAATTTTTATTTCAAGATAAATACATGTCTTGAAACATATGGACATTTTTATATGTCTTCTAGAATGTTTATAGTTATGTGTATGTGTGTATATTTGATAGTGTTGGTCAAACTCTCAAGAATTTTGATCCAGGGACTGCCTCCAACGTACTTGGGACTTTTTCAGCCTGTTGTATTGCTTCAGGTCCCTGCACTCCTCCTGGTCCAAACCATTTTGCTGCTGTTTCCCTCCGACAGCTTGCCGACTGATCCCTGATGATGGCTCAGCACGGTGGTGTAGTGGTTAGCTCTCTCGCCTTGCAGCGCTGGGTCCCTGGTTCGAATCCCAGCCAGGGCACTATCTGCAAAGAGTTTGTATGTTCTCTCTGTGTCTGCGTGGGTTTCCTGCGGGCACTCCGGTTTCCTCCCACATTCCAAAAAACATACGGATAAGTTAATTGGCTCCCCCTAAAAATTTGGCCCTAGACTACAGTACTTAGACTACAGTACTTACACTACATAATATAGATATATGGCAATGGTAGGGATTAGATTGTGAGCTCCTTTGAGGGACAGTTAGTGACAAGATATATATACAATGTACAGCGCTGCGTAATATGTTGGTGCTATATAAATACTAAATAATAATAATAATAAATGGCTGCTGCGCATGTGTGGTCCAACCTTTCCCGGCCCGGGGACCACTTTCTGACCCAATTCGTTTCCGTTTCCGGGGACCGCAGCGGGGGGAGTGGGCGTCGGGTGCGCGTCCTAGTGGACAGTGGAGTGGGTTACGGGGGGGGGGGGGTGTTCTGGCGAGGGTGCAGTGGCATATCTAGCATAGTTGCCCCAGTATAGGGAGTTTAGTTGCCCCAGTATAGCCATTATAATGCCCCAGTATAACCTGTATAGTGCCCCAGTATAGCCTGTATAGTGCCCCAGTATAGCAAGTATAGTGCCCCAGTATAGCCAGTATAGTGCCCCAGTATAGCCAGAATAGTGCCCCAGTATAGCCAGAATAGTGCCCCAGTATAGTGCCCCAGTACCCCAGTATAGTGCCCCAGTATAGCCAGAATAGTGCCCCAGTATAGCCAGTATATTGAGCCAGTATAGTGCCCCAGTATAGCCAGTATAGTGCCCCAGTATAGCCAGAATAGTGCCCCAGTATAGCCAGAATAGTGCCCCAGTATAGCCAATATAGTGAGCCAGTATAGCCAGTATAGTGCCCCAATATAGTGCCCCACTATAGCGCCCCAGTATAATGCCCCACTATAGCACCCCAGTATAGCAAGTATAGTGCCCCAGGATAGCCAGTATAGTGCCCCAGGATAGCGCCCCGGTATGGTCAGGTGGTGGTCCCCGCCGCTGTTATTACCTTAACAGCGGCCGCTCTCCCTCCCTTCTTTTATTTTTCTCAATATATGCATATGTTTAAATGTTTTGAAACGTAAATAAATATCTGAAAAAAAAAAATATATATATATATTTATGTAGATAGATGGAATAATATAAATTTCAACTAGAGACACTGAGCATTTTTTACGTTATAACATCATTGCCTGCGGCCAAACTAAGTTAAATGCGCCCGATCTCATTGGAACTCGGAAGCTAAGGGGCTTAAGGCCTAGTAATTAGCCGCTGCTCACACCAGCAGCTAATACTAGGTGCTGCAGGCAATTTTTATTTCAAGATAAATACATGTCTTGAAACATATGGACATTTTTATATGTCTTCTAGAATGTTTATAGTTATGTGTATGTGTGTATATTTGATAGTGTTGGTCAAACTCTCAAGAATTTTGATCCAGGGACTGCCTCTAACGTACTTGGGACTTTTTCAGCCTGTTGTATTACTTCAGCTCCCTTGCACTCCTCCTGGTCCGAACCATTTTGCTGCTGTGTCCCTCCGACAGCTTGCCGACTGATCCCTGATGATGGCTCAGCACGGTGGCGTAGTGGTTAGCTCTCTCGCCTTGCAGCGCTGGGTCCCTGGTTCGAATCCCAGCCAGGGCACTATCTGCAAAGAGTTTGTATGCTCTCTCTGTCTGCGTGGGTTTCCTCCGGGCACTCCGCTTTCCTCCCACATTCCAAAAAACATACGGATACGTTAATTGGCTCCCCCTAAAAAATTGGCCCTAGTCTACAGTACTTAGACTACAGTACTTACACTACATAATATAGATATATGGCAATGGTAGGGATTAGATTGTGAGCTCCTTTGAGGGACAGTTAGTGACAAGATATATATATATATACATTGTACAGCGCTGCGTAATATGTTGGCGCTATATAAATACTAAATAATAATAATAATAATGATAATAAATGGCTGCTGCGCATGTGTGGTCCAAGCCATGTATCGCCTAGATCGTCCTGCATTTGCACTGATTGATCTTCGGAACTGCGCATTTACAGAACGATCAAGGAGACACTTATCTAGGGCCGCCCATGCACAGTAGCCCATGAAGGGGCTCAGCGGACTAGCTTTTGGAGGGGTAAAGCAGCAGAACAGCTCGGACTGGGAGGACAGTGAGGGACCTGTAGGACTACAGGGGGCTGGAAGAAGCCCCAGGTAAGTTAAAGGATACTGGCTGTACTGGTCAGAGGCTTTTTAGATACATGCATGGCTTGTTGTTACTCAGGCTGTGCTGAAGGTGATGAAAGGCATACATGATAAGACATACGTGATAAGGGACTTTTTCATCCCTGGTTCTATTCTCACCTGTAGTATACTACATATTGCTTTCATTTATACCCTTCCCATTTTAAACTTTCTCTATGACTTGTAAATGGTACTAATGTTTTAACTAAACTTTGCTGCCCTATGAAATGAACTTTGCCATATTTACATTTAGAATACAAGTGTCTCCGTCTCTCCCTCTCTCTCCCTTTATCAAAATAGAGACATGACTTTATTTTGATTTCTAAGTCAGCTAATCCCACCCATCAGGCAAAACACCCTTCTCTGCTGTCCCGTCTGATTGCGCACGCACGACTGTGAAGATGGGAAGAAGGTGTACCGCTTTACGGAGGACAGACAGCAGGACCTGGTCACCCGGAGCGAACGGGTTGAGGAGTGGCTCTACATTCCGTACGAAAGGCCTCGCTTGTAAAGCAGCCCAAGTACGGGGTGATAGAGTGAGGGGCTCCTCTTCTTTAGACGCAAAGGGAGCAAGGGTTAACCCAAATATTTAATAGTGTGCTGTATATGCATGCATTTTTCCCTTTTTCATCCCTATTGTCCAGGTGAAATTCTCTTCTCTGATCGCTCATTCACAGCAGCAAAAGGTGATGACATGATGCTTAAAAACAGGTTTTAGATAATTGTTGGGCAGTGCTAAACTCGTGGGATTGAGATAGGAGTCCAAGATGGTAAAAATGAGATTTTCCCCTGGAACGGTAACTGTAGTGCAAGAAGTGCATGGGCGTAGATGCATAGAGTGAGTCGAGGGGAAAAGTTCAGGACTGGCCCAAGATGAGGAAAAACTGAAGCACATCTGGATGTAGTGGTCAGAGGCCTTCTAGTTACACACATGGCCTGTTGTTACCCAGTCTGTGCTGACGGTGACAAAGCTTACATGATAAGAAACATTGAGACACTTTTATGTCTTAAAATGTTTTCATTGTTTCTGCAATGGCATGTAGACTGTTGATCCAGGGATTTTATCATGTTGCCGTTTGGAGCCAAGAAAGATTTTTTTCCCTTTTAGAGCATATTGTATCATGCTTTGCAAGGGGTTTTTTTTTTGCCTTCTTGATCATCTGGGTATTCTAAAAGTGTCGATTTGTGCGCTTTTATTTTTCTCAAAATATGCATATGTTTAAATGTTTTGAAACGTAAATAAGTATCTGAAAAAAAAAATAAAAAATATATATATATATGTATATACAGTGTATATATATATATATTTATGTAGATAGAGTAATATAAATTTCAACTAGAGACACTGAGCATTTTTTACGTTATAACATCATTGCCTGCGGCCAAACTAAGTTAAATGCGCCCGATCTCATTGGAACTCGGAAGCTAAGGGGCTTAAGGCCTAGTAATTAGCCGCTGCTCACACCAGCAGCTAATACTAGGTGCTGCAGGCAATTTTTATTTCAAGATAAATACATGTCTTGAAACATATGGACATTTTTATATGTCTTCTAGAATGTTTATAGTTATGTGTATGTGTGTATATTTGATAGTGTTGGTCAAACTCTCAAGAATTTTGATCCAGGGACTGCCTCCAACGTACTTGGGACTTTTTCAGCCTGCTGTATTGCTTCAGGTCCTCTGCACTCCTCCTGGTCCGAAACATTTTGCTGCTGTTTCCCTCTGACAGCTTGCCGACTGATCCCTGATGATGGCTCAGCACGGTGGCGTAGTGATTAGCTCTCTCGCCTTGCAGCGCTGGGTCCCTGGTTCGAATCCCAGCCAGGGCACTATCTGCAAAGAGTTTGTATGTTCTCTCTGTGTCTGCGTGGGTTTCCTGCGGGCACTCCGGTTTCCTCCCACATTCCAAAAAACATACGGATAAGTTAATTGGCTCCCCCTAAAAATTTGGCCCTAGACTACAGTACTTAGACTACAGTACTTACACTACATAATATAGATATATGGCAATGGTAGGGATTAGAGTGTGAGCTCCTTTGAGGGACAGTTAGTGACAAGATATATATACAATGTACAGCGCTGCGTAATATGTTGGTGCTATATAAATACTAAATAATAATAATAATAATAAATGGCTGCTGCGCATGTGTGGTCCAACCTTTCCCGGCCCGGGGACCACTTTCTGACCCAATTTTTTTCCGGGGACCGCAGCGGGGGAGTGGGCGTCAGGTGCGCGTCCTAGTGGACAGTGGAGTGGGTTACGGGGGGGGGGGGGGGGTTCTGGCGAGGGTGCAGTGGCATATCTAGCATAGTTGCCCCAGTATAGGGAGTTTAGTTGCCCCAGTATAGCCATTATAATGCCCCAGTATAACCTGTATAGTGCCCCAGTATAGCCTGTATAGTGCCCCAGTATAGCAAGTATAGTGCCCCAGTATAGCCAGTATAGTGCCCCAGTATAGCCAGAATAGTGCCCCAGTATAGCCAGAATAGTGCCCCAGTATAGTGCCCCAGTACCCCAGTATAGTGCCCCAGTACAGCCAGAATAGTGCCCCGGTATAGCCAGTATATTGAGCCAGTATAGTGCCCCAGTATAGCCAGTATAGTGCCCCAGTATAGCCAGAATAGTGCCCCAGTATAGCCAGAATAGTGCCCCAGTATAGCCAATATAGTGAGCCAGTATAGCCAGTATAGTGCCCCAATATAGTGCCCCAGTATAGCGCCCCAGTATAATGCCCCAGTATAGCACTCCAGTATAGCAAGTATAGTGCCCCAGGATAGCCAGTATAGTGCCCCAGGATAGCGCCCCGGTATGGTCAGGTGGTGGTCCCCGCCGCTGTTATTACCTTAACAGCGGCCGCTCTCCCTCCCTTCTTTTATTTTTCTCAAAACATGCATATGTTTAAATGTTTTGAAACGTAAATAAATATCTGAAAAAAAAAAAAAAAAAAAATATATATATATATATATAAATATATGTATATACAGTATATATATATATATTTATGTAGATAGATAGAGTAATATAAATTTCAACTAGAGACACTGAGCATTTTTTACGTTATAACATCATTGCCTGCGGCCAAACTAAGTTAAATGCGCCCGATCTCATTGGAACTCGGAAGCTAAGGGGCTTAAGGCCTAGTAATTAGCCGCTGCTCACACCAGCAGCTAATACTAGGTGCTGCAGGCAATTTTTATTTCAAGATAAATACATGTCTTGAAACATATGGACATTTTTATATGTCTTCTAGAATGTTTATAGTTATGTGTATGTGTGTATATTTGATAGTGTTGGTCAAACTCTCAAGAATTTTGATCCAGGGACTGCCTCTAACGTACTTGGGACTTTTTCAGCCTGTTGTATTGCTTCAGGTCCCTTGCACTCCTCCTGGTCCGAACCATTTTGCTGCTGTGTCCCTCCGACAGCTTGCCGACTGATCCCTGATGATGGCTCAGCACGGTGGCGTAGTGGTTAGCTCTCTCGCCTTGCAGCGCTGGGTCCCTGGTTCGAATCCCAGCCAGGGCACTATCTGCAAAGAGTTTGTATGCTCTCTCTGTCTGCGTGGGTTTCCTCCGGGCACTCCGCTTTCCTCCCACATTCCAAAAAACATACGGATACGTTAATTGGCTCCCCCTAAAAAATTGGCCCTAGTCTACAGTACTTAGACTACAGTACTTACATTACATAATATAGATATATGGCAATGGTAGGGATTAGATTGTGAGCTCCTTTGAGGGACAGTTAGTGACAAGATATATATATATATACATTGTACAGTGCTGCGTAATATGTTGGCGCTATATAAATACTAAATAATAATAATAATAATAATAATAAATGGCTGCTGCGCATGTGTGGTCCAAGCCATGTATCGCCTAGATCGTCCTGCATTTGCACTGATTGATCTTCGGAACTGCGCATTTACAGAACGATCAAGGAGACACTTATCTAGGGCCGCCCATGCACAGTAGCCCATGAAGGGGCTCAGCGGACTAGCTTTTGGAGGGGTAAAGCAGCAGAACAGCTCGGACTGGGAGGACAGTGAGGCACCTGTAGGACTACAGGGGGCTGGAAGAAGCCCCAGGTAAGTTAAAGGATACTGGCTGTACTGGTCAGAGGCTTTTTAGATACATGCATGGCTTGTTGTTACTCAGGCTGTGCTGAAGGTGATGAAAGGCATACATGATAAGGCATACGTGATAAGGAACTTTTTCATCCCTGGTTCTATTCTCACCTGTAGTATACTACATATTGCTTTCATTTATACCCTTCCCATTTTAAACTTTCTCTATGACTTGTAAATGGTACTAATGTTTTAACTAAACTTTGCTGCCCTATGAAATGAACTTTGCCATATTTACATTTAGAATACAAGTGTCTCCGTCTCTCCCTCTCTCTCCCTTTATCAAAATAGAGACATGACTTTATTTTGATTTCTAAGTCAGCTAATCCCACCCATCAGGCAAAATACCCTTCTCTGCTGTCCCGTCTGATTGCGCACGCACGACTGTGAAGATGGGAAGAAGGTGTACCGCTTTACGGAGGACAGACAGCAGGACCTGGTCACCCGGAGCGAACGGGTTGAGGAGTGGCTCTACATTCCGTACGAAAGGCCTCGCTTGTAAAGCAGCCCAAGTACGGGGTGATAGAGTGAGGGGCTTCTCTTCTTTAGACGCAAAGGGAGCAAGGGTTAACCCAAATATTTAATAGTGTGCTGTATATGCATGCATTTTTCCCTTTTTCATCCCTATTGTCCAGGTGAAATTCTCTTCTCTGATCGCTCATTCACAGCAGCAAAAGGTGATGACATGATGCTTAAAAACAGGTTTTAGATAATTGTTGGGCAGTGCTAAACTCGTGGGATTGAGATAGGAGTCCAAGATGGTAAAAATGAGATTTTCCCCTGGAACGGTAACTGTAGTGCAAGAAGTGCATGGGCGTAGATGCATAGAGTGAGTCGAGGGGAAAAGTTCAGGACTGGCCCAAGATGAGGAAAAACTGAAGCACATCTGGATGTAGTGGTCAGAGGCCTTCTAGTTACACACATGGCCTGTTGTTACCCAGTCTGTGCTGACGGTGACAAAGCTTACATGATAAGAAAAATTGAGACACTTTTATGTCTTAAAATGTTTTCATTGTTTCTGCAATGGCATGTAGACTGTTGATCCAGGGATTTTATCATGTTGCCGTTTGGAGCCAAGAAAGATTTTTTTCCCTTTTAGAGCATATTGTATCATGCTTTGCAAGGGTTTTTTTTTTGCCTTCTTGATCATCTGGGTCCTCTAAAAGTGTTGATTTGTGCGCTTTTATTTTTCTCAAAATATGCATATGTTTAAATGTTTTGAAACGTAAATAAATATCTGAAAAAAAAAAAAAAAAAAAAAAAAAATATATATATATATATATATATATATACATATATACATATATATATATGTAGATAGATAGAGTAATATAAATTTCAACTAGAGACACTGAGCATTTTTTACGTTATAACATCATTGCCTGCGGCCAAACTAAGTTAAATGCGCCCGATCTCATTGGAACTCGGAAGCTAAGGGGCTTAAGGCCTAGTAATTAGCCGCTGCTCACACCAGCAGCTAATACTAGGTGCTGCAGGCAATTTTTATTTCAAGATAAATACATGTCTTGAAACATATGGACATTTTTATATGTCTTCTAGAATGTTTATAGTTACCGTATTTTTCGGACCATAAGACGCACTTTTTCTCCCCCAAAAGTAGGGGGAAAAACTCAGTGCGTCTTATGGTCCGAATAGTACTTTTAGGCTAGCACCCGACATTGCCCCCTCCCATTAATAATGTTTGCGGTGTTCTCCTGCACTGGGAAATGTGTGAAAGAGGTGGCGGCAGAGAGATCCCATACTGCAGGGTGGGCGGGTAGCCTCCCATACTTTCATCTACCTCTAACATTTGTTCCGCCCTCCTGGCAGCTAAGTTACTCCCCCGCAAAGCCTCCTATGTCATCCGGCACCAAAGCGGCTCACCGCCAAGTCCCCCGGCACCTCCAACACATGGGCGCCCACCCCGCTAAGTTTACCGTCACCCCTAACACATGAGCGGCCCCTCGCTAAGTCCCCCGGCACCTCCAACACATGGGCGCCCACCCCGCTAAGTTTACCGTCACCCCCAACACATGAGCGGCCCCTCGCTAAGTCCCCCGGCACCTCCAACACATGGGCACCCACCCCGCTAAGGTTACCGTCACCCCCAACACATGAGCGGCCCCTCGCTAAGTTTACCGTCACCCCCGGCAGCTCTCGGAGTAAACTCTTATCGGATCTGGCTGTTCTTTGGTCCTCAGTCCGCTCTTGCTTGCATTCTCTCTGGCGCTTCCAATCCCGGCTGCTCGCATCCCCGCTGGCATCCTCTCTCTGCGTGACCCATCATGTGATCATCATGTGACCTATCATGTGGTCTCGCTGAGAGAGGACGCCACCCGGGATGCGAGCAGCCGGGATTGGAAGCGCCAGACAGAATACAAGCAAGAGCGGACTAACACAGAAAGAGTGGTGGCTGCCATATTTATTTCCTTTTAAACAATACTGGTTGCATGGAAATCCTGCTGATCCTTTTGGTCACTAGGGTCTAAATCACACACCTGAAACATGCATGCATCTAATCTTGTCAGATGTGTTATAGACATTTGATCTGCATGCTTGTTCAGGGTCTATGGCTAAGGCAGGGATCACACTTGTTTTTCATTTTCAACTCAGCTTTTTCTGCGCACATTTTCTGCACACCAAGTGTGTTTCTATGCAGAAAAATGTGTTCTTTTTTCACAACAGTTAATGTAATTGATACAGAAAACTGACAAAATGAGCAGAATTATCATGCAGAATGTCAGTTTTTTTTCTGTGCAAGAAAAACACATTAAGTGTGAGCTAGCCCCTTGATTAACATGAGTTTTCAGTTCTTCTGTGCAGAAAACGCGTATGAAAACAGTCAAGTATGTTCCCTGCCTAAAGTATTAGAGGCAGAGGATCAGAAGGATAGCCTCATTTATTTCATAGTGACTGTTACATTCTGGTATTTGTGTGTGTGTGTGTGTTCTGAAGGGACGGATCTAGGGGGGGGGGGGGGGGGGGGCAGGCGAGTCTCTTGCCCCAGGCGCAGTTTGTTGAATTCTTAAAAAGGCAGCAAAATTTGTATGGGGAATGGCAGTTTAGGCGCCAAAACCTGACCTTTAGGTGCCAAAACCTGACATTTAGGCGCCAAAACCTGACCTTTAGGTGCCAAAACCTGACCTTGCCCCAGGCGCAACTTGTTCTAGATCCGTCCCTGTTCTGAATGCATGATGGGGTTACCCTGTCCAAAAAGGTTAGACAGGATGCTGTTGATTGTAGGTGTGTGGGGGGGGGGAGGGGGGGCGCAATTTTAGTATTTGCCATGGGCGATGTCTTGCCTAGATACGCCACTGCTTCCCCACCCACATCCTCTGCGGGACACCAGTGCACCTGTCTGAGCAAACTCAGGGTGACCCCACCGACAGCCACAGCCCGGTACATGAGCAGCAGCCCCACAGAGACATATGAGTTGGTGTGTGTATTGCCTGTGTTGCCCTCTCTCGTGTGTGTGTGTGTGTGTGTGTGTGTGTGTGTGTGTGTGTGTGTGTGTGTGTGTGTGTGTGTGTGTGTGTGTGTGTGTGTGTGTGTGTGTTGTACTGCCATGTGTGTACTGCTTGTGAGTGTACTGCCTGCCCTCTCTCCTGTGTTGTACTGCCATGTGTGTACTGCTTGTGAGTGTACTGCCTGCCCTCTCTCCTGTATGTGCGTGTGTTGTACTGCCATGTGTGTACTGTTTGTGAGTGTACTGCCTGCCCTCTATCCTGTGTTTTCTTGTGTTGTACTGCCATGTGTGTACTGCTTGTGAGTGTACTGCCTGCCCACTCTCCTGTGTGTGTGTGTGTTGTACTGCCATGTGTGTACTGCCATGTGTGTACTGCTTGTGAGTGTACTGCCTGCCCTCTCTCCTGTGTGTGCGTGTGCTGTACTGCCATGTGTATACTGCTTGTGAGTGCACTGCCTGCCCTCTCTCCTGTGTGTGCGTGTGTTGTACTGCCATGTGAGTGTACTGCCTGCCCTCTCTCCTGTGTGTGCGTGTGCTGTACTGCCATGTGTATACTGCTTGTGAGTGTGCTTCCTGCCCTCTATCCTGTGTGTGTGTGTTGTACTGCCATGTGTGAACTGCTTGTGAGTGTACTGCCTGCCCTCTCTCCTGTGTGTGCGTGTTCTGTACTGCCATGTGTATACTGCTTGTGAGTGTACTGCCTGCCCTCTCTCCTGTGTGTGCGTGTGTTGTACTGCCATGTGAGTACTGCTTGTGAGTGTACTGCCTGCCCTCTCTCGTGTGTGTGTGTGTGTGTGTGTGTGTGTGTGTGTGTGTGTGTGTGTGTGTGTGTGTGTGTGTGTTGTACTGCCATGTGTGAACTGCTTGTGAGTGTACTGCCTGCCCTCTCTCCTGTGTGTGCGTGTGTTGTACTGCCATGTGTATACTGCTTGTGAGTGTATTGCCTGCCCTCTCTCCTGTGTGTGCGTGTGTTGTACTGCCATGTGAGTACTGCTTGTGAGTGTACTGCCTGCCCTCTCTCGTGTGTGTGTTGTACTGCCATGTGTGTACTGCTTGTGAGTGCACTGCCTGCCCTCTCTCCTGTGTGTGCGTGTGTTGTACTGCCATGTAGGTACTGCTTGGGAGTGTACTGCCTGCCCTCTCTCCTGTGTGTGCGTATGTTGTACTGCCATGTGAGTACTGCTAGTGAGTGTACAGCCTGCCCTCTCTCCTGTGTATGCGTGTGTTGTACTGCCATGTAAGTACTGCTAGTGAGTGTACTGCCTGCCCTCTCTCCTGTGTGTGCGTGTGTTGTACTGCCATGTGAGTACTGCTTGTGAGTGTACTGCCTGCCCTCTCTCGTGTGTCTGTGTGTGTGTGTTTTGTACTGCCATGTGTGTACTGCTAGTGAGTGTACAGCCTGCCCTCTCTCCTGTGTTGTACTGCTATGAGTGTACTGCCTGCCCTCTCTCGAGTGTCTGTGTGTGTGTGTTTTGTACTGCCATGTGTGTACTGCTAGTGAGTGTACAGCCTGCCCTCTCTCCTGTGTGTGCGTGTGTTGTACTGCCATGTGAGTACTGCTTGTGAGTGTACTTCCTGCCCTCTCTCGTGTGTCTGTGTGTTTTGTACTGCCATGTGTGTACTGCTAGTGAGTGTACAGCCTGCCCTCTCTCCTGTGTTGTACTGCCATGTGAGTACTGCCTGCCCTCTCGTGTGTGTGAGTGTGTGTGTACTGAATGCCCTCACACTTCAGATATCATCCTTCCCAGAACCTTCACTCCTCTCATGAGACCTCTTGGCATCCATTAGTGTTGGGCGAACAGTGTTCGCCACTGTTCGGGTTCTGCAGAACATCACCCTGTTCGGGTGATGTTCGAGTTCGGCCGAACACCTCATGGTGTTCGGCCTTTTTAGTTCGGGTTCGCCCGAACAGCTCAATGCCCAGCCGAACATGCCGAACAGGGCCCCTGTTCGGCCGAACAGGGCCCTGTTCGGCCGAATACTGCCCCCCTATGGGGTCGCAGGCATAAGGGGGGAGCATGCCCTGGTCGCGGGGGGGTCGGAAATTCCCCCCACCCCCTCCGCTAGCGCTCCCCCCTCTGCCCGCTTCCCCATACAAAAATTTTCCTTAAAGTTCAATAGTACCTTCAGTGGCTGGCCTGGCTGGCACTGTGGTGTGTTGTGAGTGAGAAGGAGGAGGAGTCCGGAGAGTGACGCGTTGAGGTACCTTGTGGTACTTCCGCCCTTTCTCTGACCACAGTGCCAGCCAGGCCAGCCACTGAAGGTACTATTGAACTTTAAGGAAAATTTTTGTATGGGGAAGCGGGCAGAGGGGGGAGCGCTAGCGGAGGGGGTGGGGGGAATTTCCGACCCCCCCCCCTGACCGGGGCATGCTCCCCCCTTATGCCTGCGACTCCATAGGGCCCCCAAAAGCGGGATGTTCGGGGAGTTCGGGGTTCGGGCCGAACATGCCGAACATCTGGCCCATGTTCGGCCTGTTCGGCCCGAACCCGAACATCCAGGTGTTCGCCCAACACTAGCATCCATCTTGATCATGTCCTCTTAAGCTACATACACACATCATACCAAAATTGGTTAAAATATAGTAAGACCAACGGTCGTTCGACAAAACTATGTGACCATGAACAACCAACTTCAATCCGCCGTTATACACATACGAATGACACAAGAAAGATGAAAATGTAATAGAAGGCGGAAATGACACAAATTACCGTATATACTGGCGTATAAGACGACTTTTTAACCCTGAAAAATCATCTGAAAAGTCGGGGGTCGTCTTATATGCCGAGTGTCAGAATTTCAGGTCTGGTCAGGGTGCCGTGTGTCAGGCAGAACTGTAATTACCTTATGCTGCAGTCATCAGGTAATAAGAAAGATAGATCGCATTCTCCGTTTAAAAAATAACTTGTTGTAACAGCTTCTTGCGAGCAGCCACTCGCACGGGTAGCAATGCAGCTTCCGGCGTCACCTGACTTGTGACGTGTGCGCTCCACAATACAACCCGGCAATCTCTTCCGGCGTGAGCCTCATCAGTGGAGCGCACACGTCACCAGTCAAAGGGCGCAGGAAGCTGCACTGCTACCCGTGCGAGCGGCTGCTCGCAAGAAGCTGTTACAACAAGTTATTTTTTAAACTGAGAACGTGATCTATCTTTCTTATTACCGGAAGACTGCAGCATAAGGTAATTACAGCTCTGCCTGATACCCGGCACCCTGCCACTACTATGGGGTAGTCTTATATGGCGAGCATACCCCAACCTCTACATTTTAACTGGCAAAGTTGGGGGGTCGTCTTATACGCCCAGTCGCCTTATACGCCAACATATACGGTAGCTAATTGGTTAAACAATCGATCTGCGTAGAAAAATCTTTGACTACAACCGACTGTCAGGAAGTGATGTTGAAAAATGCCCCAAGATGATTGAAGAAACGTAATAAATGTGGGGGTGGAGATGCTAAAGGCCAATACATGGGCCGCCTTGACCCTCAAGGCCCATTCACACCGAAGCGGTGCGGTATTTTTACCGCACCCGACTACCGTGCAATGAAAGTCTATACTTTCAAACTGCGACGTTACGACGTGACGGAAGTGATAAATTTGCCACATCCCTGACGCAGGTCAAAAACTACTTTAACGCTGCGGTGATGCGTAGAATTGCGGCGATCAGCGACGGCCCGGAATTTGTGTAAGTCTATGGCGACACCTGGATTTGTAAAAATTCTGTGCACTTCCGCATACCCAAAGCACGAAGTAACGGCAAGCGTGCGTGACACGCGCATCACTTCCTGTTTGGGCAGTGGCCAGACACAAAACACTGCGCTGTGTTTTCACACTATCACTGTGTGAGAGTGGTATTCTAAACGTTTAACAATAAACCCTTTTAAAATGTAACTTTAACCATTTCTGCCGCTGGGATGCGAGCCTCACGCCCGCAGAAGCAGCTGCTACAGCCCAGGGACGCGCTAGTCACGTCTCTGCAGTTCGGGGTGCTGTGCGGAAGGATGCCCGCGATCGCGATGTTGCCGGGAGAAGGGAGGATTGGCTGCAGGGGACAAAAGTCCCCTGAGCCAATCCATTCTCGTCCGCCGCGAACTAACACTGTTTTTGTTCAAAAACAGTTTTTATATTTAAATAAAGCCGCCGAGCTTCCTCCCCGCGCTGATTTCCGCCGCCTATCATTAGATTTATGAATGGGAATAAAGTTCCCATTCATTAATCTCCCTGCAGGCCACCGTGATCGCAGGCCTGCGTCACTTCCCTAGTTACAGTATAGCAACCTACAGCGTACTTATTGTACGCTAATAGGAAGCACTCAATGGGGACATCTTGTGGTCAAATTGTAGCATTACATCTACTGTTAACACTGCACTGACCTGGACAAATGGGCAAATAAAATGTGTGGATTTTAATTACGGTAGCATGTATTATTTGAAAACTATAATGGCAGAAAACTGAGAAATAATGATTTTTTCCATTTTTTTACTTATTATTCCCATTAAAATGCATTTAGAGAAAAATAATTCTTAACATAATGTACCACCCAAAGAAAGCCTAATTGGTGGCTGAAAAAACAAGGTATAGATCAGTTCTGTGTGATAAGTAGTGATAAGGTTATTGGGGAATAAAAGGGAGGAGCGCTGAAATATGAAAATTCCTCTCGTCCATAAGGTAAAAAATACCCGTGGGCTGAAATCGTTAAGGAACGTTCTTAGTACCATTTTTAGTACGAATGTATGAAAAAACCCGAGCCTGCTAAAAAATAATATATTGGCTTTATTCTGCACAACATAATAACACTATTTCTTGCCTAAATATTAAATAAATCAGCCCTGGCCATGTTAGTGAAGAGATTAACTGCCAAAGCATGTGACCTAACAGCCAGAGAATGCGACTTGGCATCATGACGTCAGAGCATGTGACCTGGCATGTGCCATCTTTGACAGTTGGTCGCTTCATGTTTACATTCTGCTGAGCCTGTGACCTGACTGCCAGAGCATGTGACCTGGCATTATGAAATGCAGAGCATGCGACCTGGCATCATGACGTCAGAGCATGTGACCTGGCATGTGCCATCTTTGACAGTTGGTCGCTTCATGTTTACATTCTGCTGGGCCTTGGAGGTGAGTAGCTGTTGATCTGGGGTCTCTGATGGGTTATGGCTGCAAATTGATGGCATTTACATTTCAAAGTGTACCTGAATGTTTCTTTTTAATGAGAAATATGTGTATATACCCCTGTATTACATGATTAGCTCGATGTGTCCCCCCATTCCACCGTCTGCTGTGTTCTGCCTGTTCCAGCGTCTCTCTCTCCCTCTCTCGGTAACACAGCTCTGCAGCTCGGATCCTCCTGGGGGGCGGGACCACTGGAGGTAATCTTTACACAGAGAGGGAGAGGGAGAGAGAGAGGAATCAGTCCCGCCCCATGGCTCAGCCAGCCTACTGCAGCCCGGCCTTTGTCCTTCTCGTATCTCCCGCCCCTCCATCTAGCAGCCCTGCAGCCAATGAGGAGTCGCTAAGTACAGAGAGCAGCAGCCATCACTAATATGCCTGGATTTCCCTACTCTAATATGCTGGGGGCCATATCTCTGCAATTATTCCCCCTACACATCCCAAATTTTGAGGGTAAGGAGGGGACAGCCCGATATACATCTGTGCCAAATTACAGCCCGCGAGCTCTGCTGGTTCCCGAGATAAGAGTATAAGAACCTACCTTGTGAACCAGCAGGGCTGGGGGGCTGATATTCTGCACATAGGCAAATCGGGGGGTCCCCTCCCTACCCTCAGACTTTGGGATGTACAGGGGAAATAACTGCTGAGATATTGGGGGTGGTTGGCACTGAGCATTTCATGTGTGTTAGTCAGTGGGGCAGCTCTGAGCAGCAGACACTACTGCAGCCAGGGACACAGTGATGATTGTGTGTTTAACATTAGCTGGACCAGCGCTGTGTCTGCTCTGCTGCATATTCATGCTTGCCAAAGTTTCTTCTCAGTCTTCTGTAAAGTGCAGCTGTTGCTATGACCAGTTGAGAGGTTAGTGGAAGCCTGCTATGCCCATTTTCTATGGGAGCTCAGTGAGTGTGTCGCTGGGCACTGTGTGTTGTCACATATGCTGTTACTGTAGTCCCACAACACTGTCACCCCTAACTTTACACTCCCTTCCTGCCTGTAAGAGCATTATATATGTGTATGGGCCTCTTCCCTCCCTAGGGGCATTGTATATGTATTGGGAGGTTCCTCTCTCCATCCTATAGGTTCAGTGACCAGATTTTTGTAGGCTCAACCTGGGACAGGGTGGCGCGCAAAACGTGCCGCGCCGAAAAATGGGGGGCTGCGCCGCGCCCAAAAATGTGGTGGCTGCGCGCGCACCGAAAATGGGCGTGGCCATAACATTCTGTGGGCAGAGCTAACGTAATGATGTAACAGCGAGGCATAAGAAAGCAGTGTTTACGCCATGATGTGGTCAAACGAGGATTCGCATCATGGGTGTGCAGAAACTGTGTGATGCTATTTAATAGTATACCATAACCCCAAAGCAGCAGACATAGCCAACTATGACCATTAAATAATAAATGCAGCAACAGTTACCCCGGACACCACAAAATAAATGGGCAACATGTCAGCACAAAATAAACGTATTGCGGGCAACATGTCGGCACAAACTAAACATATTACGGGCAACATGTCAGCACAAAATAAACATATTGCGGGCAACATGTCAGCACAAAATAAACGTATTGCGGGCAACATGTCAGCACAAAATAAACATATTGCGGACAACATGCCGGCACAAAATAAACGCATTGCGGGCAACATGTCGGCACAAAATAAAAGCATTGCGGGCAACATTTCAGCACAAAAATAAACGCATTGCGGGCAACATTTCAGCACAAAATAAACGCAATGGGGGCAAACATGTCAGCACAAAATGAACGCATTGCGGGTAACATTTCAGCACAAAATAAACGCAATGGGGGAAAACATGTCAGTACAAATTAATCGCAATGGGGGCAAACATGTCAGTACAAAATAAACGCAATGGGGGCAAACATGTCAGTACAAAATAAACGCAATGGGGGCAACATTTCCGCACAAAATAAATGCATTGCGGGCAACATAACAGCACAAAATAAACGCAATGGGGGCAAACATGTCAGCACAAATTAAACGCAATGGGGCAAACATGTCAGCACAAAATAAACGCCAATGGGGGCAAACATGTCAGCACAAAATAAATGCAATGTGGGCACATTTCACCTGGAAAAAAAAAAGCATTTACTCACCTGAAATAAGTCCCCTCACCGTCACGCAACCGGCCTCTGGTGTGTGTGCAGCTCCCCGGGCTCACAGGCACTCAGGCAGAGCAGCGCTACGGCAAGATAGCGTCCGGAGGCGGAGCCCTGTACTGGAGACACAAATAGTCTCCAGTACAGGGCTCCGCCTCCGGACGCCATCTTCCCGTAGCCCTGCTCTGCCTGTGCCTGCCGGAGGAGAACAATGCAGGCTGCTGGAGCGGGGCTGCGGGGAACGAACTAGCGGCTAGTTCATTCAGTACGGTGGCCAGAGTCCCGAAGTCGGGACGTCCCGCTGCTAAAAGCGGGATGTTTCCCCGGGACCTCATGCAGCCTGGGACAGTGCCCCCCGAAGGCGGGACGCATCCCGGGTAAAGCGGGACGTATGGTCACCGTACTATAGGGGCAATATGTATGGGGTGACAGCACTGTCTACAGGGGGTCTTTCCCCTCCTTCCTGTAGGGCCATCATATATTGGGTGACAGCTCAGCAATGTTTATAGGGGGTCCCTCTCCTCAGTCTCCTAGAAGTGCATTATATACTGTAAGTGTTAGCCCACCCATCTTTTATTTACCGCTGCCTGCAACCTGCACTAGCCATATACCGGCTGTATCCTGCGCCCAAATCTCCCGGTGCCGATTTTACATGTATGCCTGCAGTTGTGGTGCCACTGTCACAGCCTGACACTGGGGATGGGGGGGGGGGGGGGGACTGGGCTACCAGGGAATATGGTGTGGGCATTATTTTTTGTATTAAAGTAGAGGCAGCTTCATCCAACATTTGGCTAGGCAGGCCTGCTTTCATCACTGCTAATGCACACACTGTGCAATTTTCTGACAGATTTACATTCCGCTCGATTATTTCCAACATGCCCAATCTGATTTCCAATCAATTTTCCATAGAAGTGAACAGAAAATCGATCAGAAATCAGATTGGACGTGTTGAAAATAATCAATCTGACAGTAAATCTGTCAGAAAATTGCACCGTCATTCATGCGCAGATGCGCGCGCATCGGCACACGCAATTTCCTGCAATCCCTGCCCCAAGGACCTTATTCCGATCAGCGTTAGGCGGTCCTGGGGCTGCCGCCACATCCATGCCCGTCGGCTTGTTGCTGTCGGCAAGAGGTTAAAAAAAGAGAAAAAAAATCACTTACCTGAGGATTCTGCCAGCCCCCTGCAGCCGTCCTGTCCTGCGCCAGTCCTCAACGATCCTCTGTTCCCCGCTGTGGGCCAGTTTGGTTCCCACCATCTTAAGTTGACAGCCACTGCTCCTGCGTGGCTCAGGCCATGCATATCCTTGTTTGCATTCCCGTCCACCATAGTGTTCTGCGCATGCGCAGGGTGCTATTAAGGATGGGAACACGAGCAAGGAGACATGTGGCCAGGGCTGCGCAGGCGCAGTGGCCCACTAACTCCGTGTCGGCAAAATCGAAACTAGCTGGCGGCAGGGGAACTAAGGATCGTCGAGGAGCGCCGCAGGACAGGACGGCTGCAGGGGGCTGGCAGTAGCCCCAGGTAAGTGAAAATAGTTTTTTTTTTTTTTTTTTTAGCAATCTTCATTTCCATTTTAAACAAGTATGCAGATCAGGTGCTCTAACAGCGGTTTTTTTTTTTTTTTTTTACCCAATTTCTTTTAGCACTCCCGGCGCATACCCGTGCGCTGCGATTCTTTATAAAGCAATTTTCTAAGCGTTTTTTGCAGAGCGATTCAGTTTTTTTCACTTCCTGGCATCGCAAATCGCCCCATAAATGGTACAGGCAGGGCTTTGGTGAACAGATCGGATTCGAAGCGTTCAGATGTGAACAATCTCATAGGGAATCATTGCACAAGCTCTATTAGAGTGATTTTGATAATGGCCAGCACTTAAAGGCAAAAGCGCCCTTAGTGTGAACAAGCCCTAACTGCATTTGTAAGTAATGTCAGGCTTCATATTGCTCCAGTCTCTATTTGCATGTTTATACATTGTTCACTCTTCTGCACAACAGGCTACTGACAATTATGTAGAAAGATAATGAACGTTATGGGGATTATAATGAGAGAACAATTAAAAACTGGCAGCAAACCTTGAACTCTGTACGGAATCCCCCTCCTGGATTTAGTGTGGTTGGTTGCGGGCGGAGGCTTGGCTACTGTGGGAAGGTGCAGGGTACTTTGGGTAGTGCATCCTTTAGTGTTGACAGTGGTGGGCAGTGGCAAGGGCTTGGTGTGGGTGTGTGGCGGCTCACTGTAGCTTTTGGTGCATGTGGTATGCTCAGCATAGACTTAGCTGCTGAGTGTACAGCTGTGTCAGTTATATGCACATGCAGCAGCTATGTCCACACTGTGCATATTACAGCTGCCTTTTATATACTGTATAATGAGCCTGATGCAGGAAACCACGGTAACAAGGCCACATGACTACAGCTTGTGATGTCATAAACAAGGGATGCTGTCAAGAGGGGATCAGTTGGTGATGTCACAATCAGAGGTAGCTGTCAAAATGAGGATCAGCAGGAAACAGGTGTCAGTCAGCAGGAGGGCAGAGACCAGGCTGGAAGCATATGAAGAGCAGCAAGTTTTCAGCACTACCCATTGGTGCAACAGCAAGGGGGAGGAGTCCATTCTGGTCGCAGTCTCGCCTAATGCTGAAGGCCGAACTTCCCACAGCACCAGGTAAGATCATAATTACACTCATTTTCAAGGTTTATGAATGCTGAGTGAAGAGAGAGAGAGAGTGGGTTTGGGATATAGAGATTTTGGCTTTGCCAGCAATGTGTATTCCAGGTACATTCTTTCAGTGTTATCCTACTGTTATTTCCTCATCAGATCGGAGAAACGTGATCATTTTGATTGGCTGATAGATTTGTAAAGCTCTGATTTGCTGGAATTGTTAAATGCTCTAGTCAATACAGGAAACAGAAGCAAGACATGATCATAACAAGCAAATCAAAGCTTTAAAAAAAATCTATCACCTGAACAGATTGATCACATACTTGTCTGTGAGTTCTGCCATACATGAACAACACTACTGCTTAATTTAAAGAAACCCTTGGGTACAGTGTTGTTTTGCCTCACGGGAAGGGTTATTAAACCCTCTAACTTCGCTCACCACCGTAGTGGGAAAAATTAATTGCAGCAAAACATGAGGAAAGGTTTAATCATAATATTTATTGCGCTACAATCCTGTTATACTAATTATCTAGGCTTGCAGAATCATAGTTTAATGGTTAGTAGTTATTAGTAAGCATGCGTCAACATTTCTTTACCAAGTGTTAGCAACATCACCCAAGGAAGAGGGGACTCCGTCAATCCTCCATAGAGGAAAACACCTGGCGGCACAATCCATCACGTCTGTTGGTCTCAGCAAAAGTCCCGGAGTCCAGGCGTTTTCCCAATCCAATTATACTCCCTAAACCTAAACCATAACACACGCAACCGCATATACGGTTACTGTCGTAGGAGCGTGATCACAGTACAAATCTATGATATCCACATTTGTGCAATACAACACAGCCGAGAGTTGACACCTCGTGCTCACTGAATGGGAAAACAATGGCTTACTTAGTACGCATGCGTATCTTATTGCACCATTATCTCATAACTATCCGCTCAAACTGGCTGTAGCAGGATTCAGGAATGCATCAACATTCTTCACTGAACCCAAATAGCATCCAGGACATCTGGAATTGAACTCAGATAATACCCAGGTACTGAACTCCAGTAACCAGAAGACAAAGACATATAGGAGTGAACACTAAACATACATACATATGACATTCATGTCACTTGTGTATCTCAAGTGTCAAATATCTTATCGATATCTGCCCTAAATGATTATTAACTATTTAAAAGGCCAGCCTAAAATTCTTCATAATCAATATTAGCCAGTAGTGGGTGCATAGCTCACTATAAATCGGTGTTAGGCGGTCCTGGGGCTGCCGCCGCGTCCACACCAATTGGCATAGAGCGGTCGTGTAGTGGTTAAGTTGTTGTTCGCGTTAAAAAATGTTGTGAAAACCACAATTGCTTTTCATAGAGTAAAAAAGTTAAAACACCAAGGGCTTGATTCACAAAAGAGTGCTAACTGTTAGCACGGCCGTTTTCGTGCGAATTTTCGCGTGCAATTAAACGTTTTTATGCTCAAACACGAATGAAAATTCATGTCTGCGCGTGAAAACGATAACGATTTTGTGTGAAAATTAGCGTTTGCACGTGAAAACTTTTAATTGCGCACGAAAATTCACGATCGCGTGCCAATATGAAAATTTGCGCGAAAACGGCCGTAATAACACTTAACACTCTTTTGTGAATCAAGCCCCAAGAGTGAAAGTTACAATTAAGGGAAGAGTGGAACAGCTTGGAGAGGAGGTGGCAGTAATGAGTCATATAGGAAGTTTATAATTGGAGGAGTATGAATGAACAAGCTAGAGATAGGATTTTGACAGGAGGTAGACTTTTTCATCCCTGGTTCTAATCTCACCTGTAGTATACTACATATTGCTTTCATTTATGCCCTTCCCATTTTAAACTTTCTCTATGACTTGTAAATGGTACTAATGTTTTAACTAAACTTTGCTGCCCTATGAAATGAACTTTGCCATATCTACATTTAGAATACAAGTGTCTCCGTCTCTCCCTCTCTCTCCCTTCATCAGAATAGAGACATGACTTTATTTTGATTTCTAAGTCAGCTAATCCCACCCATCAGGCAAAATACCCTTCTCTGCTGTCCCGTCTGATTGCGCACGCACGACTGTGAAGATGGGAAGAAGGTGTACCGCTTTACGGAGGACAGACAGCAGGACCTGGTCACCCGGAGCGAACGGGTTGAGGAGTGGCTCTACATTCCGTACGAAAGGCCTCGCTTGTAAAGCCGCCCAAGTACGGGGTGATAGAGTGAGGGGCTCCTCTTCTTTAGACGCAAAGGGAGCAAGGGTTAACCCAAATATTTAATAGTGTGCTGTATATGCATGCATTTTTCCCTTTTTCATCCCTATTGTCCAGGTGAAATTCTCTTCTCTGATCGCTCATTCACAGCAGCAAAAGGTGATGACATGATGCTTAAAAACAGGTTTTAGATAATTGTTGGGCAGTGCTAAACTCGTGGGATTGAGATAGGAGTCCAAGATGGTAAAAATGAGATTTTCCCCTGGAACAGTAACTGTAGTGCAAGAAGTGCATGGGCGTAGATGGATAGAGTGAGTCGAGGGGAAAAGTTCAGGACTGGCCCAAGATGAGGAAAAACTGAAGCACATCTGGATGTAGTGGTCAGAGGCCTTCTAGTTACACACATGGGGCTTGATTCACAAAGCGGTGCTAACTGTTAGCACGCCTGTGAAAACCCCCTTAGCACGTCTAAACAAGCTTATCGCGCATAAAACTTTACGCGCGCAAAACTTTATGCGCGTAAAACTTTATGTGCGTACTGCACAGAGCACAGGGCGCACCGCGCGAAGTGCCCATTAAAGCCTATGGGACTTAGCGCGCGTAAAAACTTTGCGCACGTAAAACTTTACGCGCGCAAAGTTAGCGCACGATCTGATTGAGAAATCCGGTGCTAACTTACTTAGCACCCTGGTTAGCGCGTCTAAAGACTTTAGACGTGCTAAGTAGGTTAGCACCGCTTTGTGAATCAAGCCCATGGCCTGTTGTTACCCAGTCTGTGCTGACGGTGACAAAGCTTACATGATAAGAAAAATTGAGACACTTTTATGTCTTAAAATGTTTTCATTGTTTCTGCAATGGCATGTAGACTGTTGATCCAGGGATTTTATCCTGTTGCCGTTTGGAGCCAAGAAAGATTTTTTTCCCTTTTAGAGCATATTGTATCATGCTTTGCAAGGGTTTTTTTTTTTTGCCTTCTTGATCATCTGGGTATTCTAAAAGTGTTGATTTGTGCGCCTTTATTTTTCTCAAAATATGCATATGTTTAAATGTTTTGAAACGTAAGTAAGTATCTGAAAATAAAAATAAAAAAATATATATATATATATATATGTATATACAGTATATATATATATTTATGTAGATAGATAGAGTAATATAAATTTCAACTAGAGACACTGAGCATGTTTTACGTTATAACATCATTGCCTGCGGCCAAACTAAGTTAAATGCGCCCGATCTCATTGGAACTCGGAAGCTAAGGGGCTTAAGGCCTAGTAATTAGCCGCTGCTCACACCACTGAGTCCAGCAGCTAATACTAGGTGCTGCAGGCAATTTTTATTTCAAGATAAATACATGTCTTGAAACATATGGACATTTTTATATGTCTTCTAGAATGTTTATAGTTATGTGTATGTGTGTATATTTGATAGTGTTGGTCAAACTCTCAAGAATTTTGATCCAGGGACTGCCTCCAACGTACTTGGGACTTTTTCAGCCTGTTGTATTGCTTCAGGTCCCTTGCACTCCTCCTGGTCCGAACCATTTTGCTGCTGTTTCCCTCCGACAGCTTGCCGACTGATCCCTGATGATGGCTCAGCACGGTGGCGTAGTGGTTAGCTCTCTCGCCTTGCAGCGCTCGGTCCCTGGTTCGAATCCCAGCCAGGGCACTATCTGCAAAGAGTTTGTATGCTCTCTCTGTCTGCGTGGGTTTCCTCCGGGCACTCCGGTTTCCTCCCACATTCCAAAAAACATACGGATACGTTAATTGGCTCCCCCTAAAAAATTGGCCCTAGACTACAGTACTTAGACTACAGTACTTACACTACATAATATAGATATATGGCAATGGTAGGGATTAGATTGTGAGCTCCTTTGAGGGACAGTTAGTGACAAGATATATATACAATGTACAGCGCTGCGTAATATGTTGGTGCTATATAAATACTAAATAATAATAATAATAAATGGCTGCTGCGCATGTGTGGTCCAACCTTTCCCGGCCCGGGGACCACTTTCTGACCCAATTTTTTTCCGGGGACCGCAGCGGGGGGAGTGGACGTCGGGTGCGCGTCCTAGTGGACAGTGGAGTGGGTTACGGGGGGGGGGGGGTTCTGGCGAGGGTGCAGTGGCATACCTAGCATAGTTGCCCCAGTATAGGGAGTTTAGTTGCCCCAGTATAGCCATTATAATGCCCCAGTATAACCTGTATAGTGCCCCAGTATAGCCTGTATAGTGCCCCAGTATAGCAAGTATAGTGCCCTAGTATAGCCAGTATAGTGCCCCAGTATAGCCAGAATAGTGCCCCAGTATAGCCAGAATAGTGCCCCAGTATAGTGCCCCAGTACCCCAGTATAGTGCCCCAGTATAGCCAGAATAGTGCCCCAGTATAGCCAGTATAATGAGCCAGTATAGTGCCCCAGTATAGCCAGTATAGTGCCCCAGTATAGCCAGAATAGTGCCCCAGTATAGCCAGAATAGTGCCCCAGTATAGCCAATATAGTGAGCCAGTATAGCCAGTATAGTGCCCCAATATAGTGCCCCAGTATAGCGCCCCAGTATAATGCCCCAGTATAGCGCCCCAGTATAGCAAGTATAGTGCCCCAGGATAGCCAGTATAGTGCCCCAGGATAGCGCCCCGGTATGGTCAGATGGTGGTCCCCGCCGCTGTTATTACCTTAACAGCGGCCGCTCTCCCTCCCTTCTTTTACTTTTCTCAAAATATGCATATGTTTAAATGTTTTGAAACGTAAATAAATATCTGAAAAAAAATAAAAAAATATATATATATATTTATGTAGATAGATAGAGTAATATAAATTTCAACTAGAGACACTGAGCATTTTTTACGTTATAACATCATTGCCTGCGGCCAAACTAAGTTAAATGCGCCCGATCTCATTGGAACTCGGAAGCTAAGGGGCTTAAGGCCTAGTAATTAGCCGCTGCTCACACCAGCAGCTAATACTAGGTGCTGCAGGCAATTTTTATTTCAAGATAAATACATGTCTTGAAACATATGGACATTTTTATATGTCTTCTAGAATGTTTATAGTTATGTGTATGTGTGTATATTTGATAGTGTTGGTCAAACTCTCAAGAATTTTGATCCAGGGACGGCCTCTAACGTACTTGGGACTTTTTCAGCCTGTTGTATTGCTTCAGGTCCCTTGCACTCCTCCTGGTCCGAACCATTTTGCTGCTGTGTCCCTCCGACAGCTTGCCGACTGATCCCTGATGATGGCTCAGCACGGTGGCGTAGTGGTTAGCTCTCTCGCCTTGCAGCGCTGGGTCCCTGGTTCGAATCCCAGCCAGGGCACTATCTGCAAAGAGTTTGTATGCTCTCTCTGTCTGCGTGGGTTTCCTCCGGGCACTCCGGTTTCCTCCCACATTCCAAAAAACATACGGATAAGTTAATTGGCTCCCCCTAAAAATTTGGCCCTAGACTACAGTACTTAGACTACAGTACTTACACTACATAATATAGATATATGGCAATGGTAGGGATTAGATTGTGAGCTCCTTTGAGGGACAGTTAGTGACAAGATATATATATATATATATATATATATATATATATATATATATATACACTGTACAGCGCTGCGTAATATGTTGGCGCTATATAAATACTAAATAATAATAATAATAAATGGCTGCTGCGCATGTGTGGTCCAAGCCATGTATCGCCTAGATCGTCCTGCATTTGCACTGATTGATCTTCGGAACTGCGCATTCACAGAACGATCAAGGAGACACTTATCTAGGGCCGCCCATGCACAGTAGCCCATGAAGGGGCTCAGCGGACTAGCTTTTGGAGGGGTAAAGCAGCAGAACAGCTCGGACTGGGAGGACAGTGAGGGACCTGTAGGACTACAGGGGGCTGGAAGAAGCCCCAGGTAAGTTAAAGGATACTGGCTGTACTGGTCAGAGGCCTTCTAGATACATGCATGGCTTGTTGTTACTCAGGCTGTGCTAAAGGTGATGAAAGGCATACATGATAAGGCATACGTGATAAGGGACTTTTTCATCCCTGGTTCTATTCTCACCTGTAGTATACTACATATTGCTTTCATTTATACCCTTCCCATTTTAAACTTTCTCTATGACTTGTAAATGGTACTAATGTTTTAACTAAACTTTGCTGCCCTATGAAATGAACTTTGCCATATTTACATTTAGAATACAAGTGTCTCCGTCTCTCCCTCTCTCTCCCTTTATCAAAATAGAGACATGACTTTATTTTGATTTCTAAGTCAGCTAATCCCACCCATCAGGCAAAATACCCTTCTCTGCTGTCCCGACTGATTGCGCACGCACGACTGTGAAGATGGGAAGAAGGTGTACCGCTTTACGGAGGACAGACAGCAGGACCTGGTCACCCGGAGCGAACGGGTTGAGGAGTGGCTCTACATTCCGTACGAAAGGCCTCGCTTGTAAAGCAGCCCAAGTACGGGGTGATAGAGTGAGGGGCTCCTCTTCTTTAGACGCAAAGGGAGCAAGGGTTAACCCAAATATTTAATAGTGTGCTGTATATGCATGCATTTTTCCCTTTTTCATCCCTATTGTCCAGGTGAAATTCTCTTCTCTGATCGCTCATTCACAGCAGCAAAAGGTGATGACATGATGCTTAAAAACAGGTTTTAGATAATTGTTGGGCAGTGCTAAACTCGTGGGATTGAGATAGGAGTCCAAGATGGTAAAAATGAGATTTTCCCCTGGAACGGTAACTGTAGTGCAAGAAGTGCATGTGCGTAGATGCATAGAGTGAGTCGAGGGGAAAAGTTCAGGACTGGCCCAAGATGAGGAAAAACTGAAGCACATCTGGATGTAGTGGTCAGAGGCCTTCTAGTTACACACATGGCCTGTTGTTACCCAGTCTGTGCTGACAGTGACAAAGCTTACATGATAAGAAAAATTGAGACACTTTTATGTCTTAAAATGTTTTCATTGTTTCTGCAATGGCATGTAGACTGTTGATCCAGGGATTTTATCATGTTGCCGTTTGGAGCCAAGAAAGATTTTTTTCCCTTTTAGAGCATATTGTATCATGCTTTGCAAGGGGGTTTTTTTGCCTTCTTGATCATCTGGGTATTCTAAAAGTGTCGATTTGTGCGCTTTTATTTTTCTCAAAATATGCATATGTTTAAATGTTTTGAAACGTAAATAAGTATCTGAAAAAGAAAAAAAAAATATATATATATATATATATATATATATATATGTATATACAGTGTATATATATATATATATTTATGTAGATAGATAGAGTAATATAAATTTCAACTAGAGACACTGAGCATTTTTTACGTTATAACATCATTGCCTGCAGCCAAACTAAGTTAAATGCGCCCGATCTCATTGGAACTCGGAAGCTAAGGGGCTTAAGGCCTAGTAATTAGCCGCTGCTCACACCAGCAGCTAATACTAGGTGCTGCAGGCAATTTTTATTTCAAGATAAATACATGTCTTGAAACATATGGACATTTTTATATGTCTTCTAGAATGTTTATAGTTATGTGTATGTGTGTATATTTGATAGTGTTGGTCAAACTCTCAAGAATTTTGATCCAGGGACTGCCTCTAACGTACTTGGGACTTTTTCAGCCTGTTGTATTGCTTCAGGTCCCTGGCACTCCTCCTGGTCCGAACCATTTTGCTGCTGTTTCCCTCCGACAGCTTGCCGACTGATCCCTGATGATGGCTCAGCACGGTGGCGTAGTGGTTAGCTCTCTCGCCTTGCAGCGCTGGGTCCCTGGTTCGAATCCCAGCCAGGGCACTATCTGCAAAGAGTTTGTATGTTCTCTCTGTGTCTGCGTGGGTTTCCTGCGGGCACTCCGGTTTCCTCCCACATTCCAAAAAACATACGGATAAGTTAATTGGCTCCCCCTAAAAATTTGGCCCTAGACTACAGTACTTAGACTACAGTACTTACACTACATAATATAGATATATGGCAATGGTAGGGATTAGATTGTGAGCTCCTTTGAGGGACAGTTAGTGACAAGATATATATACAATGTACAGCGCTGCGTAATATGTTGGTGCTATATAAATACTAAATAATAATAATAATAATAAATGGCTGCTGCGCATGTGTGGTCCAACCTTTCCCGGCCCGGGGACCACTTTCTGACCCAATTTTTTCCGGGGACCGCAGCGGGGGGAGTGGGCGTCGGGTGCGCGTCCTAGTGGACAGTGGAGTGGGTTACGGGGGGGGGGGGTTCTGGCGAGGGTGCAGTGGCATATCTAGCATAGTTGCCCCAGTATAGGGAGTTTAGTTGCCCCAGTATAGCCATTATAATGCCCCAGTATAACCTGTATAGTGCCCCAGTATAGCAAGTATAGTGCCCCAGTATAGCCAGTATAGTGCCCCAGTATAGCCAGAATAGTGCCCCAGTATAGCCAGAATAGTGCCCCAGTATAGTGCCCCAGTACCCCAGTATAGTGCCCCAGTATAGCCAGAATAGTGCCCCAGTATAGCCAGTATATTGAGCCAGTATAGTGCCCCAGTATAGCCAGTATAGTGCCCCAGTATAGCCAGAATAGTGCCCCAGTATAGCCAGAATAGTGCCCCAGTATAGCCAATATAGTGAGCCAGTATAGCCAGTATAGCACCCCAATATAGTGCCCCAGTATAGCGCCCCAGTATAATGCCCCAGTATAGCACCCCAGTATAGCAAGTATAGTGCCCCAGGATAGCCAGTATAGTGCCCCAGGATAGCGCCCCGGTATGGTCAGGTGGTGGTCCCCGCCGCTGTTATTACCTTAACAGCGGCCGCTCTCCCTCCCTTCTTTTAATTTTCTCAAAATATGCATATGTTTAAATGTTTTGAAACGTAAATAAATATCTGAAAAAAAATAAAAAAATATATATATATATTTATGTAGATAGATGGAATAATATAAATTTCAACTGGAGACACTGAGCATTTTTTACGTTATAACATCATTGCCTGCGGCCAAACTAAGTTAAATGCGCCCGATCTCATTGGAACTCGGAAGCTAAGGGGCTTAAGGCCTAGTAATTAGCCGCTGCTCACACCAGCAGCTAATACTAGGTGCTGCAGGCAATTTTTATTTCAAGATAAATACATGTCTTGAAACATATGGACATTTTTATATGTCTTCTAGAATGTTTATAGTTATGTGTATGTGTGTATATTTGATAGTGTTGGTCAAACTCTCAAGAATTTTGATCCAGGGACTGCCTCCAACGTACTTGGGACTTTTTCAGCCTGTTGTATTGCTTCAGGTCCCCTGCACTCCTCCTGGTCCGAACCATTTTGCTGCTGTTTCCCTCCGACAGCTTGCCGACTGATCCCTGATGATGGCTCAGCACGGTGGCGTAGTGGTTAGCTCTCTCGCCTTGCAGCGCTGGGTCCCTAGTTCGAATCCCAGCCAGGGCACTATCTGCAAAGAGTTTGTATGTTGTCTCTGTGTCTGCGTGGGTTTCCTGCGGGCACTCCGGTTTCCTCCCACATTCCAAAAAACATACGGATAAGTTAATTGGCTCCCCCTAAAAATTTGGCCCTAGACTACAGTACTTAGACTACAGTACTTACACTACATAATATAGATATATGGCAATGGTAGGGATTAGATTGTGAGCTCCTTTGAGGGACAGTTAGTGACAAGATATATATACAATGTACAGCGCTGCGTAATATGTTGGTGCTATATAAATACTAAATAATAATAAAAATAAATGGCTGCTGCGCATGTGTGGTCCAACCTTTCCCGGCCCGGGGACTACTTTCTGACCCAATTTTTTTCCGGGGACCGCAGCGGGGGGAGTGGGCGTCGGGTGCGCGTCCTAGTGGACAGTGGAGTGGGTTACGGGGGGGGGGGGGTTCTGGCGAGGGTGCAGTGGCATATCTAGCATAGTTGCCCCAGTATAGGGAGTTTAGTTGCCCCAGTATAGCCATTATAATGCCCCAGTATAACCTGTATAGTGCCCCAGTATAGCCTGTATAGTGCCCCAGTATAGCAAGTATAGTGCCCCAGTATAGCCAGTATAGTGCCCCAGTATAGCCAGAATAGTGCCCCAGTATAGCCAGAATAGTGCCCCAGTATAGTGCCCCAGTACTCCAGTATAGTGCCCCAGTATAGCCAGAATAGTGCCCCAGTATAGCCAGTATATTGAGCCAGTATAGTGCCCCAGTATAGCCAGTATAGTGCCCCAGTATAGCCAGAATAGTGCCCCAGTATAGCCAGAATAGTGCCCCAGTATAGCCAATATAGTGAGCCAGTATAGCCAGTATAGTGCCCCAATATAGTGCCCCAGTATAGCGCCCCAGTCTAATGCCCCAGTATAGCACCCCAGTATAGCAAGTATAGTGCCCCAGGATAGCCAGTATAGTGCCCCAGGATAGCGCCCCGGTATGGTCAGGTGGTGGTCCCCGCCGCTGTTATTACCTTAACTCTCCCTCCCTTCTTTTATTTTTCTCAAAATATGCATATGTTTAAATGTTTTGAAACGTAAATAAATATCTGAAAAAAAATAAAAAAATATATATATATATATTTATGTAGATAGATGGAATAATATAAATTTCAACTAGAGACACTGAGCATTTTTTACGTTATAACATCATTGCCTGCGGCCAAACTAAGTTAAATGCGCCCGATCTCATTGGAACTCGGAAGCTAAGGGGCTTAAGGCCTAGTAATTAGCCGCTGCTCACACCAGCAGCTAATACTAGGTGCTGCAGGCAATTTTTATTTCAAGATAAATACATGTCTTGAAACATATGGACATTTTTATATGTCTTCTAGAATGTTTATAGTTATGTGTATGTGTGTATATTTGATAGTGTTGGTCAAACTCTCAAGAATTTTGATCCAGGGACTGCCTCTAACGTACTTGGGACTTTTTCAGCCTGTTGTATTGCTTCAGGTCCCCTGCACTCCTCCTGGTCCGAACCATTTTGCTGCTGTTTCCCTCCGACAGCTTGCCGACTGATCCCTGATGATGGCTCAGCACGGTGGCGTAGTGGTTAGCTCTCTCGCCTTGCAGCGCTGGGTCCCTGGTTCGAATCCCAGCCAGGGCACTATCTGCAAAGAGTTTGTATGTTCTCTCTGTGTCTGCGTGGGTTTCCTGCGGGCACTCCGGTTTCCTCCCACATTCCAAAAAACATACGGATAAGTTAATTGGCTCCCCCTAAAAATTTGGCCCTAGACTACAGTACTTAGACTACAGTACTTACACTACATAATATAGATATATGGCAATGGTAGGGATTAGATTGTGAGCTCCTTTGAGGGACAGTTAGTGACAAGATATATATACAATGTACAGCGCTGTGTAATATGTTGGTGCTATATAAATACTAAATAATAATAATAATAAATGGCTGCTGCGCATGTGTGGTCCAACCTCTCCCCGGCCCGGGGACCACTTTCTGACCCAATTTTTTTCCGGGGACCGCAGCGGGGGGAGTGGGCGTCGGGTGCGCGTCCTAGTGGACAGTGGAGTGGGTTACGGGGGGGGGGGGTTCTGGCGAGGGTGCAGTGGCATATCTAGCATAGTTGCCCCAGTATAGGGAGTTTAGTTGCCCCAGTATAGCCATTATAATGCCCCAGTATAACCTGTATAGTGCCCCAGTATAGCCTGTATAGTGCCCCAGTATAGCAAGTATAGTGCCCCAGTATAGCCAGTATAGTGCCCCAGTATAGCCAGAATAGTGCCCCAGTATAGCCAGAATAGTGCCCCAGTATAGTGCCCCAGTACCCCAGTATAGTGCCCCAGTATAGCCAGAATAGTGCCCCAGTATAGCCAGTATATTGAGCCAGTATAGTGCCCCAGTATAGCCAGTATAGTGCCCCAGTATAGCCAGAATAGTGCCCCAGTATAGCCAGAATAGTGCCCCAGTATAGCCAATATAGTGAGCCAGTATAGCCAGTATAGTGCCCCAATATAGTGCCCCAGTATAGCGCCCCAGTATAATGCCCCAGTATAGCACCCCAGTATAGCAAGTATAGTGCCCCAGGATAGCCAGTATAGTGCCCCAGGATAGCGCCCCGGTATGGTCAGGTGGTGGTCCCCGCCGCTGTTATTACCTTAACAGCGGCCGCTCTCCCTCCCTTCTTTTATTTTTCTCAATATATGCATATGTTGAAATGTTTTGAAACGTAAATAAATATCTGAAAAAAAAATAAAAAAATATATATATATATTTATGTAGATAGATGGAATAATATAAATTTCAACTAGAGACACTGAGCATTTTTTACGTTATAACATCATTGCCTGCGGCCAAACTAAGTTAAATGCGCCCGATCTCATTGGAACTCGGAAGCTAAGGGGCTTAAGGCCTAGTAATTAGCCGCTGCTCACACCAGCAGCTAATACTAGGTTCTGCAGGCAATTTTTATTTCAAGATAAATACATGTCTTGAAACATATGGACATTTTTATATGTCTTCTAGAATGTTTATAGTTATGTGTATGTGTGTATATTTGATAGTGTTGGTCAAACTCTCAAGAATTTTGATCCAGGGACTGCCTCTAACATACTTGGGACTTTTTCAGCCTGTTGTATTGCTTCAGGTCCCTTGCACTCCTCCTGGTCCGAACCATTTTGCTGCTGTGTCCCTCCGACAGCTTGCCGACTGATCCCTGATGATGGCTCAGCACGGTGGCGTAGTGGTTAGCTCTCTCGCCTTGCAGCGCTGGGTCCCTGGTTCGAATCCCAGCCAGGGCACTATCTGCAAAGAGTTTGTATGCTCTCTCTGTCTGCGTGGGTTTCCTCCGGGCACTCCGGTTTCCTCCCACATTCCAAAAAACATACGGATACGTTAATTGGCTCCCCCTAAAAAATTGGCCCTAGTCTACAGTACTTAGACTACAGTACTTACACTACATAATATAGATATATGGCAATGGTAGGGATTAGATTGTGAGCTCCTTTGAGGGACAGTTAGTGACAAGATATATATATATATACATTGTACAGTGCTGCGTAATATGTTGGCGCTATATAAATACTAAATAATAATAATAATAATAAATGGCTGCTGCGCATGTGTGGTCCAAGCCATGTATCGCCTAGATCGTCCTGCATTTGCACTGATTGATCTTCAGAACTGCGCATTTACAGAACGATCAAGGAGACACTTATCTAGGGCCGCCCATGCACAGTAGCCCATGAAGGGGCTCAGCGGACTAGCTTTTGGAGGGGTAAAGCAGCAGAACAGCTCGGACTGGGAGGACAGTGAGGGACCTGTAGGACTACAGGGGGCTGGAAGAAGCCCCAGGTAAGTTAAAGGATACTGGCTGTACTGGTCAGAGGCTTTTTAGATACATGCATGGCTTGTTGTTATTCAGGCTGTGCTGAAGGTGATGAAAGGAATACATGATAAGGCATACGTGATAAGGGACTTTTTCATCCCTGGTTCTATTCTCACCTGTAGTATACTACATATTGCTTTCATTTATACCCTTCCCATTTTAAACTTTCTCTATGACTTGTAAATGGTACTAATGTTTTAACTAAACTTTGCTGCCCTATGAAATGAACTTTGCCATATTTACATTTAGAATACAAGTGTCTCCGTCTCTCCCTCTCTCTCCCTTTATCAAAATAGAGACATGACTTTATTTTGATTTCTAAGTCAGCTAATCCCACCCATCAGGCAAAATACCCTTCTCTGCTGTCCCGTCTGATTGCGCACGCACGACTGTGAAGATGGGAAGAAGGTGTACCGCTTTACGGAGGACAGACAGCAGGACCTGGTCACCCGGAGCGAACGGGTTGAGGAGTGGCTCTACATTCCGTACGAAAGGCCTCGCTTGTAAAGCAGCCCAAGTACGGGGTGATAGAGTGAGGGGCTCCTCTTCTTTAGACGCAAAGGGAGCAAGGGTTAACCCAAATATTTAATAGTGTGCTGTATATGCATGCATTTTTCCCTTTTTCATCCCTATTGTCCAGGTGAAATTCTCTTCTCTGATCGCTCATTCACAGCAGCAAAAGGTGATGACATGATGCTTAAAAACAGGTTTTAGATAATTGTTGGGCAGTGCTAAACTCGTGGGATTGAGATAGGAGTCCAAGATGGTAAAAATGAGATTTTCCCCTGGAACGGTAACTGTAGTGCAAGAAGTGCATGGGCGTAGATGCATAGAGTGAGTCGAGGGGAAAAGTTCAGGACTGGCCCAAGATGAGGAAAAACTGAAGCACATCTGGATGTAGTGGTCAGAGGCCTTCTAGTTACACACATGGCCTGTTGTTACCCAGTCTGTGCTGACGGTGACAAAGCTTACATGATAAGAAAAATTGAGACACTTTTATGTCTTAAAATGTTTTCATTGTTTCTGCAATGGCATGTAGACTGTTGATCCTGGGATTTTATCATGTTGCCGTTTGGAGCCAAGAAAGATTTTTTTCCCTTTTAGAGCATATTGTATCATGCTTTGCAAGGGGGTTTTTTTTGCCTTCTTGATCATCTGGGTATTCTAAAAGTGTCGATTTGTGCGCTTTTATTTTTCTCAAAATATGCATATGTTTAAATGTTTTGAAACGTAAATAAGTATCTGAAAAAGAAAAAAAAAAATATATATATATATATATATATGTATATACAGTGTATATATATATATATTTATGTAGATAGATAGAGTAATATAAATTTCAACTAGAGACACTGAGCATTTTTTACGTTATAACATCATTGCCTGCGGCCAAACTAAGTTAAATGCGCCCGATCTCATTGGAACTCGGAAGCTAAGGGGCTTAAGGCCTAGTAATTAGCCGCTGCTCACACCAGCAGCTAATACTAGGTGCTGCAGGCAATTTTTATTTCAAGATAAATACATGTCTTGAAACATATGGACATTTTTATATGTCTTCTAGAATGTTTATAGTTATGTGTATGTGTGTATATTTGATAGTGTTGGTCAAACTCTCAAGAATTTTGATCCAGGGACTGCCTCCAACGTACTTGGGACTTTTTCAGCCTGTTGTATTGCTTCAGGTCCCTGGCACTCCTCCTGGTCCGAACCATTTTGCTGCTGTTTCCCTCCGACAGCTTGCCGACTGATCCCTGATGATGGCTCAGCACGGTGGCGTAGTGGTTAGCTCTCTCGCCTTGCAGCGCTGGGTCCCTGGTTCGAATCCCAGCCAGGGCACTATCTGCAAAGAGTTTGTATGTTCTCTCTGTGTCTGCGTGGGTTTCCTGCGGGCACTCCGGTTTCCTCCCACATTCCAAAAAACATACGGATAAGTTAATTGGCTCCCCCTAAAAATTTGGCCCTAGACTACAGTACTTAGACTACAGTACTTACACTACATAATATAGATATATGGCAATGGTAGGGATTAGAGTGTGAGCTCCTTTGAGGGACAGTTAGTGACAAGATATATATACAATGTACAGCGCTGCGTAATATGTTGGTGCTATATAAATACTAAATAATAATAATAATAATAAATGGCTGCTGCGCATGTGTGGTCCAACCTTTCCCGGCCCGGGGACCACTTTCTGACCCAATTTTTTTCCGGGGACCACAGCGGGGGGAGTGGGCGTCGGGTGCGCGTCCTAGTGGACAGTGGAGTGGGTTACGAGGGGGGGGGGGGTTCTGGCGAGGGTGCAGTGGCATATCTAGCATAGTTGCCCCAGTATAGGGAGTTTAGTTGCCCCAGTATAGCCATTATAATGCCCCAGTATAACCTGTATAGTGCCCCAGTATAGCCTGTATAGTGCCCCAGTATAGCAAGTATAGTGCCCCAGTATAGCCAGTATAGTGCCCCAGTATAGCCAGAATAGTGCCCCAGTATAGCCAGAATAGTGCCCCAGTATAGTGCCCCAGTACCCCAGTATAGTGCCCCAGTATAGCCAGAATAGTGCCCCAGTATAGCCAGTATATTGAGCCAGTATAGTGCCCCAGTATAGCCAGTATAGTGCCCCAGTATAGCCAGAATAGTGCCCCAGTATAGCCAGAATAGTGCCCCAGTATAGCCAATATAGTGAGCCAGTATAGCCAGTATAGTGCCCCAATATAGTGCCCCAGTATAGCGCCCCAGTATAATGCCCCAGTATAGCACCCCAGTATAGCAAGTATAGTGCCCCAGGATAGCCAGTATAGTGCCCCAGGATAGCGCCCCGGTATGGTCAGGTGGTGGTCCCCGCCGCTGTTATTACCTTAACAGCGGCCGCTCTCCCTCCCTTCTTTTAATTTTCTCAAAATATGCATATGTTTAAATGTTTTGAAACGTAAATAAATATCTGAAAAAAAATAAAAAAATATATATATATATTTATGTAGATAGATGGAATAATATAAATTTCAACTAGAGACACTGAGCATTTTTTACGTTATAACATCATTGCCTGCGGCCAAACTAAGTTAAATGCGCCCGATCTCATTGGAACTCGGAAGCTAAGGGGCTTAAGGCCTAGTAATTAGCCGCTGCTCACACCAGCAGCTAATACTAGGTGCTGCAGGCAATTTTTATTTCAAGATAAATACATGTCTTGAAACATATGGACATTTTTATATGTCTTCTAGAATGTTTATAGTTATGTGTATGTGTGTATATTTGATAGTGTTGGTCAAACTCTCAAGAATTTTGATCCAGGGACTGCCTCCAACGTACTTGGGACTTTTTCAGCCTGTTGTATTGCTTCAGGTCCCTTGCACTCCTCCTGGTCCGAACCATTTTGCTGCTGTGTCCCTCCGACAGCTTGCCGACTGATCCCTGATGATGGCTCAGCACGGTGGCGTAGTGGTTAGCTCTCTCGCCTTGCAGCGCTGGGTCCCTGGTTCGAATCCCAGCCAGGGCACTATCTGCAAAGAGTTTGTATGCTCTCTCTGTCTGCGTGGGTTTCCTCCGGGCACTCCGCTTTCCTCCCACATTCCAAAAAACATACGGATACGTTAATTGGCTCCCCCTAAAAAATTGGCCCTAGTCTACAGTACTTAGACTACAGTACTTACACTACATAATATAGATATATGGCAATGGTAGGGATTAGATTGTGAGCCGCTTTGAGGGACAGTTAGTGACAAGATATATATATATATATACATTGTACAGCGCTGCGTAATATGTTGGCGCTATATAAATACTAAATAATAATAATAATAATAATAATAAATGGCTGCTGCGCATGTGTGGTCCAAGCCATGTATCGCCTAGATCGTCCTGCATTTGCACTGATTGATCTTCGGAACTGCGCATTTACAGAACGATCAAGGAGACACTTATCTAGGGCCGCCCATGCACAGTAGCCCATGAAGGGGCTCAGCGGACTAGATTTTGGAGGGGTAAAGCAGCAGAACAGCTCGGACTGGGAGGACAGTGAGGGACCTGTAGGACTACAGGGGCTGGAAGAAGCCCCAGGTAAGTTAAAGGATACTGGCTGTACTGGTCAGAGGCCTTCTAGATACATGCATGGCTTGTTGTTACTCAGGCTGTGCTGAAGGTGATGAAAGGCATACATGATAAGGCATACGTGATAAGGGACTTTTTCATCCCTGGTTCTATTCTCACCTGTAGTATACTACATATTGCTTTCATTTATACCCTTCCCATTTTAAACTTTCTCTATGACTTGTAAATGGTACTAATGTTTTAACTAAACTTTGCTGCCCTATGAAATGAACTTTGCCATATTTACATTTAGAATACAAGTGTCTCCGTCTCTCCCTCTCTCTCCCTTTATCAAAATAGAGACATGACTTTATTTTGATTTCTAAGTCAGCTAATCCCACCCATCAGGCAAAATACCCTTCTCTGCTGTCCCGTCTGATTGCGCACGCACGACTGTGAAGATGGGAAGAAGGTGTACCGCTTTACGGAGGACAGACAGCAGGACCTGGTCACCCGGAGCGAACGGGTTGAGGAGTGGCTCTACATTCCGTACGAAAGGCCTCGCTTGTAAAGCAGCCCAAGTACGGGGTGATAGAGTGAGGGGCTCCTCTTCTTTAGACGCAAAGGGAGCAAGGGTTAACCCAAATATTTAATAGTGTGCTGTATATGCATGCATTTTTCCCTTTTTCATCCCTATTGTCCAGGTGAAATTCTCTTCTCTGATCGCTCATTCACAGCAGCAAAAGGTGATGACATGATGCTTAAAAACAGGTTTTAGATAATTGTTGGGCAGTGCTAAACTCGTGGGATTGAGATAGGAGTCCAAGATGGTAAAAATGAGATTTTCCCCTGGAACGGTAACTGTAGTGCAAGAAGTGCATGGGCGTAGATGCATAGAGTGAGTCGAGGGGAAAAGTTCAGGACTGGCCCAAG
Source organism: Hyperolius riggenbachi (assembly GCF_040937935.1). NCBI lineage: Eukaryota > Metazoa > Chordata > Amphibia > Anura > Hyperoliidae > Hyperolius > Hyperolius riggenbachi. Next base: position 74,216,674 of record NC_090647.1, read on the forward strand.
ATGAGGAAAAACTGAAGCACATCTGGATGTAGTGGTCAGAGGCCTTCTAGTTACACACATGGCCTGTTGTTACCCAGTCTGTGCTGACGGTGACAAAGCTTACATGATAAGAAAAATTGAGACACTTTTATGTCTTAAAATGTTTTCATTGTTTCTGCAATGGCATGTAGACTGTTGATCCAGGGATTTTATCATGTTGCCGTTTGGAGCCAAGAAAGATTTTTTTCCCTTTTAGAGCATATTGTATCATGCTTTGCAAGGGTTTTTTTTTTGCCTTCTTGATCATCTGGGTATTCTAAAAGTGTCGATTTGTGCGCTTTTATTTTTCTCAAAATATGCATATGTTTAAATGTTTTGAAACGTAAATAAGTATCTGAAAAAGAAAAAAAAAAATATATATATATATATATGTATATACAGTGTATATATATATATTTATGTAGATAGATAGAGTAATATAAATTTCAACTAGAGACACTGAGCATTTTTTACGTTATAACATCATTGCCTGCGGCCAAACTAAGTTAAATGCGCCCGATCTCATTGGAACTCGGAAGCTAAGGGGCTTAAGGCCTAGTAATTAGCCGCTGCTCACACCAGCAGCTAATACTAGGTGCTGCAGGCAATTTTTATTTCAAGATAAATACATGTCTTGAAACATATGGACATTTTTATATGTCTTCTAGAATGTTTATAGTTATGTGTATGTGTGTATATTTGATAGTGTTGGTCAAACTCTCAAGAATTTTGATCCAGGGACTGCCTCCAACGTACTTGGGACTTTTTCAGCCTGTTGTATTGCTTCAGGTCCCTGGCACTCCTCCTGGTCCGAACCATTTTGCTGCTGTTTCCCTCCGACAGCTTGCCGACTGATCCCTGATGATGGCTCAGCACGGTGGCGTAGTGGTTAGCTCTCTCGCCTTGCAGCGCTGGGTCCCTGGTTCGAATCCCAGCCAGGGCACTATCTGCAAAGAGTTTGTATGTTCTCTCTGTGTCTGCGTGGGTTTCCTGCGGGCACTCCGGTTTCCTCCCACATTCCAAAAAACATACGGATAAGTTAATTGGCTCCCCCTAAAAATTTGGCCCTAGACTACAGTACTTAGACTACAGTACTTACACTACATAATATAGATATATGGCAATGGTAGGGATTAGATTGTGAGCTCCTTTGAGGGACAGTTAGTGACAAGATATATATACAATGTACAGCGCTGCGTAATATGTTGGTGCTATATAAATAATAATAATAATAAATGGCTGCTGCGCATGTGTGGTCCAACCTTTCCCGGCCCGGGGACTACTTTCTGACCCAATTTTTTTCCGGGGACCGCAGCGGGGGGAGTGGGCGTCGGGTGCGCGTCCTAGTGGACAGTGGAGTGGGTTACGGGGGGGGGGGGGGTTCTGGCGAGGGTGCAGTGGCATATCTAGCATAGTTGCCCCAGTATAGGGAGTTTAGTTGCCCCAGTATAGCCATTATAATGCCCCAGTATAACCTGTATAGTGCCCCAGTATAGCCTGTATAGTGCCCCAGTATAGCAAGTATAGTGCCCCAGTATAGCCAGTATAGTGCCCCAGTATAGCCAGAATAGTGCCCCAGTATAGCCAGAATAGTGCCCCAGTATAGTGCCCCAGTACTCCAGTATAGTGCCCCAGTATAGCCAGAATAGTGCCCCAGTATAGCCAGTATATTGAGCCAGTATAGTGCCCCAGTATAGCCAGTATAGTGCCCCAGTATAGCCAGAATAGTGCCCCAGTATAGCCAGAATAGTGCCCCAGTATAGCCAATATAGTGAGCCAGTATAGCCAGTATAGTGCCCCAATATAGTGCCCCAGTATAGCGCCCCAGTATAATGCCCCAGTATAGCACCCCAGTATAGCAAGTATAGTGCCCCAGGATAGCCAGTATAGTGCCCCAGGATAGCGCCCCGGTATGGTCAGGTGGTGGTCCCCGCCACTGTTATTACCTTAACAGCGGCCGCTCTCCCTCCCTTCTTTTATTTTTCTCAATATATGCATATGTTGAAATGTTTTGAAACGTAAATAAATATCTGAAAAAAAAATAAAAAAATATATATATATATTTATGTAGATAGATGGAATAATATAAATTTCAACTAGAGACACTGAGCATTTTTTACGTTATAACATCATTGCCTGCGGCCAAACTAAGTTAAATGCGCCCGATCTCATTGGAACTCGGAAGCTAAGGGGCTTAAGGCCTAGTAATTAGCCGCTGCTCACACCAGCAGCTAATACTAGGTGCTGCAGGCAATTTTTATTTCAAGATAAATACATGTCTTGAAACATATGGACATTTTTATATGTCTTCTAGAATGTTTATAGTTATGTGTATGTGTGTATATTTGATAGTGTTGGTCAAACTCTCAAGAATTTTGATCCAGGGACTGTCTCTAACATACTTGGGACTTTTTCAGCCTGTTGTATTGCTTCAGGTCCCTTGCACTCCTCCTGGTCCGAACCATTTTGCTGCTGTGTCCCTCCGACAGCTTGCCGACTGATCCCTGATGATGGCTCAGCACGGTGGCGTAGTGGTTAGCTCTCTCGCCTTGCAGCGCTGGGTCCCTGGTTCGAATCCCAGCCAGGGCACTATCTGCAAAGAGTTTGTATGCTCTCTCTGTCTGCGTGGGTTTCCTCCGGGCACTCCGGTTTCCTCCCACATTCCAAAAAACATACGGATACGTTAATTGGCTCCCCCTAAAAAATTGGCCCTAGACTACAGTACTTAGACTACAGTACTTACACTACATAATATAGATATATGGCAATGGTAGGGATTAGATTGTGAGCTCCTTTGAGGGACAGTTAGTGACAAGATATATATATATATATATATATACACATTGTACAGCGCTGCGTAATATGTTGGCGCTATATAAATACTAAATAATAATAATAATAATAATAAATGGCTGCTGCGCATGTGTGGTCCAAGCCATGTATCGCCTAGATCGTCCTGCATTTGCACTGATTGATCTTCGGAACTGCGCATTTACAGAACGATCAAGGAGACACTTATCTAGGGCCGCCCATGCACAGTAGCCCATGAAGGGGCTCAGCGGACTAGCTTTTGGAGGGGTAAAGCAGCAGAACAGCTCGGACTGGGAGGACAGTGAGGGACCTGTAGGACTACAGGGGGCTGGAAGAAGCCCCAGGTAAGTTAAAGGATACTGGCTGTACTGGTCAGAGGCTTTTTAGATACATGCATGGCTTGTTGTTACTCATACTGTGCTGAAGGTGATGAAAGGCATACATGATAAGGCATACGTGATAAGGGACTTTTTCATCCCTGGTTCTATTCTCACCTGTAGTATACTACATATTGCTTTCATTTATACCCTTCCCATTTTAAACTTTCTCTATGACTTGTAAATGGTACTAATGTTTTAACTAAACTTTGCTGCCCTATGAAATGAACTTTGCCATATTTACATTTAGAATACAAGTGTCTCCGTCTCTCCCTCTCTCTCCCTTTATCAAAATAGAGACATGACTTTATTTTGATTTCTAAGTCAGCTAATCCCACCCATCAGGCAAAATACCCTTCTCTGCTGTCCCGTCTGATTGCGCACGCACGACTGTGAAGATGGGAAGAAGGTGTACCGCTTTACGGAGGACAGACAGCAGGACCTGGTCACCCGGAGCGAACGGGTTGAGGAGTGGCTTAACATTCCGTACGAAAGGCCTCGCTTGTAAAGCAGCCCAAGTACGGGGTGATAGAGTGAGGGGCTCCTCTTCTTTAGACGCAAAGGGAGCAAGGGTTAACCCAAATATTTAATAGTGTGCTGTATATGCATGCATTTTTCCCTTTTTCATCCCTATTGTCCAGGTGAAATTCTCTTCTCTGATCGCTCATTCACAGCAGCAAAAGGTGATGACATGATGCTTAAAAACAGGTTTTAGATAATTGTTGGGCAGTGCTAAACTCGTGGGATTGAGATAGGAGTCCAAGATGGTAAAAATGAGATTTTCCCCTGGAACGGTAACTGTAGTGCAAGAAGTGCATGGGCGTAGATGCATAGAGTGAGTCGAGGGGAAAAGTTCAGGACTGGCCCAAGATGAGGAAAAACTGAAGCACATCTGGATGTAGTGGTCAGAGGCCTTCTAGTTACACACATGGCCTGTTGTTACCCAGTCTGTGCTGACGGTGACAAAGCTTACATGATAAGAAAAATTGAGACACTTTTATGTCTTAAAATGTTTTCATTGTTTCTGCAATGGCATGTAGACTGTTGATCCAGGGATTTTATCATGTTGCCGTTTGGAGCCAAGAAAGATTTTTTTCCCTTTTAGAGCATATTGTATCATGCTTTGCAAGGGTTTTTTTTTTGCCTTCTTGATCATCTGGGTATTCTAAAAGTGTCGATTTGTGCGCTTTTATTTTTCTCAAAATATGCATATGTTTAAATGTTTTGAAACGTAAATAAGTATCTGAAAAAGAAAAAAAAAATATATATATATATATATATATATATATATATGTATATACAGTGTATATATATATATATTTATGTAGATAGATAGAGTAATATAAATTTCAACTAGAGATACTGAGCATTTTTTACGTTATAACATCATTGCCTGCGGCCAAACTAAGTTAAATGCGCCCGATCTCATTGGAACTCGGAAGCTAAGGGGCTTAAGGCCTAGTAATTAGCCGCTGCTCACACCAGCAGCTAATACTAGGTGCTGCAGGCAATTTTTATTTCAAGATAAATACATGTCTTGAAACATATGGACATTTTTATATGTCTTCTAGAATGTTTATAGTTATGTGTATGTGTGTATATTTGATAGTGTTGGTCAAACTCTCAAGAATTTTGATCCAGGGACTGCCTCTAACATACTTGGGACTTTTTCAGCCTGTTGTATTGCTTCAGGTCCCCTGCACTCCTCCTGGTCCGAACCATTTTGCTGCTGTTTCCCTCCGACAGCTTGCCGACTGATCCCTGATGATGGCTCAGCACGGTGGCGTAGTGATTAGCTCTCTTGCCTTGCAGCGCTGGGTCCCTGGTTCGAATCCCAGCCAGGGCACTATCTGCAAAGAGTTTGTATGTTCTCTCTGTGTCTGCGTGGGTTTCCTGCGGGCACTCCGGTTTCCTCCCACATTCCAAAAAACATACGGATAAGTTAATTGGCTCACCCTAAAAATTTGGCCCTAGACTACAGTACTTAGACTACAGTACTTACACTACATAATATAGATATATGGCAATGGTAGGGATTAGAGTGTGAGCTCCTTTGAGGGACAGTTAGTGACAAGATATATATACAATGTACAGCGCTGCGTAATATGTTGGTGCTATATAAATACTAAATAATAATAATAATAATAAATGGCTGCTGCGCATGTGTGGTCCAACCTTTCCCGGCCCGGGGACCACTTTCTGACCCAATTTTTTTCCGGGGACCACAGCGGGGGGAGTGGGCATCGGGTGCGCGTCCTAGTGGACAGTGGAGTGGGTTACGGGGGGGGGGGGGGGGGGGTTCTGGCGAGGGTGCAGTGGCATATCTAGCATAGTTGCCCCAGTATAGGGAGTTTAGTTGCCCCAGTATAGCCATTATAATGCCCCAGTATAACCTGTATAGTGCCCCAGTATAGCCTGTATAGTGCCCCAGTATAGCAAGTATAGTGCCCCAGTATAGCCAGTATAGTGCCCCAGTATAGCCAGAATAGTGCCCCAGTATAGCCAGAATAGTGCCCCAGTATAGTGCCCCAGTACCCCAGTATAGTGCCCCAGTATAGCCAGAATAGTGCCCCAGTATAGCCAGTATATTGAGCCAGTATAGTGCCCCAGTATAGCCAGTATAGTGCCCCAGTATAGCCAGAATAGTGCCCCAGTATAGCCAGAATAGTGCCCCAGTATAGCCAATATAGTGAGCCAGTATAGCCAGTATAGTGCCCCAATATAGTGCCCCAGTATAGCGCCCCAGTATAATGCCCCAGTATAGCACCCCAGTATAGCAAGTATAGTGCCCCAGGATAGCCAGTATAGTGCCCCAGGATAGCGCCCCGGTATGGTCAGGTGGTGGTCCCCGCCGCTGTTATTACCTTAACAGCGGCCGCTCTCCCTCCCTTTTTTTAATTTTCTCAAAATATGCATATGTTTAAATGTTTTGAAACGTAAATAAATATCTGAAAAAAAATAAAAAAATATATATATATATTTATGTAGATAGATGGAATAATATAAATTTCAACTAGAGACACTGAGCATTTTTTACGTTATAACATCATTGCCTGCGGCCAAACTAAGTTAAATGCGCCCGATCTCATTGGAACTCGGAAGCTAAGGGGCTTAAGGCCTAGTAATTAGCCGCTGCTCACACCAGCAGCTAATACTAGGTGCTGCAGGCAATTTTTATTTCAAGATAAATACATGTCTTGAAACATATGGACATTTTTATATGTCTTCTAGAATGTTTATAGTTATGTGTATGTGTGTATATTTGATAGTGTTGGTCAAACTCTCAAGAATTTTGATCCAGGGACTGCCTCTAACATACTTGGGACTTTTTCAGCCTGTTGTATTGCTTCAGCTCCCTTGCACTCCTCCTGGTCCGAACCATTTTGCTGCTGTGTCCCTCCGACAGCTTGCCGACTGATCCCTGATGATGGCTCAGCACGGTGGCGTAGTGGTTAGCTCTCTCGCCTTGCAGCGCTGGGTCCCTGGTTCGAATCCCAGCCAGGGCACTATCTGCAAAGAGTTTGTATGCTCTCTCTGCGTGGGTTTCCTCCGGGCACTCCGGTTTCCTCCCACATTCCAAAAAACATACGGATACGTTAATTGGCTCCCCCTAAAAAATTGGCCTTAGACTACAGTACTTACACTACATAATATAGATATATGGCAATGGTAGGGATTAGATTGTGAGCTCCTTTGAGGGACAGTTAGTGACAAGATATATATACAATGTACAGCGCTGCGTAATATGTTGGCGCTATATAAATACTAAATAATAATAATAATAATGTCACAGGAGCTCTAGTGGCTGACCGCACTTAGCCTTCTAAACGGTGCCAGCGCACAGATCGTGCGAACTCTGGTCGCAGTCAATGCGCAGGAACCGTTAAGAATTAGCCGCAGACAACTCAGAAGGGAGCCTGTGAGACACGGGTAATTACAACGTCACCTACTGGTTCAGAGTAAACTGCCACCACCGCGGTTACTATGGGACCGTGGGGCCCACTAACTGACTGACTAATCCTGCGAATAAAACGGTTAAACACACGATATTCTGTCTAGCCAACAACAAACAAACAGTAGCGTATCTTCAGAGACCCGGGATCATTTCTGTGTGTGCTGATAAGCAGGGTAGCGAAAGAGTGAATGACTTGGGGAAAGTCGTTTATTCACGCAATATAAATAATTAATATATACAGACAATTATGAAAATCAACAATTATTAAAACAGTAATAGCCAGTATGAAAAATAAAAGAAGGGAGAAAAATACTTAGTTCCTGGAAAGATGTCCTTATTGTGGGAAGAATTATAAAGTTCTTGATTTCAAAGTCCAGAGTTCAGAGTTCAGACCAGGTGGATGCCAGCATATCCTCAAGCTGACATCTGATGAGTGCAAGATGGTTCAGTGTGGAGGACCCAGAGTTTGGGTCCTCAGCCATTCTTATGCCCCTGAGTCAGTAGGAGGGAGTGAGGGCGGGGAGCCACACACCCCCTTGGAGGATGAGATGAGCCCTCCCCTTACCCTGAGGACCAGAAATCATATCTACCCATATATGGGCTCCATCTCACAGAACCGTACAGGTCAGGGCAGATTTATTAACATTTTCAGGTCTGTCTCGATTTACCCAGCGCCCTGATACCAGACATGAGGGGTGGGACCCCTGTGGTATCATCAGGGCACTTTGAAACTGCCTAGCTGGCAGTCCTTACCTCCGAAGGTTCTGAAACTTCCTCAGAACCAGCACCGGGGCTCATGCTACACTTCCCCCCACGTTTGGTGAAGCTGCCATCTCAGGAACCCCAGAAATATTACAGATCTGGGAAGTTATGGATTATGCCATGAGCCTCAGGTTAATTCAGGAGGTGTTTTAGCTGCTAACAGCTGACTTTCCTTTGATCTTTAGCAGAGAACAGAGTGTCAAGACCTCCCGTGGATTCGTAGCCTGCGTGGCTGCACCTAGGCATCCTTTGGTTAATTAACATCTCCATGAGATCAGCTAAGTGTCACCTGGTTCGCAGAACCAAAAGGGGAATTGTGCCTTCCACAGGAAATATGTCCCAGCTAATTAACACCTTCCCTCCAGGCTGTCACTTCAGCTAAGACAGATCCCCCAGCTGTTCCTAGGCAGGGAGATACTACTTATCAAATCTTGGTTCTATTGATCTGAAGCGCAATCGATGCAGGAATCGAGTGCGATCGTTCTTTACTTCACGGGCGGTGCCAGGACGCGCCTGCGTCCCCGCAACCGTCCGTGACAAATAATAATAATAAATGGCTGCTGCGCATGTGTGGTCCAAGCCATGTATCGCCTAGATCATCCTGCATTTGCACTGATTGATCTTCGGAACTGCGCATTTACAGAACGATCAAGGAGACACTTATCTAGGGCCGCCCATGCACAGTAGCCCATGAAGGGGCTCAGCGGACTAGCTTTTGGAGGGGTAAAGCAGCAGAACAGCTCGGACTGGGAGGACAGTGAGGGACCTGTAGGACTACAGGGGGCTGGAAGAAGCCCCAGGTAAGTTAGTTTCAATAATTTTTATTGGAACTTTTCTTTTCAACATGGGTTGACAGTTACAGTTACATATATCATCCAAATAATGATTTAACAGTTGTATATGAATCATAACAATCAGAACATTCAAAACAGCCATAATAATATGTGCAATTGTGGAGCATAGATCATTGCTTTAACGTAGATTGGTATTTGCGTTGAGTGGGTACCTAGAACCTTTGTGTACCTTTGTGTTGGTTTTGCCATTGTCTATGGTGAGGTTCAGGTATATATGGATGTGATCAGGGGGAGAAACGGCAACAGAACAGAATAAACATAAAAGCTAAATCAACCAAACAACTTAACTGTATCTACTCTAACAGAAGGAGTAAGTCTGATCGCTAATCGATCTTAATCGGTTATGAGTAGATTAAAATAGTCCTAGTGGGCGATTATTGGCGTTATTATTAATATATATTAGTCTTACACTCAAAAATCGTAGCGGGGCCACTAGGTTTGCTTGTAAAGTAAGTAGGTTTCTGTGCTTTGCTCCCAAGGTGGTGCATCCGTTGTTTTGCATAGGTCTATTATTCTGGGTGTGTGACAGTGATGCGGTAGTGAAGGCGGTTGGTTGGTTTGTTAGTAGGGGGGGCTCGTATCAGTTAGTTAGTGACTTATCCGTCTATTAGGGGGTGCGGAGTGGATATTTTACTCTTGATTCTTGCTGTGATAATATTTTCTTGGGTTATATTGGCATTTGTACTGGCGATAATTTGAGGGATATTTGGCAAGTGGTCAGTATTCCAGTTGCTTAACACTAGTTGTTTTGTTACTAGTAATAGGTGTGAAATAGGGAGTCTGAGGCTGGGTTCGAATTCATTGATATTGCAGTGGAAAATAGCCAAAGCTGGGTCTGGGGGGGACCGTCTGTTTGTTATATCACTAATTTTCATAAAAATGTGTTCCCATAGATGGAACACTGAAGGGCATTCCCACAAGATGTGGTATAAAGTTCCAGTCTTGCCGCATTTCCTCCAGCAGAGTGGGGACTGTTTTTTAAAAGTGGCTAGTTTACGCGGTGTGAGGTACCAATTGTAGAATATCTTCAATAGGGTTTCTATGTGTGTGGAGCAGTGGGAATATCTCTTGGTGTTGGTAATGCTTCTCTGTAGTGTTTCAGGTGAGATTTCGGTTTTAAGGTCCAGTGACCATTTTTTGTATGGTTTCTCTGGAGACGGTATCTGGGTGGGGGGCTCTATGAGAATAGAATACCACTGAGATAGGCCTCCTTTTAGTGTATTAGGTGATTTTAAATATGCTAAAATGTGATTTGGGAGGGCTATTTGTTTGAGTTTATTCGAAGATAAGTAATGGGTAACTTGTAGATGCGTTAAGAATTCTGAGGCTGGGAGTTGGAATCGGTCCACTAGTTGGTTGAAGGGAACTAGGTGGTCATTGATAAGGATTTCTTCTATATATTTTATTTTGGAATCAATCCATCTAGAGAGATTTAAATTCTCTATGAGTAGTGAGAGGGTAGATATGGGGGATTTGATGTGGATGTCAGATATGATTTTTTTCCTAGTGCGGTGATAGTATTGCCATGCTTCCAAAGTTGCCAATATCGTAGGTGGAAGGTCTTTGAGATTGGAATAACCATTTATCTTGGCTATCAGGATATCAGGTAGTGGATGTTTGGCTAGTTTGAGTTCTATTTCTACCCATGGTTTCATTTTAGGGGATGACCACCAATTTTTAGATAGGTCAAGTGTCGCTGCCAGGTGGTATTTTTCTAGATCCGGTAGGCCAAAGCCTGATGTTTTTGTTGATTTTGTGAGAATGCTATTTGATATTCTGTGGGATTTTTCCCCCCATATGAATTTAGAAATTAATTTTTTTATTTCTTGGAAGAAGGGCTTAGGGACTGGGATGGTGACCGTCCTGAAAATATAAAGTAGTTTTGGCAGAACTGTCATTTTTAATGCTGAGATTTTCCCTAGAATGGAAAATTCAAATTTTTTGATACGTTCAAGATCATTCCTAATAGTTGTAATGAGGGGGAGGTAATTATACTTATATAGGTCTGTGGTTGAGGAGGGAAGATTGATTCCTAGATATGGGAGTGTATGGTCTGCCCAGGGAAAAGGAAAGGATTTGGTTATTATGCTTTTTTGTGAGGATGATAGGTTGCAGGGTAATATTAACGATTTGTTCTCATTTACTTTATATAGAGAGGCTAATGAGAATTCCTGGAGTGTTTTGCGGATATGGTTAAGGGAAATGATCGGGTCCTCTATGCTTAGGATGACGTCGTCGGCGAAGAGGCCTATAGAGTACTTTTGGTTGTTGATATTAATGCCTTTGATGTTTGGGTTAGTTCTTATTTTAGTAGCAAGCGTCTCCATTAGTAATACGAAGAGGAGAGGAGACAGGGGGCACCCCTGGCGTGTGCCATTAGTGATGGAGAATGGCTCTGATACGTAACCAGCAATGCTCACTGTTGCCGAAGGGTGAGAGTAGAGGGAAAATACTGCATCCAGATAGTGACCCCCAAATCCAAATTTCAACATAGTTTGTCTCAGGAAGCCCCAGTGGACTCTGTCGAAGGCCTTCTCCGCATCCAAAGCTAGGACGAGAGAAGGCCTCCGACAGAGCCCTATATAGTGCAGCAGGTTGATGATACGTCTAGTGCCGTCAGGAGCTTCTCTACCCTTGACAAAGCCCACCTGATCCATATCTATTAGGGAAGGGAGAATGTTTAATAATCTATTGGCCAATAGTTTTGCATAGATTTTTGTGTCACAATTGAGTAGTGATATGGGCCTGTAGTTGGCTGGGAGTGCTGGATCTTTTCCAGGTTTGGGAATTACTGTTATGTTTGCAGTTTGGAATTCTGGGGGCAAATTTTTGGCTATTATTATGGAGTTGAATAGCTTTGTTAGTTTGGGAGTCAAAAATGCTTTGAAATGTTTGAAATATTCGTTGGTGAAGCCATCAGGCCCTGGAGATTTGTTAGGTTGGAGTTTTGATAGGATCCTGTGGACTTCGTCGTGGGCTATGGGTGCATTAAGGGTGGCCATCTGGTCTGCTGTTAATTTGGGAAGGTTGATTGAGTCTAGGAACCTGTTGATTGTCGTTGGAGATGGTTGGGGGGTGTTTTCATCCTTGTTGAGATTGTAAAGTTTGCTATAGAATTTACTGAATGCATTTACTATTTCCTTTGGGTTGGTAATATGGTCATCTTTAGTGGGGTAGTTGAGGAATGCTATTTTGGTTTTCTCCCTGGTGTGTTTTAATTGTGCTGCTAGTAGTTTGCTAGCCTTATTGCTTTGTGAGTATCTTATTAATTTCTTCCTCTGTAATAGAGAGTCATATGAGTAGGCTAGTTCCTCTCGAAGATTTTGTCTGAGTATGAAGATGTCATTAATAGTTTTGGGGATGGGATATTTTTGTTGGATATTTCTAAAGTTTTGATTTGGTTTAGTAATGAGGTAATTTTGGAGTCTTTGAGTTTCTTCTGTATAGAATTCTGTTGTATGCAGATACCCCTAATAACGGCTTTATGAGCGCTCCAGAGAGTACTTTCTTGTACTTGGCCATTGTCGTTTAATTCATAGAAGTCACTCAGCTTAGAAAGGATAATTTTGTGGGAACTGGGGTTAGTCAACAGGCTGTTTTTAAGCCTCCATGGGGGTCTAGATCCAGTTGGAGTTTTAAGTGATATAACGCATTGGATTGGGGCGTGATCTGACCAGCCGATTGTGCCTATGCTGGTTGATATAAACTTTTGAAGTGAAGATAGATTTGTCAGAAAGAAATCGATCCTCGAGTAACTTCTATGGATTAGTGAAAAATGGGTGTAGTCCCTCTCTGAGCTGTGTTGTGCTCTCCATGGGTCTATTAGGTTTTCTTGTAGCAAAATTTTATGTAGGGAGGGTCTCTGTCTAGTTTTTTGGTTGGATAAATCGAGTGGTGGATAGCAGCATGTATTAAAGTCCCCTCCAATAAGAAGGGTTCCTTGGATTAGGGGTTTAGCTTTTTTAAGTAAGGAGCGAAAGAAAGCTAATTGGCCTGTGTTGGGTGAATATGCATTTATCAAGGTGAATATATTGTTATTGATATTACATACCAGAATTATGTATCTGCCTTGAGGATCCCTTATTTCCGAAATTTTCTGGACTGTCAATGCTGCATGCATAGCTATGAAAACCCCTCTTTTTTTTTAGTAAAGTTACTGAAGGTGATAGTTGGATAATTTTTGTGTGAAAATTTAGGAGTTTTGCCCTCAGCGAAATGCGACTCCTGGACAAAAAGAATGTCCGTATTGTTAACGGTTGCTTCTCTCCAAAGGGCAAATCTCTTCTGTGGGGTATTGAGCCCGTGGGCATTTATGGAAAGACACCTGAGAGTCATTTTACCTTAGGGTAGTAACAAATGAGGCGTGTTCATAGCTGTATCTAAATCTGGCAGATCTGTCACATACATATACGTTTCTTTTGATCGCTTTAAGTTGAGAGTTCCAAAATAAAGACCTGTTGGGGTAAACCCTTAGGGAGAAAAACACACATATATTCGTATAAATTACAAACAGTTTGAACCAAATAGAAGCTTCTAGCATTAGATTGGTATAGTGAGCTAGCCAACGGGCTAGGTGGTCTGTTCGGGGGGCACGGAGTGCCACTGAAAAGCACTGCCTACAGCGGAACCCAAACAGTTCAGCCAAGGGGAGAACCAAGAAATTCAAGCAGCAGCAAATTCAGGTAACTTTTTTCCAGCCTGGCCCGTTTGAAGATGTAGAGGAGAAGGGGTTGCTCGAGTTGGAGCGTTTTGGTAGAGGGAGCTTGTGCTCTTTAAGGAAACGCATCCCTTCTTCTAAGGAGGATATTGCTAATGTTTTGCCATCTTTCTTTATAAGGATTTTCGTCGGAAAGCCCCATTTATAGGACACTTGTATTTCTCTGAGGTGTTTGGTAAATAGTGACAGCGATTTCCTTTGCTGCAGGGTGATCGCTGATAAATCTGCATAAAGTGAGATTTTGTTGTAAGGCTCAGGGAGGGATCCATTTTTTCTAATGAAGAAAAGCAATTCTTCCTTGATGTGATAGAATTGAAAATTTGCGATGATGTCTCTTGGGATAGTCTCTGCTAGTTGGGGCGGCTTGGGAAGCCTGTGGGCTCTCTCTATAGACAGTTCCAGAGGAGGGCTGTCCGGAAAGACTTTTTTAAGCATGTTATTCAGGTACGGCCTTATTTCCATACTTGTGACCGATTCCGGAATGCCACGGAATTTCAGGTTGGATCTGCGGTTTCTGTCTTCTAGGTCTGTTGATTTTTTCTTAAGCCAAGAGATCTCTGTGGAGTTGTGGTCTACTGCATCTACCATGTTATTAAATTCTTTTGCAATGTCAGCTATTTTATCTTCCGTGTATGAGACTCTCTCTTGGACTTCTTTAATCTCAGTCTGCATTTTCCTGGTGTGATTCTGCATATCGATTAGTAGTGTGGACCTGAGAGTGAGCAGGAGATCTTTTAAGTAGGCCTGTGAGACGGGCTCGGCCGAGGCCGGGTAGCTTTCTATGGCGGCTAGGGTGTCAGTGTTTGTGTGCTCAGGGCCTACCTGCTCCGCGTCTTGTTGCAGCTTCATCCTCGACTTCTGCGGGCTTCGGGTGGAGGGAGAGCCCGGATCAGAGTTAGAGTCGGAGGGATCTTTGTCTCCATTGCCCCAGGCATCTTTTTCAGCCTCAGCGGTGGGTGGCGGCGGTATGAAGAGTGCTGCGTCATTGGGCTGCGAGGAGTCAGCGCCATTTTGCTTGGATCTGGCCGCTCTCTGCTTCATCTCCGCGAAGAGGTCAGGAAGCTTTCTAAGCTGGTTTTTCTTCCTCTTTCGGTTAGTGTCGGTGTCCATCTGCATCTCCTCCATTTTTTAGGCAAGTTAGAAGGCACAGGTTGAGGTTTTTTGCCGATTTTGAGCTGCTATGAGCGGAGCTACTCTCTTATGCTGCCGTCCTGGTCTCCGGCGGCCACGCCCCCAAGCCCCAGGTAAGTTAAAGGATACTGGCTGTACTGGTCTGAGGCTTTTTAGATACATGCATGGCTTGTTGTTACTCAGGCTGTGCTGAAGGTGATGAAAGGCATACATGATAAGGCATACGTGATAAGGGACTTTTTCGTCCCTGGTTCTATTCTCACCTGTAGTATACTACATATTGCTTTCATTTATACCCTTCCCATTTTAAACTTTCTCTATGACTTGTAAATGGTACTAATGTTTTAACTAAACTTTGCTGCCCTATGAAATGAACTTTGCCATATTTACATTTAGAATACAAGTGTCTCCGTCTCTCCCTCTCTCTCCCTTTATCAAAATAGAGACATGACTTTATTTTGATTTCTAAGTCAGCTAATCCCACCCATCAGGCAAAATACCCTTCTCTGCTGTCCCGTCTGATTGCGCACGCACGACTGTGAAGATGGGAAGAAGGTGTACCGCTTTACGGAGGACAGACAGCAGGACCTGGTCACCCGGAGCGAACGGGTTGAGGAGTGGCTCTACATTCCGTACGAAAGGCCTCGCTTGTAAAGCAGCCCAAGTACGGGGTGATAGAGTGAGGGGCTCCTCTTCTTTAGACGCAAAGGGAGCAAGGGTTAACCCAAATATTTAATAGTGTGCTGTATATGCATGCATTTTTCCCTTTTTCATCCCTATTGTCCAGGTGAAATTCTCTTCTCTGATCGCTCATTCACAGCAGCAAAAGGTGATGACATGATGCTTAAAAACAGGTTTTAGATAATTGTTGGGCAGTGCTAAACTCGTGGGATTGAGATAGGAGTCCAAGATGGTAAAAATGAGATTTTCCCCTGGAACGGTAACTGTAGTGCAAGAAGTGCATGGGCGTAGATGCATAGAGTGAGTCGAGGGGAAAAGTTCAGGACTGGCCCAAGATGAGGAAAAACTGAAGCACATCTGGATGTAGTGGTCAGAGGCCTTCTAGTTACACACATGGCCTGTTGTTACCCAGCCTGTGCTGACGGTGACAAAGCTTACATGATAAGAAAAATTGAGACACTTTTATGTCTTAAAATGTTTTCATTGTTTCTGCAATGGCATGTAGACTGTTGATCCAGGGATTTTATCATGTTGCCGTTTGGAGCCAAGAAAGATTTTTTTCCCTTTTAGAGCATATTGTATCATGCTTTGCAAGGGTTTTTTTTTTGCCTTCTTGATCATCTGGGTATTCTAAAAGTGTCGATTTGTGCGCTTTTATTTTTCTCAAAATATGCATATGTTTAAATGTTTTGAAACGTAAATAAGTATCTGAAAAAAAAAAATAAAAAAAATAAATAAATATATATATATATATATATATATATATATATATGTATATACAGTGTATATATATATATTTATGTAGATAGATAAAGTAATATAAATTTCAACTAGAGACACTGAGCATTTTTTACGTTATAACATCATTGCCTGCGGCCAAACTAAGTTAAATGCGCCCGATCTCATTGGAACTCGGAAGCTAAGGGGCTTAAGGCCTAGTAATTAGCCGCTGCTCACACCAGCAGCTAATACTAGGTGCTGCAGGCAATTTTTATTTCAAGATAAATACATGTCTTGAAACATATGGACATTTTTATATGTCTTCTAGAATGTTTATAGTTATGTGTATGTGTGTATATTTGATAGTGTTGGTCAAACTCTCAAGAATTTTGATCCAGGGACTGCCTCCAACGTACTTGGGACTTTTTCAGCCTGTTGTATTACTTCAGGTCCCTGGCACTCATCCTGGTCCGAACCATTTTGCTGCTGTTTCCCTCCGACAGCTTGCCGACTGATCCCTGATGATGGCTCAGCACGGTGGCGTAGTGGTTAGCTCTCTCGCCTTGCAGCGCTGGGTCCCTGGTTCGAATCCCAGCCAGGGCACTATCTGCAAAGAGTTTGTATGTTCTCTCTGTGTCTGCGTGGGTTTCCTGCGGGCACTCCGGTTTCCTCCCACATTCCAAAAAACATACGGATAAGTTAATTGGCTCCCCCTAAAAATTTGGCCCTAGACTACAGTACTTAGACTACAGTACTTACACTACATAATATAGATATATGGCAATGGTAGGGATTAGATTGTGAGCTCCTTTGAGGGACAGTTAGTGACAAGATATATATACAATGTACAGCGCTGCGTAATATGTTGGTGCTATATAAATACTAAATAATAATAATAATAAATGGCTGCTGCGCATGTGTGGTCCAACCTTTCCCGGCCCGGGGACCACTTTCTGACCCAATTTTTTTCCGGGGACCGCAGCGGGGGGAGTGGGCGTCAGGTGCGCGTCCTAGTGGACAGTGGAGTGGGTTACGGGGGGGGGGGGGGGTGTTCTGGCGAGGGTGCAGTGGCATATCTAGCATAGTTGCCCCAGTATAGGGAGTTTAGTTGCCCCAGTATAGCCATTATAATGCCCCAGTATAACCTGTATAGTGCCCCAGTATAGCCTGTATAGTGCCCCAGTATAGCAAGTATAGTGCCCCAGTATAGCCAGTATAGTGCCCCAGTATAGCCAGAATAGTGCCCCAGTATAGCCAGAATAGTGCCCCAGTATAGTGCCCCAGTACCCCAGTATAGTGCCCCAGTATAGCCAGAATAGTGCCCCAGTATAGCCAGTATATTGAGCCATAATAGTGCCCCAGTATAGCCAGTATAGTGCCCCAGTATAGCCAGAATAGTGCCCCAGTATAGCCAGAATAGTGCCCCAGTATAGCCAATATAGTGAGCCAGTATAGCCAGTATAGGGCCCCAATATAGTGCCCCAGTATAGCGCCCCAGTATAATGCCCCAGTATAGCACCCCAGTATAGCAAGTATAGTGCCCCAGGATAGCCAGTATAGTGCCCCAGGATAGCGCCCCGGTATGGTCAGGTGGTGGTCCCCGCCGCTGTTATTACCTTAACAGCGGCCGCTCTCCCTCCCTTCTTTTATTTTTCTCAAAATATGCATATGTTTAAATGTTTTGAAACGTAAATAAATATCTGAAAAAAAATAAAAAAATATATATATATATTTATGTAGATAGATGGAATAATATAAATTTCAACTAGAGACACTGAGCATTTTTTACGTTATAACATCATTGCCTGCGGCCAAACTAAGTTAAATGCGCCCGATCTCATTGGAACTCGGAAGCTAAGGGGCTTAAGGCCTAGTAATTAGCCGCTGCTCACACCAGCAGCTAATACTAGGTGCTGCAGGCAATTTTTATTTCAAGATAAATACATGTCTTGAAACATATGGACATTTTTATATGTCTTCTAGAATGTTTATAGTTATGTGTATGTGTGTATATTTGATAGTGTTGGTCAAACTCTCAAGAATTTTGATCCAGGGACTGCCTCTAACATACTTGGGACTTTTTCAGCCTGTTGTATTGCTTCAGGTCCCTTGCACTCCTCCTGGTCCGAACCATTTTGCTGCTGTGTCCCTCCGACAGCTTGCCGACTGATCCCTGATGATGGCTCAGCACGGTGGCGTAGTGGTTAGCTCTCTCGCCTTGCAGCGCTGGGTCCCTGGTTCGAATCCCAGCCAGGGCACTATCTGCAAAGAGTTTGTATGCTCTCTCTGTCTGCGTGGGTTTCCTCCGGGCACTCCGGTTTCCTCCCACATTCCAAAAAACATACGGATACGTTAATTGGCTCCCCCTAAAAAATTGGCCCTAGTCTACAGTACTTAGACTACAGTACTTACACTACATAATATAGATATATGGCAATGGTAGGGATTAGATTGTGAGCTCCTTTGAGGGACAGTTAGTGACAAGATATATATATATATATATACACATTGTACAGCGCTGCGTAATATGTTGGCGCTATATAAATACTAAATAATAATAATAATAATAAATGGCTGCTGCGCATGTGTGGTCCAAGCCATGTATCGCCTAGATCGTCCTGCATTTGCACTGATTGATCTTCGGAACTGCGCATTTACAGAACGATCAAGGAGACACTTATCTAGGGCCGCCCATGCACAGTAGCCCATGAAGGGGCTCAGCGGACTAGCTTTTGGAGGGGTAAAGCAGCAGAACAGCTCGGACTGGGAGGACAGTGAGGGACCTGTAGGACTACAGGGGCTGGAAGAAGCCCCAGGTAAGTTAAAGGATACTGGCTGTACTGGTCAGAGGCCTTCTAGATACATGCATGGCTTGTTGTTACTCAGGCTGTGCTGAAGGTGATGAAAGGCATACATGATAAGGCATACGTGATAAGGGACTTTTTCATCCCTGGTTCTATTCTCACCTGTAGTATACTACATATTGCTTTCATTTATACCCTTCCCATTTTAAACTTTCTCTATGACTTGTAAATGGTACTAATGTTTTAACTAAACTTTGCTGCCCTATGAAATGAACTTTGCCATATTTACATTTAGAATACAAGTGTCTCCGTCTCTCCCTCTCTCTCCCTTTATCAAAATAGAGACATGACTTTATTTTGATTTCTAAGTCAGCTAATCCCACCCATCAGGCAAAATACCCTTCTCTGCTGTCCCGTCTGATTGCGCACGCACGACTGTGAAGATGGGAAGAAGGTGTACCGCTTTACGGAGGACAGACAGCAGGACCTGGTCACCCGGAGCGAACGGGTTGAGGAGTGGCTCTACATTCCGTACGAAAGGCCTCGCTTGTAAAGCAGCCCAAGTACGGGGTGATAGAGTGAGGGGCTCCTCTTCTTTAGACGCAAAGGGAGCAAGGGTTAACCCAAATATTTAATAGTGTGCTGTATATGCATGCATTTTTCCCTTTTTCATCCCTATTGTCCAGGTGAAATTCTCTTCTCTGATCGCTCATTCACAGCAGCAAAAGGTGATGACATGATGCTTAAAAACAGGTTTTAGATAATTGTTGGGCAGTGCTAAACTCGTGGGATTGAGATAGGAGTCCAAGATGGTAAAAATGAGATTTTCCCCTGGAACGGTAACTGTAGTGCAAGAAGTGCATGGGCGTAGATGCATAGAGTGAGTCGAGGGGAAAAGTTCAGGACTGGCCCAAGATGAGGAAAAACTGAAGCACATCTGGATGTAGTGGTCAGAGGCCTTCTAGTTACACACATGGCCTGTTGTTACCCAGTCTGTGCTGACGGTGACAAAGCTTACATGATAAGAAAAATTGAGACACTTTTATGTCTTAAAATGTTTTCATTGTTTCTGCAATGGCATGTAGACTGTTGATCCAGGGATTTTATCATGTTGCCGTTTGGAGCCAAGAAAGATTTTTTTCCCTTTTAGAGCATATTGTATCATGCTTTGCAAGGGGTTTTTTTTTGCCTTCTTGATCATCTGGGTATTCTAAAAGTGTCGATTTGTGCGCTTTTATTTTTCTCAAAATATGCATATGTTTAAATGTTTTGAAACGTAAATAAGTATCTGAGAAAGAAAAAAATATATATATATATATATATATATATGTATATACAGTGTATATATATATATTTATGTAGATAGATAGAGTAATATAAATTTCAACTAGAGACACTGAGCATTTTTTACTTTATAACATTATTGCCTGCGGCCAAACTAAGTTAAATGCGCCCGATCTCATTGGAACTCGGAAGCTAAGGGGCTTAAGGCCTAGTAATTAGCCGCTGCTCACACCAGCAGCTAATACTAGGTGCTGCAGGCAATTTTTATTTCAAGATAAATACATGTCTTGAAACATATGGACATTTTTATATGTCTTCTAGAATGTTTATAGTTATGTGTATGTGTGTATATTTGATAGTGTTGGTCAAACTCTCAAGAATTTTGATCCAGGGACTGCCTCCAACGTACTTGGGACTTTTTCAGCCTGTTGTATTGCTTCAGGTCCCCTGCACTCCTCCTGGTCCGAACCATTTTGCTGCTGTTTCCCTCCGACAGCTTGCCGACTGATCCCTGATGATGGCTCAGCACGGTGGCGTAGTGGTTAGCTCTCTCGCCTTGCAGCGCTGGGTCCCTGGTTCGAATCCCAGCCAGGGCACTATCTGCAAAGAGTTTGTATGTTCTCTCTGTGTCTGCGTGGGTTTCCTGCGGGCACTCCAGTTTCCTCCCACATTCCAAAAAACATACGGATAAGTTAATTGGCTCCCCCTAAAAATTTGGCCCTAGACTACAGTACTTAGACTACAGTACTTACACTACATAATATAGATATATGGCAATGGTAGGGATTAGATTGTGAGCTCCTTTGAGGGACAGTTAGTGACAAGATATATATACAATGTACAGCGCTGCGTAATATGTTGGTGCTATATAAATACTAAATAATAATAATAATAAATGGCTGCTGCGCATGTGTGGTCCAACCTTTCCCGGCCCGGGGACCACTTTCTGACCCAATTTTTTTCCGGGGACCGCAGCGGGGGGAGTGGGCGTCGGGTGCGCGTCCTAGTGGACAGTGGAGTGGGTTACGGGGGGGGGGGGGGTTCTGGCGAGGGTGCAGTGGCATATCTAGCATAGTTGCAGCAGTATAGGGAGTTTAGTTGCCCCAGTATAGCCATTATAATGCCCCAGTATAACCTGTATAGTGCCCCAGTATAGCCTGTATAGTGCCCCAGTATAGCAAGTATAGTGCCCCAGTATAGCCAGTATAGTGCCCCAGTATAGCCAGAATAGTGCCCCAGTATAGCCAGAATAGTGCCCCAGTATAGTGCCCCAGTACCCCAGTATAGTGCCCCAGTATAGCCAGAATAGTGCCCCAGTATAGCCAGTATATTGAGCCAGTATAGTGCCCCAGTATAGCCAGTATAGTGCCCCAGTATAGCCAGAATAGTGCCCCAGTATAGCCAGAATAGTGCCCCAGTATAGCCAATATAGTGAGCCAGTATAGCCAGTATAGTGCCCCAATATAGTGCCCCAGTATAGCGCCCCAGTATAATGCCCCAGTATAGCACCCCAGTATAGCAAGTATAGTGCCCCAGGATAGCCAGTATAGTGCCCCAGGATAGCGCCCCGGTATGGTCAGGTGGTGGTCCCCGCCGCTGTTATTACCTTAACAGCGGCCGCTCTCCCTCCCTTCTTTTAATTTTCTCAAAATATGCATATGTTTAAATGTTTTGAAACGTAAATAAATATCTGGAAAAAAATAAAAAAAAAAATATATATATTTATGTAGATAGATGGAATAATATAAATTTCAACTAGAGACACTGAGCATTTTTTACGTTATAACATCATTGCCTGCAGCCAAACTAAGTTAAATGCGCCCGATCTCATTGGAACTCGGAAGCTAAGGGGCTTAAGGCCTAGTAATTAGCCGCTGCTCACACCAGCAGCTAATACTAGGTGCTGCAGGCAATTTTTATTTCAAGATAAATACATGTCTTGAAACATATGGACATTTTTATATGTCTTCTAGAATGTTTATAGTTATGTGTATGTGTGTATATTTGATAGTGTTGGTCAAACTCTCAAGAATTTTGATCCAGGGACTGCCTCTAACATACTTGGGACTTTTTCAGCCTGTTGTATTGCTTCAGGTCCCTTGCACTCCTCCTGGTCCGAACCATTTTGCTGCTGTGTCCCTCCGACAGCTTGCCGACTGATCCCTGATGATGGCTCAGCACGGTGGCGTAGTGGTTAGCTCTCTCGCCTTGCAGCGCTGGGTCCCTGGTTCGAATCCCAGCCAGGGCACTATCTGCAAAGAGTTTGTATGCTCTCTCTGTCTGCGTGGGTTTCCTCCGGGCACTCCAGTTTCCTCCCACATTCCAAAAAACATACGGATACGTTAATTGGCTCCCCCTAAAAAATTGGCCCTAGTCTACAGTACTTAGACTACAGTACTTACACTACATAATATAGATATATGGCAATGGTAGGGATTAGATTGTGAGCTCCTTTGAGGGACAGTTAGTGACAAGATATATATATATATACACATTGTACAGCGCTGCGTAATATGTTGGCGCTATATAAATACTAAATAATAATAATAATAATAAATGGCTACTGCGCATGTGTGGTCCAAGCCATGTATCGCCTAGATCGTCCTGCATTTGCACTGATTGATCTTCGGAACTGCGCATTTACAGAACGATCAAGGAGACACTTATCTAGGGCCGCCCATGCACAGTAGCCCATGAAGGGGCTCAGCGGACTAGCTTTTGGAGGGGTAAAGCAGCAGAACAGCTCGGACTGGGAGGACAGTGAGGGACCTGTAGGACTACAGGGGGCTGGAAGAAGCCCCAGGTAAGTTAAAGGATACTGGCTGTACTGGTCAGAGGCTTTTTAGATACATGCATGGCTTGTTGTTACTCAGGCTGTGCTGAAGGTGATGAAAGGCATACATGATAAGGCATACGTGATAAGGGACTTTTTCATCCCTGGTTCTATTCTCACCTGTAGTATACTACATATTGCTTTCATTTATACCCTTCCCATTTTAAACTTTCTCTATGACTTGTAAATGGTACTAATGTTTTAACTAAACTTTGCTGCCCTATGAAATGAACTTTGCCATATTTACATTTAGAATACAAGTGTCTCCGTCTGTCCCTCTCTCTCCCTTTATCAAAATAGAGACATGACTTTATTTTGATTTCTAAGTCAGCTAATCCCACCCATCAGGCAAAATACCCTTCTCTGCTGTCCCGTCTGATTGCGCACGCACGACTGTGAAGATGGGAAGAAGGTGTACCGCTTTACGGAGGACAGACAGCAGGACCTGGTCACCCGGAGCGAACGGGTTGAGGAGTGGCTCTACATTCCGTACGAAAGGCCTCGCTTGTAAAGCAGCCCAAGTACGGGGTGATAGAGTGAGGGGCTCCTCTTCTTTAGACGCAAAGGGAGCAAGGGTTAACCCAAATATTTAATAGTGTGCTGTATATGCATGCATTTTTCCCTTTTTCATCCCTATTGTCCAGGTGAAATTCTCTTCTCTGATTGCTCATTCACAACAGCAAAAGGTGATGACATGATGCTTAAAAACCGGTTTTAGATAATTGTTGGGCAGTGCTAAACTCGTGGGATTGAGATAGGAGTCCAAGATGGTAAAAATGAGATTTTCCCCTGGAACGGTAACTGTAGTGCAAGAAGTGCATGTGCGTAGATGCATAGAGTGAGTCGAGGGGAAAAGTTCAGGACTGGCCCAAGATGAGGAAAAACTGAAGCACATCTGGATGTAGTGGTCAGAGGCCTTCTAGTTACACACATGGCCTGTTGTTACCCAGTCTGTGCTGACGGTGACAAAGCTTACATGATAAGAAAAATTGAGACACTTTTATGTCTTAAAATGTTTTCATTGTTTCTGCAATGGCATGTAGACTGTTGATCCAGGGATTTTATCCTGTTGCCGTTTGGAGCCAAGAAAGATTTTTTTTCCCTTTTGGAGCATATTGTATCATGCTTTGCAAGGGATTTTTTTTGCCTTCTTGATCATCTGGGTATTCTAAAAGTGTCGATTTGTGCGCTTTTATTTTTCTCAAAATATGCATATGTTTAAATGTTTTGAAACGTAAATAAATATCTGAAAAAGAAAAAAAATAATATCTATCTATATATATATATATATATATATATATATACATATATATATATATATATATATATATATATATATTTATGTAGATAGATAGAGTAATATAAATTTCAACTAGAGACACTGAGCATTTTTTACGTTATAACATCATTGCCTGCGGCCAAACTAAGTTAAATGCGCCCGATCTCATTGGAACTCGGAAGCTAAGGGGCTTAAGGCCTAGTAATTAGCCGCTGCTCACACCAGCAGCTAATACTAGGTGCTGCAGGCAATTTTTATTTCAAGATAAATACATGTCTTGAAACATATGGACATTTTTATATGTCTTCTAGAATGTTTATAGTTATGTGTATGTGTGTATATTTGATAGTGTTGGTCAAACTCTCAAGAATTTTGATCCAGGGACTGCCTCTAACGTACTTGGGACTTTTTCAGCCTGTTGTATTGCTTCAGGTCCCTTGCACTCCTCCTGGTCTGAACCATTTTGCTGCTGTTTCCCTCCGACATCTTGCCGACTGATCCCTGATGATGGCTCAGCACGGTGGCGTAGTGGTTAGCTCTCTCGCCTTGCAGCGCTGGGTCCCTGGTTCGAATCCCAGCCAGGGCACTATCTGCAAAGAGTTTGTATGTTCTCTCTGTGTCTGCGTGGGTTTCCTCCGGGCACTCCGGTTTCCTCCCACATTCCAAAAAACATACGGATACGTTAATTGGCTCCCCCTAAAAAATTGATCCTAGACTACAGTACTTAGACTACAGTACTTACACTACATAATATAGATATATGGCAATGGTAGGGATTAGATTGTGAGCTCCTTTGAGGGACAGTTAGTGACAAGATATATATATATATATATATACACTGTACAGCGCTGCGTAATATGTTGGCGCTATATAAATACTAAATAATAATAATAATAATAATAATAAATGGCTGCTGCGCATGTGTGGTCCAAGCCATGTATCGCCTAGATCGTCCTGCATTTGCACTGATTGATCTTCGGAACTGCGCATTCACAGAACGATCAAGGAGACACTTATCTAGGGCCGCCCATGCACAGTAGCCCATGAAGGGGCTCAGCGGACTAGCTTTTGGAGGGGTAAAGCAGCAGAACAGCTCGGACTGGGAGGACAGTGAGGGACCTGTAGGACTACAGGGGGCTGGAAGAAGCCCCAGGTAAGTTAAAGGATACTGGCTGTACTGGTCAGAGGCCTTCTAGATACATGCATGGCTTGTTGTTACTCAGGCTGTGCTGAAGGTGATGAAAGGCATACGTGATAAGGGACTTTTTCATCCCTGGTTCTAATCTCACCTGTAGTATACTACATATTGCTTTCATTTATACCCTTACCATTTTAAACTTTCTCTATGACTTGTAAATGGTACTAATGTTTTAACTAAACTTTGCTGCCCTATGAAATGAACTTTGCCATATTTACATTTAGAATACAAGTGTCTCCGTCTCTCCCTCTCTCTCCCTTTATCAAAATAGAGACATGACTTTATTTTGATTTCTAAGTCAGCTAATCCCACCCATCAGGCAAAATACCCTTCTCTGCTGTCCCGTCTGATTGCGCACGCACAACTGTGAAGATGGGAAGAAGGTGTACCGCTTTACGGAGGACAGACAGCAGGACCTGGTCACCCGGAGCGAACGGGTTGAGGAGTGGCTCTACATTCCGTACGAAAGGCCTCGCTTGTAAAGCAGCCCAAGTACGGGGTGATAGAGTGAGGGGCTCCTCTTCTTTAGACGCAAAGGGAGCAGGGGTTAAGCCAAATATTTAATAGTGTGCTGTATATGCATGCATTTTTCCCTTTTTCATCCCTATTGTCCAGGTGAAATTCTCTTCTCTGATCGCTCATTCACAGCAGCAAAAGGTGATGACATGATGCTTAAAAACAGGTTTTGGATAATTGTTGGGCAGTGCTAAACTCGTGGGATTGAGATAGGAGTCCAAGATGGTAAAAATGAGATTTTCCCCTGGAACGGTAACTGTAGTGCAAGAAGTGCATGGGCGTAGATGCATAGAGTGAGTCGAGGGGAAAAGTTCAGGACTGGCCCAAGATGAGGAAAAACTGAAGCACATCTGGATGTAGTGGTCAGAGGCCTTCTAGTTACACACATGGCCTGTTGTTACCCAGTCTGTGCTGACGGTGACAAAGCTTACATGATAAGAAAAATTGAGACACTTTTATGTCTTAAAATGTTTTCATTGTTTCTGCAATGGCATGTAGACTGTTGATCCAGGGATTTTATCCTGTTGCCGTTTGGAGCCAAGAAAGGTTTTTTCCCTTTTAGAGCATATTGTATCATGCTTTGCAAGGGTTTTTTTTTTTTGCCTTCTTGATCATCTGGGTATTCTAAAAGTGTCGATTTGTGCGCTTTTATTTTTCTCAAAATATGCATATGTTTAAATGTTTTGAAACGTAAATAAATATCTGAAAAAAAAAAAAATATATATATATATATATATATATATATATATATATATATATATATATATATATATATATATATATATATTTATGTAGATAGATAGAGTAATATAAATTTCAACTACAGACACTGAACATTTTTTACGTTATAACATCACTGCCTGCGGCCAAACTAAGTTAAATGCGCCCGATCTCATTGGAACTCGGAAGCTAAGGGGCTTAAGGCCTAGTAATTAGCCGCTGTTCACACCAGCAGCTAATACTAGGTGCTGCAGGCAATTTTTATTTCAAGATATATACATGTCTTGAAACATATGGACATTTTTATATGTCTTCTAGAATGTTTATAGTTATGTGTATGTGTGTATATTTGATAGTGTTGGTCAAACTCTCAAGAATTTTGATCCAGGGACTGCCTCTAACGTACTTGGGACTTTTTCAGCCTGTTGTATTGCTTCAGGTCCCTTGCACTCCTCCTGGTCCGAACCATTTTGCTGCTGTTTCCCTCCGACAGCTTGCCGACTGATCCCTGATGATGGCTCAGCACGGTGGCGTAGTGGTTAGCGCTCTCGCCTTGCAGCGCTGGGTCCCTGGTTCGAATCCCAGCCAGGGCACTATCTGCAAAGAGTTTGTATGTTCTCTCTGTGTCTGCGTGGGTTTCCTCCGGGCACTCCGGTTTCCTCCCACATTCCAAAAAACATACGAATACGTTAATTGGCTCCCCCTAAAAAATTGACCGTAGACTACAGTACTTACACTACATAATATAGATATATGGCAATGGTAGGGATTGGATTGTGAGCTCCTTTGAGGGACAGTTAGTGACAAGATATATATATATATATATATATATATACACTGTACAGCGCTGCGTAATATGTTGGCGCTATATAAATACTAAATAATAATAATAAATGGCTGCTGCGCATGTATGGTCCAAGCCATGTATCGCCTAGATCGTCCTGCATTTGCACTGATTGATCTTTGGAACTGCGCATTCACAGAACGATCAAGGAGACACTTATCTAGGGCCGCCCATGCACAGTAGCCCATGAAGGGGCTCAGCGGACTAGCTTTTGGAGGGGTAAAGCAGCAGAACAGCTCGGACTGGGAGGACAGTGAGGGACCTGTAGGACTACAGGGGGCTGGAAGAAGCCCCAGGTAAGTTAAAGGATACTGGCTGTACTGGTCAGAGGCCTTCTAGATACATGCATGGCTTGTTGTTACTCAGGCTGTGCTGAAGGTGATGAAAGGCATACGTGATAAGGGACTTTTTCATCCCTGGTTCTAATCTCACCTGTAGTATACTACATATTGCTTTCATTTATACCCTTACCATTTTAAACTTTCTCTATGACTTGTAAATGGTACTAATGTTTTAACTAAACTTTGCTGCCCTATGAAATGAACTTTGCCATATTTACATTTAGAATACAAGTGTCTCCGTCTCTCCCTCTCTCTCCCTTTATCAAAATAGAGACATGACTTTATTTTGATTTCTAAGTCAGCTAATCCCACCCATCAGGCAAAATACCCTTCTCTGCTGTCCCGTCTGATTGCGCACGCACGACTGTGAAGATGGGAAGAAGGTGTACCGCTTTACGGAGGACAGACAGCAGGACCTGGTCACCCGGAGCGAACGGGTTGAGGAGTGGCTCTACATTCCGTACGAAAGGCCTCGCTTGTAAAGCAGCCCAAGTACGGGGTGATAGAGTGAGGGGCTCCTCTTCTTTAGACGCAAAGGGAGCAAGGGTTAAGCCAAATATTTAATAGTGTGCTGTATATGCATGCATTTTTCCCTTTTTCATCCCTATTGTCCAGGTGAAATTCTCTTCTCTGATCGCTCATTCACAGCAGCAAAAGGTGATGACATGATGCTTAAAAACAGGTTTTAGATAATTGTTGGGCAGTGCTAAACTCGTGGGATTGAGATAGGAGTCCAAGATGGTAAAAATGAGATTTTCCCCTGGAACGGTAACTGTAGTGCAAGAAGTGCATGTGCGTAGATGCATAGAGTGAGTCGAGGGGAAAAGTTCAGGACTGGCCCAAGATGAGGAAAAACTGAAGCACATCTGGATGTAGTGGTCAGAGGCCTTCTAGTTACACACATGGCCTGTTGTTACCCAGTCTGTGCTGACGGTGACAAAGCTTACATGATAAGAAAAATTGAGACACTTTTATGTCTTAAAATGTTTTCATTGTTTCTGCAATGGCATGTAGACTGTTGATCCAGGGATTTTATCCTGTTGCCGTTTGGAGCCAAGAAAGGTTTTTTCCCTTTTAGAGCATATTGTATCATGCTTTGCAAGGGTTTTTTTTTTGCCTTCTTGATCATCAGGGTATTCTAAAAGTGTCGATTTGTGCGCTTTTATTTTTCTCAAAATATGCATATGTTTAAATGTTTTGAAACGTAAATAAATATCTGAAAAAAAAAAAAATATATATAAATATATATATATATATATATATATATATATATATATATATATATATTTATGTAGATAGATAGAGTAATATAAATTTAAACTAGAGACACTGAACATTTTTTACGTTATAACATCATTGCCTGCGGCCAAACTAAGTTAAATGCGCCCGATCTCATTGGAACTCGGAAGCTAAGGGGCTTAAGGCCTAGTAATTAGCCGCTGCTCACACCAGCAGCTAATACTAGGTGCTGCAGGCAATTTTTATTTCAAGATAAATACATGTCTTGAAACATATGGACATTTTTATATGTCTTCTAGAATGTTTATAGTTATGTGTATGTGTGTATATTTGATAGTGTTGGTCAAACTCTCAAGAATTTTGATCCAGGGATTGCCTCTAACGTACTTGGGACTTTTTCAGCCTGTTGTATTGCTTCAGGTCCCTTGCACTCCTCCTGGTCCGAACCATTTTGCTGCTGTTTCCCTCCGACAGCTTGCCGACTGATCCCTGATGATGGCTCAGCACGGTGGCGTAGTGGTTAGCGCTCTCGTCTTGCAGCGCTGGGTCCCTGGTTCGAATCCCAGCCAGGGCACTATCTGCAAAGAGTTTGTATGTTCTCTCTGTGTCTGCGTGGGTTTCCTCCGGGCACTCCGGTTTCCTCCCACATTCCAAAAAACATACGAATAAGTTAATTGGCTCCCCCTAAAAAATTGACCCTAGACTACAGTACTTAGACTACAGTACTTACACTACATAATATAGATATATGGCAATGGTAGGGATTAGATTGTGAGCTCCTTTGAGGGACAGTTAGTGACAAGATATATATATATACACTGTACAGCGCTGCGTAATATGTTGGCGCTATATAAATACTAAATAATAATAATAATAAATGGCTGCTGCGCATGTATGGTCCAAGCCATGTATCGCCTAGATCGTCCTGCATTTGCACTGATTGATCTTCAGAACTGCGCATTCACAGAACGATCAAGGAGACACTTATCTAGGGCCGCCCATGCACAGTAGCCCATGAAGGGGCTCAGCCGACTAGCTTTTGGAGGGGTAAAGCAGCAGAACAGCTCGGACTGGGAGGACAGTGAGGGACCTGTAGGACTACAGGGGGCTGGAAGAAGCCCCAGGTAAGTTAAAGGATACTGGCTGTACTGGTCAGAGGCCTTCTAGATACATGCATGGCTTGTTGTTACTCAGGCTGTGCTGAAGGTGATGAAAGGCATACGTGATAAGGGACTTTTTCATCCCTGGTTCTATTCTCACCTGTAGTATACTACATATTGCTTTCATTTATACCCTTACCATTTTAAACTTTCTCTATGACTTGTAAATGGTACTAATGTTTTAACTAAACTTTGCTGCCCTATGAAATGAACTTTGCCATATTTACATTTAGAATACAAGTGTCTCCGTCTCTCCCTCTCTCTCCCTTTATCAAAATAGAGACATGACTTTATTTTGATTTCTAAGTCAGCTAATCCCACCCATCAGGCAAAATACCCTTCTCTGCTGTCCCGTCTGATTGCGCACGCACGACTGTGAAGATGGGAAGAAGGTGTACCGCTTTACGGAGGACAGACAGCAGGACCTGGTCACCCGGAGCGAACGGGTTGAGGAGTGGCTCTACATTCCGTACGAAAGGCCTCGCTTGTAAAGCAGCCCAAGTACGGGGTGATAGAGTGAGGGGCTCCTCTTCTTTAGACGCAAAGGGAGCAGGGGTTAAGCCAAATATTTAATAGTGTGCTGTATATGAATGCATTTTTCCCTTTTTCATCCCTATTGTCCAGGTGAAATTCTCTTCTCTGATCGCTCATTCACAGCAGCAAAAGGTGATGACATGATGCTTAAAAACAGGTTTTGGATAATTGTTGGGCAGTGCTAAACTCGTGGGATTGAGATAGGAGTCCAAGATGGTAAAAATGAGATTTTCCCCTGGAACGGTAACTGTAGTGCAAGAAGTGCATGGGCGTAGATGCATAGAGTGAGTCGAGGGGAAAAGTTCAGGACTGGCCCAAGATGAGGAAAAACTGAAGCACATCTGGATGTAGTGGTCAGAGGCCTTCTAGTTACACACATGGCCTGTTGTTACCCAGTCTGTGCTGACGGTGACAAAGCTTACATGATAAGAAAAATTGAG
Source organism: Hyperolius riggenbachi (assembly GCF_040937935.1). Taxonomy (NCBI): domain Eukaryota; kingdom Metazoa; phylum Chordata; class Amphibia; order Anura; family Hyperoliidae; genus Hyperolius; species Hyperolius riggenbachi. Next base: position 74,247,892 of record NC_090647.1, read on the forward strand.
ACACTTTTATGTCTTAAAATGTTTTCATTGTTTCTGCAATGGCATGTAGACTGTTGATCCAGGGATTTTATCCTGTTGCCGTTTGGAGCCAAGAAAGGTTTTTTCCCTTTTAGAGCATAATGTATCATGCTTTGCAAGGGTTTTTTTTTTTTTGCCTTCTTGATCATCTGGGTATTCTAAAAGTGTCGATTTGTGCGCTTTTATTTTTCTCAAAATATGCATATGTTTAAATGTTTTGAAACGTAAATAAATATCTGAAAAAAAAAAAAAAAATAAAAAAAAAAAAAAATATATATATATATATATATATATATATATATGTAGATAGATAGAGTAATATAAATTTCAACTACAGACACTGAACATTTTTTACGTTATAACATCACTGCCTGCGGCCAAACTAAGTTAAATGCGCCCGATCTCATTGGAACTCGGAAGCCAAGGGGCTTAAGGCCTAGTAATTAGCCGCTGTTCACACCAGCAGCTAATACTAGGTGCTGCAGGCAATTTTTATTTCAAGATATATACATGTCTTGAAACATATGGACATTTTTATATGTCTTCTAGAATGTTTATAGTTATGTGTATGTGTGTATATTTGATAGTGTTGGTCAAACTCTCAAGAATTTTGATCCAGGGACTGCCTCTAACGTACTTGGGACTTTTTCAGCCTGTTGTATTGCTTCAGGTCCCTTGCACTCCTCCTGGTCCGAACCATTTTGCTGCTGTTTCCCTCCGACAGCTTGCCGACTGATCCCTGATGATGGCTCAGCACGGTGGCGTAGTGGTTAGCGCTCTCGCCTTGCAGCGCTGGGTCCCTGGTTCGAATCCCAGCCAGGGCACTATCTGCAAAGAGTTTGTATGTTCTCTCTGTGTCTGCGTGGGTTTCCTCCGGGCACTCCGGTTTCCTCCCACATTCCAAAAAAACATACGAATACGTTAATTGGCTCCCCCTAAAAAATTGACCGTAGACTACAGTACTTACACTACATAATATAGATATATGGCAATGGTAGGGATTGGATTGTGAGCTCCTTTGAGGGACAGTTAGTGACAAGATATATATATATATATATATATATACACTGTACAGCGCTGCGTAATATGTTGGCGCTATATAAATACTAAATAATAATAATAAATGGCTGCTGCGCATGTATGGTCCAAGCCATGTATCGCCTAGATCGTCCTGCATTTGCACTGATTGATCTTTGGAACTGCGCATTCACAGAACGATCAAGGAGACACTTATCTAGGACCGCCCATGCACAGTAGCCCATGAAGGGGCTCAGCGGACTAGCTTTTGGAGGGGTAAAGCAGCAGAACAGCTCGGACTGGGAGGACAGTGAGGGACCTGTAGGACTACAGGGGGCTGGAAGAAGCCCCAGGTAAGTTAAAGGATACTGGCTGTACTGGTCAGAGGCCTTCTAGATACATGCATGGCTTGTTGTTACTCAGGCTGTGCTGAAGGTGATGAAAGGCATACGTGATAAGGGACTTTTTCATCCCTGGTTCTAATCTCACCTGTAGTATACTACATATTGCTTTCATTTATACCCTTACCATTTTAAACTTTCTCTATGACTTGTAAATGGTACTAATGTTTTAACTAAACTTTGCTGCCCTATGAAATGAACTTTGCCATATTTACATTTAGAATACAAGTGTCTCCGTCTCTCCCTCTCTCTCCCTTTATCAAAATAGAGACATGACTTTATTTTGATTTCTAAGTCAGCTAATCCCACCCATCAGGCAAAATACCCTTCTCTGCTGTCCCGTCTGATTGCGCACGCACGACTGTGAAGATGGGAAGAAGGTGTACCGCTTTACGGAGGACAGACAGCAGGACCTGGTCACCCGGAGCGAACGGGTTGAGGAGTGGCTCTACATTCCGTACGAAAGGCCTCGCTTGTAAAGCAGCCCAAGTACGGGGTGATAGAGTGAGGGGCTCCTCTTCTTTAGACGCAAAGGGAGCAAGGGTTAAGCCAAATATTTAATAGTGTGCTGTATATGCATGCATTTTTCCCTTTTTCATCCCTATTGTCCAGGTGAAATTCTCTTCTCTGATCGCTCATTCACAGCAGCAAAAGGTGATGACATGATGCTTAAAAACAGGTTTTAGATAATTGTTGGGCAGTGCTAAACTCGTGGGATTGAGATAGGAGTCCAAGATGGTAAAAATGAGATTTTCCCCTGGAACGGTAACTGTAGTGCAAGAAGTGCATGTGCGTAGATGCATAGAGTGAGTCGAGGGGAAAAGTTCAGGACTGGCCCAAGATGAGGAAAAACTGAAGCACATCTGGATGTAGTGGTCAGAGGCCTTCTAGTTACACACATGGCCTGTTGTTACCCAGTCTGTGCTGACGGTGACAAAGCTTACATGATAAGAAAAATTGAGACACTTTTATGTCTTAAAATGTTTTCATTGTTTCTGCAATGGCATGTAGACTGTTGATCCAGGGATTTTATCCTGTTGCCGTTTGGAGCCAAGAAAGGTTTTTTCCCTTTTAGAGCATATTGTATCATGCTTTGCAAGGGTTTTTTTTTTGCCTTCTTGATCATCAGGGTATTCTAAAAGTGTCGATTTGTGCGCTTTTATTTTTCTCAAAATATGCATATGTTTAAATGTTTTGAAACGTAAATAAATATCTGAAAAAAAAAATAAATAAATATATATATATATATATATATATATATATATATATATATATATATATATATATATATATATATATATATTTATGTAGATAGATAGAGTAATATAAATTTAAACTAGAGACACTGAACATTTTTTACGTTATAACATCATTGCCTGCGGCCAAACTAAGTTAAATGCGCCCGATCTCATTGGAACTCGGAAGCTAAGGGGCTTAAGGCCTAGTAATTAGCCGCTGCTCACACCAGCAGCTAATACTAGGTGCTGCAGGCAATTTTTATTTCAAGATAAATACATGTCTTGAAACATATGGACATTTTTATATGTCTTCTAGAATGTTTATAGTTATGTGTATGTGTGTATATTTGATAGTGTTGGTCAAACTCTCAAGAATTTTGATCCAGGGACTGCCTCTAACGTACTTGGGACTTTTTCAGCCTGTTGTATTGCTTCAGGTCCCTTGCACTCCTCCTGGTCCGAACCATTTTGCTGCTGTTTCCCTCCGACAGCTTGCCGACTGATCCCTGATGATGGCTCAGCACGGTGGCGTAGTGGTTAGCGCTCTCGCCTTGCAGCGCTGGGTCCCTGGTTCGAATCCCAGCCAGGGCACTATCTGCAAAGAGTTTGTATGTTCTCTCTGTGTCTGCGTGGGTTTCCTCCGGGCACTCCGGTTTCCTCCCACATTCCAAAAAACATACGAATAAGTTAATTGGCTCCCCCTAAAAAATTGACCCTAGACTACAGTACTTAGACTACAGTACTTACACTACATAATATAGATATATGGCAATGGTAGGGATTAGATTGTGAGCTCCTTTGAGGGACAGTTAGTGACAAGATATATATATATACACTGTACAGCGCTGCGTAATATGTTGGCGCTATATAAATACTAAATAATAATAATAATAAATGGCTGCTGCGCATGTATGGTCCAAGCCATGTATCGCCTAGATCGTCCTGCATTTGCACTGATTGATCTTCAGAACTGCGCATTCACAGAACGATCAAGGAGACACTTATCTAGGGCCGCCCATGCACAGTAGCCCATGAAGGGGCTCAGCCGACTAGCTTTTGGAGGGGTAAAGCAGCAGAACAGCTCAGACTGGGAGGACAGTGAGGGACCTGTAGGACTACAGGGGGCTGGAAGAAGCCCCAGGTAAGTTAAAGGATACTGGCTGTACTGGTCAGAGGCCTTCTAGATACATGCATGGCTTGTTGTTACTCAGGCTGTGCTGAAGGTGATGAAAGGCATACGTGATAAGGGACTTTTTCATCCCTGGTTCTATTCTCACCTGTAGTATACTACATATTGCTTTCATTTATACCCTTACCATTTTAAACTTTCTCTATGACTTGTAAATGGTACTAATGTTTTAACTAAACTTTGCTGCCCTATGAAATGAACTTTGCCATATTTACATTTAGAATACAAGTGTCTCCGTCTCTCCCTCTCTCTCCCTTTATCAAAATAGAGACATGACTTTATTTTGATTTCTAAGTCAGCTAATCCCACCCATCAGGCAAAATACCCTTCTCTGCTGTCCCGTCTGATTGCGCACGCACGACTGTGAAGATGGGAAGAAGGTGTACCGCTTTACGGAGGACAGACAGCAGGACCTGGTCACCCGGAGCGAACGGGTTGAGGAGTGGCTCTACATTCCGTACGAAAGGCCTCGCTTGTAAAGCAGCCCAAGTACGGGGTGATAGAGTGAGGGGCTCCTCTTCTTTAGACGCAAAGGGAGCAGGGGTTAAGCCAAATATTTAATAGTGTGCTGTATATGAATGCATTTTTCCCTTTTTCATCCCTATTGTCCAGGTGAAATTCTCTTCTCTGATCGCTCATTCACAGCAGCAAAAGGTGATGACATGATGCTTAAAAACAGGTTTTGGATAATTGTTGGGCAGTGCTAAACTCGTGGGATTGAGATAGGAGTCCAAGATGGTAAAAATGAGATTTTCCCCTGGAACGGTAACTGTAGTGCAAGAAGTGCATGGGCGTAGATGCATAGAGTGAGTCGAGGGGAAAAGTTCAGGACTGGCCCAAGATGAGGAAAAACTGAAGCACATCTGGATGTAGTGGTCAGAGGCCTTCTAGTTACACACATGGCCTGTTGTTACCCAGTCTGTGCTGACGGTGACAAAGCTTACATGATAAGAAAAATTGAGACACTTTTATGTCTTAAAATGTTTTCATTGTTTCTGCAATGGCATGTAGACTGTTGATCCAGGGATTTTATCCTGTTGCCGTTTGGAGCCAAGAAAGGTTTTTTCCCTTTTAGAGCATATTGTATCATGCTTTGCAAGGGTTTTTTTTTTTTTTTGCCTTCTTGATCATCTGGGTATTCTAAAAGTGTCGATTTGTGCGCTTTTATTTTTCTCAAAATATGCATATGTTTAAATGTTTTGAAACGTAAATAAATATCTGAAAAAAAAAAAAAAAAATATATATATATATATATATATATATATATATATATATGTAGATAGATAGAGTAATATAAATTTCAACTACAGACACTGAACATTTTTTACGTTATAACATCACTGCCTGCGGTCAAACTAAGTTAAATGCGCCCGATCTCATTGGAACTCGGAAGCCAAGGGGCTTAAGGCCTAGTAATTAGCCGCTGTTCACACCAGCAGCTAATACTAGGTGCTGCAGGCAATTTTTATTTCAAGATATATACATGTCTTGAAACATATGGACATTTTTATATGTCTTCTAGAATGTTTATAGTTATGTGTATGTGTGTATATTTGATAGTGTTGGTCAAACTCTCAAGAATTTTGATCCAGGGACTGCCTCTAACGTACTTGGGACTTTTTCAGCCTGTTGTATTGCTTCAGGTCCCTTGCACTCCTCCTGGTCCGAACCATTTTGCTGCTGTTTCCCTCCGACAGCTTGCCGACTGATCCCTGATGATGGCTCAGCACGGTGGCGTAGTGGTTAGCGCTCTCGCCTTGCAGCGCTGGGTCCCTGGTTCGAATCCCAGCCAGGGCACTATCTGCAAAGAGTTTGTATGTTCTCTCTGTGTCTGCGTGGGTTTCCTCCGGGCACTCCGGTTTCCTCCCACATTCCAAAAAACATACGAATACGTTAATTGGCTCCCCCTAAAAAATTGACCGTAGACTACAGTACTTACACTACATAATATAGATATATGGCAATGGTAGGGATTGGATTGTGAGCTCCTTTGAGGGACAGTTAGTGACAAGATATATATATATATATATATATATATATATATATATACACTGTACAGCGCTGCGTAATATGTTGGCGCTATATAAATACTAAATAATAATAATAAATGGCTGCTGCGCATGTATGGTCCAAGCCATGTATCGCCTAGATCGTCCTGCATTTGCACTGATTGATCTTTGGAACTGCGCATTCACAGAACGATCAAGGAGACACTTATCTAGGGCCGCCCATGCACAGTAGCCCATGAAGGGGCTCAGCGGACTAGCTTTTGGAGGGGTAAAGCAGCAGAACAGCTCGGACTGGGAGGACAGTGAGGGACCTGTAGGACTACAGGGGGCTGGAAGAAGCCCCAGGTAAGTTAAAGGATACTGGCTGTACTGGTCAGAGGCCTTCTAGATACATGCATGGCTTGTTGTTACTCAGGCTGTGCTGAAGGTGATGAAAGGCATACGTGATAAGGGACTTTTTCATCCCTGGTTCTAATCTCACCTGTAGTATACTACATATTGCTTTCATTTATACCCTTACCATTTTAAACTTTCTCTATGACTTGTAAATGGTACTAATGTTTTAACTAAACTTTGCTGCCCTATGAAATGAACTTTGCCATATTTACATTTAGAATACAAGTGTCTCCGTCTCTCCCTCTCTCTCCCTTTATCAAAATAGAGACATGACTTTATTTTGATTTCTAAGTCAGCTAATCCCACCCATCAGGCAAAATACCCTTCTCTGCTGTCCCGTCTGATTGCGCACGCACGACTGTGAAGATGGGAAGAAGGTGTACCGCTTTACGGAGGACAGACAGCAGGACCTGGTCACCCGGAGCGAACGGGTTGAGGAGTGGCTCTACATTCCGTACGAAAGGCCTCGCTTGTAAAGCAGCCCAAGTACGGGGTGATAGAGTGAGGGGCTCCTCTTCTTTAGACGCAAAGGGAGCAAGGGTTAAGCCAAATATTTAATAGTGTGCTATATATGCATGCATTTTTCCCTTTTTCATCCCTATTGTCCAGGTGAAATACTCTTCTCTGATCGCTCATTCACAGCAGCAAAAGGTGATGACATGATGCTTAAAAACAGGTTTTAGATAATTGTTGGGCAGTGCTAAACTCGTGGGATTGAGATAGGAGTCCAAGATGGTAAAAATGAGATTTTCCCCTGGAACGGTAACTGTAGTGCAAGAAGTGCATGTGCGTAGATGCATAGAGTGAGTCGAGGGGAAAAGTTCAGGACTGGCCCAAGATGAGGAAAAACTGAAGCACATCTGGATGTAGTGGTCAGAGGCCTTCTAGTTACACACATGGCCTGTTGTTACCCAGTCTGTGCTGACGGTGACAAAGCTTACATGATAAGAAAAATTGAGACACTTTTATGTCTTAAAATGTTTTCATTGTTTCTGCAATGGCATGTAGACTGTTGATCCAGGGATTTTATCCTGTTGCCGTTTGGAGCCAAGAAAGGTTTTTTCCCTTTTAGAGCATATTGTATCATGCTTTGCAAGGGTTTTTTTTTTTGCCTTCTTGATCATCAGGGTATTCTAAAAGTGTCGATTTGTGCGCTTTTATTTTTCTCAAAATATGCATATGTTTAAATGTTTTGAAACGTAAATAAATATCTGAAAAAAAAAAAAAAATATATATATATATATATATATATATATATATATATATATATATATTTATGTAGATAGATAGAGTAATATAAATTTAAACTAGAGACACTGAACATTTTTTACGTTATAACATCATTGCCTGCGGCCAAACTAAGTTAAATGCGCCCGATCTCATTGGAACTCGGAAGCTAAGGGGCTTAAGACCTAGTAATTAGCCGCTGCTCACACCAGCAGCTAATACTAGGTGCTGCAGGCAATTTTTATTTCAAGATAAATACATGTCTTGAAACATATGGACATTTTTATATGTCTTCTAGAATGTTTATAGTTATGTGTATGTGTGTATATTTGATAGTGTTGGTCAAACTCTCAAGAATTTTGATCCAGGGACTGCCACTAACGTACTTGGGACTTTTTCAGCCTGTTGTATTGCTTCAGGTCCCTTGCACTCCTCCTGGTCCGAACCATTTTGCTGCTGTTTCCCTCCGACAGCTTGCCGACTGATCCCTGATGATGGCTCAGCACGGTGGCGTAGTGGTTAGCGCTCTCGCCTTGCAGCGCTGGGTCCCTGGTTCGAATCCCAGCCAGGGCACTATCTGCAAAGAGTTTGTATGTTCTCTCTGTGTCTGCGTGGGTTTCCTCCGGGCACTCCGGTTTCCTCCCACATTCCAAAAAACATACGAATAAGTTAATTGGCTCCCCCTAAAAAATTGACCCTAGACTACAGTACTTAGACTACAGTACTTACACTACATAATATAGATATATGGCAATGGTAGGGATTAGATTGTGAGCTCCTTTGAGGGACAGTTAGTGACAAGATATATATATATACACTGTACAGCGCTGCGTAATATGTTGGCGCTATATAAATACTAAATAATAATAATAATAAATGGCTGCTGCGCATGTATGGTCCAAGCCATGTATCGCCTAGATCGTCCTGCATTTGCACTGATTGATCTTCAGAACTGCGCATTCACAGAGCGATCAAGGAGACACTTATCTAGGGCCGCCCATGCACAGTAGCCCATGAAGGGGCTCAGCCGACTAGCTTTTGGAGGGGTAAAGCAGCAGAACAGCTCGGACTGGGAGGACAGTGAGGGACCTGTAGGACTACAGGGGGCTGGAAGAAGCCCCAGGTAAGTTAAAGGATACTGGCTGTACTGGTCAGAGGCCTTCTAGATACATGCATGGCTTGTTGTTACTCAGGCTGTGCTGAAGGTGATGAAAGGCATACGTGATAAGGGACTTTTTCATCCCTGGTTCTAATCTCACCTGTAGTATACTACATATTGCTTTCATTTATACCCTTACCATTTTAAACTTTCTCTATGACTTGTAAATGGTACTAATGTTTTAACTAAACTTTGCTGTCCTATGAAATGAACTTTGCCATATTTACATTTAGAATACAAGTGTCTCCGTCTCTCCCTCTCTCTCCCTTTATCAAAATAGAGACATGACTTTATTTTGATTTCTAAGTCAGCTAATCCCACCCATCAGGCAAAATACCCTTCTCTGCTGTCCCGTCTGATTGCGCACGCACGACTGTGAAGATGGGAAGAAGGTGTACCGCTTTACGGAGGACAGACAGCAGGACCTGGTCACCCGGAGCGAACGGGTTGAGGAGTGGCTCTACATTCCGTACGAAAGGCCTCGCTTGTAAAGCAGCCCAAGTACGGGGTGATAGAGTGAGGGGCTCCTCTTCTTTAGACGCAAAGGGAGCAAGGGTTAACCCAAATATTTAATAGTGTGCTGTATATGCATGCATTTTTCCCTTTTTCATCCCTATTGTCCAGGTGAAATTCTCTTCTCTGATCGCTCATTCACAGCAGCAAAAGGTGATGACATGATGCTTAAAAACAGGTTTTAGATAATTGTTGGGCAGTGCTAAACTCGTGGGATTGAGATAGGAGTCCAAGATGGTAAAAATGAGATTTTCCCCTGGAACGGTAACTGTAGTGCAAGAAGTGCATGTGCATAGATGCATAGAGTGAGTCGAGGGGAAAAGTTCAGGACTGGCCCAAGATGAGGAAAAACTGAAGCACATCTGGATGTAGTGGTCAGAGGCCTTCTAGTTACACACATGGCCTGTTGTTACCCAGTCTGTGCTGACGGTGACAAAGCTTACATGATAAGAAAAATTGAGACACTTTTATGTCTTAAAATGTTTTCATTGTTTCTGCAATGGCATGTAGACTGTTGATCCAGGGATTTTGTCCTGTTGCCGTTTGGAGCCAAGAAAGGTTTTTTCCCTTTTAGAGCATATTGTATCATGCTTTGCAAGGGTTTTTTTTTTTGCCTTCTTGATCATCAGGGTATTCTAAAAGTGTCGATTTGTGCGCTTTTATTTTTCTCAAAATATGCATATGTTTAAATGTTTTGAAACGTAAATAAATATCTGAAAAAAAAAAAAAAATATATATATATATATATATATATATATATATATATATATATTTATGTAGATAGATAGAGTAATATAAATTTAAACTAGAGACACTGAACATTTTTTACGTTATAACATCATTGCCTGCGGCCAAACTAAGTTAAATGCGCCCGATCTCATTGGAACTCGGAAGCTAAGGGGCTTAAGGCCTAGTAATTAGCCGCTGCTCACACCAGCAGCTAATACTAGGTGCTGCAGGCAATTTTTATTTCAAGATAAATACATGTCTTGAAACATATGGACATTTTTATATGTCTTCTAGAATGTTTATAGTTATGTGTATGTGTGTATATTTGATAGTGTTGGTCAAACTCTCAAGAATTTTGATCCAGGGACTGCCACTAACGTACTTGGGACTTTTTCAGCCTGTTGTATTGCTTCAGGTCCCTTGCACTCCTCCTGGTCCGAACCATTTTGCTGCTGTTTCCCTCCGACAGCTTGCCGACTGATCCCTGATGATGGCTCAGCACGGTGGCGTAGTGGTTAGCGCTCTCGCCTTGCAGCGCTGGGTCCCTGGTTCGAATCCCAGCCAGGGCACTATCTGCAAAGAGTTTGTATGTTCTCTCTGTGTCTGCGTGGGTTTCCTCCGGGCACTCCGGTTTCCTCCCACATTCCAAAAAACATACGAATAAGTTAATTGGCTCCCCCTAAAAAATTGACCCTAGACTACAGTACTTAGACTACAGTACTTACACTACATAATATAGATATATGGCAATGGTAGGGATTAGATTGTGAGCTCCTTTGAGGGACAGTTAGTGACAAGATATATATATATACACTATACAGCGCTGCGTAATATGTTGGCGCTATATAAATACTAAATAATAATAATAATAAATGGCTGCTGCGCATGTATGGTCCAAGTCATGTATCGCCTAGATCGTCCTGCATTTGCACTGATTGATCTTCAGAACTGCGCATTCACAGAACGATCAAGGAGACACTTATCTAGGGCCGCCCATGCACAGTAGCCCATGAAGGGGCTCAGCCGACTAGCTTTTGGAGGGGTAAAGCAGCAGAACAGCTCGGACTGGGAGGACAGTGAGGGACCTGTAGGACTACAGGGGGCTGGAAGAAGCCCCAGGTAAGTTAAAGGATACTGGCTGTACTGGTCAGAGGCCTTCTAGATACATGCATGGCTTGTTGTTACTCAGGCTGTGCTGAAGGTGATGAAAGGCATACGTGATAAGGGACTTTTTCATCCCTGGTTCTAATCTCACCTGTAGTATACTACATATTGCTTTCATTTATACCCTTACCATTTTAAACTTTCTCTATGACTTGTAAATGGTACTAATGTTTTAACTAAACTTTGCTGTCCTATGAAATGAACTTTGCCATATTTACATTTAGAATACAAGTGTCTCCGTCTCTCCCTCTCTCTCCCTTTATCAAAATAGAGACATGACTTTATTTTGATTTCTAAGTCAGCTAATCCCACCCATCAGGCAAAATACCCTTCTCTGCTGTCCCGTCTGATTGCGCACGCACGACTGTGAAGATGGGAAGAAGGTGTACCGCTTTACAGAGGACAGACAGCAGGACCTGGTCACCCGGAGCGAACGGGTTGAGGAGTGGCTCTACATTCCGTACGAAAGGCCTCGCTTGTAAAGCAGCCCAAGTACGGGGTGATAGAGTGAGGGGCTCCTCTTCTTTAGACGCAAAGGGAGCAAGGGTTAAGCCAAATATTTAATAGTGTGCTGTATATGCATGCATTTTTCCCTTTTTCATCCCTATTGTCCAGGTGAAATTCTCTTCTCTGATCGCTCATTCACAGCAGCAAAAGGTGATGACATGATGCTTAAAAACAGGTTTTAGATAATTGTTGGGCAGTGCTAAACTCGTGGGATTGAGATAGGAGTCCAAGATGGTAAAAATGAGATTTTCCCCTGGAACGGTAACTGTAGTGCAAGAAGTGCATGTGCGTAGATGCATAGAGTGAGTCGAGGGGAAAAGTTCAGGACTGGCCCAAGATGAGGAAAAACTGAAGCACATCTGGATGTAGTGGTCAGAGGCCTTCTAGTTACACACATGGCCTGTTGTTACCCAGTCTGTGCTGACGGTGACAAAGCTTACATGATAAGAAAAATTGAGACACTTTTATGTCTTAAAATGTTTTCATTGTTTCTGCAATGGCATGTAGACTGTTGATCCAGGGATTTTATCCTGTTGCCGTTTGGAGCCAAGAAAGGTTTTTTCCCTTTTAGAGCATATTGTATCATGCTTTGCAAGGGTTTTTTTTTTTTTTGCCTTCTTGATCATCAGGGTATTCTAAAAGTGTCGATTTGTGCGCTTTTATTTTTCTCAAAATATGCATATGTTTAAATGTTTTGAAACGTAAATAAATATCTGAAAAAAAAAATAAAAAAAAAAAATATATATATATATATATATATATATATATATATATATATATATATATATATATATATATATATATATATTTATGTAGATAGATAGAGTAATATAAATTTCAACTACAGACACTGAACATTTTTTACGTTATAACATCATTGCCTGCGGCCAAACTAAGTTAAATGCGCCCGATCTCATTGGAACTCGGAAGCTAAGGGGCTTAAGGCCTAGTAATTAGCCGCTGCTCACACCAGCAGCTAATACTAGGTGCTGCAGGCAATTTTTATTTCAAGATAAATACATGTCTTGAAACATATGGACATTTTTATATGTCTTCTAGAATGTTTATAGTTATGTGTATGTGTGTATATTTGATAGTGTTGGTCAAACTCTCAAGAATTTTGATCCAGGGACTGCCACTAACGTACTTGGGACTTTTTCAGCCTGTTGTATTGCTTCAGGTCCCTTGCACTCCTCCTGGTCCGAACCATTTTGCTGCTGTTTCCCTCCGACAGCTTGCCGACTGATCCCTGATGATGGCTCAGCACGGTGGCGTAGTGGTTAGCGCTCTCGCCTTGCAGCGCTGGGTCCCTGGTTCGAATCCCAGCCAGGGCACTATCTGCAAAGAGTTTGTATGTTCTCTCTGTGTCTGCGTGGGTTTCCTCCGGGCACTCCGGTTTCCTCCCACATTCCAAAAAACATACGAATAAGTTAATTGGCTCCCCCTAAAAAATTGACCCTAGACTACAGTACTTAGACTACAGTACTTACACTACATAATATAGATATATGGCAATGGTAGGGATTAGATTGTGAGCTCCTTTGAGGGACAGTTAGTGACAAGATATATATATATACACTGTACAGCGCTGCGTAATATGTTGGCGCTATATAAATACTAAATAATAATAATAATAAATGGCTGCTGCGCATGTATGGTCCAAGCCATGTATCGCCTAGATCGTCCTGCATTTGCACTGATTGATCTTCAGAACTGCGCATTCACAGAACGATCAAGGAGACACTTATCTAGGGCCGCCCATGCACAGTAGCCCATGAAGGGGCTCAGCCGACTAGCTTTTGGAGGGGTAAAGCAGCAGAACAGCTCGGACTGGGAGGACAGTGAGGGACCTGTAGGACTACAGGGGGCTGGAAGAAGCCCCAGGTAAGTTAAAGGATACTGGCTGTACTGGTCAGAGGCCTTCTAGATACATGCATGGCTTGTTGTTACTCAGGCTGTGCTGAAGGTGATGAAAGGCATACATGATAAGGCATACGTGATAAGGGACTTTTTCATCCCTGATTCTAATCTCACCTGTAGTATACTACATATTGCTTTCTTTTATACCCTTACCATTTTAAACTTTCTCTATGACTTGTAAATGGTACTAATGTTTTAACTAAACGTTGCTGCCCTATGAAATGAACTTTGCCATATCTACATTTAGAATAAAAGTGTCTTTGTCTCTCCCTCTCTCTCCCTTCATTAAAATAGAGACATGACTTTATTTTGATTTCTAAGTCAGCTAATCCCACCCATCAGGCAAAATACCCTTCTCTGCTGTCCCGTCTGATTGCGCACGCACGACTGCAAAGATGGGAAGAAGGTGTACCGCTTTACGGAGGACAGACAGCAGGACCTGGTCACCCGGAGCGAACGGGTTGAGAAGTGGCTCTACATTCCGTATGAAAGGCCTCGCTTGTAAAGCCGCCCAAGTACGGGGTGATAGAGTGAGGGGCTCCTCTTCTTTTGAGGCATTTGTTTTCTAGACTACTCCTCACGGTTTAGGGCCCCTAAAATGCCAGGGCAGTATAGGAACCCCACAAGTGACCACATTTTAGAAAGAAGACACCCCAAGGTATTCCGTTAGGTGTATGGTGAGTTCATAGAAGATTTTATTTTTTGGCACAAGTTAGTGAAAAATGACACTTTCTGAAAAAAACAATAAATATCAATTTCCGCTAACTTTTGACAAAAAATAAAATATTCTATGAACTCGTCATACACCAAACAGAATACCTTGGGGTGTCTTTTTTTTTAAAATGGGGTCACTTGTGGGGTTCCTATACTGCCCTGGCATTTTACGGGCCCAAAACCGTGAGTAGTCTGGAAACCAAATTTCTCAAAATGACTGTTCAGGGGTATAAGCATCTGCAAATTTTGATGACAGATGGTCTATGAGGAGGCAAATTTTGTGGAACCGGTCATAAGCAGGGTGGCCTCTTAGATGACAGGTTGTATTGGGCCTGATCTGATGGATAGGAGTGCTAGGGGGGTGACAGGAGGTGATTGATAAGTGTCTCAGGGGGTGGTTAGAGGGGAAAATAGATGCAATCAATGCACTGGGGAGGTGATCGGAAGGGGGTCTGAGGAGGGTCTGAGGGTTTGGCCGAGTGATCAAGAGTCCACACGGGGCAAATTAGGGCCTGATCTGATGGGTAGGTGTGCTAGGGGGTGACAGGTGGTGACAGGAGGTGATTGATGGGTGTCTCAAGGTGTGATTAGAAGGGGGAAATAGATGCAAGCAATGCACTGGCGAGGTGATCAGGGCTGGGGTCTTAGGGCGTTCTGAGGGTGTATGCGGGTGATTGGGTGCTATAGGGACAGATAGGGGTCTAATCTGATGGGTATCAGTGACAGGGGGTGATTGATGGGTGATCAGTGGGTGATTAGATGGCAGAACAGATGTAAACAATGCACTTTGGAGGTGATCTGAGGGTAGGTCTGGGGCAATCTGATGGTGTGGGTGGGTGATCAGATTGCCCGCAAGGGGCAGGTTAGGGGCTGATTGATGGGTGGCAGTGACAGGGGGTGATTGATGGGTAATTGACAGGTGATTGACAGGTGATTAGTGGGTTATTACAGGGAAGAACAGATGTAAATACTGCATTGGCGAATTGATAAGGGGGAGTCTGAGGGCAATGTGAGCATGTGGGGCGGGTGATTGGGTGCCCGCAAGGGGCAGATTAGGGTCTATTCTGATGGGTAACAGTGACAGGTGGTGATAGGGGGTGATTGATGGGTAATTAGTGGGTGTTTAGAGGAGAGAACAGATGTAAACACTGCACTTGGGAGGTGATCTGATGTCGAATCTGCGGGCGATCTAATGGTGTGGGTGGGTGATCAGATTGCCCACAAGGGGCAGGTTAGGGGCTGATTGATGGGTGGCAGTGACAGGGGGTGATTGATGGGTGATTGACAGGTGACTGACAGCTGATTGACAGGTGATCAGTGGGTTATTACAGGGGGGATAGAGGCATACAGTACACAGGGGAGGGGGGGGGTCTGGGGGCGGGGGGGGGGGCTGGGGAAAATCTGATTGGTGGGGGGGTGATCAGGAGGGAGCAGGGGGCAGTTTAGGGTTACAAAAATAGCGTTGACAGAAAGTGACAGGGAGTGATTGATGGGTGATTAAGGGGGTGATTGGGTACGAACAGTGGTCTTGCGGGTGGGCAGGGGGGGGGTCTGAGGGGTGCTGTGGGCGATCAGGGGGCAGGGGGGGAAAATCAGTGTGCTTGGGTGCAGACTAGGGTGGCTGCAGCCTGCCCTGGTGGTCCCTCGGACACTGGGACCACCAGGGCAGGAGGCAGCCTGTATAATAGGCTTTGTATACATTACAAAGCCTATTATACATACGGGCAGCAGCGATCCGGGTGCTAGTAACCCGCCGGGGCTTCCGAACGACCGGCGGGTTACAGCGCGAGGGGGGCGGGGGCCAGTCGCCGGTCGTTCGGCGATTGATGGGTAATTAGTGGGTGTTTAGAGGAGAGAACAGATGTAAACACTGCACTTGGGAGGTGATCTGATGTCGGATCTGCGGGTGATCTATTGGTGTGGGTGGGTGATCAGATTGCCCGCAAGGGGCAGGTTAGGGGCTGATTGATGGGTGGCAGTGACAGGGGGTGATTGATAGGTGATTGACAGGTGATCAGTGGGTTATTACAGGGGGGATAGAGGCATACAGTACACAGGGGGGGGAGGTCTGGGGAGGGGGGGTCTGGGGAGAATCTGAGGGGTGGGGGGGGTGATCAGGAGGGAGCAGGGGGCAGTTTAGGGTTAAAAAAAATAGCGTTGACAGAAAGTGACAGGGAGTGATTGATGGGTGATTAGGGGGGTGATTGGGTGCGAACAGTGGTCTGGGGGGTGGGCAGGGGGGGGTCTGAGGGGTGCTGTGGGCGATCAGGGGGCAGGGGGGGGGAAATCAGTGTGCTTGGGTGCAGACTAGGGTGGCTGCAGCCTGCCCTGGTGGTCCCTCGGACACTGGGACCACCAGGGCAGGAGGCAGATTGTATAATAGGCTTCATATACATTACAAAGCCTATTATACATACGGGCAGCAGCGATCCGGGTGCTAGTAACCCGCCGGGGCTTCCGAACGACCGGCGGGTTACAGCGTGAGGGGGGCGGAGCCAGTCGCCGGCGACTAACGCGATCGCCGCCTAACCACGCCCACCGATGGGCGTATTGCGGTCGTTTAAGCCCAGACTTTGCCGCCACCCATCAGCTGGGGGCGGTCCTGAAGTGGTTAAGTTGATTGAAGATCCAGCCGCCCCCCCCCCCCCCCACATAGCAGAGAATGCGTCCTTTGGGATGCATAGCTGCCAGCTCCCACTGTCCTCCCCGCCTCCTCACCTGTCACCTCACCTAGCCTGGCACCTAGCAGCACCCATGGGTGCTGCTAGGTGAGGGGTGACAGGTGCAGGCAGGTGGGGAGGAGAGACGGGAGCCGGCTGCTACACATCCACACAGGACGCATTCTAAGCTATACTAACCGGCTCATCAATGAGCCGGTTCTTTTTGTATTGAATCAAATGAGCCGGTTCTTTTTGTATTGAATCAAATGAATCGGCTCATTTGATTAAATACAAAAAAAAACGGCTCATTGATGAGTCGGTTAGTAAGGCTTAGGCCACATACACACATCAGACCATAGTCTTTTGAAAATGAAAGATCACAGACCAATCTTACCACCCTTCATGTAGTATGAGAGCCATACTCTACACAGTCTTTTCTATGGAGCTGAACATCAGAAAAAAATCTTTGCAAGATGCTGCACACACAGATGCTGTACAGACACAAAAGATCAGTATCTGCAAAAGATCTGTTCCTGCCAAAAATCCATTCCTGCAAATTGCAATGATAGTCTATGAGATCTGCAGATCATCATACACACATGATTTAACTGACATTCATCTGCAGATCAGATCCACCAGGATGGATTTTCAGATCTGCAGATGATTGCTTGATCTGCAGATGAATGTCAGTTAAATCATGTGTGTATGATGATCTGCAGATCTCATAGACTATCATTGCAATTTGCAGGAATGTATTTCTGGCAGGAACAGATCTTTTGCAGATACTGATCTTTTGTGTCTGTACAGCATCTGTGTGTGCAGCATCTTGCAAAGATTTTTTTCTAATGGGGAGTTCAGCTCCATAGAAAAGACTGTGAAGGTATGGCTCTCATACTACATGAAGGGTGGTAGGATTGGTCTGTGATCTTTCATTTTCCAAAGACTATAGTCTGATGTGTGTATGAGCCTTTAGAATGCGTCCTATGTGGACGCATAGCTGCCGGCTCCCGGCTCTCCTCCCCACCTGCCTGCACCTGTCACCCCTCACCTAGCAGCACCCATGGGTGCTGCTAGCTGCTAGGCTAGGTGAGAGTGACAGGTGAGGAGGCGGGGAGAGACAGCAGGAGCCGGCAGCTATGCATCCCACAGGACGCATCCTCTGCTATGTGGGGGGCGGTGGAGATCTTCAATCAACTTAATTAAAGGTCGCAAGACAGAGGATATTGTATACGTTGGATCGTTTACAGAGGATAATGGCGTGGGAACATTTTTTTAAACGTACAGGTAAGTATTTCTGGTTAATTAGGGACCTTCTTAAAGGGGACTCCCAGATGCCGCCATGAACCCCCCCCCCAGGAGTCATCGCCCCGCCTCCTCCTGGGACACCGGAGTTGGGGAAGAGCCCCTTGTCCGTGGATTGGACAAGGGCTCCAGGGGGGGGGGGGGGGCTTGGCTAAAGTCGGCGGGGCGTTTAGTTTTCCGATGGTGAGAAGGAGAATTTTTGAAAATCGATTTTCTCAAAAAGTATAAGGTCTATTTGAAAAAAAAAAATCCTCTTGTTCCCACTATTCTTCTTAACATTCCCTGCAAATTTGGTGTTTCTATCTTTTGAGGGGTCTGTGCTATTAAATGTTAAAGTCGGCGGGCAGACATTTTCTAAATGGCAGCAAAGCAGGGCTTCAAATGATAAATATCGTTCAGGCAGGACAAAAAAAGCAGGTTCTAAAATGATAAATTACGTTTACTAGGTCTGCGCCATTAAAACGATCAATATTGTTTTAAAGAAATATCGGGCAGAAGGGGGCGCCATTATTTAATCGGCGCCATTTTTCACTGGACGCGTAAACAATGCATGCTCATATCCACTTTAATTTTTTTTTCATTTCTCTGTTACATATTCTGACTCATTAATGCTTGTTTATAATTACATCTCCATTTCTCAGCAGATTTTCTGTGTTTGCCGATATTTACTGTAAATATAAGCTCTCATCTGCAGCATGCTCTGACTCCAGTTGGGTATTGACATCAACTGCCTGTCTACAATTTAAATTCCATCTGTCCGCTAATTCTGCCAGTTCCCACTGAACATCCTGCTGTCAGCCTCTCTTTAGCTTTCATAATATGCAGATTATCTTTTGCTTTTATTGGACCCTCTTTCAGTCACATGCAAGCGTTGCCAGTGCGGCTGCCTGGCTGCCACCCAGTGCTTTCCCGATCTTTGCTTGGAGAACAAAAAGGTTCTCTAGTGTGTCAGGAGAAAATTACTTTTTGTACGCAAGTTAATCCACTAAATTGGGAAGGCAAACTGTCTCTTATTCAGTTCACTTTTTCACCTAACTGTTCAAGTTGATATTTATACAACAAATCAATAAAATGCCTTTTAAAGAGACACTGAAGCTGAAAAAAAATGATATAATAATCTTTTTGTAGCCTAAGCCTGCTTTACATTTCTCAATAACTTTATCCCTGACCTGTCTGGTGTGTAGTTTGGACTTCATGGTGTTGTTGCTCCCAATATTCTCTTAGACAACCTCTGAGGCCGTCACAGAGCAGCTGTATTTGTACTGACATTAGATTGCACACAGGTGAACTCTATTTAGTAATTAGCACTCATCAGTCAATGTCTATGGGCAACTGACTGCACTCAGACCAAAGGGGGCTGAATAATTACGCACACCCCACTTTGCAGTTATTTATTTTTAAAAAATGTTTGGAATCATGTATGATTTTCGTTCCACTCCTCACGTGTACACCACTTTGTGTTGGTTTTTCACATGGAATTTCAATAAAATGTATCCATGTTTGTGGCAGTAATGTGACAAATTGTGGAAAATGTCAAGGGGGCCGAACACTTTTGCAAGCCCCTGTAAGTCTAATATTGTTTCCAGTACAAGAAGAGTTAAGAAACTCCAGTTGTTATCTATGCAAAAGAGCCACTGAGCTCCACGACTTTTACAGTCGCAGTAACCTCTGTCTTCTGAAGCTTGTTATTTCAAGTGTCTGGCACTGTATTGTTTATTTCCTGCAGAGGACAGTTCAAAAGTTCACTGGCCTGCTCTGTAAAATCATTTACAATGCTGAGTAGTATGTAAACTGCAAATATTAGAGAATGATGCAACGTTATAAAAAAAAAAAACTAAATAACAGAAGAAAAAAAATATGAGAATATTTTCTTTGCTACGAATGTTCTAGTAATTATCCATACTGCACAACCAATTCATTATATCATTATTATTATTATTATTTTTTTGCTTCAGTGTCTCTTTAGGCCATTGGCAAGCAAGAAAATACAAGAAAATAATTTTGATAGTGCTTTTGCACCTACTTTTTGATACTTTATCAATCACAGAATGTTGAAAAATTATTTTAAACGGAAGAAAAAGGTCTTGTACCCAGGCCTGGCCCTAGCTTTTTGCCGCCTGAGGCAATCTTTAAAGAAATCGACGCCCCCCCATCCCCCCACCCCCCACCCCGGCTGGTGTAAGGGGCCTCCGAGCTGGAAGGGATAGCGGGCAAGAAGGGGGTATTGGGCCTAGCGGCGGGGAGTCCCTGTCTGGGTCCCCATCCTCCTCTCCCCTCCAGCTTTAAAAAGTTATGTTGCTGCAGCTATTGTAAGAGGCACCGGCGGGGATCACTCACCTTTTCCGCGTTCCAACGTGCGATCCACTGACGTCACTTCCTGTAACGCCGTCCACTCACAATACAGTGGGCAGCGTAGCAGGAAGTGACGTCAGTGAAGCGCACGCTGGAACAAGGAAGAGGTGAGTGATCCCTGCCCGTGCCTCTTACAATAGCTGCAGCAACGTAACTTTTTAAAGCTGGAGGGGAGCGGAGGACGGGGGACCCAGACAGGGACTCCCCGCCGCTAGGCCCAATACCCCCTTCCTGCCCGCTAACCCCTCCAGCTCGGGTGGCCCCCCACACCTACGGACGGGTGGGTGCCGCCCACCAGAAGTGCCGCCTGAGGCAAAAGTTTCACCCCGCCTCATGGGCGGGCCGGCCCTGCTTGTACTGCCTACAGCTGATACAGAATACTGCTGCCAGACTGCTAACCAACCAACCCCGTCACTGCCACATAACGCCAGTCCCGCACTCCCTTCACTGGCTACCTATAGAATGGAGGGTAATATTCAAGATCGGCCTACTGACATTTAAATCCCTGAATAATCTAGGTCCTGGATACATGAAAGATATGTTGCAGCTACGTAGCAATCCCCACATTCTCAGATCCACAGGTTCTAATAATCTAGTCATACCCAGAGTCCACTTGGAAACTTTTGGTCCTAGAGCCTTCTGTCATGCTGCCCCTACGTTTTGGAACTCCTTACCTCAACAGATCAGGACAGCTCCATCCCTGGACGTGTTTAAATCCAGACTGAAAACCCACCTGTTCAGTTTGGCATTTGCAGAAATATAACTTTTGTTGTGTGAATACTTCATCCTACTACCAATTACTGAATCTGAGAGAGCCTAAGCGCTTTGAGTCCTATGGGAGAAAAGCGCTATAGAAATGTTATTGTATTGTATTGTATTGTAACGTGTGGAAATAGCAGTAGGCAGTGCAGGGGACTGTACTACTTCCTGCACTAGATGAATCACCCCTCCCCCTTCCTGTCCCATGGGCAATGTGTCTCCTTGCTCTCTACACACAGCCTGTAGTGAGTGAATGTGCAGAGCAGCAGGGTGAGTAGAGAGAATGATTGCTGTGCTGCAGCTGGGACATTAGCAGGGAGAGGTGGTAAGATGTGTTTAGTGTTTCAGAAGTCATTAGTAGCCATGTGTACTGGCTGCTGTAATACCAGAGTGCCCTGGACTATTGATTATTTATCCTAATCAGGAGTAGGAGGGCTTTTCGGTCTCTTTTATCGCCCTGTACATTCCTAGTGGTTTGAGTCACCCTGAGCTACTTGGTTACTCTGTTATCCTGATCAGAGTAATTAATCAATAATGTAAATGTAAGACAGTCTGCTGTTGCAGAAGCCAGTGATACAGATGCTGACAGCCGAGGTCTGTAGTGAGCAGAGAAGCAAGTTACAGGTAATTTAGATTATCTTTATTGCAAGTAATCTTATGTTTTTTCCCAGCTCCCCCTCCCACCCTGTTGCATTCCAAATGACCCTTTCCTCTCTTCAGATTTTAGTGGCTTCTTTTAACAGCATGTCCCGTTAAACAGCACTGGTGATGTCTGCAGTCCTGGTGACAGGTCTTCCTGTCATATCTCCTCTCCCACCAGGCTCTCTGTCTTGTGCCTCTACATCTTTATCTCCCCCCCCTCCTTCTATGCATCCCCCTCTTTCATATGTCCCCCTTTTCTGACTGTCCTCAGAGGAGCTCACGATCTAATCGTAACATAGTAATAGTCTTATGTCCTACCATATTATTATTGTGTATTTATATAGCACTGACATCTTCTGCAGCACTGTATAGCGTACAGTGTTTCATAACGGTTAGCTCCGTCCACATCCTGACGACTTTTTTCCCAAAATTCCCCCAAAATGTATAGCAACACGCTTGCGCCTCAACTCCTCAACAAAAATTGTTTTTTTGGGTTTTTTTTGGGGAGGGGGGTTGTCTGTAAATAATCAGCTCCGGGTGTCAAATTCCCCAGGTACGCCACTGGTTAATTGCATATGGGCACTTATTTATTAACTCGCAATGTATCTCTTCTTAAGTGGCTTAACTCATGGTTTATCTCTCCTTTTCTAACTTAACTCATAATTTATTTCTAATGGATCATCTCTTGGCAGGGCCGGCCCTAGACTTTTTGCCGCCTGAGGCAAAATTAGAAAAAAAATCGCTCCCCCCCCCCCCCCCCGTGGGGGGGGGGGGGTGGTGGTGCCGCCGAGCTGGAGGGGTAGCTAGCAGAAAGGGGGTATTGGGCCTAGCGGCGGGGAGGGGGGTCGGACCCCCCCCTCCCTCGCCTGGGTCCCACGATCTGCGCTCCTTCTCCAGCGTAAAGTACCAGCCAACCTGCATATGAGAAGAGGCAACGGGCGGGGGAATCACTCACCTTCCGCGTTCCATCGTGCGCTCCACCGACGTCACTTCCTGCAAGGCCGTCCACTTACAATACAGTGGGCGGTGTTGCCGGAAGTGACGTCAGTGGAGCACGCGATGGAACGCGGAAGGTGAGTGATTCCCCCGCCCGTTGCCTCTTCTCATATGCACGCTGGCTGGTACTTTACGCTGGAGAAGGAGCGCAGATCGGGGGACCCAGGCGAGGGAGGGGGGGGTCCGACCCCCCTCCCCGCCGCTAGGCCCAATACCCCCTTTCTGCCCGCTACCCCTCCAGCTCGGCGGGCGGCCCCAGCGTCCATGGACGGGCGGGTGCCGCCCCCCCAGATCTGCCGCCTGAGGCAAATGTTTCACCCCGCCTCATGAGCGGGCCGGCCCTGTCTCTTGGCCCATATGCAATTAATTTTTTTCCTGAGTTTTCTCCTAGGAGATCATTTTTCAACTATGTAGGATAACTTTTCAGCACTTTGCAATTGAAAAAGTACTAAAAAGTATGTGGAAAAGTACTATCAAAATTATTATTATAGTTTTTTTCTTTCTTGATGGTGGTTTTTAAGGCATTTTATTGAGAAGTTTGAAAATATTATGAATTATGAATTTAAAAAAAATACATGATCCTGTGTTTATATTCACTATAGGGGCAATATGTATGGGGTGACAGCACTGTCTAGGGGGGTCTTTCCCCTCCTTCCTGTAGGGCCATCCTATATTGGGTGACAGCTCAGCAATGTGTATAGGGGGTCCCTCTCCTCAGTCTCCTAGAAGTGCATTATATAAGTGTTGCCCCACTTATCTCTTATTTGCTGCCTGCAACCGGCTCTAGTGAGTGCCGGAGCCATTTTGGACCCAGAGCAGCCCAGCAGACAGCCCCAACCTTGCCCTCGGCACAGGCAAGCAGCAGGTCGGAGCAGTGCTTTTCAGCGCAGGAAGATTTGGGCGCAGCCGGCCCCACCATAGACTGTAATAGGAATTACAGGTATAGCGGCGCTCAGTGAGTAACGTCGGCGCCGTCAGAAGACGGAGCTGAAGTTGCTTTTAAAACACAATAATTTGGTCTCCAGCAATAGCTGGAAGCCGAATTATATCATTCCCCACCATCCATGGCGGCCTGGAGGGGGAATAGTAATTAACGTGGCCGGGACTTGTGCAGCAGCAGCAGGATCAGCCATATACCGGCTGTATCCTGCGCCCAAATCTCCTGGTGCCGATCTCACATGTATGCCGGCAGTTGTGGTGCCACTGTGGTGCCAACAGTCACAGCCTGACACTGGGGATGGGGGGGGGGGCTGGGCTACCAGGGAATATGGTGTGGGCATTATTTTTTGTATTAAAGTAGAGGCAGCTTCATCTAACATTTTGCTAGGCAGGCCTGCTTACACCACTGCTAATGCTAGGTACACACTGTGCAATTTTCTGACAGATTTACAACATCTGAAATCAGATCGGACGTGTTGGAAATAATCAATCTGACAGTAAATCTGTCAGAAAATTGCATCGTGGGTATCTAGCATTAGATTATGTATATTTGGTGCCACCCACAACTACGCCCACATTATGTTGAACGGCTATGCCCATTTTTTTTACCGCTAAGCGCTTACCATGCTGCAGGAATGGGTGTCAGTAAAAAAAAGTTATTCGCCAGTAAATTTTGAGAAGTTTGTCAGTAAAAAAAATAATGTGATAGGTTGGCAACACTGCACTATGGCTATACATGTCATATAAGCCCCTGTAATGGCTTCTGCAGGTTAGGGTTATCTCCTGAAGTTGATTGGTTTCAGCAATTTGTTTTTGTGTTTCTCAGCATGATAAGCACATGTCGCCTGAAGAGTGGCAGTTGGTGGTGGCGGGGTTTGTGTCAGGTCTTCTGGGCCTATAGGCTCTAGATATGTAAATTCTGCCCAGTGTGTTATTAGTAGGGAGCGCCAAAGATTGCTTGATTATGTGGTTGTAAATGGTTTTATGCATTGTTTTTTAATCATTTGATGGAATAAAGTTTATGAATGTATACTTAACATGTGGTGCAATTCTTATGCCAAATTGCTTCCCTGGTTAGGGCTGGTTCACACTGGGCACTTTTTCAGCACTTTGCTGATTGCCGGCGATCAGAAAGCGCTGCTACTAATGTATCCCTATGGATACATTCACACTGCAATGTTTGCGATTTTGATCAATTGCAAATGCGCTGCATGTAGCGTCTTTGGGGCAATTGTGCTGTTATTCTCATTCTATTGACGGGAATCACAAGGGCAAATTGCGCTTAAATCGCAAGATTTTGCTGCCGAATCGCGATCGCAGACCCGAATGCGGTCACCAGGAAGCACGGGCAAGCGCCCAATGTGAACTGGCCCTCAGTTTCTGTGTGTCATTATTGTTATTTGCTCACATGAGAGTTATGATACAGTTATATTTATCTCTGAAATAATCCCTTATAAAGTCCCTGTGATCCCATTCTGTGCAGTTTATTAAATATTAAATACATTTGCCCTTGGCCATCTGGGACTCCCTGATTGGTGTAGCTGTTGCTATGGACACCATTGTGACATAGCCATGCTAGGGAT
Source organism: Hyperolius riggenbachi (assembly GCF_040937935.1). NCBI lineage: Eukaryota > Metazoa > Chordata > Amphibia > Anura > Hyperoliidae > Hyperolius > Hyperolius riggenbachi. Next base: position 74,273,326 of record NC_090647.1, read on the forward strand.
AGTAGTCTCCATGCTGGGGCTGCACTGCTCACTTCCTGCTGTGACTTGGAGGTGAGCAGCTGCTTTTTAGGGAGGCGTTTGATGGGGCTTATTATCTCTATATATGGGTCGGGTACCCGCGGGTTACCCAAAATGCGGGTCGGGTGCAGGTACCCAAATTGATTTGAGCTGCGGGTCGGGTCGTGGGTTGCAAGCTGTGGGTCGGGTTGCGGGTAGTCAAAGCAAGCAAAGACAATTTTATATCTTTTGCCTTCACAAAATCTGCGATGAATGCTGGGACCAGAATACTTTCTTGCTGACTTTTTTGCTGCTTCTCATTTTTAAAGAGAACCCGAGGTGGGTTTTAAAAATGCTATTAGGACACAAAGGCTGGTTCTGCATACTATCACCAGCCTCTGTGTCTGTACTGTGTCCCCCCTGCGCTCTGCTGTCCCCCAGAAGAAAAATCGCCGTCTTAGCTACATGCAGCTCGTCGCTAGCAGGCTGTTTACCTTTATGCTGCCTGTCACTGCCACTCCCCCGCCTCCTCTATATTGTGGCTCAGCGCAACAGGTAGCATACAATCCTATTGGACAGTTGTGTGGTGTATGGATATCGCAGCAGCCGCTAGTAAGTCACATAACTTTCCTGCTTCAAAGATTAGAAAGAGCAATACAGTACCTCCTTGCGCGCTGGTTGATACTTAGCTTCTCTCAAATGCCTGCGATATCCATACACCACACAACTGTCCAATAGGATTGTATGCTACCTGTTGCGCTGAGATGCATTCTTGTTTAAATCTTTCACCCATTGGGGCTTGGAACCTGCCCCCATCTTCTAGCAGCCAGTACAGATTCACTTATTGCGCTGTTCTTTCTGTACTCATATATTGCGGCTCCCCACCTGCATCCCCTCTCTCCCCGCCTCTGTAAGCTGATTGGAGGGATGGGACATAGGCGGGGAGCGGCGCTATAGAGGAGGCGGAGGAGCGGCGGTGACATGCAGCACAAAGGTAAACAGCCTGCTGGCGACAAGGTGCATGTCGCTAGCATGGCATTCTTTTTTTCTGGGGGACAGCAGAGCGCAGGGGGAGCCTGGGGGGACACAGTACAGACACAGAGGCTGGTGACAGTATGCAGAACCAGCCTCTGTGTCCTAATAGCATTCTTAAAACCCACCTCGGGTTCTCTTTAATGCCAGCAGACTCCTTCCTACTCTCAAGCTGAGACCTTTCCTCCCCCATACTAGTGCATATAACTGGGAACATGCCAGTGTGAGATTGCTGATGTGTTTTTCACAGAAATCACTGGACATGCTCTGTTAGAGGAAAAGGTGTGATAGGAGAGCTCTGTCTGTAGTGACTGGGGATATTTGTTAGGACAAGAGCTAGAGGATGTTCTGGCAAAAAAAAAACTATAAGGTCTTTTTGAAAAAAATGTTTCCCTCTTGTAGTCACTGAAAAAACTCAGGTGTTAGACCACTTGAAACATCTTTTCCCTCACTTTTGTGGCCAGCATAAATGTTTCTTGTTTTCAAAGTTCGCCTCCCCGTTGAAGTCTATTGTGGTTCGCAAAAGTTTGTGCAAACCGAACTTTTGCGGAAGTTCGCGTTCGAGGTTCGCGAAGCGAAAATCGGAGGTTTGAGCAATCTCTACTGTGCAGTTATACTTTATCTGTCATGCTGAGTGTCCGTGCCCTATTTCCACATTCCGGCCCAACGTGACTACTGGCACATTGTATGTAGGACGTGAGTGTGACAACATACACACGCTCCACATGGCATAACACTGGCAACCACGTGGGGGCATACAGGCGGAAGTACGAGGGCACGCACAGGCGGCGGCAGGTAAAGTATAACTGTACAAACACTGGGGGTGGGGGGAACATTTCATTTATTTATTTAAGTATTTATATAGAGCCGACATATTATGCAGCGCTGTACAGAGTATATTGTCTTGTCACTAACTGTCCCTCAGAGGGGCTCACAATCTAATCTCTCTCATACAGTGGCTTGCAAAAGTATTCGGTCCCCTTGATGTTTTCCACATTTTGTTATATTACTGCCACAAACATGAATCGATTTCATTGTAATTCCACGTGAAAGACCAATACAAAGTGGTGTACACGTGAGAAATGGAACGAAAATCATACATGATTCCAAACATTTTTTACAAATAAATAACTGCAAAGTGGGGTGTGTGTAATTATTTGGCCCCCTTGAGTCAGTACTTTGTAGAACCACCTTTTGCTGCAATTACAGCTGCCAGTCTTTTGGGGTATGTCTCTACCAGCTTTGCACATCTAGAGACTGAAACCCTTGCCCATTCTTCTTTGCAAAACAGCTCCACCTCAGTCAGATTAGATGGACAGCGTTTGTGAACAGCAGTTTTCAGATCTTGCCACCGATTCTCGATTGGATTTAGATCTGGACTTTGACTGGGCCATTCTAACACATGGATATGTTTTGTTTTAAACCATTCCATTGTTGCCCTGGCTTTATGTTTAGGGTTGTTGTCCTAATGGAAGGTGAACCTCCGCCCCAGTCTCAAGACTTTTGCAAACTCCAAGAGGTTTTCTTCCAAGATTGCCCTGTGTTTGGCTCCATCCATCTTCCCATCAACTCTGACCAGCTTCCCTGTCCCTGCTGAAGAGAAGCACCCCCAGAGCATGATGCTGCCACCACCATAGTTGACAGTGGAGATGGTGCGTTCTGAGTGATGTGCAGTATTAGTTTTCCGTCACACATAGCTTTTTGCATTTTGGCCAAAACGTTCTATTTTGGTCTCATCTGATCAGAGCACCTTCTTCCACATGTTTGCTGTGTCCCCCACTAGTGATGTCGCGAACCTCCGATTTTCGGTTCGCGAACCTTCGCGGAAGGTTCGGTTCGCGGAAAAGTTCGCGAACCGCAATAGACTTCAATAGGGAGGCAAACTTTGAAAAATAGAAAAAATTATGCTGGCCACAAAGTGATGGAAAACATGTTTCAAGGGGTCTAACACCTGGAGGGAGGCATGGCGGAGTGGGATACATGCCCAAAATCTCGGGGAAAAATCTGGATTTGACGCAAAGCAGCGTTTTAAGGGCAGAAATCACATTGAATGCTAAATTGCAGGCCTAAAGTGCTTTCAAACATCTTGCATGTGTATACATCAATCAGGGAGTGTAATTAGAGTACTGCTTCACACTGACACACCAAACTCACTGTGTAACGCACCGCAAACAGCTGTTTGTGTAGTGATGGCCGTGCTGGACTGATTCGCACCATGGCCAGAGTGCAGGCCGTGGCAGTTTTCCAGCCCATATGGTCGCCGGGCTGTGGTAGCTCAATGATAGAACAACAGTGACTGTCCAGCTGATCAAATTTGGTCTGTCCACAATGAAGCAACGACCTTATTATCTTATTGTATGTAGGTAGGCATAGGTAGGAGCCCCAAAATAGGTAGGTAGGCATAGGTAGGTTCCTCAGTAGTTAGCTAGGCATAGGTAGGAGACCCAGTATAGGTAGGTAGGCATAGGTAGGTGTCCCAGTAGTTAGCTAGGCATAGGTAGGAGTCCCAGTATAGGTAGGTAGGCATAGGTAGGTGCCTCATTAGTTAGCTAGGCATTGGTAGGAGTCCCAGTATGGGTAGGTAGGCATAGGTAGGTGTCCCAGTAGTTAGCTAGGCATAGGTAGGAGACCGAGTATAGGTAGGTAGGCATAGGTAGGTGCCTCAGTAGTTAGCTAGGCATAGGTAGGAGACCCAGTATAGGTAGGTAGGCATAGGTAGGTGTCCCAGTAGTTAGCTAGGCATAGGTAGGAGACCAAGTATAGGTAGGTAGGCATCCCAGTAGTTAGCTAGGCATAGGTAGGAGTCCCAGTATAAGTAGGTAGGCATAGGTAGGAGTCCCAGTATAGGTAGGTAGGCATAGGTAGGTGTCCCAGTAGTTAGCTAGGCATAGGTAGGAGACCCAGTATAGGTAGGTAGGCATCCCAGTAGTTAGCTAGGCATAGGTAGGAGTCCCAGTATAAGTAGGTAGGCATAGGTAGGAGTCCCAGTATAGGTAGGTAGGCATAGGTAAGTGCCTCATTAGTTAGCTAGGCATAGGTAGGAGTCCCAGTATAGGTAGGTAGGCATAGGTAGGAGTCCCAGTATAGGTAGGTAGGCATTGGTAGGAGTCCCAGTATAGGTAGGTAGGCATAGGTAGGTGCCTCAGTAGTTAGCTAGGCATAGGTAGGAGACCCAGTATAGGTAGGTGGGCATAGGTAGGAGACCCAGTATAAGTAGGTAGGCATAGGTAGGTGTCCCAGTAGTTAGCTAGGCATAGGTAGGAGTCCCAGTATAGGTAGGTAGGCATAGGTAAGTGCCTCATTAGTTAGCTAGGCATAGGTAGGAGACCCAGTATAGGTAGGTAGGCATAGGTAGGTGTCCCAGTAGTTAGCTAGGCATAGGTAGGAGTCCAAGTATAGGTAGGTAGGCATAGGTAGGTGCCTCATTAGTTAGCTAGGTATAGGTAGGAGACCCAGTATAGGTAGGTAGGCATAGGTAGGAGTCCCAGTATAGGTAGGTAGGCATTGGTAGGAGTTCCAGTATAGGTAGGTAGGCATAGGTAGGTGCCTCAGTAGTTAGCTAGGCATAGGTAGGAGACCCAGTATAGGTAGGTGGGCATAGGTAGGAGACCCAGTATAAGTAGGTAGGCATAGGTAGGTCCCCTAGTATAGGTAGGTGTCCCCGTATAGGTAAGTAGGTGCCCCCGTTGTTAGGTAGGCATAGGTAGGTGTCCCAGTATAGATAGTTAGGCAGGGCCTGGCTGGCACAGTAATAACAATTACCAAGGTCCAGCTGCAACAGATAGGGCTGTATAATGCAGTGTCAGTGAGCAACACACACACACAAAAAACACATCAGGAAAATATTAGCTCTCAAAAGAGCTGTTAATGGGTGCTATTTTAGCAATAACAATCAGCCAGGAGCAAGCCAAGAGCCTAACTAATCTTTCCCTAGGAGAAAAAATCTGCAGCAGCTCTCCCTAGTCTGTCTATTTGCAGCAGGCACACGAGTGAGTGTCATGGCCAGCGAGCCTGTCTTATATAAGGGGGGGGGCTCCAGGGCTTAGTGTAGCCTGAATGGCTACAATGTGCCTGCTGACTGTGATGCAGAGGGTCAAAGTTGACCCTCATAGTGCATTATGGGGCAAATCGAACTTCCGCCCAAGTTCGCCTGATCCAGGCGAACGCGAACCACCAAAGTTCGCCTGGAACCATTCGCCGGCGAACCGTTCGCTACATCTCTATCCCCCACATGGCTTGTGGCAGAATGCAAACGGGACTTCTTATGCTTTTCTGTTAACAGTGGCTTTCTTCTTGCCACTCTTCCATAAAGGCCAACTTTGTGCAGTGCATGACTAATAGTTGTCCTATGGACAGATTCCCCCACCTGAGCTGTAGATCTCTGCAGCTCGTCCAGAGTCACCATGGGCCTCTTGACTGCATTTTTGATCAGCACTCTCCTTGTTCGGCCTGTGAGTTTAGGTGGATGGCCTTGTCTTGGTAAGTTTACAGTTGTTCCATACTCCTTCCATTTCTGAATGATAACTTGAACAGTGCTCCGTGGGATGTTCAAGGCTTTGGAAATCTTTTTGTAGCCTAAGCCTGCTTTAAATTTCTCAATAACTTTATCCCTGACCTGTCTGGAGTGTTCTTTGGACTTCATGGTGTTGTTGCTCCCAAGATTCTCTTAGACAACCTCTGAGGGCGTCACAGAGCAGCTGTATTTGTACTGACATTAGATTACACACAGGTGCACTCTATTTAGTCATTAGCACTCATCAGGCAATGTCTATGGGCAACTGGCTGCACTCAGACCAAAGGGGGCTGAATAATTACGCACACCCCACTTTGCAGTTATTTATTTGTAAAAAAAAAATGTTTGGAATCATGTATGATTTTAGTTCCACTTCTCATGTGTACACCACTTTGTATTGGTCTTTCAAGTGGAATTCCAATAAAATTGATTCGTCTTTATGGCAGTAATAAACTGTGGAAAACTTGAAGGGGGCTGAATACTTTTGCAAGCCCCTGTATGTCTATGTATGGATCTTGTAGTGTATGTATCATAGTCTAGTGCCAAATTAGGGGCAAGACAATTAACTTATATGTATGTTTTTAGGGATGTGGGAGGAAACTGGAGTGCCCGGAGCAAACCCACACGGGGGGAACATACAAACTCCTTGTCAGTGGCATAGCTAAGAAGCTGTGGGCCCCAGTGCAAGTTTAGCATTGGGGCCCCCAAGCATGCTATAGATAACAATTGATAGAACAACACAAAACCAATCAAGGACAACCACATTGTCAGAGGTACAAGAAGGAAGTAGAAGGATGCAGAGAGGCACACTTTTCCTCGTTTACTTCGGGTGCATAACCTCGGATGCTAAGCAACATCCCAGCCAGAGCTGGGACAAGGTCCTTCAGCACCCAAGGCTGAGACACCAAAGTGCGCCCCTCCATCCCTCCCCCCCAGCCGTCACACACTGATTGCTGCTAGACTAAGAGGCGCCCCAGGGCCCCCAACCTCCCTAATACCTTAATCTCTAGTTATCTGACTTGCAATCACTGCCATGTATCCCCTTTTCCTATTTCTTTCTGCTTCAAACACAATTGGGAATGACAACTGAATGAATTGTGCGCCCCCTCCTACACTGCGCCCTGAGGCTGGAGCCTCTCCAGCCTCTGCCTCGGCCCGGCCCTGATCCCAGCTGAATCCAAGTAGTAGAAAAGATCGGTTAGCACACCAGCTTCTCAATGAGCAGAGTTTATTCTCAAATCACATGTCAACACTACGGTTAACAATTGTTTCGGGGCCACTCAGGGTCCCCTTCTTCAGAACCTTCTTTTTTTTGTCTGCCCTGTTCTGAAGAAGGGGACCCTGAGTGGCCCCGAAACAATTGTTAACCGTAGTGTTGACATGTGATTTGAGAATAAGTAATTGATATGCAGTGTTGCGCCTTATGGATATTGCAGCTGCTCAGCCTAGAATGGAGTTATCCCAGACCCCTAAAAATTAGATCAATTAATAAATGGTACTAGGTTGGCGCTCAGGACAATTTTGCAAATGAATTTAATAAACACTGAATAATAAAACAGTAAATCTGAACATGTGTATCCTTTCACACAAATAGTAGCACCATACACACACAAAACCACATCCACTGCCCTGCTGCAGCAGAAAAATCTAAAAAATATAAATCTAAAAAATCTAAAAAGATTAAAAAATGCAAAATTCAAATGTTGAGAAAGTGACAGAGAGAGTTGAACTATTTGTCACAATAGCAAGTGATGTTATAGTATCCTTTTCGTTGGTTAGCTCTTATACTAATCCAATGCCAGAATTAAAGTTCGTCAAACAGTGGTGGTCGCAATGTTTGTTTAGTGTCTGTAAACATTCAGATTGTCTCACATATAGATGATAGGAAAAGGATGTAGAAACTCACAACCTCCGTAGGTATTCCAGCGTGGTGCGTTGGAGCCGCTCGATCCTGTCAGCCCCGGCCGGCGGCTAGATAGGAGAGACTGGAGTCTGCTGCTTGATGATTGTAGCTGTAGAATCGGGTAAACTTACCCGGCTCCAACGTGGTAGTAACGATCAGTTTCCGTGATGTCTTGCTGTAATCCCGTGCACACTCGGGGCCCGCTGTGTACACTGAACAGACCTCCTTCCGCGATAGTGCTAGTGACGTCACTGCAGCTTAGCCAATCGCTGACGCGTTTCGGAAGGTACGCCTTCCTTTCTCAAAGCTGACTGCGGACAAGAGATCCATGCTTTTATTAGGCTGTGAGGTCACATCCCTTTAGGAAAATGCGTAAAGTTCAAGGTCTTTATTCAAACCCAGTGAGATCAAGGTGTTTAGATTATAAATCCAATACGTTTCATGTCTAGACATTTCAAGTATGAAGTCTCCTCCCCTCCAAGATCGTCTCACCTCTTCAATTGCGCAGAAAACAGTGCCTCTAATTGAGCAATTGTGCTGTTGTTTAAAATGCTCTGAAAGTGGATGTTTCATATTACCTTTGAGAATATTGTTGCAATGTTCTGTCAATCGCTCTTTTAGTGGGCGTTTGGTCCTGCCCACATATTGTTTGTGACATGGACACATGATTACATATATAACTCCTCTGGTGTCACAGTTCATAACTCCCCTAATCTTAAAACTATTACTATCTGCAGTGGATGTAATTTCATTCACTCTCCCAACTGGCATTCTTGTCTCCCTACACATTCTACAAAAACCACAATTTTTAAAATAACCTATCTTCCTTTCTTGTCTCTTTTCTCTAACTGTAGGAGCTATAATACTTCCTAAATTCCTAGATCTTTTCAGGATCAGCCCAGGATTGTCAGTTAATATAGAACTCAATAAGTGATCCTCTTTCAGAATGTCCCAATGTTTTTTTTATAATATTCTGTACTTTCTTACTCTGTGAGGAATGATTCAGTATTAATTTGGGCTGTTCTTCAAAATTATTCCCTTCCTTAATCTTTTCTCTCAGCAGATCTTCTCTAACAGTATGTAAGGCATGTTCTCTAGCATTACTGACGTTTTCAGTCGGATATCCTTTTTCTTCAAATCTCAATTGCATCCTATCAGCTTCTTCCTCAAAGTCCTTGAGATTGGTACAGTTCCTCCTTAATCGGAGGTTGTGAGTTTCTACATCCTTTTCCTATCATCTATATGTGAGACAATCTGAATGTTTACAGACACTAAACAAACATTGCGACCACCACTGTTTGACGAACTTTAATTCTGGCATTGGATTAGTATCAGAATCAGAATCAACTTTATTCGCCAAGTGCGGCAGGAGCCGCACCCGGAATTTTTTGTGGACACACGGCAATTGGCATAAAAAGCATCAAAAACAATTGGCATAAAAAGCAACATCAACATGGTACAGATAATGGCTACATAGACACAACCGCAGTTTGACAGACAGTGACAGCAATTGGCAAACAACACATGGTACAGATTCTTAGCTACAGAGACGCCCAGACGTCAGTTTAACAGACAGCAGCAGTTCATAGTTCAGGTTGGCAGGACTATCTTATGCAAAGCAGACATACTGTACGGTGACATGTGGTACTGCGTGGCCAGCTGGTGACAGTTCCTTCTGTGCGCGTTTTCCGCAGGGGGGTGGCTGAGGGAGATTAGGGGGTGTCAGTTGGGAGAGTGCATGAATTAAGTAGAGCAACCGCTTGGGGAAAGAAGGTGTTTTTATGCCTCGTGGTTTTGGTGAGAATGGTCCTATAACGGCGACCTAGAGGAAGGGGGACGAAGAAGCGACTGCCCGGGTGGGAGGGGTCCTGAATGATCCTGTTTGCCCTGGACCTCATTCTAGATGACTGCAGGATGTCCAGGGGCGGCAGGGGTGACCCGATGATCTTCTCAGCAGCACTGATTACCCTTTGGAGTTTGTGTTTGTCCCTTGCATTAGCCCCGGAGTACCAGACAATGATGGAGGAGCACAGGATAGACTCGATAGTGGCAGTATTAGTATTAGTAGTAGTATAAGTATAAGTAGTATAAGAGCTAACCAACGAAAAGGATACTATAACATCACTTGCTATTGTGACAAATAGTTCAACTCTCTCTGTCACTTTCTCAACATTTGAATTTTGCATTTTTTAATCTTTTTAGATTTTTTAGATTTAGATTTTTTAGATTTTTCTGCTGCAGCAGGGCAGTGGATGTGGTTTTGTGTGTGTATGGTGCTACTATTTGTGTGAAAGGATACACATGTTCAGATTTACTGTTTTATTATTCAGTGTTTATTAAATTCATTTGCAAAATTGTCCTGAGCGCCAACCTAGTACCATTTATTAATTGATTTGAGAATAAACTCTGCTCATTGAGAAGCTGGTGTGCTAACCGATCTTTTCTACTACTTAGAGGTACAAGAAGGGGATGGGAAACTGTGTGTTAATGATCACTACCATTCAAATCAACTATAGAAGTCAATATTATCAGCACAGAACTGATAACGAGCTAATACTGTGTTTGAGGGATGGGCCCTGTTGGGTCCCCTCTAGCCCAAGGGCCCTGATGTGGTGGCTACCTCTGCACCCTGTATTGCTACACCACTGCTCCTTGTAGATGTTGACCTGGCTGGGATTCAAACCAGGGACCCAGTGCTGCAAGGCAAGAGCACTAACCACTACGCCACCGTACTGCCCCATTATAGCATCAGACAATCATCTGCAGATCTGAAGATCCATCCTAGTGGATCTGATCTGCAGATAAATGTCTGTTAAACAAGGTGTGTATGAGATCTGCAGATATCAACGACTATGAATGCAATTTGCAGGATCTGATCTTCTGCATGTGTACAGCATCTTTGTGTGCAGTATCTTGCAAAGATTTCTGTCTGATGGGGAGTTCAGCTCAATAGAATAGACTGTGTAGATATGCTCTCATGCTACATGAAGGTGGTAAATTTGGCCAGTGATTGGCCAATCAAAATTGCATATGTGTATGCACCCTTACCCTGCTGGCTGTATTGATCTGTCCCACATGAAGGAGGCTGCAATGTGCTGCTCGAAGCCTGGGCTCGCCATGTAGTGTGTGCCCTCCCTGGGCCTGAAAGAGGCCGTCCAGCGCCGAGCACACGGCTATCCACCTACCTCTCCAGCCTGCAACACTCCCGGCCCGGACAGCTGCCCCTCCTGCGTCTTCCCCACAGACGCGTATCTGGAGGGATGCAGGCATGACACGTGCCCCAGGCGACCTCCCTCTTCAATCATCAGGGGGGCGCAGTGCTGCTGACAGCATTCCTGAGTCTAAGGGAGTAACAATCATCCAGCAGCCTGCCCGTCTCAGCCTTTGTCTTATATCTACATTACAAGCTATTGAGAGGTGAGCTCCGAAGTTTTCCCTCACTCCCTACCATGTCTCAGTCCTCCGAGATAGCAGCAGATGCTCCTGGGTCTGGAGGTTACAAGATCTCACATCCATTCAGCTCTGTCATTCACACATTCCTCAGCCTTATCTCAGTGTGCTGTTTACTTACTTTTATTTATGACACTCTCTGCACTTTAACCATTATGCTGCTGGCATCTCTGTGGCCAGATTTAACAACCTCTATCTTGTACAGTGTACCTCAGTTTTTAAAATGCATTATATTTCTAGCTCAGTACCTATCTACTGATATTTAATAGGTTGTCAGCCTTTTATTATAATTGTCACTGCAAATGTTTCATTGCTTTCATTCATGTGAGAGTGGTGGCTGCCATATTTATTTCCTTTTAAACAATACTGGTTGCATGGAAATCCTGCTGATCCTTCTGGTCACTAGGGTCTAAATCACACACCTGAAACATGCATGCATCTAATCTTGTCAGATGTGTTATAGACATTTGATCTGCATGCTTGTTCAGGGTCTATGGCTAAGGCAGGGATCACACTTGTTTTTCAGTTTTCAACTCAGCTTTTTCTGTGCACATTTATTGCACACCAAGTGTGTTTCTATGCAGAAAAATGTTTGCTTTTTTCACAACAGTTAATGTAATTGATACAGAAAACTGACAAAATGAGCAGAATTATCATGCAGAATGTCAGTTTTTTTTCTGTGCAAGAAAAACACATTAAGTGTGAGCTAGCCCCTTGATTAACATGAGTTTTCAGTTCTTCTGTGCAGAAAACGCGTATGAAAACAGTCAAGTATGTTCCCTGATTAAAGTATTAGAGGCAGAGGATCAGAAGGATAGCCTCATTTATTTCATAGTGACTGTTACATTCTGGTATTTGTGTGTGTGTGTGTGTGTTCTGAAGGGACGGATCTAGGGGGGGGGGGGGCAGGCGAGTCTCTTGCCCCAGGCGCAGTTTGTTGAATTCTTAAAAAGGCAGCAAAATTTGTATGGGGAATGGCAGTTTAGGCGCCAAAACCTGACCTTTAGGTGCCAAAACCTGACATTTAGGCGCCAAAACCTGACCTTTAGGTGCCAAAACCTGACCTTGCCCCAGGCGCAACTTGTTCTAGATCCGTCCCTGTTCTGAATGCATGATGGGGTTACCCTGTCCAAAAAGGTTAGACAGGATGCTGTTGATTGTAGGTGTGTGTGGGGGGGGAGGGGGGGCGCAATTTTAGTATTTGCCATGGGCGATGTCTTGCCTAGATACGCCACTGCTTCCCCACCCACATCCTCTGCGGGACACCAGTGCACCTGTCTGAGCAAACTCAGGGTGACCTCACCGACAGCCACAGCCCGGTACATGAGCAGCAGCCCCACAGAGACATATGAGTTGGTGTGTGTATTGCCTGTGTTGCCCTCTCTCTCCTGTGTGTGTGTGTGTGTGTGTGTGTGTGTGTGTCTCTATCCTGTGTGTGCGTGTGTTGTACTGCCATGTGTGTACTGCTTGTGAGTGTACTGCCTGCCCTCTCTCCTGTGTTGTACTGCCATGTGTGTACTGCTTGTGAGTGTACTGCCTGCCCTCTCTCCTGTAAGTGCGTGTGTTGTACTGCCATGTGTGTACTGTTTGTGAGTGTACTGCCTGCCCTCTATCCTGTGTTTTCTTGTGTTGTACTGCCATGTGTGTACTGCTTGTAAGTGTACTGCCTGCCCACTCTCCTGTGTGTGTGTGTGTGTTGTACTGCCATGTGTGTACTGCCATGTGTGTACTGCTTGTGAGTGTACTGCCTGCCCACTCGTGTGTGTGTGTGTGTGTGTGTGTGTGTGTGTGTGTGTGTGTGTGTGTGTGTGTGTGTGTGTGTGTGTGCCTGTGTGTGTGTGTGTGTGTGCCGTGTGTGTACTGCCTGCCCTCTATCCTGTGTTTTCTTGTGTTGTACTGCCATGTGTGTACTGCTTGTGAGTGTACTGCCTGCCCTCTCTCCTGTGTGTGCGTGTGTTGTACTGCCATGTGAGTACTGCTTGTGAGTGTACTGCCTGCCCTCTCTCCTGTGTGTGCGTGTGTTGTACTGCCATGTGAGTACTGCTTGTGAGTGTACTGCCTGCCCTCTCTCGTGTGTGTGTGTGTGTGTGTGTGTGTGTGTGTGTGTGTGTGTGTGTGTGTGTGTGTGTTGTACTGCCATGTGTGTACTGCTTGTGAGTGTACTGCCTGCCCTCTCTCCTGTGTGCGCGTGTGCTGTACTGCCATGTGTATACTGCTTGTGAGTGTACTGCCTGCCCTCTCTCCTGTGTGTGCGTGTGTTGTACTGCCATGTGAGTACTGCTTGTGAGTGTACTGCCTGCCCTCTCTCCTGTGTGTGCGTGTGCTGTACTGCCATGTGTATACTGCTTGTGAGTGTGCTTCCTGCCCTCTATCCTGTGTGTGTGTGTTGTACTGCCATGTGTGTACTGCTTGTGAGTGTACTGCCTGCCCTCTCTCCTGTGTGTGCGTGTGTGTGTTGTACTGCCATGTGTGAACTGCTTGTGAGTGTACTGCCTGCCCTCTCTCCTGTGTGTGCGTGTTCTGTACTGCCATGTGTATACTGCTTGTGAGTGTACTGCCTGCCCTCTCTCCTGTGTGTGCGTGTGTTGTACTGCCATGTGAGTACTGCTTGTGAGTGTACTGCCTGCCCTCTCTCGTGTGTGTGTGTGTGTGTGTGTGTGTGTGTGTGTGTGTGTGTGTGTGTGTGTGTGTGTGTGTGTGTGTTGTACTGCCATGTGTGAACTGCTTGTGAGTGTACTGCCTGCCCTCTATCCTGTGTGTGCGTGTGTTGTACTGCCATGTGTATACTGCTTGTGAGTGTACTGCCTGCCCTCTCTCCTGTGTGTGCGTGTGTTGTACTGCCATGTGAGTACTGCTTGTGAGTGTACTGCCTGCCCTCTCTCGTGTGTGTGTTGTACTGCCATGTGTGTACTGCTTGTGAGTGCACTGCCTGCCCTCTCTCCTGTGTGTGCGTGTGTTGTACTGCCATGTAAGTACTGCTAGTGAGTGTACTGCCTGCCCTCTCTCCTGTGTGTGCGTGTGTTGTACTGCCATGTGAGTACTGCTTGTGAGTGTACTGCCTGCCCTCTCTCGTGTGTCTGTGTGTGTGTGTTTTGTACTGCCATGTGTGTACTGCTAGTGAGTGTACAGCCTGCCCTCTCTCCTGTGTTGTACTGCTATGAGTGTACTGCCTGCTAGTGTTGGGCGAACATCTAGATGTTCGGGTTCGGGCCGAACAGGCCGAACATGGCCGCGATGTTCGGGTGTTCGACCCGAACTCCGAACATAATGGAAGTCAATGGGGACCCGAACTTTTGTGCTTTGTAAAGCCTCCTTACATGCTACATACCCCAAATTTACAGGGTATGTGCACCTTGGGAGTGGGTACAAGAGGAAAAATTTTTTTAGCAAAAAGAGCTTATAGTTTTTGAGAAAATCGATTTTAAAGTTTCAAAGGGAAAACTGTCTTTTAAATGCGGGAAATGTCTGTTTTCTTTGCACAGGTAACATGCTTTTTGTCGGCATGCAGTCATAAATGTAATACATATAAGAGGTTCCAGGAAAAGGGACCGGTAACGCTAACCCAGCAGCAGCACACGTGATGGAACAGGAGGAGGGTGGCGCAGGAGGAGAAGGCCACGCTTTGAGACACAACAACCCAGGCCTTGCATGAGGACAAGAAGCGTGCGGATAACAATTTGCATTTTGTCGCCATGCAGTCATAAATGTAATACAGATGAGAGGTTCAATAAACAGGGACCGGAAACGCTAACCCATCACAGATGTTCATTGTTCATGTTACTTGGTTGGGGTCCGGGAGTGTTGCGTAGTCGTTTCCAATCCAGGATTGATTCATTTTAATTTGAGTCAGACGGTCTGCATTTTCTGTGGAGAGGCGGATACGCCGCCGATCTGTGACGATGCCTCCGGCAGCACTGAAACAGCGTTCCGACATAACGCTGGCTGCCGGGCAAGCCAGCACCTCTATTGCGTACATTGCCAGTTTGTGCCAGGTGTCTAGCTTCGATACCCAATAGTTGAAGGGTGCAGATGGATTGTTCAACACAGCTACGCCATCTGACATGTAGTCCTTGACCATCTTCTCCAGGCGATCGGTGTTGGAGGTGGATCTGCACGCTTGCTGTTCTGTGTGCTGCTGCATGGGTGTCAGAAAATTTTCCCACTCCAAGGACACTGCCGATACCATTCCCTTTTGGGCACTAGCTGCGGCTTGTGTTGTTTGCTGCCCTCCTGGTCGTCCTGGGTTTGCGGAAGTCAGTCTGTCGGCGTACAACTGGCTAGAGGAGGGGGAGGATGTCAATCTCCTCTCTAAAGTCTCCACAAGGGCCTGCTGGTATTCTTCCATTTTAACCTGTCTGGCTCTTTCTTCAAGCAGTTTTGGAACATTGTGTTTGTACCGTGGATCCAGAAGGGTATAAACCCAGTAATTGGTGTTGTCCAGAATGCGCACAATGCGTGGGTCGCGTTCAATGCAGTCCTAGGCCGAAGAGGTCATAGCCTAGGGTCACAAAACCTGTTTATTTGGGCAATTTCAATGGTGGCGAGTCTGACGTACATAAATCGCAGCAATGGCCGTTAGCAACGTCTGAATCTCACGAAATGTCTCATGCAGGTAGAAGACATATTGTTAGACTTGGGCTCCAAAGATGGGTTCCCTACATCTCTGCAAACCAGAGTTACAGGGCTCCAAATTTGGTAAAATCACCCATAGGCTTTCATTGGGCCTCCTATTTACAGTTCCAAAATCTCACATCTTTTCAAAGGGCAATTACTCAGCAGTGGAAAATTTTCTAGCATTGTAGGGACCCTTAGGGGGAACATGACTGGTGAGTTTCGGGCCCCTAGGCCCAAGAGGTCATAGCCTAGGGTCACAAAAACCTGTTTATTTTGGCTATTTCAATGGTAGTAATGGTGACGTACATAAATCGCAGCAATGGCCGTTAGCAAAGTCTGAATCTCACGAAATGTCTCATGCAGGTAGAAGACATATTGTTAGACTTGGATTCCAAAGATGGGGTCCCTACATCTCTGCAAACCAGAGTTACAGGGGTCCAAAATTGGTAAAATCCCCCATAGGATTTTATTGCCTCCCTATTTCACTTTCCAAAATCTCACATCTTTTCAAAGGGCAATGGCTCAGCAGTACCAAATTTTCTAGCATTGTAGGGACCCTTAGGGGGAACATGACTGGTGAGTTTCGGGCCCCTAGGCCGAAGAGGTCATAGCCTAGGGTCACAAAAACCTGTTTATTTGGGCTATTTCAATGGTAGTGATGGTGGCGTACATAAATCGCAGCAATGGCCGTTAGCAACGTCTGAATCTCACGAAATGTCTCATGCAGGTAGAAGACATATTGTTAGACTTGGATTCCAAAGATGGGGTCCCTACATCTCTGCAAACCAGAGTTACAGGGGTCCAAAATTGGTAAAATCCCCCATAGGCTTTCATTGGGCCTCCTATTTACCGTTCCAAAATCTCACACCATTTCAAAGGGCAATGGCTCAGCAGTGGCAAAACTCACCAGTCATGATCCCCCTAAGGGTCCCTACAATGCTAGAAAATTTGGTACTGCTGAGCCATTGCCCTTTGAAAAGATGTGAGATTTTGGAAAGTGAAATAGGGAGGCAATGAAATCCTATGGGGGATTTTACCAATTTTGGACCCCTGTAACTCTGGTTTGCAGAGATGTAGGGACCCCATCTTTGGAATCCAAGTCTAACAATATGTCTTCTACCTGCATGAGACATTTCGTGAGATTCAGACGTTGCTAACGGCCATTGCTGCGATTTATGTACGCCACCATCACTACCATTGAAATAGCCCAAATAAACAGGTTTTTGTGACCCTAGGCTATGACCTCTTCGGCCTAGGGGCCCGAAACTCACCAGTCATGTTCCCCCTAAGGGTCCCTACAATGCTAGAAAATTTGGTACTGCTGAGCCATTGCCCTTTGAAAAGATGTGAGATTTTGGAAAGTGAAATAGGGAGGCAATGAAATCCTATGGGGGATTTTACCAATTTTGGACCCCTGTAACTCTGGTTTGCAGAGATGTAGGGACCCCATCTTTGGAATCCAAGTCTAACAATATGTCTTCTACCTGCATGAGACATTTCGTGAGATTCAGACTTTGCTAACGGCCATTGCTGCGATTTATGTACGTCACCATCACTACCATTGAAATAGCCCAAATAAACAGGTTTTTGTGACCCTAGGCTATGACCTCTTCGGCCTAGGGGCCCGAAACTCACCAGTCATGTTCCCCCTAAGGGTCCCTACAATGCTAGAAAATTTGGTACTGCTGAGCAATTGCCCTTTGAAAAGATGTGAGATTTTGGAAAGTGAAATAGGGAGGCAATGAAATCCTATGGGGGATTTTACCAATTTTGGACCCCTGTAACTCTGGTTTGCAGAGATGTAGGGACCCCATCTTTGGAATCCAAGTCTAACAATTTGTCTTCTACCTGCATGAGACATTTCGTGAGATTCAGACTTTGCTAACGGCCATTGCTGCGATTTATGTACGTCACCATCACTACCATTGAAATAGCCAAAATAAACAGGTTTTTGTGACCCTAGGCTATGACCTCTTGGGCCTAGGGGCCCAAAACTCACCAGTCATGTTCCCCCTAAGGGTCCCTACAATGCTAGAAAATTTTCCACTGCTGAGTAATTGCCCTTTGAAAAGATGTGAGATTTTGGAACTGTAAATAGGAGGCCCAATGAAAGCCTATGGGTGATTTTACCAAATTTGGAGCCCTGTAACTCTGGTTTGCAGAGATGTAGGGAACCCATCTTTGGAGCCCAAGTCTAACAATATGTCTTCTACCTGCATGAGACATTTTGTGAGATTCAGACGTTGCTAACGGCCATTGCTGCGATTTATGTACGTCAGACTCGCCACCATTGAAATTGCCCAAATAAACAGGTTTTGTGACCCTAGGCTATGACCTCTTCGGCCTAGGACTGCATTGAACGCGACCCACGCATTGTGCGCATTCTGGACAACACCAATTACTGGGTTTATACCCTTCTGGATCCACAGTACAAACACAATGTTCCAAAACTGCTTGAAGAAAGAGCCAGACAGGTCAAAATGGAAGAATACCAGCAGGCCCTTGTGGAGACTTTAGAGAGGAGATTGACATCCTCCCCCTCCTCTAGCCAGTTGTACGCCGACAGACTGACTTCCGCAAACCCAGGACGACCAGGAGGGCAGCAAACAACACAAGCCGCAGCTAGTGCCCAAAAGGGAATGGTATCGGCAGTGTCCTTGGAGTGGGAAAATTTTCTGACACCCATGCAGCAGCACACAGAACAGCAAGCGTGCAGATCCACCTCCAACACCGATCGCCTGGAGAAGATGGTCAAGGACTACATGTCAGATGGCGTAGCTGTGTTGAACAATCCATCTGCACCCTTCAACTATTGGGTATCGAAGCTAGACACCTGGCACAAACTGGCAATGTACGCAATAGAGGTGCTGGCTTGCCCGGCAGCCAGCGTTATGTCGGAACGCTGTTTCAGTGCTGCCGGAGGCATCGTCACAGATCGGCGGCGTATCCGCCTCTCCACAGAAAATGCAGACCGTCTGACTCAAATTAAAATGAATCAATCCTGGATTGGAAACGACTACGCAACACTCCCGGACCCCAACCAAGTAACATGAACAATGAACATCTGTGATGGGTTAGCGTTTCCGGTCCCTGTTTATTGAACCTCTCATCTGTATTACATTTATGACTGCATGGCGACAAAATGCAAATTGCTATCCGCACGCTTCTTGTCCTCATGCAAGGCCTGGGTTGTTGTGTCTCAAAGCGTGGCCTTCTCCTCCTGCGCCACCCTCCTCCTGTTCCATCACGTGTGCTGCTGCTGGGTTAGCGTTACCGGTCCCTTTTCCTGGAACCTCTTATATGTATTACATTTATGACTGCATGCCGACAAAAAGCATGTTACCTGTGCAAAGAAAACAGACATTTCCCGCATTTAAAAGACAGTTTTCCCTTTGAAATTTTAAAATCGATTTTCTCAAAAACTATAAGCTCTTTTTGCTAAAAAAATTTTTCCTCTTGTACCCACTCCCAAGGTGCACATACCCTGTAAATTTGGGGTATGTAGCATATAAGGAGGCTTTACAAAGCACGAAAGTTCGGGTCCCCATTGACTTCCATTATGTTCGGAGTTCGGCCATGTTCGGCCCGAACCCGAACATCTAGATGTTCACCCAACACTACACGTGACCCGTTCGGCCAATCACAGCGCTAGCCGAACGTTCGGGTAACGTTCGGCCATGCGCTCTTAGTTCGGCCATATGGCCGAACAGTTTGGCCGAACACCATCAGGTGTTCGGCCGAACCCGAACATCACCCGAACAGGGTGATGTTCTGCAGAACCCGAACAGTGGCGAACACTGTTCGCCCAACACTACTGCCTGCCCTCTCTCGTGTGTCTGTGTGTGTGTGTTTTGTACTGCCATGTGTGTACTGCTAGTGAGTGTACAGCCTGCCCTCTCTCCTGTGTTGTACTGCCATGTGAGTACTGCCTGCCCTCTCGTGTGTGTGTGTGTGTGTGTACTGAATGCCCTCACACTTCAGATATCATCCTTCCCAGAACCTTCACTCCTCTCATGAGACCTCTTGGCATCCATCTTGATCATGTCCTCTTAAGCTACATACACACATCATACCAAAATTGGTTAAAATATAGTAAGACCAACGGTCGTTCGACAAAACTATGTGACCATGAACAACCAACTTCAATCCGCCGTTATACACATACGAATGACACAAGAAAGATGAAAATGTGATAGAAGGCGGAAATGACACAAATTAGCTAATTGGTTAAACAATCGATCTGCGTAGAAAAATCTTTGACTACAACCGACTGTCAGGAAGTGATGTTGAAAAATGCCCCAAGATGATTGAAGAAACGTAATAAATGTGCGGGTGGAGATGCTAAAGGCCAATACATGGGCCGCCTTGACCCTCAAGGCCCATTCACACCGAAGCGATGCGGTATTTTTACCGCACCCCACTACCGTGCAATGAAAGTCTATACTTTCAAACTGCGACGTTACGACGTGACGGAAGTGATAAATTTGCCACATCCCTGACGCAGGTCAAAAACTACTTTAACGCTGCGGTGATGCGTAGAATTGCGGCGATCAGCGACGGCCCGGAATTTGTGTAAGTCTATGGCGACACCTGGATTTGTAAAAATTCTGTGCACTTCCGCATAACCAAAGCACGAAGTAACGGCAAGCGTGCATCACACGCGCATCACTTCCTGTTTGGGCAGTGGCCAGACAGAAAACACTGCGCTGTGTTTTCACACTATCACTGTGTGAGAGTGGTATTCTAAACGTTTAACAATAAACCCTTTTAAAATGTAACTTTAACCATTTCTGCCGCTGGGATGCGAGCCTCACGCCCGCAGCGGCAGCTGCTACAGCCCAGGGACGCGCTAGTCACGTCTCTGCAGTTCGGGGTGCTGTGCGGAAGGATGCCCACGATCGCGATGTTGCCGGGAGAAGGGAGGATTGGCTGCAGGGGACAAAAGTCCCCTGAGCCAATCCATTCTCGTCCGCCGAGAACTAACACTGTTTTTGTTCAAAAACAGTTTTTATGTTTAAATAAAGCCGCCGAGCTTCCTCCCCGCGCTGATTTCCGCCGCCTATCGTTAGATTTATGAATGGGAATAAAGTTCCCATTCATTAATCTCCCTGCAGGCCACCGTGATCGCAGGCCTGCGTCACTTCCCTAGTTACAGTATAGCAACCTACAGCGTACTTATTGTACGCTAATAGGAAGCACTCAATGGGGACATCTTGTGGTCAAATTGTAGCATTACATCTACTGTTAACACTGCACTGACCTGGACAAATGGGCAAATAAAATGTGTGGATTTTAATTACGGTAGCATGTATTATTTGAAAACTATAATGGCAGAAAACTGAGAAATAATGATTTTTTCCATTTTTTTACTTATTATTCCCATTAAAATGCATTTAGAGAAAAATAATTCTTAACATAATGTACCACCCAAAGAAAGCCTAATTGGTGGCGGAAAAAACAAGGTATAGATCAGTTCTGTGTGATAAGTAGTGATAAGGTTATTGGGGAATAAAAGGGAGGAGCGCTGAAATATGAAAATTCCTCTCGTTCATAAGGTAAAAAATACCCGTGGGCTGAAATCGTTAAGGAACGTTCTTAGTACCATTTTTAGTACGAATGTACGAAAAAACCCGAGCCTGCTAAAAAATAATATATTGGCTTTATTCTGCACAACATAATAACACTATTTCTTGCCTAAATATTAAATAAATCAGCCCTGGCCATGTTAGTGAAGAGATTAACTGCCAAAGCATGTGACCTAACTGCCAGAGCATGCGACTTGGCATCATGACGTCAGAGCATGTGACCTGGCATGTGCCATCTTTGACAGTTGGTCGCTTCATGTTTACATTCTGCTGAGCCTGTGACCTGACTGCCAGAGCATGTGACCTGGCATTATGAAATGCAGAGCATGCGACCTGGCATCATGACGTCAGAGCATGTGACCTGGCATGTGCCATCTTTGACAGTTGGTCGCTTCATGTTTACATTCTGCTGGGCCTTGGAGGTGAGTAGCTGTTGATCTGTGATCTCTGATGGGTTATGGCTGCAAATTGATGGCATTTACATTTCAAAGTGTACCTGAATGTTTCTTTTTAATGAGAAATATGTGTATATACCCCTGTATTACATGATTAGCTCGATGTGTCCCCCCCTTCCACCGTCTGCTGTGTTCTGCCTGTTCCAGCGTCTCTCTCTCCCTCTCTCGGTAACACAGCTCTGCAGCTCGGATCCTCCTGGGGGGCGGGACCGCTGGAGGTAATCTTTACACAGAGAGGGAGAGGGAGAGAGAGAGGAATCAGTCCCGCCCCATGGCTCAGCCAGCCTACTGCAGCCCGGCCTTTGTCCTTCTCGTATCTCCCGCCCCTCCATCTAGCAGCCCTGCAGCCAATGAGGAGTCGCTAAGTACAGAGAGCAGCAGCCATCACTAATATGCCTGGATTTCCCTACTCTAATATGCTGGGGGCCATATCTCTGCAATTATTCCCCCTACACATCCCAAATTTTGAGGGTAAGGAGGGGACAGCCCGATATACATCTGTGCCAAATTGCAGCCCGCGAGCCCTGCTGGTTCCCGAGATAAGAGTATAAGAACCTACCTTGTGAACCAGCAGGGCTGGGGGGCTGATATTCTGCACATAGGCAAATCGGGGGGTCCCCTCCCTACCCTCAGACTTTGGGATGTACAGGGGAAATAACTGCTGAGATATTGGGGGTGGTTGGCACTGAGCATTTCATGTGTGTTAGTCAGTGGGGCAGCTCTGAGCAGCAGACACTACTGCAGCCAGGGACACAGTGATGATTGTGTGTTTAACATTAGCTGGACCAGCGCTGTGTCTGCTCTGCTGCATATTCATGCTTGCCAAAGTTTCTTCTCAGTCTTCTGTAAAGTGCAGCTGTTGCTATGACCAGTTGAGAGGTTAGTGGAAGCCTGCTATGCCCATTTTCTATGGGAGCTCAGTGAGTGTGTCGCTGGGCACTGTGTGTTGTCACATATGCTGTTACTGTAGTCCCACAACACTGTCACCCCTAACTTTACACTCCCTTCCTGCCTGTAAGAGCATTATATATGTGTATGGGCCTCTTCCCTCCCTAGGGGCATTGTATATGTATTGGGAGGTTCCTCTCTCCATCCTATAGGTACAGTGACCAGATTTTTGTAGGCTCAACCTGGGACAGGGTGGCGCGCAAAACGTGCCGCGCCGAAAAATGGGGGGCTGCGCCGCGCCCAAAAATGTGGTGGCTGCGCGCGGACCGAAAATGGGCGTGGCCATAACATTCTGTGGGCAGAGCTAACGTAATGATGTAACAGCAAGGCATAAGAAAGCAGTGTTTACGCCATGATGTGGTCAAACGAGGATTCGCATCATGGGTGTGCAGAAACTGTGTGATGCTATTTAATAGTATACCATAACCCCAAAGCAGCAAACATAGCCAACTATGACCATTAAATAATAAATGCAGCAACAGTTACCCCGGACACCACAAAATAAATGGGCAACATGTCAGCACAAAATAAACGTATTGCGGGCAACATGTCAGCACAAAATAAACATATTACGGGCAACATGTCAGCACAAAATAAACATATTGCGGGCAACATGTCAGCACAAAATAAACGTATTGCGGGCAACATGTCAGCACAAAATAAACATATTGCGGACAACATGCCGGCACAAAATAAACGCATTGCGGGCAACATGTCGGCACAAAATAAAAGCATTGCGGGCAACATTTCAGCACAAAAATAAACGCATTGCGGGCAACATTTCAGCACAAAATAAACGCAATGGGGGCAAACATGTCAGTACAAATTAATCGCAATGGGGGCAAACATGTCAGTACAAAATAAACGCAATGGGGGCAAACATGTCAGTACAAAATAAACGCAATGGGGGCAACATTTCCGCACAAAATAAATGCATTGCGGGCAACATAACAGCACAAAATAAACGCAATGGGGGCAAACATGTCAGCACAAATTAAACGCAATGGGGCAAACATGTCAGCACAAAATAAACGCCAATGGGGGCAAACATGTCAGCACAAAATAAATGCAATGTGGGCACATTTCACCTGGAAAAAAAAAAGCATTTACTCACCTGAAATAAGTCCCCTCACCGTCACGCAACCGGCCTCTGGTGTGTGTGCAGCTCCCCGGGCTCACAGGCGCTCAGGCAGAGCAGCGCTACGGCAAGATAGCGTCCGGAGGCGGAGCCCTGTACTGGAGACACAAATAGTCTCCAGTACAGGGCTCCGCCTCCGGACACCATCTTCCCGTAGCCCTGCTCTGCCTGTGCCTGCCGGAGGAGAACAATGCAGGCTGCTGGAGCGGGGCTGCGGGGAACGAACTAGCGGCTAGTTCATTCAGTACGGTGGCCAGAGTCCCGAAGTCGGGACGTCCCGCTGCTAAAAGCGGGATGTTTCCCCGGGACCTCATGCAGCCTGGGACAGTGCCCCCCGAAGGCGGGACGCGTCCCAGGTAAAGCGGGAAGTATGGTCACCGTACTATAGGGGCAATATGTATGGGGTGACAGCACTGTCTACAAGGGGTCTTTCCCCTCCTTCCTGTAGGGCCATCATATATTGGGTGACAGCTCAGCAATGTTTATAGGGGGTCCCTCTCCTCAGTCTCCTAGAAGTGCATTATATACTGTAAGTGTTAGCCCACCCATCTTTTATTTACCGCTGCCTGCAACCTGCACTAGTGAGTGCCGGAGACATTTTGGACCCAGAGCAGCCCAGCAGACAGCCCCAACCTTGCCCTCGGCACAGGCAAGCAGCAGGTTGGAGCTTTTCAGTGCAGGAAGATTTGGGAGCAGCCGGCGCCACCATAGACTGTAATAGGAATTACAGGTATAGTGGCGCTCAGTGAGTAACGTCGGCGCCGTCAGAAGACGGAGCTGAAGTTGCTTTTAAAACACAATAATTTGGTCTCCAGCAATAGCTGGAAGCCGAATTATATCATTCCCCACCATCCATGGCGGCCTGGAGGGGGAATAGTAATTAACGTGGCCGGGACTTGTGCAGCAGCAGCAGGATCAGCCATATACCGGCTGTATCCTGCGCCCAAATCTCCTGGTGCCGATCTCACATGTATGCCGGCAGTTGTGGTGCCACTGTGGTGCCAACAGTCACAGCCTGACACTGGGGATGGGGGGGGGGGGGGGGGACTGGGCTACCAGGGAATATGGTGTGGGCATTCTTTTTTGTATTAAAGTAGAGGCAGCTTCATCCAACATTTGGCTAGGCAGGCCTGCTTTCATCACTGCTAATGCTAGGTACACACTGTGCAATTTTCGGACAGATTTACATTCCGCTCGATTATTTCCAACATGCCCAATCTGATTTCCAATCAATTTTCCATAGAAGTGAACAGAAAATCGATCAGAAATCAGATTGGACGTGTTGAAAATATCAATCTGACAGTAAATCTGTCAGAAAATTGCACCGTCATTCATGCGCAGATGCGCGCGCATCGGCACACGCAATTTCCTGCAATCCCTGCCCCAAGGACCTTACTCCGATCAGCGTTAGGCGGTCCTGGGGCTGCCGCCACATCCATGCCCGTTGGCTTGTTGCTGTCGGCAAGAGGTTAAAAAAAGAGAAAAAAAATCACTTACCTGAGGATTCTGCCAGTCCCCTGCAGCCGTCCTGTCCTGCACCAGTCCTCAACGATCCTCTGTTCCCCGCTGTGGGCCAGTTTGGTTCTCACCATCTTAAGTTGACAGCCACCGCTCCTGCGTGGCTCAGGCCATGCATATCCTTGTTTGCATTCCCGTCCACCATAGTGTTCTGTGCATGCGCAGGGCGCTATTAAGGATGGGAACACGAGCAAGGAGACATGTGGCCAGGGCTGCGCAGGCGCAGTGGCCCACTAACTCCGTGTCGGCAAAAATGAAACTAGCTGGCGGCAGGGGAACTAAGGATCGTCGAGGAGCGCCGCAGGACAGGACGGCTGCAGGGGGCTGGCAGTAGCCCCAGGTAAGTGAAAATTGTTTTTTTGTTTTTTTTTTAGCAATCTTCATTTCCATTTTAAACAAGTATGCAGATCAGGTGCTCTAACAGCGGGTTTTTTTTTTTTTTTTACCCAATTTCTTTTAGCACTCCCGGCGCATACCTGTGCACTGCGATTCTTTATAAAGCAATTTTCTAAGCGTTTTTGCAGAGCGATTCAGTTTTTTTCACTTCCTGGCATCGCAAATCGCCCCATAAATGGTACAGGCAGGGCTTTGGTGAACAGA
Organism: Hyperolius riggenbachi; assembly: GCF_040937935.1. NCBI lineage: Eukaryota > Metazoa > Chordata > Amphibia > Anura > Hyperoliidae > Hyperolius > Hyperolius riggenbachi. The sequence goes on from NC_090647.1 coordinate 74,299,079, forward strand.
TCGGATTCGAAGCGTTCAGATGTGAACAATCTCATAGGGAATCATTGCACAAGCTCTATTAGAGTGATTTTGATAATGGCCAGCACTTAAAGGCAAAAGCGCCCTTAGTGTGAACAAGCCCTAACTGCATTTGTAAGTAATGTCAGGCTTCATATTGCTCCAGTCTCTATTTGCATGTTTATACATTGTTCACTCTTCTGCACAACAGGCTACTGACAATTATGTATAAAGATAATGAACGTTATGGGGATTATAATGAGAGAACAATTAAAAACTGGCAGCAAACCTTGAACTCTGTACGGAATCCCCCCTCCTGGATTTAGTGTGGTTGGTTGCGGGCGGAGGCTTAGCTACTGTGGGAAGGTGCAGGGTACTTTGGGTAGTGCATCCTTTAGTGTTGACAGTGGTGGGCAGTGGCAAGGGCTTGGTGTGGGTGTGTGGCGGCTCACTGTAGTTTTTGGTGCATGTGGTATGCTCAGCATAGACTTAGCTGCTGAGTGTACAGCTGTGTCAGTTATATGCACATGCAGCAGCTATGTCCACACTGTGCATATTACAGCTGCCTTTTATATACTGTATCATGAGCCTGATGCAGGAAACCACGGTAACAAGGCCACATGACTACAGCTTGTGATGTCATAAACAAGGGATGCTGTCAAGAGGGGATCAGTTGGTGATGTCACAATCAGAGGTAGCTGTCAAAATGAGGATCAGCAGGAAACAGGTGTCAGTCAGCAGGAGGGCAGAGACCAGGCTGGAAGCATATGAAGAGCAGCAAGTTTTCAGCACTACCCATTGGTGCAACAGCAAAGGGGAGGAGTCCATTCTGGTCGCAGTCTCGCCTAATGCTGAAGGCCGAACTTCCCACAGCACCAGGTAAGATCATAATTACACCCATTTTCAAGGTTTATGAATGCTGAGTGAAGAGAGAGAGAGTGGGTTTGGGATATAGAGATTTTGGCTTTGCCAGCAATGTGTATTCCAGGTACATTCTTTCAGTGTTATCCTACTGTTATTTCCTCATCAGATCGGAGAAACGTGATCATTTTGATTGGCTGATAGATTTGTAAAGCTCTGATTTGCTGGAATTGTTAAATGCTCTAGTCAATACAGGAAACAGAAGCAAGACATGATCATAACAAGCAAATCAAAGCTTTAAAAAAAAATCTATCACCTGAACAGATTGATCACATCTGTGAGTTCTGCCATACATGAACAACACTACTGCTGAATTTAAAGAAACCCTTGGGTACAGTGTTGTTTTGCCTCACGGGAAGGGTTATTAAACCCTCTAACTTCGCTCACCACCGTAGTGGGAAAAATTAATTGCAGCAAAACATGAGGAAAGGTTCAATCATAATATTTATTGCGCTACAATCCTGTTATACTAATTATCTAGGCTTGCAGAATCATAGTTTAATGGTTAGTAGTTATTAGTAAGCATGCGTCAACATTTCTTTACCAAGTGTTAGCAACATCACCCAAGGAAGAGGGGACTCCGTCAATCCTCCATAGAGGAAAACACCTGGCGGCACAATCCATCACGTCTGTTGGTCTCAGCAAAAGTCCCGGAGTCCAGGTGTTTTCCCAATCCAATTATACTCCCTAAACCTAAACCATAACACACGCAACCGCATATACGGTTACTGTCGTAGGAGCGTGATCACAGTACAAATCTATGATATCCACATTTGTGCAATACAACACAGCCGAGAGTTGACACCTCGTGCTCACTGAATGGGAAAACAATGGCTTACTTAGTACGCATGCGTATCTTATTGCACCATTATCTCATAACTATCCGCTCAAACTGGCTGTAGCAGGATTCAGGAATGCATCAACATTCTTCACTGAACCCAAATAGCATCCAGGACATCTGGAATTGAACTCAGATAATACCCAGGTACTGAACTCCAGTAACCAGAAGACAAAGACATATAGGAGTGAACACTAAACATACATACATATGACATTCATGTCACTTGTGTATCTCAAGTGTCAAATATCTTATCGATATCTGCCCTAAATGATTATTAACTATTTAAAAGGCCAGCCTAAAATTCTTCATAATCAATATTAGCCAGTAGTGGGTGCATAGCTCACTATAAATCGGTGTTAGGCGGTCCTGGGGCTGCCGCCGCGTCCACACCAATTGGCATAGAGCGGTCGTGTAGTGGTTAAGTTGTTGTTCGCGTTAAAAAATGTTGTGAAAACCACAATTGCTTTTCATAGAGTAAAAAAGTTAAAACACCAAGGGCTTGATTCACAAAAGAGTGCTAACTGTTAGCACGGCCGTTTTCGTGCGAATTTTCGCGTGCAATTCAACGTTTTTATGCTCAAACACGAATGAAAATTCATGTCTGCGCGTGAAAACGATAACGATTTTATGTGAAAATTAGCGTTTGCACGTGAAAACTTTTAATTGCGCACGAAAATTCACGATCGCGTGCCAATATGAAAATTTGCGCGAAAACGGCCGTAATAACAGTTAACACTCTTTTGTGAATCAAGCCCCAAGAGTGAAAGTTACAATTAAGGGAAGAGTGGAACAGCTTGGAGAGGAGGTGGCAGTAATGAGTCATATAGGAAGTTTATAATTGGAGGAGTATGAATGAACAAGCTAGAGATAGGATTTTGACAGGAGGTAGACTTTTTCATCCCTGGTTCTAATCTCACCTGTAGTATACTACATATTGCTTTCATTTATGCCCTTCCCATTTTAAACTTTCTCTATGACTTGTAAATGGTACTAATGTTTTAACTAAACTTTGCTGCCCTATGAAATGAACTTTGCCATATCTACATTTAGAATACAAGTGTCTCCGTCTCTCCCTCTCTCTCCCTTCATCAGAATAGAGACATGACTTTATTTTGATTTCTAAGTCAGCTAATCCCACCCATCAGGCAAAATACCCTTCTCTGCTGTCCCGTCTGATTGAGCACGCAGGACTGCAAATATGGGAAGAAGGTGTACCGCTTTACGGAGGACAGACAGCAGGACCTGGTCACCCGGAGCGAACGGGTTGAGGAGTGGCTCTACATTCCGTACGAAAGGCCTCGCTTGTAAAGCAGCCCAAGTACGGGGTGATAGAGTGAGGGGCTCCTCTTCTTTAGACGCAAAGGGAGCAAGGGTTAACCCAAATATTTAATAGTGTGCTGTATATGCATGCATTTTTCCCTTTTTCATCCCTATTGTCCAGGTGAAATTCTCTTCTCTGATCGCTCATTCACAGCAGCAAAAGGTGATGACATGATGCTTAAAAACAGGTTTTAGATAATTGTTGGGCAGTGCTAAACTCATGGGATTGAGATAGGAGTCCAAGATGGTAAAAATGAGATTTTCCCCTGGAACAGTAACTGTAGTGCAAGAAGTGCATGGGCGTAGATGCATAGAGTGAGTCGAGGGGAAAAGTTCAGGACTGGCCCAAGATGAGGAAAAACTGAAGCACATCTGGATGTAGTCGTCAGAGGCCTTCTAGTTACACACATGGGGCTTGATTCACAAAGCGGTGCTAACTGTTAGCACGCCTGTGAAAACCCCCTTAGCACGTCTAAACAAGCTTATCGCGCATAAAACTTTACGCGCGCAAAACTTTATGCGCGTAAAACTTTATGTGCGTACTGCTCAGAGCACAGGGCGCACCGCGCGAAGTGCCCATTAAAGCCTATGGGACTTAGCGCGCGTAAAAACTTTGCGCACGTCAAACTTTACGCGCGCAAAGTTAGCGCACGATCTGATTGAGAAATCCGGTGCTAACCTACTTAGCACCCTGGTTAGCGCGTCTAAAGACTTTAGACGTGCTAAGTAGGTTAGCACCGCTTTGTGAATCAAGCCCATGGCCTGTTGTTACCCAGTCTGTGCTGACGGTGACAAAGCTTACATGATAAGAAAAATTTAGACACTTTTATGTCTTAAAATGTTTTCATTGTTTCTGCAATGGCATGTAGACTGTTGATCCAGGGATTTTATCCTGTTGCCGTTTGGAGCCAAGAAAGATTTTTTTCCCTTTTAGAGCATATTGTATCATGCTTTGCACGGGTTTTTTTTTTTTGCCTTCTTGATCATCTGGGTATTCTAAAAGTGTTGATTTGTGCGCTTTTATTTTTCTCAAAATATGCATATGTTTAAATGTTTTGAAACGTAAATAAGTATCTGAAAATAAAAATTAAAAAAAAAAAAAATATATATATATATATATATATATATATATATATGTATATACAGTATATATATATATATTTATGTAGATAGATAGAGTAATATAAATTTCAACTAGAGACACTGAGCATTTTTTACGTTATAACATCATTGCCTGCGGCCAAACTAAGTTAAATGCGCCCGATCTCATTGGAACTCGGAAGCTAAGGGGCTTAAGGCCTAGTAATTAACCGCTGCTCACACCAGCGCAGGGGCGTAGCAATAGGGGGTGCAGCGGTAGCGACCGCATCGGGGCCCTTGGGCCAGAGGGGCCCCGAAGGGCCCTCCCTCAACTACAGTATTAGTTCTCTATTGGTCCTGTGCTCATAATAATCACTTCTATATATACATTGAGTAGTGGTAAACATTAACAAGCTTTTCCCCATCCCCTTCTTGCACCTCTGACACTGTAGTTGCCATTGGCAGGTTTTGGTGCGCCGTATCAATTGTTATGTATAGAGTGCCTGGGGGGCCCCATTGTAAAACTCGCATCGGGGCCCACTGCTCCTTAGCTACGCCACTGAGTCCAGCAGCTAATACTAGGTGCTGCAGGCAACTTTTATTTCAAGATAAATACATGTCTTGAAACATATGGACATTTTTATATGTCTTCTAGAATGTTTATAGTTATGTGTATGTGTGTATATTTGATAGTGTTGGTCAAACTCTCAAGAATTTTGATCCAGGGACTGCCTCTAACGTACTTGGGACTTTTTCAGCCTGTTGTATTGCTTCAGGTCCCTTGCACTCCTCCTGGTCTGAACCATTTTGCTGCTGTTTCCCTCCGACAGCTTGCCGACTGATCCCTGATGATGGCTCAGCACGGTGGCGTAGTGATTAGCTCTCTCGCCTTGCAGCGCTGGGTCCCTGGTTCGAATCCCAGCCAGGGCACTATCTGCAAAGAGTTTGTATGTTCTCTCTGTGTCTGCATGGGTTTCCTGCGGGCACTCCGGTTTCCTCCCACATTCCAAAAAACGTACAGATAAGTTAATTGGCTCCCCCTAAAAATTTGGCCTTAGACTACAGTACTTAGACTACAGTACTTACACTACATAATATAGATATATGGCAATGGTAGGGGTTAGATTGTGAGCTCCTTTGAGGGACAGTTAGTGACAAGATATATATACAATGTACAGCGCTGCGTAATATGTTGGTGCTATATAAATACTAAATAATAATAATAATAAATGGCTGCTGCGCATGTGTGGTCCAACCTTTCCCGGCCCGGGGACCACTTTCTGACCCAATTTTTTTCCGGGGACCGCAGCGGGGGGAGTGGACGTCGGGTGCGCGTCCTAGTGGACAGTGGAGTGGGTTACAGGGGGGGGGGGGTTCTGGCGAGGGTGCAGTGGCATATCTAGCATAGTTGCCCCAGTATAGGGAGTTTAGTTGCCCCAGTATAGCCATTATAATGCCCCAGTATAACCTGTATAGTGCCCCAGTATAGCCTGTATAGTGCCCCAGTATAGCAAGTATAGTTCCCCAGTATAGCCAGTATAGTGCCCCAGTATAGCCAGAATAGTGCCCCAGTATAGCCAGAATAGTGCCCCAGTATAGTGCCCCAGTACCCCAGTATAGTGCCCCAGTATAGCCAGAATAGTGCCCCAGTATAGCCAGTATATTGAGCCAGTATAGTGCCCCAGTATAGCCAGTATAGTGCCCCAGTATAGCCAGAATAGTGCCCCAGTATAGCCAGAATAGTGCCCCAGTATAGCCAATATAGTGAGCCAGTATAGCCAGTATAGTGCCCCAATATAGTGCCCCAGTATAGCGCCCCAGTATAATGCCCCAGTATAGCACCCCAGTATAGCAAGTATAGTGCCCCAGGATAGCCAGTATAGTGCCCCAGGATAGCGCCCCGGTATGGTCAGGTGGTGGTCCCCGCCGCTGTTATTACCTTAACAGCGGCCGCTCTCCCTCCCTTCTTTTATTTTTCTCAAAATATGCATATGTTTAAATGTTTTGAAACGTAAATAAATATCTGAAAAAAAATAAAAAAATATATATATATATATTTATGTAGATAGATGGAATAATATAAATTTCAACTAGAGACACTGAGCATTTTTTACGTTATAACATCATTGCCTGCGGCCAAACTAAGTTAAATGCGCCCGATCTCATTGGAACTCGGAAGCTAAGGGGCTTAAGGCCTAGTAATTAGCCGCTGCTCACACCAGCAGCTAATACTAGGTGCTGCAGGCAATTTTTATTTCAAGATAAATACATGTCTTGAAACATATGGACATTTTTATATGTCTTCTAGAATGTTTATAGTTATGTGTATGTGTGTATATTTGATAGTGTTGGTCAAACTCTCAAGAATTTTGATCCAGGGACTGCCTCTAACGTACTTGGGACTTTTTCAGCCTGTTGTATTGCTTCAGGTCCCTTGCACTCCTCCTGGTCCGAACCATTTTGCTGCTGTGTCCCTCCGACAGCTTGCCGACTGATCCCTGATGATGGCTCAGCACGGTGGCGTAGTGGTTAGCTCTCTCGCCTTGCAGCGCTGGGTCCCTGGTTCGAATCCCAGCCAGGGCACTATCTGCAAAGAGTTTGTATGCTCTCTCTGTCTGCGTGGGTTTCCTCCGGGCACTCTGGTTTCCTCCCACATTCCAAAAAACATACGGATACGTTAATTTGCTCCCCCTAAAAAATTGGCCCTAGTCTACAGTACTTAGACTACAGTACTTACACTACATAATATAGATATATGGCAATGGTAGGGATTAGATTGTGAGCTCCTTTGAGGGACAGTTAGTGACAAGATATATATATATATACATTGTACAGCGCTGCGTAATATATTGGCGCTATATAAATACTAAATAATAATAATAATAAATGGCTGCTGCGCATGTGTGGTCCAACCTTTCCCGGCCCGGGGACCACTTTCTGACCCAATTTTTTTCCGGGGACCGCAGCGGGGGGAGTGGGCGTCGGGTGCGCGTCCTAGTGGACAGTGGAGTGGGTTACGGGGGGGGGGGTTCTGGCGAGGGTGCAGTGGCATATCTAGCATAGTTGCCCCAGTATAGGGAGTTTAGTTGCCCCAGTATAGCCATTATAATGCCCCAGTATAACCTGTATAGTGCCCCAGTATAGCCTGTATAGTGCCCCAGTATAGCAAGTATAGTGCCCCAGTATAGCCAGTATAGTGCCCCAGTATAGCCAGAATAGTGCCCCAGTATAGCCAGAATAGTGCCCCAGTATCGTGCCCCAGTACCCCAGTATAGTGCCCCAGTATAGCCAGAATAGTGCCCCAGTATAGCCAGTATATTGAGCCAGTATAGTGCCCCAGTATAGCCAGTATAGTGCCCCAGTATAGTGCCCCAGTACCCCAGTATAGTGCCCCAGTATAGCCAGAATAGTGCCCCAGTATAGCCAGTATATTGAGCCAGTATAGTGCCCCAGTATAGCCAGTATAGTGCCCCAGTATAGCCAGAATAGTGCCCCAGTATAGCCAGAATAGTGCCCCAGTATAGCCAGAATAGTGCCCCAGTATAGCCAATATAGTGAGCCAGTATAGCCAGTATAGTGCCCCAATATAGTGCCCCAGTATAGCGCCCCAGTATAATGCCCCAGTATAGCACCCCAGTATAGCAAGTATAGTGCCCCAGGATAGCCAGTATAGTGCCCCAGGATAGCGCCCCGGTATGGTCAGGTGGTGGTCCCCGCCGCTGTTATTACCTTAACAGCGGCCGCTCTCCCTCCCTTCTTTTATTTTTCTCAAAATATGCATATGTTTGAATGTTTTGAAACGTAAATAAATATCTGAAAAAAAAAAAATACATATATATATATTTATGTAGATAGATGGAATAATATAAATTTCAACTAGAGACACTGAGCATTTTTTACGTTATAACATCATTGCCTGCGGCCAAACTAAGTTAAATGCGCCCGATCTCATTGGAACTCGGAAGCTAAGGGGCTTAAGGCCTAGTAATTAGCCGCTGCTCACACCAGCAGCTAATACTAGGTGCTGCAGGCAATTTTTATTTCAAGATAAATACATGTCTTGAAACATATGGACATTTTTATATGTCTTCTAGAATGTTTATAGTTATGTGTATGTGTGTATATTTGATAGTGTTGGTCAAACTCTCAAGAATTTTGATCCAGGGACTGCCTCTAACATACTTGGGACTTTTTCAGCCTGTTGTATTGCTTCAGGTCCCTTGCACTCCTCCTGGTCCGAACCATTTTGCTGCTGTGTCCCTCCGACAGCTTGCCAACTGATCCCTGATGATGGCTCAGCACGGTGGCGTAGTGGTTAGCTCTCTCGCCTTGCAGCGCTGGGTCCCTGGTTCGAATCCCAGCCAGGGCACTATCTGCAAAGAGTTTGTATGCTCTCTCTGTCTGCGTGGGTTTCCTCCGGGCACTACGGTTTTCTCCCACATTCCAAAAAACATACGGATACGTTAATTGGCTCCCCCTAAAAAATTGGCCCTAGTCTACAGTACTTAGACTACAGTACTTACACTACATAATATAGATATATGGCAATGGTAGGGATTAGATTGTGAGCTCCTTTGAGGGACAGTTAGTGACAAGATATATATATATATACACATTGTACAGCGCTGCGTAATATGTTGGCGCTATATAAATACTAAATAATAATAATAATAAATGGCTGCTGCGCATGTGTGGTCCAAGCCATGTATCGCCTAGATCGTCCTGCATTTGCACTGATTGATCTTCGGAACTGCGCATTTACAGAACGATCAAGGAGACACTTATCTAGGGCCGCCCATGCACAGTAGCCCATGAAGGGGCTCAGCGGACTAGGTTTTGGAGGGGTAAAGCAGCAGAACAGCTCGGACTGGGAGGACAGTGAGGGACCTGTAGGACTACAGGGGGCTGGAAGAAGCCCCAGGTAAGTTAAAGGATACTGGCTGTACTGGTCAGAGGCTTTTTAGATACATGCATGGCTTGTTGTTACTCAGGCTGTGCTGAAGGTGATGAAAGGCATACATGATAAGGCATACGTGATAAGGGACTTTTTCATCCCTGGTTCTATTCTCACCTGTAGTATACTACATATTGCTTTCATTTATACCCTTCCCATTTTAAACTTTCTCTATGACTTGTAAATGGTACTAATGTTTTAACTAAACTTTGCTGCCCTATGAAATGAACTTTGCCATATTTACATTTAGAATACAAGTGTCTCCGTCTCTCCCTCTCTCTCCCTTTATCAAAATAGAGACATGACTTTATTTTGATTTCTAAGTCAGCTAATCCCACCCATCAGGCAAAATACCCTTCTCTGCTGTCCCGTCTGATTGCGCACGCACGACTGTGAAGATGGGAAGAAGGTGTACCGCTTTACGGAGGACAGACAGCAGGACCTGGTCACCCGGAGCGAACGGGTTGAGGAGTGGCTCTACATTCCGTACGAAAGGCCTCGCTTGTAAAGCAGCCCAAGTACGGGGTGATAGAGTGAGGGGCTCCTCTTCTTTAGACGCAAAGGGAGCAAGGGTTAACCCAAATATTTAATAGTGTGCTGTATATGCATGCATTTTTCCCTTTTTCATCCCTATTGTCCAGGTGAAATTCTCTTCTCTGATCGCTCATTCACAGCAGCAAAAGGTGATGACATGATGCTTAAAAACAGGTTTTAGATAATTGTTGGGCAGTGCTAAACTCGTGGGATTGAGATAGGAGTCCAAGATGGTAAAAATGAGATTTTCCCCTGGAACGGTAACTGTAGTGCAAGAAGTGCATGTGCGTAGATGCATAGAGTGAGTCGAGGGGAAAAGTTCAGGACTGGCCCAAGATGAGGAAAAACTGAAGCACATCTGGATGTAGTGGTCAGAGGCCTTCTAGTTACACACATGGCCTGTTGTTACCCAGTCTGTGCTGACGGTGACAAAGCTTACATGATAAGAAAAATTGAGACACTTTTATGTCTTAAAATGTTTTCATTGTTTCTGCAATGGCATGTAGACTGTTGATCCAGGGATTTTATCATGTTGCCGTTTGGAGCCAAGAAAGATTTTTTTCCCTTTTAGAGCATATTGTATCATGCTTTGCAAGGTTTTTTTTTTGCCTTCTTGATCATCTGGGTATTCTAAAAGTGTCGATTTGTGCGCTTTTATTTTTCTCAAAATATGCATATGTTTAAATGTTTTGAAACGTAAATAAGTATCTGAAAAAGAAAAAATAAAAATATATATATATATATATATGTATATACAGTGTGTATATATATATATATTTATGTAGATAGATAGAGTAATATAAATTTCAACTAGAGACACTGAGCATTTTTTACGTTATAACATCATTGCCTGCGGCCAAACTAAGTTAAATGCGCCCGATCTCATTTGAACTCGGAAGCTAAGGGGCTTAAGGCCTAGTAATTAGCCGCTGCTCACACCAGCAGCTAATACTAGGTGCTGCAGGCAATTTTTATTTCAAGATAAATACATGTCTTTAAACATATGGACATTTTTATATGTCTTCTAGAATGTTTATAGTTATGTGTATGTGTGTATATTTGATAGTGTTGGTCAAACTCTCAAGAATTTTGATCCAGGGACTGCCTCCAACGTACTTGGGACTTTTTCAGCCTGTTGTATTGCTTCAAGTCCCTGCACTCCTCCTGGTCCGAACCATTTTGCTGCTGTTTCCCTCCGACAGCTTGCCGACTGATCCCTGATGATGGCTCAGCACGGTGGCGTAGTGGTTAGCTCTCTCGCCTTGCAGCGCTGGGTCCCTGGTTCGAATCCCAGCCAGGGCACTATCTGCAAAGAGTTTGTATGTTCTCTCTGTGTCTGCGTGGGTTTCCTGCGGGCACTCCGGTTTCCTCCCACATTCCAAAAAACATACGGATAAGTTAATTGGCTCCCCCTAAAAATTTGGCCCTAGACTACAGTACTTAGACTACAGTACTTACACTACATAATATAGATATATGGCAATGGTAGGGATTAGATTGTGAGCTCCTTTGAGGGACAGTTAGTGACAAGATATATATACAATGTACAGCGCTGCGTAATATGTTGGTGCTATATAAATACTAAATAATAATAATAATAAATGGCTGCTGCGCATGTGTGGTCCAACCTTTCCCGGCCCGGGGACCACTTTCTGACCCAATTTTTTTCCGGGGACCGCAGCGGGGGGAGTGGGCGTCGGGTGCGCGTCCTAGTGGACAGTGGAGTGGGTTACGGGGGGGGGGGGGGGGGGGTTCTGGCGAGGGTGCAGTGGCATATCTAGCATATTTGCCCCAGTATAGGGAGTTTAGTTGCCCCAGTATAGCCATTATAATGCCCCAGTATAACCTGTATAGTGCCCCAGTATAGCCTGTATAGTGCCCCAGTATAGCAAGTATAGTGCCCCAGTATAGCCAGTATAGTGCCCCAGTATAGCCAGAATAGTGCCCCAGTATAGCCAGAATAGTGCCCCAGTATAGTGCCCCAGTACCCCAGTATAGTGCCCCAGTATAGCCAGAATAGTGCCCCAGTATAGCCAGTATATTGAGCCAGTATAGTGCCCCAGTATAGCCAGTATAGTGCCCCAGTATAGCCAGAATAGTGCCCCAGTATAGCCAGAATAGTGCCCCAGTATAGCCAATATAGTGAGCCAGTATAGCCAGTATAGTGCCCCAATATAGTGCCCCAGTATAGCGCCCCAGTATAATGCCCCAGTATAGCACCCCAGTATAGCAAGTATAGTGCCCCAGGATAGCCAGTATAGTGCCCCAGGATAGCGCCCCGGTATGGTCAGGTGGTGGTCCCCGCCGCTGTTATTACCTTAACAGCGGCCGCTCTCCCTCCCTTCTTTTAATTTTCTCAAATATGCATATGTTTAAATGTTTTGAAACGTAAATGAATATCTGAAAAAAAATAAAAAATATATATATATATTTATGTAGATAGATGGAATAATATAAATTTCAACTAGAGACACTGAGCATTTTTCACGTTATAACATCATTGCCTGCGGCCAAACTAAGTTAAATGCGCCCGATCTCATTGGAACTCGGAAGCTAAGGGGCTTAAGGCCTAGTAATTAGCCGCTGCTCACACCAGCAGCTAATACTAGGTGCTGCAGGCAATTTTTATTTCAAGATAAATACATGTCTTGAAACATATGGACATTTTTATATGTCTTCTAGAATGTTTATAGTTATGTGTATGTGTGTATATTTGATAGTGTTGGTCAAACTCTCAAGAATTTTGATCCAGGGACTGCCTCTAACATACTTGGGACTTTTTCAGCCTGTTGTATTGCTTCAGGTCCCTTGCACTCCTCCTGGTCCGAACCATTTTGCTGCTGTGTCCCTCCGACAGCTTGCCGACTGATCCCTGATGATGGCTCAGCACGGTGGCGTAGTGGTTAGCTCTCTCGCCTTGCAGCGCTGGGCCCCTGGTTCGAATCCCAGCCAGGGCACTATCTGCAAAGAGTTTGTATGCTCTCTCTGTCTGCGTGGGTTTCCTCCGGGCACTCCAGTTTCCTCCCACATTCCAAAAAACATACGGATACGTTAATTGGCTCCCCCTAAAAAATTGGCCCTAGTCTACAGTACTTAGACTACAGTACTTACACTACATAATATAGATATATGGCAATGGTAGGGATTAGATTGTGAGCTCCTTTGAGGGACAGTTAGTGACAAGATATATATATATATACACATTGTACAGCGCTGCGTAATATGTTGGCGCTATATAAATACTAAATAATAATAATAATAATAAATGGCTGCTGCGCATGTGTGGTCCAAGCCATGTATCGCCTAGATCGTCCTGCATTTGCACTGATTGATCTTCGGAACTGTGCATTTACAGAACGATCAAGGAGACACTTATCTAGGGCCGCTCATGCACAGTAGCCCATGAAGGGGCTCAGCGGACTAGCTTTTGGAGGGGTAAAGCAGCAGAACAGCTCGGACTGGGAGGACAGTGAGGGACCTGTAGGACTACAGGGGGCTGGAAGAAGCCCCAGGTAAGTTAAAGGATACTGGCTGTACTGGTCAGAGGCTTTTTAGATACATGCATGGCTTGTTGTTACTCAGGCTGTGCTGAAGGTGATGAAAGGCATACATGATAAGGCATACGTGATAAGGGACTTTTTAATCCCTGGTTCTATTCTCACCTGTAGTATACTACATATTGCTTTCATTTATACCCTTCCCATTTTAAACTTTCTCTATGACTTGTAAATGGTACTAATGTTTTAACTAAACTTTGCTGCCCTATGAAATGAACTTTGCCATATTTACATTTAGAATACAAGTGTCTCCGTCTGTCCCTCTCTCTCCCTTTATCAAAATAGAGACATAACTTTATTTTGATTTCTAAGTCAGCTAATCCCACCCATCAGGCAAAATACCCTTCTCTGCTGTCCCGTCTGATTGCGCACGCACGACTGTGAAGATGGGAAGAAGGTGTACCGCTTTACGGAGGACAGACAGCAGGACCTGGTCACCCGGAGCGAACGGGTTGAGGAGTGGCTCTACATTCCGTACGAAAGGCCTCGCTTGTAAAGCAGCCCAAGTACGGGGTGATAGAGTGAGGGGCTCCTCTTCTTTAGACGCAAAGGGAGCAAGGGTTAACCCAAATATTTAATAGTGTGCTGTATATGCATGCATTTTTCCCTTTTTCATCCCTATTGTCCAGGTGAAATTCTCTTCTCTGATCGTTCATTCACAGCAGCAAAAGGTGATGACATGATGCTTAAAAACAGGTTTTAGATAATTGTTGGGCAGTGCTAAACTCGTGGGATTGAGATAGGAGTCCAAGATGGTAAAAATGAGATTTTCCCCTGGAACGGTAACTGTAGTGCAAGAAGTGCATGGGCGTAGATGCATAGAGTGAGTCGAGGGGAAAAGTTCAGGACTGGCCCAAGATGAGGAAAAACTGAAGCACATCTGGATGTAGTGGTCAGAGGCCTTCTAGTTACACACATGGCCTGTTGTTACCCAGTCTGTGCTGACGGTGACAAAGCTTACATGATAAGAAAAATTGAGACACTTTTATGTCTTAAAATGTTTTCATTGTTTCTGCAATGGCATGTAGACTGTTGATCCAGGGATTTTATCATGTTGCCGTTTGGAGCCAAGAAAGATTTTTTCCCTTTTAGAGCATATTGTATCATGCTTTGCAAGGGTTTTTTTTTTGCCTTCTTGATCATCTGGGTATTCTAAAAGTGTCGATTTGTGCTCTTTTATTTTTCTCAAAATATGCATATGTTTAAATGTTTTGAAACGTAAATAAGTATCTGGAAAAAAAAATAAAAAAATAAAAAAAATATATATATATATATATATATATATATATATATATGTATATACAGTATATATATATATATATATTTATGTAGATAGATAGAGTAATATAAATTTCAACTAGAGACACTGAGCATTTTTTACGTTATAACATCATTGCCTGCGGCCAAACTAAGTTAAATGCGCCCGATCTCATTTGAACTCGGAAGCTAAGGGGCTTAAGGCCTAGTAATTAGCCGCTGCTCACACCAGCAGCTAATACTAGGTGCTGCAGGCAATTTTTATTTCAAGATAAATACATGTCTTTAAACATATGGACATTTTTATATGTCTTCTAGAATGTTTATAGTTATGTGTATGTGTGTATATTTGATAGTGTTGGTCAAACTCTCAAGAATTTTGATCCAGGGACTGCCTCCAACGTACTTGGGACTTTTTCAGCCTGTTGTATTGCTTCAAGTCCCTGCACTCCTCCTGGTCCGAACCATTTTGCTGCTGTTTCCCTCCGACAGCTTGCCGACTGATCCCTGATGATGGCTCAGCACGGTGGCGTAGTGGTTAGCTCTCTCGCCTTGCAGCGCTGGGTCCCTGGTTCGAATCCCAGCCAGGGCACTATCTGCAAAGAGTTTGTATGTTCTCTCTGTGTCTGCGTGGGTTTCCTGCGGGCACTCCGGTTTCCTCCCACATTCCAAAAAACATACGGATAAGTTAATTGGCTCCCCCTAAAAATTTGGCCCTAGACTACAGTACTTAGACTACAGTACTTACACTACATAATATAGATATATGGCAATGGTAGGGATTAGATTGTGAGCTCCTTTGAGGGACAGTTAGTGACAAGATATATATACAATGTACAGCGCTGCGTAATATGTTGGTGCTATATAAATACTAAATAATAATAATAATAAATGGCTGCTGCGCATGTGTGGTCCAACCTTTCCCGGCCCGGGGACCACTTTCTGACCCAATTTTTTTCCGGGGACCGCAGCGGGGGGAGTGGGCGTCGGGTGCGCGTCCTAGTGGACAGTGGAGTGGGTTACGGGGGGGGGGGGGGGGGTTCTGGCGAGGGTGCAGTGGCATATCTAGCATATTTGCCCCAGTATAGGGAGTTTAGTTGCCCCAGTATAGCCATTATAATGCCCCAGTATAACCTGTATAGTGCCCCAGTATAGCCTGTATAGTGCCCCAGTATAGCAAGTATAGTGCCCCAGTATAGCCAGTATAGTGCCCCAGTATAGCCAGAATAGTGCCCCAGTATAGCCAGAATAGTGCCCCAGTATAGTGCCCCAGTACCCCAGTATAGTGCCCCAGTATAGCCAGAATAGTGCCCCAGTATAGCCAGTATATTGAGCCAGTATAGTGCCCCAGTATAGCCAGTATAGTGCCCCAGTATAGCCAGAATAGTGCCCCAGTATAGCCAGAATAGTGCCCCAGTATAGCCAATATAGTGAGCCAGTATAGCCAGTATAGTGCCCCAATATAGTGCCCCAGTATAGCGCCCCAGTATAATGCCCCAGTATAGCACCCCAGTATAGCAAGTATAGTGCCCCAGGATAGCCAGTATAGTGCCCCAGGATAGCGCCCCGGTATGGTCAGGTGGTGGTCCCCGCCGCTGTTATTACCTTAACAGCGGCCGCTCTCCCTCCCTTCTTTTAATTTTCTCAAATATGCATATGTTTAAATGTTTTGAAACGTAAATGAATATCTGAAAAAAAATAAAAAATATATATATATATTTATGTAGATAGATGGAATAATATAAATTTCAACTAGAGACACTGAGCATTTTTCACGTTATAACATCATTGCCTGCGGCCAAACTAAGTTAAATGCGCCCGATCTCATTGGAACTCGGAAGCTAAGGGGCTTAAGGCCTAGTAATTAGCCGCTGCTCACACCAGCAGCTAATACTAGGTGCTGCAGGCAATTTTTATTTCAAGATAAATACATGTCTTGAAACATATGGACATTTTTATATGTCTTCTAGAATGTTTATAGTTATGTGTATGTGTGTATATTTGATAGTGTTGGTCAAACTCTCAAGAATTTTGATCCAGGGACTGCCTCTAACATACTTGGGACTTTTTCAGCCTGTTGTATTGCTTCAGGTCCCTTGCACTCCTCCTGGTCCGAACCATTTTGCTGCTGTGTCCCTCCGACAGCTTGCCGACTGATCCCTGATGATGGCTCAGCACGGTGGCGTAGTGGTTAGCTCTCTCGCCTTGCAGCGCTGGGCCCCTGGTTCGAATCCCAGCCAGGGCACTATCTGCAAAGAGTTTGTATGCTCTCTCTGTCTGCGTGGGTTTCCTCCGGGCACTCCAGTTTCCTCCCACATTCCAAAAAACATACGGATACGTTAATTGGCTCCCCCTAAAAAATTGGCCCTAGTCTACAGTACTTAGACTACAGTACTTACACTACATAATATAGATATATGGCAATGGTAGGGATTAGATTGTGAGCTCCTTTGAGGGACAGTTAGTGACAAGATATATATATATATACACATTGTACAGCGCTGCGTAATATGTTGGCGCTATATAAATACTAAATAATAATAATAATAATAAATGGCTGCTGCGCATGTGTGGTCCAAGCCATGTATCGCCTAGATCGTCCTGCATTTGCACTGATTGATCTTCGGAACTGCGCATTTACAGAACGATCAAGGAGACACTTATCTAGGGCCGCCCATGCACAGTAGCCCATGAAGGGGCTCAGCGGACTAGCTTTTGGAGGGGTAAAGCAGCAGAACAGCTCGGACTGGGAGGACAGTGAGGGACCTGTAGGACTACAGGGGGCTGGAAGAAGCCCCAGGTAAGTTAAAGGATACTGGCTGTACTGGTCAGAGGCTTTTTAGATACATGCATGGCTTGTTGTTACTCAGGCTGTGCTGAAGGTGATGAAAGGCATACATGATAAGGCATACGTGATAAGGGACTTTTTAATCCCTGGTTCTATTCTCACCTGTAGTATACTACATATTGCTTTCATTTATACCCTTCCCATTTTAAACTTTCTCTATGACTTGTAAATGGTACTAATGTTTTAACTAAACTTTGCTGCCCTATGAAATGAACTTTGCCATATTTACATTTAGAATACAAGTGTCTCCGTCTGTCCCTCTCTCTCCCTTTATCAAAATAGAGACATAACTTTATTTTGATTTCTAAGTCAGCTAATCCCACCCATCAGGCAAAATACCCTTCTCTGCTGTCCCGTCTGATTGCGCACGCACGACTGTGAAGATGGGAAGAAGGTGTACCGCTTTACGGAGGACAGACAGCAGGACCTGGTCACCCGGAGCGAACGGGTTGAGGAGTGGCTCTACATTCCGTACGAAAGGCCTCGCTTGTAAAGCAGCCCAAGTACGGGGTGATAGAGTGAGGGGCTCCTCTTCTTTAGACGCAAAGGGAGCAAGGGTTAACCCAAATATTTAATAGTGTGCTGTATATGCATGCATTTTTCCCTTTTTCATCCCTATTGTCCAGGTGAAATTCTCTTCTCTGATCGTTCATTCACAGCAGCAAAAGGTGATGACATGATGCTTAAAAACAGGTTTTAGATAATTGTTGGGCAGTGCTAAACTCGTGGGATTGAGATAGGAGTCCAAGATGGTAAAAATGAGATTTTCCCCTGGAACGGTAACTGTAGTGCAAGAAGTGCATGGGCGTAGATGCATAGAGTGAGTCGAGGGGAAAAGTTCAGGACTGGCCCAAGATGAGGAAAAACTGAAGCACATCTGGATGTAGTGGTCAGAGGCCTTCTAGTTACACACATGGCCTGTTGTTACCCAGTCTGTGCTGACGGTGACAAAGCTTACATGATAAGAAAAATTGAGACACTTTTATGTCTTAAAATGTTTTCATTGTTTCTGCAATGGCATGTAGACTGTTGATCCAGGGATTTTATCATGTTGCCGTTTGGAGCCAAGAAAGATTTTTTCCCTTTTAGAGCATATTGTATCATGCTTTGCAAGGGTTTTTTTTTTGCCTTCTTGATCATCTGGGTATTCTAAAAGTGTCGATTTGTGCTCTTTTATTTTTCTCAAAATATGCATATGTTTAAATGTTTTGAAACGTAAATAAGTATCTGGAAAAAAAAATAAAAAAATAAAAAAAAAAAATATATATATATATATATATATATATATGTATATACAGTATATATATATATATATTTATGTAGATAGATAGAGTAATATAAATTTCAACTAGAGACACTGAGCATTTTTTACGTTATAACATCATTGCCTGCGGCCAAACTAAGTTAAATGCGCCCGATCTCATTTGAACTCGGAAGCTAAGGGGCTTAAGGCCTAGTAATTAGCCGCTGCTCACACCAGCAGCTAATACTAGGTGCTGCAGGCAATTTTTATTTCAAGATAAATACATGTCTTTAAACATATGGACATTTTTATATGTCTTCTAGAATGTTTATAGTTATGTGTATGTGTGTATATTTGATAGTGTTGGTCAAACTCTCAAGAATTTTGATCCAGGGACTGCCTCCAACGTACTTGGGACTTTTTCAGCCTGTTGTATTGCTTCAAGTCCCTGCACTCCTCCTGGTCCGAACCATTTTGCTGCTGTTTCCCTCCGACAGCTTGCCGACTGATCCCTGATGATGGCTCAGCACGGTGGCGTAGTGGTTAGCTCTCTCGCCTTGCAGCGCTGGGTCCCTGGTTCGAATCCCAGCCAGGGCACTATCTGCAAAGAGTTTGTATGTTCTCTCTGTGTCTGCGTGGGTTTCCTGCGGGCACTCCGGTTTCCTCCCACATTCCAAAAAACATACGGATAAGTTAATTGGCTCCCCCTAAAAATTTGGCCCTAGACTACAGTACTTAGACTACAGTACTTACACTACATAATATAGATATATGGCAATGGTAGGGATTAGATTGTGAGCTCCTTTGAGGGACAGTTAGTGACAAGATATATATACAATGTACAGCGCTGCGTAATATGTTGGTGCTATATAAATACTAAAAAATAATAATAATAAATGGCTGCTGCGCATGTGTGGTCCAACCTTTCCCGGCCCGGGGACCACTTTCTGACCCAATTTTTTTCCGGGGACCGCAGCGGGGGGAGTGGGCGTCGGGTGCGCGTCCTAGTGGACAGTGGAGTGGGTTACGGGGGGGGGGGGGTTCTGGCGAGGGTGCAGTGGCATATCTAGCATATTTGCCCCAGTATAGGGAGTTTAGTTGCCCCAGTATAGCCATTATAATGCCCCAGTATAACCTGTATAGTGCCCCAGTATAGCCTGTATAGTGCCCCAGTATAGCAAGTATAGTGCCCCAGTATAGCCAGTATAGTGCCCCAGTATAGCCAGAATAGTGCCCCAGTATAGCCAGAATAGTGCCCCAGTATAGTGCCCCAGTACCCCAGTATAGTGCCCCAGTATAGCCAGAATAGTGCCCCAGTATAGCCAGTATATTGAGCCAGTATAGTGCCCCAGTATAGCCAGTATAGTGCCCCAGTATAGCCAGAATAGTGCCCCAGTATAGCCAGAATAGTGCCCCAGTATAGCCAGTATAGTGCCCCAATATAGTGCCCCAGTATAGCGCCCCAGTATAATGCCCCAGTATAGCACCCCAGTATAGCAAGTATAGTGCCCCAGGATAGCCAGTATAGTGCCCCAGGATAGCGCCCCGGTATGGTCAGGTGGTGGTCCCCGCCGCTGTTATTACCTTAACAGCGGCCGCTCTCCCTCCCTTCTTTTAATTTTCTCAAATATGCATATGTTTAAATGTTTTGAAACGTAAATGAATATCTGAAAAAAAATAAAAAATATATATATATATTTATGTAGATAGATGGAATAATATAAATTTCAACTAGAGACACTGAGCATTTTTCACGTTATAACATCATTGCCTGCGGCCAAACTAAGTTAAATGCGCCCGATCTCATTGGAACTCGGAAGCTAAGGGGCTTAAGGCCTAGTAATTAGCCGCTGCTCACACCAGCAGCTAATACTAGGTGCTGCAGGCAATTTTTATTTCAAGATAAATACATGTCTTGAAACATATGGACATTTTTATATGTCTTCTAGAATGTTTATAGTTATGTGTATGTGTGTATATTTGATAGTGTTGGTCAAACTCTCAAGAATTTTGATCCAGGGACTGCCTCTAACATACTTGGGACTTTTTCAGCCTGTTGTATTGCTTCAGGTCCCTTGCACTCCTCCTGGTCCGAACCATTTTGCTGCTGTGTCCCTCCGACAGCTTGCCGACTGATCCCTGATGATGGCTCAGCACGGTGGCGTAGTGGTTAGCTCTCTCGCCTTGCAGCGCTGGGTCCCTGGTTCGAATCCCAGCCAGGGCACTATCTGCAAAGAGTTTGTATGCTCTCTCTGTCTGCGTGGGTTTCCTCCGGGCACTCCAGTTTCCTCCCACATTCCCAAAAACATACGGATACGTTAATTGGCTCCCCCTAAAAAATTGGCCCTAGTCTACAGTACTTAGACTACAGTACTTACACTACATAATATAGATATATGGCAATGGTAGGGATTAGATTGTGAGCTCCTTTGAGGGACAGTTAGTGACAAGATATATATATATATACACATTGTACAGCGCTGCGTAATATGTTGGCGCTATATAAATACTAAATAATAATAATAATAATAAATGGCTGCTGCGCATGTGTGGTCCAAGCCATGTATCGCCTAGATCATCCTGCATTTGCACTGATTGATCTTCGGAACTGCGCATTTACAGAACGATCAAGGAGACACTTATCTAGGGCCGCCCATGCACAGTAGCCCATGAAGGGGCTCAGCGGACTAGCTTTTGGAGGGGTAAAGCAGCAGAACAGCTCGGACTGGGAGGACAGTGAGGGACCTGAAGCCCCAGGTAAGTTAAAGGATACTGGCTGTACTGGTCAGAGGCCTTCTAGATACATGCATGGCTTGTTGTTACTCAGGCTGTGCTGAAGGTGATGAAAGGCATACATGATAAGGCATACGTGATAAGGGACTTTTTCATCCCTGGTTCTATTCTCACCTGTAGTATACTACATATTGCTTTCATTTATACCCTTCCCATTTTAAACTTTCTCTATGACTTGTAAATGGTACTAATGTTTTAACTAAACTTTGCTGCCCTATGAAATGAACTTTGCCATATTTACATTTAGAATACAAGTGTCTCCGTCTGTCCCTCTCTCTCCCTTTATCAAAATAGAGACATGACTTTATTTTGATTTCTAAGTCAGCTAATCCCACCCATCAGGCAAAATACCCTTCTCTGCTGTCCCGTCTGATTGCGCACGCACGACTGTGAAGATGGGAAGAAGGTGTACCGCTTTACGGAGGACAGACAGCAGGACCTGGTCACCCGGAGCGAACGGGTTGAGGAGTGGCTCTACATTCCGTACGAAAGGCCTCGCTTGTAAAGCAGCCCAAGTACGGGGTGATAGAGTGAGGGGCTCCTCTTCTTTAGACGCAAAGGGAGCAAGGGTTAACCCAAATATTTAATAGTGTGCTGTATATGCATGCATTTTTCCCTTTTTCATCCCTATTGTCCAGGTGAAATTCTCTTCTCTGATCGCTCATTCACAGCAGCAAAAGGTGATGACATGATGCTTAAAAACAGGTTTTAGATAATTGTTGGGCAGTGCTAAACTCGTGGGATTGAGATAGGAGTCCAAGATGGTAAAAATGAGATTTTCCCCTGGAACGGTAACTGTAGTGCAAGAAGTGCATGTGCGTAGATGCATAGAGTGAGTCGAGGGGAAAAGTTCAGGACTGGCCCAAGATGAGGAAAAACTGAAGCACATCTGGATGTAGTGGTCAGAGGCCTTCTAGTTACACACATGGCCTGTTGTTACCCAGTCTGTGCTGACGGTGACAAAGCTTACATGATAAGAAAAATTGAGACACTTTTATGTCTTAAAATGTTTTCATTGTTTCTGCAATGGCATGTAGACTGTTGATCCAGGGATTTTATCATGTTGCCGTTTGGAGCCAAGAAAGATTTTTTTCCCTTTTAGAGCATATTGTATCATGCTTTGCAAGGGTTTTTTTTTTGCCTTCTTGATCATCTGGGTATTCTAAAAGTGTCGATTTGTGCGCTTTTATTTTTCTCAAAATATGCATATGTTTAAATGTTTTGAAACGTAAATAAGTATCTGAAAAAGAAAAAAAAAAATATATATATATATATATATATATATATATATGTATATACAGTGTATATATATATATTTATGTAGATAGATAGAGTAATATAAATTTCAACTAGAGACACTGAGCATTTTTTACGTTATAACATCATTGCCTGCGGCCAAACTAAGTTAAATGCGCCCGATCTCATTGGAACTCGGAAGCTAAGGGGCTTAAGGCCTAGTAATTAGCCGCTGCTCACACCAGCAGCTAATACTAGGTGCTGCAGGCAATTTTTATTTCAAGATAAATACATGTCTTGAAACATATGGACATTTTTATATGTCTTCTAGAATGTTTATAGTTATGTGTATGTGTGTATATTTGATAGTGTTGGTCAAACTCTCAAGAATTTTGATCCAGGGACTGCCTCCAACGTACTTGGGACTTTTTCAGCCTGCTGTATTGCTTCAGGTCCTCTGCACTCCTCCTGGTCCGAAACATTTTGCTGCTGTTTCCCTCCGACAGCTTGCCGACTGATCCCTGATGATGGCTCAGCACGGTGGCGTAGTGATTAGCTCTCTCGCCTTGCAGCGCTGGGTCCCTGGTTCGAATCCCAGCCAGGGCACTATCTGCAAAGAGTTTGTATGTTCTCTCTGTGTCTGCGTGGGTTTCCTGCGGGCACTCCGGTTTCCTCCCACATTCCAAAAAACATACGGATAAGTTAATTGGCTCCCCCTAAAAATTTGGCCCTAGACTACAGTACTTAGACTACAGTACTTACACTACATAATATAGATATATGGCAATGGTAGGGATTAGAGTGTGAGCTCCTTTGAGGGACAGTTAGTGACAAGATATATATACAATGTACAGCGCTGCGTAATATGTTGGTGCTATATAAATACTAAATAATAATAATAATAATAATAAATGGCTGCTGCGCATGTGTGGTCCAACCTTTCCCGGCCCAGGGACCACTTTCTGACCCAATTTTTTTCCGGGGACCGCAGCGGGGGGAGTGGGCGTCAGGTGCGCGTCCTAGTGGACAGTGGAGTGGGTTACGGGGGGGGGGGGTTCTGGCGAGGGTGCAGTGGCATATCTAGCATAGTTGCCCCAGTATAGGGAGTTTAGTTGCCCCAGTATAGCCATTATAATGCCCCAGTATAACCTGTATAGTGCCCCAGTATAGCCTGTATAGTGCCCCAGTATAGCAAGTATAGTGCCCCAGTATAGCCAGTATAGTGCCCCAGTATAGCCAGAATAGTGCCCCAGTATAGCCAGAATAGTGCCCCAGTATAGTGCCCCAGTACCCCAGTATAGTGCCCCAGTATAGCCAGAATAGTGCCCCAGTATGGCCAGTATATTGAGCCAGTATAGTGCCCCAGTATAGCCAGTATAGTGCCCCAGTATAGCCAGAATAGTGCCCCAGTATAGCCAGAATAGTGCCCCAGTATAGCCAATATAGTGAGCCAGTATAGCCAGTATAGTGCCCCAATATAGTGCCCCAGTATAGCGCCCCAGTATAATGCCCCAGTATAGCACCCCAGTATAGCAAGTATAGTGCCCCAGGATAGCCAGTATAGTGCCCCAGGATAGCGCCCCGGTATGGTCAGGTGGTGGTCCCCGCCGCTGTTATTACCTTAACAGCGGCCGCTCTCCCTCCCTTCTTTTAATTTTCTCAAAATATGCATATGTTTAAATGTTTTGAAACGTAAATAAATATCTGAAAAAAAATAAAAAAAAATATATATATATTTATGTAGATAGATGGAATAATATAAATTTCAACTAGAGACACTGAGCATTTTTTACGTTATAACATCATTGCCTGCGGCCAAACTAAGTTAAATGCGCCCGATCTCATTGGAACTCGGAAGCTAAGGGGCTTAAGGCCTAGTAATTAGCCGCTGCTCACACCAGCAGCTAATACTAGGTGCTGCAGGCAATTTTTATTTCAAGATAAATACATGTCTTGAAACATATGGACATTTTTATATGTCTTCTAGAATGTTTATAGTTATGTGTATGTGTGTATATTTGATAGTGTTGGTCAAACTCTCAAGAATTTTGATCCAGGGACTGCCTCTAACATACTTGGGACTTTTTCAGCCTGTTGTATTGCTTCAGGTCCCTTGCACTCCTCCTGGTCCGAACCATTTTGCTGCTGTGTCCCTCCGACAGCTTGCCGACTGATCCCTGATGATGGCTCAGCACGGTGGCGTAGTGGTTAGCTCTCTCGCCTTGCAGCGCTGGGTCCCTGGTTCGAATCCCAGCCAGGGCACTATCTGCAAAGAGTTTGTATGCTCTCTCTGTCTGCGTGGGTTTCCTCCGGGCACTCCAGTTTCCTCCCACATTCCAAAAAACATACGGATACGTTAATTGGCTCCCCCTAAAAAATTGGCCCTAGTCTACAGTACTTAGACTACAGTACTTACACTACATAATATAGATATATGGCAATGGTAGGGATTAGATTGTGAGCTCCTTTGAGGGACAGTTAGTGACAAGATATATATATATATATATATAAACATTGTACAGCGCTGCGTAATATGTTGGCGCTATATAAATACTAAATAATAATAATAATAATAATAATAAATGGCTGCTGCGCATGTGTGGTCCAAGCCATGTATCGCCTAGATCGTCCTGCATTTGCACTGATTGATCTTCGGAACTGCGCATTTACAGAACGATCAAGGAGACACTTATCTAGGGCCGCCCATGCACAGTAGCCCATGAAGGGGCTCAGCGGACTAGCTTTTGGAGGGGTAAAGCAGCAGAACAGCTCGGACTGGGAGGACAGTGAGGGACCTGTAGGACTACAGGGGGCTGGAAGAAACCCCAGGTAAGTTAAAGGATACTGGCTGTACTGGTCAGAGGCTTTTTAGATACATGCATGGCTTGTTGTTACTCAGGCTGTGCTGAAGGTGATGAAAGGCATACATGATAAGGCATACGTGATAAGGGACTTTTTCATCCCTGGTTCTATTCTCACCTGTAGTATACTACATATTGCTTTCATTTATACCCTTCCCATTTTAAACTTTCTCTATGACTTGTAAATGGTACTAATGTTTTAACTAAACTTTGCTGCCCTATGAAATGAACTTTGCCATATTTACATTTAGAATACAAGTGTCTCCGTCTCTCCCTCTCTCTCCCTTTATCAAAATAGAGACATGACTTTATTTTGATTTCTAAGTCAGCTAATCCCACCCATCAGGCAAAATACCCTTCTCTGCTGTCCCGTCTGATTGCGCACGCACGACTGTGAAGATGGGAAGAAGGTGTACCGCTTTACGGAGGACAGACAGCAGGACCTGGTCACCCGGAGCGAACGGGTTGAGGAGTGGCTCTACATTCCGTACGAAAGGCCTCGCTTGTAAAGCAGCCCAAGTACGGGGTGATAGAGTGAGGGGCTCCTCTTCTTTAGACGCAAAGGGAGCAAGGGTTAAGCCAAATATTTAATAGTGTGCTGTATATGCATGCATTTTTCCCTTTTTCATCCCTATTGTCCAGGTGAAATTCTCTTCTCTGATCGCTCATTCACAGCAGCAAAAGGTGATGACATGATGCTTAAAAACAGGTTTTAGATAATTGTTGGGCAGTGCTAAACTCGTGGGATTGAGATAGGAGTCCAAGATGGTAAAAATGAGATTTTCCCCTGGAACGGTAACTGTAGTGCAAGAAGTGCATGGGTGTAGATGCATAGAGTGAGTTGAGGGGAAAAGTTCAGGACTGGCCCAAGATGAGGAAAAACTGAAGCACATCTGGATGTAGTGGTCAGAGGCCTTCTAGTTACACACATGGCCTGTTGTTACCCAGTCTGTGCTGACGGTGACAAAGCTTACATGATAAGAAACATTGAGACACTTTTATGTCTTAAAATGTTTTCATTGTTTCTGCAATGGCATGTAGACTGTTGATCCAGGGATTTTATCATGTTGCCGTTTGGAGCCAAGAAAGATTTTTTTTCCCTTTTAGAGCATATTGTATCATGCTTTGCAAGGGTTTTTTTTTTTGCCTTCTTGATCATCAATTCTAAAAGTGTCGATTTGTGCGCTTTTATTTTTCTCAAAATATGCATATGTTTAAATGTTTTGAAACGTAAATAAGTATCTGAAAAAGAAAAAAAAAAAAAAATATATATATATATATATATATATATGTATATACAGTGTATATATATATATATATATATATTTATGTAGATAGATAGAGTAATATAAATTTCAACTAGAGACACTGAGCATTTTTTACGTTATAACATCATTGCCTGCGGCCAAACTAAGTTAAATGCGCCCGATCTCATTGGAACTCGGAAGCTAAGGGGCTTAAGGCCTAGTAATTAGCCGCTGCTCACACCAGCAGCTAATACTAGGTGCTGCAGGTAACTTTTATTTCAAGATAAATACATGTCTTGAAACATATGGACATTTTTATATGTCTTCTA
Organism: Hyperolius riggenbachi; assembly: GCF_040937935.1. Taxonomy (NCBI): domain Eukaryota; kingdom Metazoa; phylum Chordata; class Amphibia; order Anura; family Hyperoliidae; genus Hyperolius; species Hyperolius riggenbachi. Next base: position 74,326,097 of record NC_090647.1, read on the forward strand.
GAATGTTCATAGTTATGTGTATGTGTGTATATTTGATAGTGTTGGTCAAACTCTCAAGAATTTTGATCCAGGGACTGCCTCTAACGTACTTGGGACTTTTTAGCCTGTTGTATTGCTTCAGGTCCCCTGCACTCCTCCTGGTCCGAACAATTTTGCTGCTGTTTCCCTCCGACAGCTTGCCGACTGATCCCTGATGATGGCTCAGCACGGTGGCGTAGTGGTTAGCTCTCTCGCCTTGCAGCGCTGGGTCCCTGGTTCGCATCCCAGCCAGGGCACTATCTGCAAAGAGTTTGTATGTTCTCTCTGTGTCTGCGTGGGTTTCCTGCGGGCACTCCGGTTTCCTCCCACATTCCAAAAAACATACGGATAAGTTAATTGGCTCCCCCTAAAAATTTGGCCCTAGACTACAGTACTTAGACTACAGTACTTACACTACATAATATAGATATATGGCAATGGTAGGGATTAGATTGTGAGCTCCTTTGAGGGACAGTTAGTGACAAGATATATATACAACGTACAGCGCTGCGTAATATGTTGGTGCTATATAAATACTAAATAATAATAATTATAAATGGCTGCTGCGCATGTGTGGTCCAACCTTTCCCGGCCCGGGGACCACTTTCTGACCCAATTTTTTTCCGGGGACCGCAGCGGGGGGAGTGGGCGTCGGGTGCGCGTCCTAGTGGACAGTGGAGTGGGTTACGGGGGGGGGGGGGGGGGGGGGGTGTTCTGGCGAGGGTGCAGTGGCATATCTAGCATAGTTGCCCCAGTATAGGGAGTTTAGTTGCCCCAGTATAGCCATTATAATGCCCCAGTATAACCTGTATAGTGCCCCAGTATAGCCTGTATAGTGCCCCAGTATAGCAAGTATAGTGCCCCAGTATAGCCAGTATAGTGCCCCAGTATAGCCAGAATAGTGCCCCAGTATAGCCAGAATAGTGCCCCAGTATAGTGCCCCAGTACCCCAGTATAGTGCCCCAGTATAGCCAGAATAGTGCCCCAGTATAGCCAGTATATTGAGCCAGTATAGTGCCCCAGTATAGCCAGTATAGTGCCCCAGTATAGCCAGAATAGTGCCCCAGTATAGCCAGAATAGTGCCCCAGTATAGCCAATATAGTGAGCCAGTATAGCCAGTATAGTGCCCCAATATAGTGCCCCAGTATAGCGCCCCAGTATAATGCCCCAGTATAGCACCCCAGTATAGCAAGTATAGTGCCCCAGGATAGCCAGTATAGTGCCCCAGGATAGCGCCCCGGTATGGTCAGGTGGTGGTCCCCGCCGCTGTTATTACATTAACAGCGGCCGCTCTCCCTCCCTTCTTTTAATTTTCTCAAAATATGCATATGTTTAAATGTTTTGAAACGTAAATAAATATCTGAAAAAAAATAAAAAAATATATATGTATATTTATTTAGATAGATGGAATAATATAAATTTCAACTAGAGACACTGAGCATTTTTTACGTTATAACATCATTGCCTGCGGCCAAACTAAGTTAAATGCGCCCGATCTCATTGGAACTCGGAAGCTAAGGGGCTTAAGGCCTAGTAATTAGCCGCTGCTCACACCAGCAGCTAATACTAGGTGCTGCAGGCAATTTTTATTTCAAGATAAATACATGTCTTGAAACATATGGACATTTTTATATGTCTTCTAGAATGTTTATAGTTATGTGTATGTGTGTATATTTGATAGTGTTGGTCAAACTCTCAAGAATTTTGATCCAGGGACTGCCTCTAACATACTTGGGACTTTTTCAGCCTGTTGTATTGCTTCAGGTCCCTTGCACTCCTCCTGGTCCGAACCATTTTGCTGCTGTGTCCCTCCGACAGCTTGCCGACTGATCCCTGATGATGGCTCAGCACGGTGGCGTAGTGGTTAGCTCTCTCGCCTTGCAGCGCTGGGTCCCTGGTTCGAATCCCAGCCAGGGCACTATCTGCAAAGAGTTTGTATGCTCTCTCTGTCTGCGTGGGTTTCCTCCGGGCACTCCGCTTTCCTCCCACATTCCAAAAAACATACGGATACGTTAATTGGCTCCCCCTAAAAAATTGGCCCTAGTCTACAGTACTTAGACTACAGTACTTACACTACATAATATAGATATATGGCAATGGTAGGGATTAGATTGTGAGCTCCTTTGAGGGACAGTTAGTGACAAGATATATATATATATATACACATTGTACAGCGCTGCGTAATATGTTGGCGCTATATAAATACTAAATAATAATAATAATAATAAATGGCTGCTGCGCATGTGTGGTCCAAGCCATGTATCGCCTAGATCGTCCTGCATTTGCACTGATTGATCTTCGGAACTGCGCATTTACAGAACGATCAAGGAGACACTTATCTAGGGCCGCCCATGCACAGTAGCCCATGAAGGGGCTCAGCGGACTAGCTTTTGGAGGGGTAAAGCAGCAGAACAGCTCGGACTGGGAGGACAGTGAGGGACCTGTAGGACTACAGGGGGCTGGAAGAAGCCCCAGGTAAGTTAAAGGATACTGGCTGTACTGGTCAGAGGCTTTTTAGATACATGCATGGCTTGTTGTTACTCAGGCTGTGCTGAAGGTGATGAAAGGCATACATGATAAGGCATACGTGATAAGGGACTTTTTCATCCCTGGTTCTATTCTCACCTGTAGTATACTACATATTGCTTTCATTTATACCCTTCCCATTTTAAACTTTCTCTATGACTTGTAAATGGTACTAATGTTTTAACTAAACTTTGCTGCCCTATGAAATGAACTTTGCCATATTTACATTTAGAATACAAGTGTCTCCGTCTCTCCCTCTCTCTCCCTTTATCAAAATAGAGACATGACTTTATTTTGATTTCTAAGTCAGCTAATCCCACCCATCAGGCAAAATACCCTTCTCTGCTGTCCCGTCTGATTGCGCACGCACGACTGTGAAGATGGGAAGAAGGTGTACCGCTTTACGGAGGACAGACAGCAGGACCTGGTCACCCGGAGCGAACGGGTTGAGGAGTGGCTCTACATTCCGTACGAAAGGCCTCGCTTGTAAAGCAGCCCAAGTACGGGGTGATAGAGTGAGGGGCTCCTCTTCTTTAGACGCAAAGGGAGCAAGGGTTAACCCAAATATTTAATAGTGTGCTGTATATGCATGCATTTTTCCCTTTTTCATCCCTATTGTCCAGGTGAAATTCTCTTCTCTGATCGCTCATTCACAGCAGCAAAAGGTGATGACATGATGCTTAAAAACAGGTTTTAGATAATTGTTGGGCAGTGCTAAACTCGTGGGATTGAGATAGGAGTCCAAGATGGTAAAAATGAGATTTTCCCCTGGAACGGTAACTGTAGTGCAAGAAGTGCATGGGCGTAGATGCATAGAGTGAGTCGAGGGGAAAAGTTCAGGACTGGCCCAAGATGAGGAAAAACTGAAGCACATCTGGATGTAGTGGTCAGAGGCCTTCTAGTTACACACATGGCCTGTTGTTACCCAGTCTGTGCTGACGGTGACAAAGCTTACATGATAAGAAAAATTGAGACACTTTTATGTCTTAAAATGTTTTCATTGTTTCTGCAATGGCATGTAGACTGTTGATCCAGGGATTTTATCATGTTGCCGTTTGGAGCCAAGAAAGATTTTTTTTCCCTTTTAGAGCATATTGTATCATGCTTTGCAAGGGTTTTTTTTTTGCCTTCTTGATCATCTGGGAATTCTAAAAGTGTTGATTTGTGCGCTTTTATTTTTCTCAAAATATGCATATGTTTAAATGTTTTGAAACGTAAATAAGTATCTGAAAAAGAAAAAAATATATATATATATGTATATACAGTGTATATATATATATATTTATGTAGATAGAGTAATATAAATTTCAACTAGAGACACTGAGCATTTTTTACGTTATAACATCATTGCCTGCGGCCAAACTAAGTTAAATGCGCCCGATCTCATTGGAACTCGGAAGCTAAGGGGCTTAAGGCCTAGTAATTAGCCGCTGCTCACACCAGCAGCTAATACTAGGTGCTGCAGGCAATTTTTATTTCAAGATAAATACATGTCTTGAAACATATGGACATTTTTATATGTCTTCTAGAATGTTTATAGTTATGTGTATGTGTGTATATTTGATAGTGTTGGTCAAACTCTCAAGAATTTTGATCCAGGGACTGCCTCCAACGTACTTGGGACTTTTTCAGCCTGCTGTATTGCTTCAGGTCCTCTGCACTCCTCCTGGTCCGAACCATTTTGCTGCTGTTTCCCTCCGACAGCTTGCCGACTGATCCCTGATGATGGCTCAGCATGGTGGCGTAGTGATTAGCTCTCTCGCCTTGCAGCGCTGGGTCCCTGGTTCGAATCCCAGCCAGGGCACTATCTGCAAAGAGTTTGTATGTTCTCTCTGTGTCTGCGTGGGTTTCCTGCGGGCACTCCGGTTTCCTCCCACATTCCAAAAAACATACGGATAAGTTAATTGGCTCCCCCTAAAAATTTGGCCCTAGACTACAGTACTTAGACTACAGTACTTACACTACATAATATAGATATATGGCAATGGTAGGGATTAGAGTGTGAGCTCCTTTGAGGGACAGTTAGTGACAAGATATATATACAATGTACAGCGCTGCGTAATATGTTGGTGCTATATAAATACTAAATAATAATAATAATAATAAATGGCTGCTGCGCATGTGTGGTCCAACCTTTCCCGGCCCGGGGACCACTTTCTGACCCAATTTTTTTCCGGGGACCGCAGCGGGGGGAGTGGGCGTCAGGTGCGCGTCCTAGTGGACAGTGGAGTGGGTTACGGGGGGGGGGGGGGTTCTGGCGAGGGTGCAGTGGCATATCTAGCATAGTTGCCCCAGTATAGGGAGTTTAGTTGCCCCAGTATAGCCATTATAATGCCCCAGTATAACCTGTATAGTGCCCCAGTATAGCCTGTATAGTGCCCCAGTATAGCAAGTATAGTGCCCCAGTATAGCCAGTATAGTGCCCCAGTATAGCCAGAATAGTGCCCCAGTATAGCCAGAATAGTGCCCCAGTATAGTGCCCCAGTACCCCAGTATAGTGCCCCAGTATAGCCAGAATAGTGCCCCAGTATAGCCAGTATATTGAGCCAGTATAGTGCCCCAGTATAGCCAGTATAGTGCCCCAGTATAGCCAGAATAGTGCCCCAGTATAGCCAGAATAGTGCCCCAGTATAGCCAATATAGTGAGCCAGTATAGCCAGTATAGTGCCCCAATATAGTGCCCCAGTATAGCGCCCCAGTATAATGCCCCAGTATAGCACCCCAGTATAGCAAGTATAGTGCCCCAGGATAGCCAGTATAGTGCCCCAGGATAGCGCCCCGGTATGGTCAGGTGGTGGTCCCCGCCGCTGTTATTACCTTAACAGCGGCCGCTCTCCCTCCCTTCTTTTAATTTTCTCAAAATATGCATATGTTTAAATGTTTTGAAACGTAAATAAATATCTGAAAAAAAATAAAAATATATATATACCGTATTTTTCGGACTATAAGACGCTCCGGACTATAAGACGCACCTAGGTTTAAAGGGCAAAAATAGGAGGAAAAAAAAAATGACAACCTGGTGCTTCCATAGTGCAGGGGCGTCTTATGGGCCTTTTCCCCCACAACTGTCTTTACACTGCCCAGCTACACTAACCCCTGCTGAGCCACCAGCTACACTCACAACACATCCAGCTACCCTGACTACACTCCCTGGTACCCTGACTACACTTCCAGCTACACCGAATACACACCCAGCTACACACTCAGCTACAGCTACACACTCAGCGACACTGACCACACACTCAGCTGCACTGACCACACACTCAGCTGCACTGACCACACACTCAGCTGCACTGACCACACACTCAGCTGCACTGACCACACACTCAGTTGCACTGACCACACACTCAGCTGCACTGACCACACACTCAGCTGCACTGACCACACACTCAGCTGCACTGACCACACACTCAGCTGCACTGACCACACACTCAGCTGCACTGACCACACACTCAGCTACACTGACCACACACTCAGCTACACTGACCACACACTCAGCTACACTGACCACACACTCAGCTACACTGACCACACACCAAGCTACACTGACCACACACCAAGCTACACTGACCACACACCCAGCTACACTGACCACACACCCAGCTACACTGATTACACACACCACTCACCCAGCTACAGTGATCACACACTCGGCTACACTGACCACAAACTCGGCTACACTGACCACAAACTCGGCTACACTGATCACACACACTCAGCTACACTGACCACACACACTCAGCTACACTGACCACACACCCAGCTACACTGACCACACACCCAGCTACACTGATTACACACACCACACACCCATCTACACTGATTACACACACCACACACCCAGCTACACTGATTACACACACCACTCACCCAGCTACACTGATTACACACTCAGCTACACTGACCACAAACTCGGCTACACTGACCACAAACTCGGCTACACTGACCACACACTCAACTACACTGACCACACACACTCCGCTACACTGATAGCTACACTGATTACTACACTTGCTAGATTGACTACACTCACAGCTACAGTACCGATGCCCTCACCTATTAAGCATGGTACATCCATCTCCGTGGTGTGCAGTCCGGGTCATGTGACATGGAGCTTCCTGTCCCCACTTTTCAGCATTGCCGTGTAGCCAGGAGTGGGTCAAGGGATGCCAAGCCTCTTGATGACCAAGACCCCCACGGCCCCCCCTGGCAATCCAGCTGCTGCAGTACAGATGTATCTCCCGCGGTAGCGCCTGCCGCAGCAGCTCCATTCACCACTCAATGGGAGGTAAGAGCAGGAGGCACACGGGGAGGTAGCAGCAGCAGTCGCGGGGGGGGCAGCATCGGCGATTACAACGGGTCACATGGTGGGGGCTGCAGCAGCGGCAGCAACGCGGGCAGCGGGAGCTTACGGGGCAGCAGGGGAGATCACATGGGGGGTGCCTGTAGTAGCGGCAGTCATAGTGGGGGGAAAGGGCAGCATCGGCGATCACAACGGGTCGCATGGTGGGGTCTGCAGCAGCAGCGGCGTGTAGCGAGAGCTTACGGGGCAGCAGGGGAGGTCACAGTAGCGGCAGTCATAGCGGGAGGAGGGGCAGCATCGGCGATCACAACGGTCGCATGGTGGGGTCTGCAGCAGCAGCGGTGGGCAGCGAGAGCTTACGGGGCAGCAGGGGAGGTCTGTAGTAGTGGGGGGGGGGCAGAAGCGGCAGTTACAACGGGCAGAGCAGCAGCGGGAGATCATGCAGCAGGTGGTCACAACAAGAGGAGCATCAGTGGAAGGTCACCCAGTGAGAGGAGATCAAGAGCCTGGAGCGCACTAGCACAAAGTTCTCAGAGACTGAGCTGCCAGATACCCGCTGGATCCTGTCAAACCCGGGATCAGAGCATGTAAGAGCTGGAAACGGGGGGCGCACCACACCTGGCCATACATTCCTGCCTTACATTCGGACTATAAGACGCACTGACTTTTCTCCCCTATTTTGGGGGGAGAAAAAGTGCGTCTTATAGTCCGAAAAATACGGTATATATTTATGTAGATAGATGGAATAATATAAATTTCAACTAGAGACACTGAGCATTTTTTACGTTATAACATCATTGCCTGCGGCCAAACTAAGTTAAATGCGCCCGATCTCATTGGAACTCGGAAGCTAAGGGGCTTAAGGCCTAGTAATTAGCCGCTGACTTTATTTTGATTTCTAAGTCAGCTAATCCCACCCATCAGGCAAAATACCCTTCTCTGCTGTCCCGTCTGATTGCGCACGCACAACTGTGAAGATGGGAAGAAGGTGTACCGCTTTACGGAGGACAGACAGCAGGACCTGGTCACCCGGAGCGAACGGGTTGAGGAGTGGCTCTACATTCCGTACGAAAGGCCTCGCTTGTAAAGCAGCCCAAGTACGGGGTGATAGAGTGAGGGGCTCCTCTTCTTTAGACGCAAAGGGAGCAAGGGTTAACCCAAATATTTAATAGTGTGCTGTATATGCATGCATTTTTCCCTTTTTCATCCCTATTGTCCAGGTGAAATTCTCTTCTCTGATCGTTCATTCACAGCAGCAAAAGGTGATGACATGATGCTTAAAAACAGGTTTTAGATAATTGTTGGGCAGTGCTAAACTCGTGGGATTGAGATAGGAGTCCAAGATGGTAAAAATGAGATTTTCCCCTGGAACGGTAACTGTAGTGCAAGAAGTGCATGGGCGTAGATGCATAGAGTGAGTCGAGGGGAAAAGTTCAGGACTGGCCCAAGATGAGGAAAAACTGAAGCACATCTGGATGTAGTGGTCAGAGGCCTTCTAGTTACACACATGGCCTGTTGTTACCCAGTCTGTGCTGACGGTGACAAAGCTTACATGATAAGAAACATTGAGACACTTTTATGTCTTAAAATGTTTTCATTGTTTCTGCAATGGCATGTAGACTGTTGATCCAGGGATTTTATCATGTTGCCGTTTGGAGCCAAGAAAGATTTTTTTCCCTTTTAGAGCATATTGTATCATGCTTTGCAAGGGTTTTTTTTTTGCCTTCTTGATCATCTGGGTATTCTAAAAGTGTCGATTTGTGCGCTTTTATTTTTCTCAAAATATGCATATGTTTAAATGTTTTGAAACGTAAATAAGTATCTGAAAAAGAAAAAAAAAAAAAAATATATATATATATATATATATGTATATACAGTGTATATATATATATATATATATATATATATATATATATATATATATATATATATATATATATATATTTATGTAGATAGATAGAGTAATATAAATTTCAACTAGAGACACTGAGCATTTTTTACGTTATAACATCATTGCCTGCGGCCAAACTAAGTTAAATGCGCCCGATCTCATTGGAACTCGGAAGCTAAGGGGCTTAAGGCCTAGTAATTAGCCGCTGCTCACACCAGCAGCTAATACTAGGTGCTGCAGGCAATTTTTATTTCAAGATAAATACATGTCTTGAAACATATGGACATTTTTATATGTCTTCTAGAATGTTTATAGTTATGTGTATGTGTGTATATTTGATAGTGTTGGTCAAACTCTCAAGAATTTTGATCCAGGGACTGCCTCTAACGTACTTGGGACTTTTTCAGCCTGTTGTATTGCTTCAGGTCCCTTGCACTCCTCCTGGTCCGAACCATTTTGCTGCTGTGTCCCTCCGACAGCTTGCCGACTGATCCCTGATGATGGCTCAGCACGGTGGCGTAGTGGTTAGCTCTCTCGCCTTGCAGCGCTGGGTCCCTGGTTCGAATCCCAGCCAGGGCACTATCTGCAAAGAGTTTGTATGCTCTCTCTGTCTGCGTGGGTTTCCTCCGGGCACTCCGGTTTCCTCCCACATTCCAAAAAACATACGGATACGTTAATTGGCTCCCCCTAAAAAATTGGCCCTAGTCTACAGTACTTAGACTACAGTACTTACATTACATAATATAGATATATGGCAATGGTAGGGATTAGATTGTGAGCTCCTTTGAGGGACAGTTAGTGACAAGATATATATATATGTACATTGTACAGTGCTGCGTAATATGTTGGCGCTATATAAATACTAAATAATAATAATAATAATAAATGGCTGCTGCGCATGTGTGGTCCAAGCCATGTATCGCCTAGATCGTCCTGCATTTGCACTGATTGATCTTCGGAACTGCGCATTTACAGAACGATCAAGGAGACACTTATCTAGGGCCGCCCATGCACAGTAGCCCATGAAGGGGCTCAGCGGACTAGCTTTTGGAGGGGTAAAGCAGCAGAACAGCTCGGACTGGGAGGACAGTGAGGGACCTGTAGGACTACAGGGGGCTGGAAGAAGCCCCAGGTAAGTTAAAGGATACTGGCTGTACTGGTCAGAGGCTTTTTAGATACATGCATGGCTTGTTGTTACTCAGGCTGTGCTGAAGGTGATGAAAGGCATACATGATAAGGCATACGTGATAAGGGACTTTTTAATCCCTGGTTCTATTCTCACCTGTAGTATACTACATATTGCTTTCATTTATACCCTTCCCATTTTAAACTTTCTCTATGACTTGTAAATGGTACTAATGTTTTAACTAAACTTTGCTGCCCTATGAAATGAACTTTGCCATATTTACATTTAGAATACAAGTGTCTCCGTCTCTCCCTCTCTCTCCCTTTATCAAAATAGAGACATGACTTTATTTTGATTTCTAAGTCAGCTAATCCCACCCATCAGGCAAAATACCCTTCTCTGCTGTCCCGTCTGATTGCGCACGCACGACTGTGAAGATGGGAAGAAGGTGTACCGCTTTACGGAGGACAGACAGCAGGACCTGGTCACCCGGAGCGAACGGGTTGAGGAGTGGCTCTACATTCCGTACGAAAGGCCTCGCTTGTAAAGCAGCCCAAGTACGGGGTGATAGAGTGAGGGGCTCCTCTTCTTTAGACGCAAAGGGAGCAAGGGTTAACCCAAATATTTAATAGTGTGCTGTATATGCATGCATTTTTCCCTTTTTCATCCCTATTGTCCAGGTGAAATTCTCTTCTCTGATCGCTCATTCACAGCAGCAAAAGGTGATGACATGATGCTTAAAAACAGGTTTTAGATAATTGTTGGGCAGTGCTAAACTCGTGGGATTGAGATAGGAGTCCAAGATGGTAAAAATGAGATTTTCCCCTGGAACGGTAACTGTAGTGCAAGAAGTGCATGGGCGTAGATGCATAGAGTGAGTCGAGGGGAAAAGTTCAGGACTGGCCCAAGATGAGGAAAAACTGAAGCACATCTGGATGTAGTGGTCAGAGGCCTTCTAGTTACACACATGGCCTGTTGTTACCCAGTCTGTGCTGACGGTGACAAAGCTTACATGATAAGAAAAATTGAGACACTTTTATGTCTTAAAATGTTTTCATTGTTTCTGCAATGGCATGTAGACTGTTGATCCAGGGATTTTATCATGTTGCCGTTTGGAGCCAAGAAAGATTTTTTTCCCTTTTAGAGCATATTGTATCATGCTTTGCAAGGGTTTTTTTTTTTGCCTTCTTGATCATCTGGGTCCTCTAAAAGTGTTGATTTGTGCGCTTTTATTTTTCTCAAAATATGCATATGTTTAAATGTTTTGAAACGTAAATAAATATCTGAAAAAAAAATAAAAAAAAAAAAATAAAAAAAAAAAAAAAAAAATATATATATATATATATATATATATATATATATATATATATATATATATATATATATATATGTAGATAGATAGAGTAATATAAATTTCAACTAGAGACACTGAGCATTTTTTACGTTATAACATCATTGCCTGCGGCCAAACTAAGTTAAATGCGCCCGATCTCATTGGAACTCGGAAGCTAAGGGGCTTAAGGCCTAGTAATTAGCCGCTGCTCACACCAGCAGCTAATACTAGGTGCTGCAGGCAATTTTTATTTCAAGATAAATACATGTCTTGAAACATATGGACATTTTTATATGTCTTCTAGAATGTTTATAGTTACCGTATTTTTCGGACCATAAGACGCACTTTTTCTCCCCCAAAAGTAGGGGGAAAAACTCAGTGCGTCTTATGGTCCGAATAGTACTTTTAGGCTAGCACCCGACATTGCCCCCTCCCATTAATAATGTTTGCGGTGTTCTCCTGCACTGGGAAATGTGTGAAAGAGGTGGCGGCAGAGAGATCCCATACTGCAGGGTGGGCGGGTAGCCTCCCATACTTTCATCTACCTCTAACATTTGTTCCGCCCTCCTGGCAGCTAAGTTACTCCCCCGCAAAGCCTCCTATGTCATCCGGCACCAAAGCGGCTCACCGCCAAGTCCCCCGGCACCTCCAACACATGGGCGCCCACCCCGCTAAGTTTACCGTCACCCCTAACACATGAGCGGCCCCTCGCTAAGTCCCCCGGCACCTCCAACACATGGGCGCCCACCCCGCTAAGTTTACCGTCACCCCCAACACATGAGCAGCCCCTCGCTAAGTCCCCCGGCACCTCCAACACATGGGCACCCACCCCGCTAAGGTTACCGTCACCCCCAACACATGAGCGGCCCCTCGCTAAGTTTACCGTCACCCCCGGCAGCTCTCGGAGTAAACTCTTATCGGATCTGGCTGTTCTTTGGTCCTCAGTCCGCTCTTGCTTGCATTCTCTCTGGCGCTTCCAATCCCGGCTGCTCGCATCCCCGCTGGCATCCTCTCTCTGCGTGACCCATCATGTGATCATCATGTGACCTATCATGTGGTCTCGCTGAGAGAGGACGCCACCCGGGATGCGAGCAGCCGGGATTGGAAGCGCCAGACAGAATACAAGCAAGAGCGGACTAACACAGAAAGAGTGGTGGCTGCCATATTTATTTCCTTTTAAACAATACTGGTTGCATGGAAATCCTGCTGATCCTTCTGGTCACTAGGGTCTAAATCACACACCTGAAACATGCATGCATCTAATCTTGTCAGATGTGTTATAGACATTTGATCTGCATGCTTGTTCAGGGTCTATGGCTAAGGCAGGGATCACACTTGTTTTTCATTTTCAACTCAGCTTTTTCTGCGCACATTTTCTGCACACCAAGTGTGTTTCTATGCAGAAAAATGTGTGCTTTTTTCACAACAGTTAATGTAATTGATACAGAAAACTGACAAAATGAGCAGAATTATCATGCAGAATGTCAGTTTTTTTTCTGTGCAAGAAAAACACATTAAGTGTGAGCTAGCCCCTTGATTAACATGAGTTTTCAGTTCTTCTGTGCAGAAAACGCGTATGAAAACAGTCAAGTATGTTCCCTGCCTAAAGTATTAGAGGCAGAGGATCAGAAGGATAGCCTCATTTATTTCATAGTGACTGTTACATTCTGGTATTTGTGTGTGTGTGTGTGTGTTCTGAAGGGACGGATCTAGGGGGGGGGGGGGGGGGGGCAGGCGAGTCTCTTGCCCCAGGCGCAGTTTGTTGAATTCTTAAAAAGGCAGCAAAATTTGTATGGGGAATGGCAGTTTAGGCGCCAAAACCTGACCTTTAGGTGCCAAAACCTGACATTTAGGCGCCAAAACCTGACCTTTAGGTGCCAAAACCTGACCTTGCCCCAGGCGCAACTTGTTCTAGATCCGTCCCTGTTCTGAATGCATGATGGGGTTACCCTGTCCAAAAAGGTTAGACAGGATGCTGTTGATTGTAGGTGTGTGGGGGGGGAGGGGGGGCGCAATTTTAGTATTTGCCATGGGCGATGTCTTGCCTAGATACGCCACTGCTTCCCCACCCACATCCTCTGCGGGACACCAGTGCACCTGTCTGAGCAAACTCAGGGTGACCCCACCGACAGCCACAGCCCGGTACATGAGCAGCAGCCCCACAGAGACATATGAGTTGGTGTGTGTATTGCCTGTGTTGCCCTCTCTCTCGTGTGTGTGTGTGTGTGTGTGTGTGTGTGTGCGTGCGTGTGTGTGTGTGTGTGTGTGTGTGTGTGTTGTACTGCCATGTGTGTACTGCTTGTGAGTGTACTGCCTGCCCTCTCTCCTGTGTTGTACTGCCATGTGTGTACTGCTTGTGAGTGTACTGCCTGCCCTCTCTCCTGTATGTGCGTGTGTTGTACTGCCATGTGTGTACTGTTTGTGAGTGTACTGCCTGCCCTCTCTCCTGTGTTGTACTGCCATGTGTGTACTGCTTGTGAGTGTACTGCCTGCCCACTCTCCTGTGTGTGTGTGTGTTGTACTGCCATGTGTGTACTGCTTGTGAGTGTACTGCCTGCCCACTCTCGTGTGTGTGTGTGTGTGTGTGTGTGTGTGTGTGTGTGTGTGTGTGTGTGTGTGTGTGTGTGTGTGCGTGTGTTGTACTGCCATGTGTGTACTGCGTGTGAGTGTACTGCCTGCCCTCTCTCCTGTGTTGTACTGCCATGTGTGCACTGCTTGTGAGTGTACTGCCTGCCCTCTCTCCTGTATGTGCGTGTGTTGTACTGCCATGTGTGTACTGTTTGTGAGTGTACTGCCTGCCCTCTATCCTGTGTTTTCTTGTGTTGTACTGCCATGTGTGTACTGCTTGTGAGTGTACTGCCTGCCCACTCTCCTGTGTGTGTGTGTGTTGTACTGCCATGTGTGTACTGCCATGTGTGTACTGCTTGTGAGTGTACTGCCTGCCCACTCTCGTGTGTGTGTGTGTGTGTGTGTGTGTGTGTGTGTGTGTGTGTGTGTGTGTGTGTGTGTGTGTGTTGTACTGCCATGTGTGTACTGCTTGTGAGTGTACTGCCTGCCCTCTCTCCTGTGTGTGCGTGTGCTGTACTGCCATGTGTATACTGCTTGTGAGTGTACTGCCTGCCCTCTCTCCTGTGTGTGCGTGTGTTGTACTGCCATGTGAGTGTACTGCCTGCCCTCTCTCCTGTGTGTGCGTGTGCTGTACTGCCATGTGTATACTGCTTGTGAGTGTGCTTCCTGCCCTCTATCCTGTGTGTGTGTGTTGTACTGCCATGTGTGAACTGCTTGTGAGTGTACTGCCTGCCCTCTCTCCTGTGTGTGCGTGTTCTGTACTGCCATGTGTATACTGCTTGTGAGTGTACTGCCTGCCCTCTCTCCTGTGTGTGCGTGTGTTGTACTGCCATGTGAGTACTGCTTGTGAGTGTACTGCCTGCCCTCTCTCGTGTGTGTGTTGTACTGCCATGTGTGTACTGCTTGTGAGTGCACTGCCTGCCCTCTCTCCTGTGTGTGCGTGTGTTGTACTGCCATGTAGGTACTGCTTGGGAGTGTACTGCCTGCCCTCTCTCCTGTGTGTGCGTATGTTGTACTGCCATGTGAGTACTGCTAGTGAGTGTACAGCCTGCCCTCTCTCCTGTGTATGCGTGTGTTGTACTGCCATGTAAGTACTGCTAGTGAGTGTACTGCCTGCCCTCTCTCCTGTGTGTGCGTGTGTTGTACTGCCATGTGAGTACTGCTTGTGAGTGTACTGCCTGCCCTCTCTCGTGTGTCTGTGTGTGTGTGTTTTGTACTGCCATGTGTGTACTGCTAGTGAGTGTACAGCCTGCCCTCTCTCCTGTGTTGTACTGCTATGAGTGTACTGCCTGCCCTCTCTCGAGTGTCTGTGTGTGTGTGTTTTGTACTGCCATGTGTGTACTGCTAGTGAGTGTACAGCCTGCCCTCTCTCCTGTGTGTGCGTGTGTTGTACTGCCATGTGAGTACTGCTTGTGAGTGTACTGCCTGCCCTCTCTCATGTGTCTGTGTGTTTTGTACTGCCATGTGTGTACTGCTAGTGAGTGTACAGCCTGCCCTCTCTCCTGTGTTGTACTGCCATGTGAGTACTGCCTGCCCTCTCGTGTGTGTGAGTGTGTGTGTACTGAATGCCCTCACACTTCAGATATCATCCTTCCCAGAACCTTCACTCCTCTCATGAGACCTCTTGGCATCCATTAGTGTTGGGCGAACAGTGTTCGCCACTGTTCGGGTTCTGCAGAACATCACCCTGTTCGGGTGATGTTCGAGTTCGGCCGAACACCTCATGGTGTTCGGCCTTTTTAGTTCGGGTTCGCCCGAACAGCTCAATGCCCAGCCGAACATGCCGAACAGGGCCCCTGTTCGGCCGAACAGGGCCCTGTTCGGCCGAATACTGCCCCCCTATGGGGTCGCAGGCATAAGGGGGGAGCATGCCCCGGTCGCGGGGGGGTCGGAAATTCCCCCCACCCCCTCCGCTAGCGCTCCCCCCTCTGCCCGCTTCCCCATACAAAAATTTTCCTTAAAGTTCAATAGTACCTTCAGTGGCTGGCCTGGCTGGCACTGTGGTGTGTTGTGAGTGAGGAGGAGGAGGAGTCCGGAGAGTGACGCGTTGAGGTACCTTGTGGTACTTCCGCCCTTTCTCTGACCACAGTGCCAACCAGGCCAGCCACTGAAGGTACTATTGAACTTTAAGGAAAATTTTTGTATGGGGAAGCGGGCAGAGGGGGGAGCGCTAGCGGAGGGGGTGGGGGGAATTTCCGACCCCCCCCTGACCGGGGCATGCTCCCCCCTTATGCCTGCGACTCCATAGGGCCCCCAAAAGCGGGATGTTCGGGGAGTTCGGGGTTCGGGCCGAACATGCCGAACATCTGGCCCATGTTCGGCCTGTTCGGCCCGAACCCGAACATCCAGGTGTTCGCCCAACACTAGCATCCATCTTGATCATGTCCTCTTAAGCTACATACACACATCATACCAAAATTGGTTAAAATATAGTAAGACCAACGGTCGTTCGACAAAACTATGTGACCATGAACAACCAACTTCAATCCGCCGTTATACACATACGAATGACACAAGAAAGATGAAAATGTAATAGAAGGCGGAAATGACACAAATTACCGTATATACTGGCGTATAAGACGACTTTTTAACCCTGAAAAATCATCTGAAAAGTCGGGGGTCGTCTTATATGCCGAGTGTCAGAATTTCAGGTCTGGTCAGGGTGCCGTGTGTCAGGCAGAACTGTAATTACCTTATGCTGCAGTCATCCGGTAATAAGAAAGATAGATCGCATTCTCCGTTTAAAAAATAACTTGTTGTAACAGCTTCTTGCGAGCAGCCACTCGCACGGGTAGCAATGCAGCTTCCGGCGTCACCTGACTTGTGACGTGTGCGCTCCACAATACAACCCGGCAATCTCTTCCGGCGTGAGCCTCATCAGTGGAGCGCACACGTCACCAGTCAAAGGGCGCAGGAAGCTGCACTGCTACCCGTGCGAGCGGCTGCTCGCAAGAAGCTGTTACAACAAGTTATTTTTTAAACTGAGAACGTGATCTATCTTTCTTATTACCGGAAGACTGCAGCATAAGGTAATTACAGCTCTGCCTGATACCCGGCACCCTGCCACTACAATGGGGTAGTCTTATATGGCGAGCATACCCCAACCTCTACATTTTAACTGGCAAAGTTGGGGGGTCGTCTTATACGCCCAGTCGCCTTATACGCCAGCATATACGGTAGCTAATTGGTTAAACAATCGATCTGCGTAGAAAAATCTTTGACTACAACCGACTGTCAGGAAGTGATGTTGAAAAATGCCCCAAGATGATTGAAGAAACGTAATAAATGTGGGGGTGGAGATGCTAAAGGCCAATACATGGGCCGCCTTGACCCTCAAGGCCCATTCACACCGAAGCGGTGCGGTATTTTTACCGCACCCGACTACCGTGCAATGAAAGTCTATACTTTCAAACTGCGACGTTACGACGTGACGGAAGTGATAAATTTGCCACATCCCTGACGCAGGTCAAATACTACTTTAACGCTGCGGTGATGCGTAGAATTGCGGCGATCAGCGACGGCCCGGAATTTGTGTAAGTCTATGGCGACACCTGGATTTGTAAAAATTCTGTGCACTTCCGCATACCCAAAGCACGAAGTAACGGCAAGCGTGCGTCACACGCGCATCACTTCCTGTTTGGGCAGTGGCCAGACACAAAACACTGCGCTGTGTTTTCACACTATCACTGTGTGAGAGTGGTATTCTAAACGTTTAACAATAAACCCTTTTAAAATGTAACTTTAACCATTTCTGCCGCTGGGATGCGAGCCTCACGCCCGCAGCAGCAGCTGCTACAGCCCAGGGACACGCTAGTCACGTCTCTGCAGTTCGGGGTGCTGTGCGGAAGGATGCCCGCGATCGCGATGTTGCCGGGAGAAGGGAGGATTGGCTGCAGGGGACAAAAGTCCCCTGAGCCAATCCATTCTCGTCCGCCGCGAACTAACACTGTTTTTGTTCAAAAACAGTTTTTATATTTAAATAAAGCCGCCGAGCTTCCTCCCCGCGCTGATTTCCGCCGCCTATCATTAGATTTATGAATGGGAATAAAGTTCCCATTCATTAATCTCCCTGCAGGCCACCGTGATCGCAGGCCTGCGTCACTTCCCTAGTTACAGTATAGCAACCTACAGCGTACTTATTGTACGCTAATAGGAAGCACTCAATGGGGACATCTTGTGGTCAAATTGTAGCATTACATCTACTGTTAACACTGCACTGACCTGGACAAATGGGCAAATAAAATGTGTGGATTTTAATTACGGTAGCATGTATTATTTGAAAACTATAATGGCAGAAAACTGAGAAATAATGATTTTTTCCATTTTTTTACTTATTATTCCCATTAAAATGCATTTAGAGAAAAATAATTCTTAACATAATGTACCACCCAAAGAAAGCCTAATTGGTGGCTGAAAAAACAAGGTATAGATCAGTTCTGTGTGATAAGTAGTGATAAGGTTATTGGGGAATAAAAGGGAGGAGCGCTGAAATATGAAAATTCCTCTCGTCCATAAGGTAAAAAATACCCGTGGGCTGAAATCGTTAAGGAACGTTCTTATTACCATTTTTAGTACGAATGTACGAAAAAACCCGAGCCTGCTAAAAAATAATATATTGGCTTTATTCTGCACAACATAATAACACTATTTCTTGCCTAAATATTAAATAAATCAGCCCTGGCCATGTTAGTGAAGAGATTAACTGCCAAAGCATGTGACCTAACAGCCAGAGAATGCGACTTGGCATCATGACGTCAGAGCATGTGACCTGGCATGTGCCATCTTTGACAGTTGGTCGCTTCATGTTTACATTCTGCTGAGCCTGTGACCTGACTGCCAGAGCATGTGACCTGGCATTATGAAATGCAGAGCATGCGACCTGGCATCATGATGTCAGAGCATGTGACCTGGCATGTGCCATCTTTGACAGTTGGTCGCTTCATGTTTACATTCTGCTGGGCCTTGGAGGTGAGTAGCTGTTGATCTGGGGTCTCTGATGGGTTATGGCTGCAAATTGATGGCATTTACATTTCAAAATGTACCTGAATGTTTCTTTTTAATGAGAAATATGTGTATATACCCCTGTATTACATGATTAGCTCGATGTGTCCCCCCCTTCCACCGTCTGCTGTGTTCTGCCTGTTCCAGCGTCTCTCTCTCCCTCTCTCGGTAACATAGCTCTGCAGCTCGGATCCTCCTGGGGGGCGGGACCGCTGGAGGTAATCTTTACACAGAGAGGGAGAGGGAGAGAGAGAGGAATCAGTCCCGCCCCATGGCTCAGCCAGCCTACTGCAGCCCGGCCTTTGTCCTTCTCGTATCTCCCACCCCTCCATCTAGCAGCCCTGCAGCCAGGGGCGCCTTTACCTACTAACCACCCAGGCAGCGGCTTGGAGCGGCTTTGATGGGGAAGGCGCAATAAATTACTGTCAGTCCAAGGGGAAATAAAAATTCCTGTCCTGAAAGACCGTTGTAAGGGACTGGAGAGAAAAAGATTTCCTTCTGTTTTAAGAAGGAAAATTACACCAAGCTTTGCTTTTTTAGTAGGAGGGCATTTGGTTCCTTTTATCCCCTTATACATTCCTAGTAGCTTGGGTCACCCTGAGCTGCTTGGTTACTCTGCTCTTTTCACAAATAGCCTTCTGCTAAGTCACTAAAGAATCATTCAGAGTTCAGAATTATAGATACTCCCTAAGAAGAAGGTGTCTGGTTATAGCTGTTCTCTGCCCCTCCACAGAGGAGACAGCGACAGCGCCCTACCCCCAAATGTTACTGAGTCTGCAGAGGGAGTGAGACAAACAAACAAACAAACAAACAGTAAACTCTGCAGACAGCTGTGTGCTCTGCTAGAATGTCTGCATGTCTAGATGTCAGGAGGATCGCCATGACTAGCTATGGAGCGGTAGGATCATCTGATCCTCTCCCCTACACAGCCTGCACTTCTCCCTGAGTTCAACAGGACAGTGTTTGAAGTGTGTAATGGACACAGTGGGGGTTGCAGGTTTTGTCTTTCATTGTGTGTGAGTGAATAGGAGGGCAGCATCTAAAGCTCAAACAATGATAATGGACATGTAAGCAATGTGTGTAATTACGTGTACGTTAAAAAGGGGCGCTGGGAAAAAAGGGCGCCGGGTTTTTAACGATAAGCATGGATAACGTTTAAAAATGTATTGTACTGTTTTTCGTTTAAAATTAATGTTTTTTAAAGTTATAAATCATTAAATAATGTGCATTAAATCGGCAATTGTAAAAACGTTAATCTTTCGTTTAAATAGTAAAACGTATAATAACGTTTAAAAAAAAAATTACTAAGTAACCCTCCCTGTACCTACCCCTAACCCCTAGACCCCCCTGTTGATGCCTAAACCTAAGACCCCCCCTGTTGGTGCCTAAGTAACCCTCCCTGTACCTACCCCTAACCCCTAGACCCCCCTGTTGGTGCCTAAACCTAAGACCCCCCTGTTAGTGCCTAAACCTAAGACCCCCCTGTTGGTGCCTAAACCTAAGACCCCCCTGTTGGTGCCTAAACCTAAGACCCCCCTGTTGGTGCCTAAACCTAAGACCCCCTGTTGGTGCCTAAACCTAAGACCCCCCTGTTGGTGCCTAAACCTAAGACCCCCCTTTTGGTGCCTAAACCTAAGACCCCCTGTTGGTGCCTAAACCTAAGACCCCCCTGTTGGTGCCTAAACCTAAGACCCCCCTGTTGGTGCCTAAACCTAAGACCCCCCCTGTTGGTTTTTTCGTTTAAAAATAATGTAAAAAAAAAAAAAAAAAGTACTGTTTTTCGTTTAAAAATAATGTTTGGAAAAAAATATTGTACTGTTTTTCGTTTAAAAATAATATTTAAAAATGTATAAATCATTAAATAATGTGTAATCATGAGAAACAGTAATAAAACATTAAGTCTCCGGGCGCCGCTTTTAAAACGTTAGTTTTCTCCGGCGCCCTTTTTTCCTATCGGGCGCCCATTAAACGATATTTATTATAGGAGTGAATGGCGGCGCCCGATTTGTCCACTAGCCTCAGGCGCCCGAATTTACTGTTTCCGTAATTACATCCATCACTACTTATAATTGAAGATGGTATAATAATGTATTTCCATTAATGCTGTCTGTTTGCCCTCTCTCTAATGCTATGTACCACCTCACGATTTTTCCAACGATTTTCCCGATGTTCATCAATTTTTTTTTTTGAGCGACAAGTAGTCATTTACACGATGTCTTGACATCGCTTAGCGTTGTGTGGTGAAAAGTGACCGTCACTGAGGATCAAGTAAAGTACTGAGGTCACTTGACTTCTCGTTCGCGCCCGTCCTGTAATGTCACGTGACATCTCACATACCCGCTGGCAGGAAGATGAATCGCTGGACGCTTGTCATGAGGGACACCTCGCTGGATCCATCTTCCTGTGTTGTTGCAGTCACTGTGGTGAGTGTGGAGCTTAACTTTGGTTGCCCTCACCCTCTGCTCATGCTCCCTCTCCCACTGTCACTCTGACCAAACAACTGCTACTTGGGGAACAATGTGCACAACTATGTACACTAGTCTGAGCACTCTTCAGGGGAGCCAGTAGCATTTGGAACCAGGGCCGGGCCGAGGCATAGGCTGGAGAGGCTCCAGCCTCAGGGCGCAGTGTAGTAGGGGGCACAGAATTAATACAGCTGTCATTCCTAATTGTGTTTGAAGCAGAAAGAAATAAGAAAAGGGGATACATGGCAGTGACTGCAAGCCAGATAACTAGATATTAAGGTGTTGGGGAGGTTGTGGGCCCTGTGGCGCCTCTTAGTCTAATATCAATCAGTGTGTAACGGCTGGGGAGGCAGGGATGGAGGGGCGCACTTTGGTGTCTCAGCCTTGGGTGCTGGAGGACCTTGTCCCGGCTCTGTTTGGAACTATTATTGTGTATTTATGTAGCACTGACATCTTCAGCACTTTACAGAGTACATAGTCATGTCACTGACTGCTCACTGGAGCTTACAATTTCATCCCTACCATAGTCAAACTGTAATGTCCGACCATATTATTATCATGTATTTATATAGCACTGACATCTTCTGCAGTACTTTATATAGCACTGACATCTTCTGCAGTACTTTACAGAGTACATAGTCATGTCACTGACTGTCCCCAGAGGAGCTCACAATCTAATCCTACCATAGTCATAGTCTAATGTCCTACCATATTATTATTATGTATTTATATCGCACTGACATCTTCTGCAGCACTGTAGAGAGTACATAGTGATGTCACTGACTGTCCTCAGAGGAGCTCACAATCTAACCCTACCATAGTCATAGTCTAATGTCCTACCATATTATTATTATTTATTTATATAGCACTGACATCTCCTGAAGCACTTTACAGAGTACATAGTCATGTCACTGACTGTCCTCAGAGGAGCTCACAATCTAACCCTACCATAGCCATAGTATAATGTCCTACCATATTATTATTGTTTATTTATATAGCACTGACATCTCCTGAGGCACTTTACAGAGTACATAGTCATGTCACTGACTGTCCTCAGAGGAGCTCACAGTCTAATCCCTACCACAGTTATAGTCTAATATTTTCAATATAGGATTGTTTTGGGGTAAACCAGTTGACTTATTAGTATGTTTTTTAGGATGCAGGAAATGTCTGAAGTGTCTGAAGCCAGAAACTCCATGCAGATTTTGCCCTGGCCAATGTTCAAGCCTAGGACTCAGCACTAAAATGCAGTAGTGCTACCCACTGAGCCTCTATTCTACTCATAGATATCTGCTCATCCATGTCATCAATTCTGACCCTCTACTACCCTTCCTCCCTCCATTCTACTTCTCTTCTCTTGTATCACTTACACTACAAACACACTGTGCTTATCTCCAGAATGGATTATGAATCAAACTATTAGGCCCAGTGCACACCAAAACCGCTAGCAGATCCTCAAAACGCTAGCGGTTTTGGAGCAGATTTCAGAGCGATTCTAGGCATGTTTAGAGACATTTTCTAAACATGCCGAGAGTTTTTGTGAAGCAGTTTACAAATATTGTTACAGTAAAAGCTGTTACTGAACAGCTTCTGTAACAAAAACGCCTGGAAAACTGCTCTGATCTAGCGTTTTTCAGAGTGGTTTGCATTTTTCCTATACTTTACATTGAGGCAGAATCGCTTCTGCAAACCGCAAATGTGCAGCAGGAGGCACGTTTGCGGTTTGCTAAAAACCTCAAACCGCTGGTGTGCACCATCCCATGATGGAAATACATTAGCCAAGCGTTTTCACAGACAAATGCGGTTGGCGGATCGCTGCTAAAACCGCTCGGTGTGCACTGGGCCTTAAACCACCTTACCATATCAGCCCTTCAATGTCATGATATACCCACTCTAGTCCTACCCTAACAGGTGGTAACATATTTGCATATCTCATAATGTTTGTGAAAAATTATTTTGAAAGTAAGAATGTCTTGCTTGATAATCCAATCTTGCAATGTGACTGCCATTGGAACTTGTAGTGTGGATGCTGTATTTATTTGAGGTGCATACTGGCAACATGTGCTGTTTGGCATACAATGCTGATCATCCACAAGGCAAACTTAGGCAGCTGCCTAGGGTCTAGAGAGAGTTTAGGGGCCTGGTGGTTGCTAGCCCCCACCAAATCTAACTAAATAAGCCAGGTGACCATCAGTGGAGGGCAAAGTGTTATCTTGCCTAGGGCCCCATTTCATAGTTATCCCTCTCTGATGGCTTATATCATGTGTGAAGTGTTCTATAATGTATATGATTTTTGTTTTATTTTTTATTGGGGGGGGGGGGGCGCCACAGGATTTCTTGCCTGGAGTGACAAGAAGGCTAGAGGCGCCCCTGCCTGCAGCCAATGAGGAGTCGCTAAGTACAGAGAGCAGCAGCCATCACTAATATGCCTGGATTTCCCTACTCTAATATGCTGGGGGCCATATCTCTGCAATTATTCCCCCTACACATCCCAAATTTTGAGGGTAAGGAGGGGACAGCCCGATATACATCTGTGCCAAATTACAGCTCGCGAGCTCTGCTGGTTCCCGAGATAAGAGTATAAGAACCTACCTTGTGAACCAGCAGGGCTGGGGGGCTGATATTCTGCACATAGGCAAATCGGGGGGTCCCCTCCCTACCCTCAGACTTTGGGATGTACAGGGGAAATAACTGCTGAGATATTGGGGGTGGTTGGCACTGAGCATTTCATGTGTGTTAGTCAGTGGGGCAGCTCTGAGCAGCAGACACTACTGCAGCCAGGGAAACAGTGATGATTGTGTGTTTAACATTAGCTGGACCAGCGCTGTGTCTGCTCTGCTGCATATTCATGCTTGCCAAAGTTTCTTCTCAGTCTTCTGTAAAGTGCAGCTGTTGCTATGACCAGTTGAGAGGTTAGTGGAAGCCTGCTATGCCCATTTTCTATGGGAGCTCAGTGAGTGTGTCGCTGGGCACTGTGTGTTGTCACATATGCTGTTACTGTAGTCCCACAACACTGTCACCCCTAACTTTACACTCCCTTCCTGCCTGTAAGAGCATTATATATGTGTATGGGCCTCTTCCCTCCCTAGGGGCATTGTATATGTATTGGGAGGTTCCTCTCTCCATCCTATAGGTACAGTGACCAGATTTTTGTAGGCTCAACCTGGGACAGGGTGGCGCGCAAAACGTGCCGCGCCGAAAAATGGGGGGCTGCGCCGCGCCCAAAAATGTGGTGGCTGCGCGCGCACCGAAAATGGGCGTGGCCATAACATTCTGTGGGCAGAGCTAACGTAATGATGTAACAGCGAGGCATAAGAAAGCAGTGTTTACGCCATGATGTGGTCAAACGAGGATTCGCATCATGGGTGTGCAGAAACTGTGTGATGCTATTTAATAGTATACCATAACCCCAAAGCAGCAAACATAGCCAACTATGACCATTAAATAATAAATGCAGCAACAGTTACCCCGGACACCACAAAATAAATGGGCAACATGTCAGCACAAAATAAACGTATTGCGGGCAACATGTCAGCACAAAATAAACATATTACGGGCAACATGTCAGCACAAAATAAACATATTGCGGGCAACATGTCAGCACAAAATAAACGTATTGCGGGCAACATGTCAGCACAAAATAAACATATTGCGGACAACATGCCGGCACAAAATAAACGCATTGCGGGCAACATGTCGGCACAAAATAAAAGCATTGCGGGCAACATTTCAGCACAAAAATAAACGCATTGCGGGCAACATTTCAGCACAAAATAAACGCAATGGGGGCAAACATGTCAGCACAAAATGAACGCATTGCGGGTAACATTTCAGCACAAAATAAACGCAATGGGGGAAAACATGTCAGTACAAATTAATCGCAATGGGGGCAAACATGTCAGTACAAAATAAACGCAATGGGGGCAAACATGTCAGTACAAAATAAACGCAATGGGGGCAACATTTCCGCACAAAATAAATGCATTGCGGGCAACATAACAGCACAAAATAAACGCAATGGGGGCAAACATGTCAGCACAAATTAAACGCAATGGGGCAAACATGTCAGCACAAAATAAACGCCAATGGGGGCAAACATGTCAGCACAAAATAAATGCAATGTGGGCACATTTCACGTGGAAAAAAAAAAGCATTTACTCACCTGAAATAAGTCCCCTCACCGTCACGCAACCGGCCTCTGGTGTGTGTGCAGCTCCCCGGGCTCACAGGCACTCAGGCAGAGCAGCGCTAAGGCAAGATAGCGTCCGGAGGCGGAGCCCTGTACTGGAGACACAAATAGTCTCCAGTACAGGGCTCCGCCTCCGGACGCCATCTTCCCGTAGCCCTGCTCTGCCTGTGCCTGCCGAAGGAGAACAATGCAGGCTGCTGGAGCGGGGCTGCGGGGAACGAACTAGCGGCTAGTTCATTCAGTACGGTGGCCAGAGTCCCGAAGTCGGGACGTCCCGCTGCTAAAAGCGGGATGTTTCCCCGGGACCTCATGCAGCCTGGGACAGTGCCCCCCGAAGGCGGGACGCATCCCGGGTAAAGCGGGACGTATGGTCACCGTACTATAGGGGCAATATGTATGGGGTGACAGCACTGTCTACAGGGGGTCTTTCCCCTCCTTCCTGTAGGGCCATCATATATTGGGTGACAGCTCAGCAATGTTTATAGGGGGTCCCTCTCCTCAGTCTCCTAGAAGTGCATTATATACTGTAAGTGTTAGCCCACCCATCTTTTATTTACCGCTGCCTGCAACCTGCACTAGCCATATACCGGCTGTATCCTGCGCCCAAATCTCCCGGTGCCGATTTTACATGTATGCCTGCAGTTGTGGTGCCACTGTCACAGCCTGACACTGGGGATTGGGGGGGGACTGGGCTACCAGGGAATATGGTGTGGGCATTATTTTTTGTATTAAAGTAGAGGCAGCTTCATCCAACATTTGGCTAGGCAGGCCTGCTTTCATCACTGCTAATGCTAGGTACACACTGTGCAATTTTCTGACAGATTTACATTCCGCTCGATTATTTCCAACATGCCCAATCTGATTTCCAATCAATTTTCCATAGAAGTGAACAGAAAATCGATCAGAAATCAGATTGGACGTGTTGAAAATAATCAATCTGACAGTAAATCTGTCAGAAAATTGCACCGTCATTCATGCGCAGATGCGCGCGCATCGGCACACGCAATTTCCTGCAATCCCTGCCCCAAGGACCTTACTCCGATCAGCGTTGGGCGGTCCTGGGGCTGCCGCCACATCCATGCCCGTCGGCTTGTTGCTGTCGGCAAGAGGTTAAAAAAAGAGAAAAAAAATCACTTACCTGAGGATTCTGCCAGCCCCCTGCAGCCGTCCTGTCCTGCGCCAGTCCTCAACGATCCTCTGTTCCCCGCTGTGGGCCAGTTTAGTTCCCACCATCTTAAGTTGACAGCCACTGCTCCTGCGTGGCTCAGGCCATGCATATCCTTGTTTGCATTCCCGTCCACCATAGTGTTCTGCGCATGCGCAGGGCGCTATTAAGGATGGGAACACGAGCAAGGAGACATGTGGCCAGGGCTGCGCAGGCGCAGTGGCCCACTAACTCCGTGTCGGCAAAAATGAAACTAGCTGGCGGCAGGGGAACTAAGGATCGTCGAGGACCGCCGCAGGACAGGACGGCTGCAGGGGGCTGGCAGTAGCCCCAGGTAAGTGAAAATTGTTTTTTTTTTTTTTTTTTTTTAGCAATCTTCATTTCCATTTTAAACAAGTATGCAGATCAGGTGCTCTAACAGCGGGTTTTTTTTTTTTTTTTTTTTTACCCAATTTCTTTTAGCACTCCCGGCGCATACCTGTGCGCTGCGATTCTTTATAAAGCAATTTTCTAAGCGTTTTTGCAGAGCGATTCAGTTTTTTTCACTTCCTGGCATCGCAAATCGCCCCATAAATGGTACAGGCAGGGCTTTGGTGAACAGATCGGATTCGAAGCATTCAGATGTGAACAATCTCATAGGGAATCATTGCACAAGCTCTATTAGAGTGATTTTGATAATGGCCAGCACTTAAAGGCAAAAGCGCCCTTAGTGTGAACAAGCCCTAACTGCATTTGTAAGCGGGTCAGGAAAATATGGCGTGGGGAAAAAATGGAGCACAGTGATAAATCTTTTAAAACGGTATTTATAGTTTTAAGGATATGCAGTAACTTTATTTAAAACGCTATTTATCGTTGGTCTGACCCCCGCCCCTCATGTCCTGCGGTGTCCCCCGGTTCCTGTCTTCTGCCTCCCCCGCCCCCCCCCCCCCCTCGCACGTCCAATTTTGTCTCCCAGTGATTTCATCTCTGCCCCGGACTGGAGTGTAATGCTACAACAGTCCTACCTAAGCAGATCTTACGAACAGCTGGTGGATGTATCTGCTCGCTGCCGCTGAAGACTTTCTGATGCACCAATCACGCTGGGGGCGCTGCTCCAGAATTGCCAATCACCGCTGCTCATTTCTCTGCTCCGTCTGCTAATTGGACCCAATGCTCCCGCCTCCGAGACCATCGCGTCCAATTAGCAGACGGAGCAGAGACATGAGCAGCGGTGATTGGCAGTTCTGGAGCAGCGCCCCCAGCGTGATTGGTGCATCAGAAAGTCATCAGCGGCAGCGAGCAGATACATCCACCAGCTGTTCGTAAGATCTGCTTAGGTAGGACTGTTGTAGCATTACACTCCAGTCCGGGGCAGAGATGAAATCACTGGGAGACAAAATTGGACGTGCGAGGGGGGGCGGGGGAGGCAGAAGACAGGAACCGGGGGACACCGCAGGACATGAGGGGCGGGGGTCAGACCAACGATAAATAGCGTTTTAAATAAAGTTACTGCATATCCTTAAAACTATAAATACCGTTTTAAAAGATTTATCACTGCGCCATTTTTTCCCCACGCCATTTTTGACTGTACGCTTTGTAAGTAATGTCAGGCTTCATATTGCTCCAGTCTCTATTTGCATGTTTATACATTGTTCACTCTTCTGCACAACAGGCTACTGACAATTATGTATAAAGATAATGAACGTTATGGGGATTATAATGAGAGAACAATTAAAAACTGGCAGCAAACCTTGAACTCTGTACGGAATCCCCCCTCCTGGATTTAGTGTGGTTGGTTGCGGGCGGAGGCTTGGCTACTGTGGGAAGGTGCAGGGTACTTTGGGTAGTGCATCCTTTAGTGTTGACAGTGGTGGGCAGTGGCAAGGGCTTGGTGTGGGTGTGTGGCGGCTCACTGTAGCTTTTGGTGCATGTGGTATGCTCAGCATAGACTTAGCTGCTGAGTGTACAGCTGTGTCAGTTATATGCACATGCAGCAGCTATGTCCACACTGTGCATATTACAGCTGCCTTTTATATACTGTATAATGAGCCTGATGCAGGAAACCACGGTAACAAGGCCACATGACTACAGCTTATGATGTCATAAACAAGGGATGCTGTCAAGAGGGGATCAGTTGGTGATGTCACAATCAGAGGTAGCTGTCAAAATGAGGATCAGCAGGAAACAGGTGTCAGTCAGCAGGAGGGCAGAGACCAGGCTGGAAGCATATGAAGAGCAGCAAGTTTTCAGCACTACCCATTGGTGCAACAGCAAAGGGGAGGAGTCCATTCTGGTCGCAGTCTCGCCTAATGCTGAAGGCCGAACTTCCCACAGCACCAGGTAAGATCATAATTACACCCATTTTCAAGGTTTATGAATGCTGAGTGAAGAGAGAGAGAGTGGGTTTGGGATATAGAGATTTTGGCTTTGCCAGCAATGTGTATTCCAGGTACATTCTTTCAGTGTTATCCTACTGTTATTTCCTCATCAGATCGGAGAAACGTGATCATTTTGATTGGCTGATAGATTTGTAAAGCTCTGATTTGCTGGAATTGTTAAATGCTCTAGTCAATACAGGAAACAGAAGCAAGACATGATCATAACAAGCAAATCAAAGCTTTAAAAAAAATCTATCAATCTATCACCTGAACAGATTGATCACATACTTGTCTGTGAGTTCTGCCATACATGAACAAAACTACTGCTGAATTTAAAGAAACCCTTGGGTACAGTGTTGTTTTGCCTCACGGGAAGGGTTATTAAACCCTCTAACTTCGCTCACCACCGTAGTGGGAAAAATTAATTGCAGCAAAACATGAGGAAAGGTTCAATCATAATATTTATTGCGCTACAATCCTGTTATACTAATTATCTAGGCTTGCAGAATCATAGTTTAATGGTTAGTAGTTATTAGTAAGCATGCGTCAACATTTCTTTACCAAGTGTTAGCAACATCACCCAAGGAAGAGGGGACTCCGTCAATCCTCCATAGAGGAAAACACCTGGCGGCACAATCCATCACGTCTGTTGGTCTCAGCAAAAGTCCCGGAGTCCAGGCGTTTTCCCAATCCAATTATACTCCCTAAACCTAAACCATAACACACGCAACCGCATATACGGTTACTGTCGTAGGAGCGTGATCACAGTACAAATCTATGATATCCACATTTGTGCAATACAACACAGCCGAGAGTTGACACCTCGTGCTCACTGAATGGGAAAACAATGGCTTACTTAGTACGCATGCGTATCTTATTGCACCATTATCTCATAACTATCCGCTCAAACTGGCTGTAGCAGGATTGAGGAATGCATCAACATTCTTCACTGAACCCAAATAGCATCCAGGACATCTGGAATTGAACTCAGATAATACCCAGGTACTGAACTCCAGTAACCAGAAGACAAAGACATATAGGAGTGAACACTAAACATACATACATATGACATTCATGTCACTTGTGTATCTCAAGTGTCAAATATCTTATCGATATCTGCCCTAAATGATTATTAACTATTTAAAAGGCCAGCCTAAAATCCTTCATAATCAATATTAGCCAGTAGTGGGTGCATAGCTCACTATAAATCGGTGTTAGGCGGTCCTGGGGCTGCCGCCGCGTCCACACCAATTGGCATAGAGCGGTCGTGTAGTGGTTAAGTTGTTGTTCGCGTTAAAAAATGTTGTGAAAACCACAATTGCTTTTCATAGAGTAAAAAAGTTAAAACACCAAGGGCTTGATTCACAAAAGAGTGCTAACTGTTAGCACGGCCGTTTTCGTGCGAATTTTCGCGTGCAATTCAACGTTTTTATGCTCAAATGCGAATGAAAATTCATGTCTGCGCGTGAAAACGATAACGATTTTGTGTGAAAATTAGCGTTTGCACGTGAAAACTTTTAATTGCGCACGAAAATTCACGATCGCGTGCCAATATGAAAATTTGCGCGAAAACGGCCGTAATAACAGTTAACACTCTTTTGTGAATCAAGCCCCAAGAGTGAAAGTTACAATTAAGGGAAGAGTGGAACAGCTTGGAGAGGAGGTGGCAGTAATGAGTCATATGGGAAGTTTATAATTGGAGGAGTATGAATGAACAAGCTAGAGATAGGATTTTGACAGGAGGTAGACTTTTTCATCCCTGGTTCTAATCTCACCTGTAGTATACTACATATTGCTTTCATTTATGCCCTTCCCATTTTAAACTTTCTCTATGACTTGTAAATGGTACTAATGTTTTAACTAAACTTTGCTGCCCTATGAAATGAACTTTGCCATATCTACATTTAGAATACAAGTGTCTACGTCTCTCCCTCTCTCTCCCTTCATCAAAATAGAGACATGACTTTATTTTGATTTCTAAGTCAGCTAATCCCACCCATCAGGCAAAATACCCTTCTCTGCTGTCCCGTCTGATTGCGCACGCACAACTGCAAATATGGGAAGAAGGTGTACCGCTTTACGGAGGACAGACAGCAGGACCTGGTCACCCGGAGCGAACGGGTTGAGGAGTGGCTCTACATTCCGTACGAAAGGCCTCGCTTGTAAAGCAGCCCAAGTACGGGGTGATAGAGTGAGGGGCTCCTCTTCTTTAGACGCAAAGGGAGCAAGGGTTAACCCAAATATTTAATAGTGTGCTGTATATGCATGCATTTTTCCCTTTTTCATCCCTATTGTCCAGGTGAAATTCTCTTCTCTGATCGCTCATTCACAGCAGCAAAAGGTGATGACATGATGCTTAAAAACAGGTTTTAGATAATTGTTGGGCAGTGCTAAACTCGTGGGATTGAGATAGGAGTCCAAGATGGTAAAAATGAGATTTTCCCCTGGAACGGTAACTGTAGTGCAAGAAGTGCATGGGCGTAGATGGATAGAGTGAGTCGAGGGGAAAAGTTCAGGACTGGCCCAAGATGAGGAAAAACTGAAGCACATCTGGATGTAGTGGTCAGAGGCCTTCTAGTTACACACATGGGGCTTGATTCACAAAGCGGTGCTAACTGTTAGCACGCCTGTGAAAACCCCCTTAGCACGTCTAAACAAGCTTATCGCGCATAAAACTTTACGCGCGCAAAACTTTATGCGCGTAAAACTTTATGTGCGTACTGCTCAGAGCACAGGGCGCACCGCGCGAAGTGCCCATTAAAGCCTATGGGACTTAGCGCGCGTAAAAACTTTGCGCACGTAAAACTTTACGCGCGCAAAGTTAGCGCACGATCTGATTGAGAAATCCGGTGCTAACCTACTTAGCACCCTGGTTAGCGCGTCTAAAGACTTTAGACGTGCGTATTTTTCGGACTATAAGACGCTCCGGACTATAAGACGCACCCAGGTTTAGAGCATAAAAATCACGGAAAATAAAACTTTTAGTAAACCTGGTGCGTCCATGGTCCAGGAGCAACTTCTATGTGTTCTGCCCCAATTATTGTACCCCTTGTGCATTCCTTGTACCTCTGGAGAGGGAAGACAGTGCTAGCAGGAGGGTGCCTCGCTGAAAAGATGCTGATTTTCATCACAAACCCCAGCAGATTGCTTGGAGCATTCTGGGCAAAACTTGAGCAGCAGCATTAAAACTGCAGAGGATGAGACTCTTCACAGGGATCCGATGTCCTCTGGTGTCCTGTCCCCCTGTCCTTGGCCCCCTCTGGTGTTGCTGTCCATCATCCCCCCTGACGCCTCTGCCCCTTTAACATAGATCCTGACACCACTGCAGATTACGGTAACCGCAGGTTATACACAAACCTAAGAAGGTGGCCGCACTGGTGTACAGTGTCCCCCTGTCCTTGGCCCCCTCTGGTGTCACTGTCCATCATCCCCGTGATGCCTCTGCCCCTTTAAAATAGATCTTGAGACCGCTGTTGTCTGCTGTCCCCCTCTGTCTATCATCCCCTCGGGTGTACACTGTCCCCTTTGTCCACCCCCTCTGGTGTCACTGTCCATCATCCCCCGCGATGCCTCTGCCCCTTTAAAATAGATCTTGAGACCGCTGCAGATTAACAGCAAGTTTCGGTACACAAACCTAGGAAAGTGGCCACACAGCTTCACATATCCCTCCTGCACTTTGGTATCATTTGCCTCCCCGACGGAGATCGCTGCAGATGACCGGCAAGTTTTTTCACTGCATGAGAGAACGACACACAGCTTCAGAACGCAATGTCCAATCAGGCGAGGGGCGCTGCGCGAGGCAGCCAATCACAGCCTTCCCGATAGTCCTGAAGGCGGGACAAGGGCTCTCTCAGCGGGGCTGCTGATTGGAAGGAAGCAGGGAGCAGAGAGGGCTGTGATTGGCTGTCTCGCGCAGCGCCCCTCCCCTGATTGGACATTGCGTTCTGAAGCTGTGTGTCGCCTTCCCGTGCCGTGAAAAAACTTGCCGGTCATCTGCAGCGCTCTCGGTCGGGGAGGCAATTGATACCGAAGTGCAGGAGGGATATGTGAAGCTGTGTGGCCACTTTCCTAGGTTTGTGTACCGAAACTTGCTGTTAATCTGCAGCGGTCTCAAGATCTATTTTAAAGGGGCAGAGGCATCGCGGGGGATGATGGACAGTGACACCAGAGGGGGTGGACAAAGGGGACAGTGTACACCCGAGGGGATGATGGACAGAGGGGGACAGCAGACAACAGTGGGGACAGAGGGAAGGACAGCGCCATTCAAAAAATGTAGTATTCGGATTATAAGACGCACCAACTTTTTCCCCCCACTTTTGGGGGAGAAAAAGTGCGTCTTATAGTCCGAAAAATACGGTAGGTTAGCACCGCTTTGTGAATCAAGCCCATGGCCTGTTGTTACCCAGTCTGTGCTGACGGTGACAAAGCTTACATGATAAGAAAAATTGAGACACTTTTATCTCTTAAAATGTTTTCATTGTTTCTGCAATGGCATGTAGACTGTTGATCCAGGGATTTTATCCTGTTGCCGTTTGGAGCCAAGAAAGATTTTTTTCCCTTTTAGAGCATATTGTATCATGCTTTGCAAGGGTTTTTTTTTGCCTTCTTGATCATCTGGGAATTCTAAAAGTGTTGATTTGTGCGCTTTTATTTTTCTCAAAATATGCATATGTTTAAATGTTTTGAAACGTAAATAAGTATCTGAAAATAAAAATAAAAAAATAAAAATATATATATATATATATATAAATATATGTATATACAGTATATATATATATATTTATGTAGATAGATAGAGTAATATAAATTTCAACTAGAGACACTGAGCATTTTTTACGTTATAACATCATTGCCTGCGGCCAAACTAAGTTAAATGCGCCCGATCTCATTGGAACTCGGAAGCTAAGGGGCTTAAGGCCTAGTAATTAGCCGCTGCTCACACCAGCAGCTAATACTAGGTGCTGCAGGCAATTTTTATTTCAAGATAAATACATGTCTTGAAACATATGGACATTTTTATATGTCTTCTAGAATGTTTATAGTTATGTGTATGTGTGTATATTTGATAGTGTTGGTCAAACTCTCAAGAATTTTGATCCAGGGACTGCCTCTAACGTACTTGGGACTTTTTCAGCCTGTTGTATTGCTTCAGCTCCCTTGCACTCCTCCTGGTCTGAACCATTTTGCTGCTGTTTCCCTCCGACAGCTTGCCGACTGATCCCTGATGATGGCTCAGCACGGTGGCGTAGTGGTTAGCTCTCTCGCCTTGCAGCGCTGGGTCCCTGGTTCGAATCCCAGCCAGGGCACTATCTGCAAAGAGTTTGTATGTTCTCTCTGTGTCTGCGTGGGTTTCCTGCGGGCACTCCGGTTTCCTCCCACATTCCAAAAAACATACGGATAAGTTAATTGGCTCCCCCTAAAAAATTGGCCCTAGACTACAGTACTTAGACTACAGTACTTACACTACATAATATAGATATATGGCAATGGTAGGGATTAGATTGTGAGCTCCTTTGAGGGACAGTTAGTGACAAGATATATATATATATATATATATATATATATGTATATAATGTACAGCGCTGCGTAATATGTTGGTGCTATATAAATACTAAATAATAATAATAATAAATGGCTGCTGCGCATGTGTGGTCCAACCTTTCCCGGCCCGGGGACCACTTTCTGACCCAATTTTTTTCCGGGGACCGCAGCGGGGGGAGTGGACGTCGGGTGCGCGTCCTAGTGGACAGTGGAGTGGGTTACGGGGGGGGGAGTTCTGGCGAGGGTGCAGTGGCATATCTAGCATAGTTGCCCCAGTGTAGGGAGTTTAGTTGCCCCAGTATAGCCATTATAATGCCCCAGTATAACCTGTATAGTGCCCCAGTATAGCCTGTATAGTGCCCCAGTATAGCAAGTATAGTGCCCCAGTATAGCCAGTATAGTGCCCCAGTATAGCCAGAATAGTGCCCCAGTATAGTGCCCCAGTACCCCAGTATAGTGCCCCAGTATAGCCAGAATAGTGCCCAAGTATAGCCAGTATATTGAGCCAGTATAGTGCCCCAGCCCCCAGTATAGCCAGTATAGTGCCCCAGTATAGCCAGAATAGTGCCCCAGTATAGCCAGAATAGTGCCCCAGTATAGCCAGAATAGTGCCCCAGTATAGCCAATATAGTGAGCCAGTATAGCCAGTATAGTGCCCCAATATAGTGCCCCAGTATAATGCCCCAGTATAGCGCCCCAGTATAGCAAGTATAGTGCCCCAGGATAGCCAGTATAGTGCCCCAGGATAGCGCCCCGGTATGGCCAGGTGGTGGTCCCCGCCGCTGTTATTACCTTAACAGCGGCCGCTCTCCCTCCCTTCTTTTATTTTTCTCAAAATATGCATATGTTTAAATGTTTTGAAACGTAAATAAGTATCTGAAAAAAAAAAAAAAATATATATATATATATATTTATGTAGATAGATAGAGTAATATAAATTTCAACTAGAGACACTGAGCATTTTTTACGTTATAACATCATTGCCTGCGGCCAAACTAAGTTAAATGCGCCCGATCTCATTGGAACTCGGAAGCTAAGGGGCTTAAGGCCTAGTAATTAGCCGCTGCTCACACCAGCAGCTAATACTAGGTGCTGCAGGCAATTTTTATTTCAAGATAAATACATGTCTTGAAACATATGGACATTTTTATATGTCTTCTAGAATGTTTATAGTTATGTGTATGTGTGTATATTTGATAGTGTTGGTCAAACTCTCAAGAATTTTGATCCAGGGACTGCCTCTAACATACTTGGGACTTTTTCAGCCTGTTGTATTGCTTCAGGTCCCTTGCACTCCTCCTGGTCCGAACCATTTTGCTGCTGTGTCCCTCCGACAGCTTGCCGACTGATCCCTGATGATGGCTCAGCACGGTGGCGTAGTGGTTAGCTCTCTCGCCTTGCAGCGCTGGGTCCCTGGTTCGAATCCCAGCCAGGGCACTATCTGCAAAGAGTTTGTATGCTCTCTCTGTCTGTGTGGGTTTCCTCCGGGCACTCCGG
This sequence comes from Hyperolius riggenbachi, assembly GCF_040937935.1. Classification (NCBI taxonomy): domain Eukaryota; kingdom Metazoa; phylum Chordata; class Amphibia; order Anura; family Hyperoliidae; genus Hyperolius; species Hyperolius riggenbachi. The sequence goes on from NC_090647.1 coordinate 74,362,078, forward strand.
TTTCCTCCCACATTCCAAAAAACATATGGATACGTTAATTGGCTCCCCCTAAAAAATTGGCCCTAGTCTACAGTACTTAGACTACAGTACTTACACTACATAATATAGATATATGGCAATGGTAGGGATTAGATTGTGAGCTCCTTTGAGGGACAGTTAGTGACAAGATATATATACAATGTACAGCGCTGCGTAATATGTTGGTGCTATATAAATACTAAATAATAATAATAATAAATGGCTGCTGCGCATGTGTGGTCCAACCTTTCCCGGCCCGGGGACCACTTTCTGACCCAATTTTTTTCCGGGGACCGCAGCGGGGGGAGTGGACGTCGGGTGAGCGTCCTAGTGGACAGTGGAGTGGGTTACGGGGGGGGGGGGGGGGGGGTTTCTGGCGAGGGTGCAGTGGCATATCTAGCATAGTTGCCCCAGTATAGGGAGTTTAGTTGCCCCAGTATAGCCATTATAATGCCCCAGTATAACCTGTATAGTGCCCCAGTATAGCCTGTATAGTGCCCCAGTATAGCAAGTATAGTGCCCCAGTATAGCCAGTATAGTGCCCCAGTATAGCCAGAATAGTGCCCCAGTATAGCCAGAATAGTGCCCCAGTACCCCAGTATAGTGCCCCAGTATAGCCAGAATAGTGCCCCAGTATAGCCAGTATATTGAGCCAGTATAGTGCCCCAGTATAGCCAGTATAGTGCCCCAGTATAGCCAGAATAGTGCCCTAGTATAGCCAGAATAGTGCCCCAGTATAGCCAGTATAGTGAGCCAGTATAGCCAGTATAGTGCCCCAATATAGTGCCCCAGTATAGCGCCCCAGTATAATGCCCCAGTATAGCACCCCAGTATAGCAAGTAGAGTGCCCCAGGATAGCCAGTATGGTGCCCCAGGATAGCGCCCCGGTATGGTCAGGTGGTGGTCCCCCCGCCGCTGTTATTACCTTAACAGCGGCCGCTCTCCCTCCCTTCTTTTATTTTTCTCAAAATATGCATATGTTTAAATGTTTTGAAATGTAAATAAATATCTGAAAAAAAATAAAAAAAAATATATATATATTTATGTAGATAGATGGAATAAAATAAATTTCAACTAGAGACACTGAGCATTTTTTACGTTATAACATCATTGCCTGCGGCCAAACTAAGTTAAATGCGCCCGATCTCATTGGAACTCGGAAGCTAAGGGGCTTAAGGCCTAGTAATTAGCCGCTGCTCACACCAGCAGCTAATACTAGGTGCTGCAGGCAATTTTTATTTCAAGATAAATACATGTCTTGAAACATATGGACATTTTTATATGTCTTCTAGAATGTTTATAGTTATGTGTATGTGTGTATATTTGATAGTGTTGGTCAAACTCTCAAGAATTTTGATCCAGGGACTGCCTCTAACATACTTGGGACTTTTTCAGCCTGTTGTATTGCTTCAGGTCCCTTGCACTCCTCCTGGTCCGAACCATTTTGCTGCTGTGTCCCTCCGACAGCTTGCCGACTGATCCCTGATGATGGCTCAGCACGGTGGCGTAGTGGTTAGCTCTCTCGCCTTGCAGCGCTGGGTCCCTGGTTCGAATCCCAGCCAGGGCACTATCTGCAAAGAGTTTGTATGCTCTCTCTGTCTGCGTGGGTTTCCTCCGGGCACTCCGGTTTCCTCCCACATTCCAAAAAACATACGGATACGTTAATTGGCTCCCCCTAAAAAATTGGCTCTAGTCTACAGTACTTAGACTACAGTACTTACACTACATAATATAGATATATGGCAATGGTAGGGATTAGATTGTGAGCTCCTTTGAGGGACAGTTAGTGACAAGATATATATATATGTACATTGTACAGCGCTGCGTAATATGTTGGCGCTATATAAATACTAAATAATAATAATAATAATAATAAATGGCTGCTGCGCATGTGTGGTCCAAGCCATGTATCGCCTAGATCGTCCTGCATTTGCACTGATTGATCTTCGGAACTGCGCATTTACAGAACGATCAAGGAGACACTTATCTAGGGCCGCCCATGCACAGTAGCCCATGAAGGGGCTCAGCGGACTAGCTTTTGGAGGGGTAAAGCAGCAGAACAGCTCGGACTGGGAGGACAGTGAGGGACCTGTAGGACTACAGGGGGCTGGAAGAAGCCCCAGGTAAGTTAAAGGATACTGGCTGTACTGGTCAGAGGCTTTTTAGATACATGCCTGGCTTGTTGTTACTCAGGCTGTGCTGAAGGTGATGAAAGGCATACATGATAAGGCATACGTGATAAGGGACTTTTTCATCCCTGGTTCTATTCTCACCTGTAGTATACTACATATTGCTTTCATTTATACCCTTCCCATTTTAAACTTTCTCTATGACTTGTAAATGATGCTAATGTTTTAACTAAACTTTGCTGCCCTATGAAATGAACTTTGCCATATTTACATTTAGAATACAAGTGTCTCCGTCTCTCCCTCTCTCTCCCTTTATCAAAATAGAGACATGACTTTATTTTGATTTCTAAGTCAGCTAATCCCACCCATCAGGCAAAATACCCTTCTCTGCTGTCCCGTCTGATTGCGCACGCACGACTGTGAAGATGGGAAGAAGGTGTACCGCTTTACGGAGGACAGACAGCAGGACCTGGTCACCCGGAGCGAACGGGTTGAGGAGTGGCTCTACATTCCGTACGAAAGGCCTCGCTTGTAAAGCAGCCCAAGTACGGGGTGATAGAGTGAGGGGCTCCTCTTCTTTAGACGCAAAGGGAGCAAGGGTTAACCCAAATATTTAATAGTGTGCTGTATATGCATGCATTTTTCCCTTTTTCATCCCTATTGTCCAGGTGAAATTCTCTTCTCTGATCGCTCATTCACAGCAGCAAAAGGTGATGACATGATGCTTAAAAACAGGTTTTAGATAATTGTTGGGCAGTGCTAAACTCGTGGGATTGAGATAGGAGTCCAAGATGGTAGAAATGAGATTTTCCCCTGGAACGGTAACTGTAGTGCAAGAAGTGCATGGGCGTAGATGCATAGAGTGAGTCGAGTGGAAAAGTTCAGGACTGGCCCAAGATGAGGAAAAACTGAAGCACATCTGGATGTAGTGGTCAGAGGCCTTCTAGTTACACACATGGCCTGTTGTTACCCAGTCTGTGCTGACGGTGACAAAGCTTACATGATAAGAAAAATTGAGACACTTTTATGTCTTAAAATGTTTTCATTGTTTCTGCAATGGCATGTAGACTGTTGATCCAGGGATTTTATCATGTTGCCGTTTGGAGCCAAGAAAGATTTTTTTCCCTTTTAGAGCATATTGTATCATGCTTTGCAAGGGTTTTTTTTTTGCCTTCTTGATCATCTGGGTCCTCTAAAAGTGTTGATTTGTGCGCTTTTATTTTTCTCAAAATATGCATATGTTTAAATGTTTTGAAACGTAAATAAATATCTGAAAAAAAAAAAAAATAGAAATAATATATATATATATATATATATATATATATATATATATATATATATATATATATATATATATATATATATTTATTTATGTAGATAGATAGAGTAATATAAATTTCAACTAGAGACACTGAGCATTTTTTACGTTATAACATCATTGCCTGCGGCCAAACTAAGTTAAATGCGCCCGATCTCATTGGAACTCGGAAGCTAAGGGGCTTAAGGCCTAGTAATTAGCCGCTGCTCACACCAGCAGCTAATACTAGGTGCTGCAGGCAATTTTTATTTCAAGATAAATACATGTCTTGAAACATATGGACATTTTTATATGTCTTCTAGAATGTTTATAGTTACCGTATTTTTCGGACCATAAGACGCACTTTTTCTCCCCCAAAAGTAGGGGGAAAAACTCAGTGCGTCTTATGGTCCGAATAGTACTTTTAGGCTAGCACCCGACATTGCCCCCTCCCATTAATAATGTTTGCGGTGTTCTCCTGCACTGGGAAATGTGTGAAAGAGGTGGCGGCAGAGAGATCCCATACTGCAGGGTGGGCGGGTAGCCTCCCATACTTTCATCTACCTCTAACATTTGTTCCGCCCTCCTGGCAGCTAAGTGGCTCCCCCGCAAAGCCTCATATGTCATCCGGCACCAAAGCGGCTCACCGCCAAGTCCCCCGGCACCTCCAACACATGGGCGCCCACCCCGCTAAGTTTACCGTCACCCCTAACACATGAGCGGCCCCTCGCTAAGTCCCCCGGCACCTCCAACACATGGGCGCCCACCCCGCTAAGTTTACCGTCACCCCCAACACATGAGCGGCCCCTCGCTAAGTCCCCCGGCACCTCCAACACATGGGCACCCACCCCGCTAAGGTTACCGTCACCCCCAACACATGAGCGGCCCCTCGCTAAGTTTACCGTCACCCCCGGCAGCTCTCGGAGTAAACTCTTATCGGATCTGGCTGTTCTTTGGTCCTCAGTCCGCTCTTGCTTGCATTCTCTCTGGCGCTTCCAATCCCGGCTGCTCGCATCCCCGCTGGCATCCTCTCTCTGCGTGACCCATCATGTGATCATCATGTGACCTATCATGTGGTCTCGCTGAGAGAGGACGCCACCCGGGATGCGAGCAGCCGGGATTGGAAGCGCCAGACAGAATACAAGCAAGAGCGGACTAACACAGAAAGAGTGGTGGCTGCCATATTTATTTCCTTTTAAACAATACTGGTTGCATGGAAATCCTGCTGATCCTTCTGGTCACTAGGGTCTAAATCACACACCTGAAACATGCATGCATCTAATCTTGTCAGATGTGTTATAGACATTTGATCTGCATGCTTGTTCAGGGTCTATGGCTAAGGCAGGGATCACACTTGTTTTTCAGTTTTCAACTCAGCTTTTTCTGCGCACATTTTCTGCACACCAAGTGTGTTTCTATGCAGAAAAATGTGTGCTTTTTTCACAACAGTTAATGTAATTGATACAGAAAACTGACAAAATGAGCAGAATTATCATGCAGAATGTCAGTTTTTTTTCTGTGCAAGAAAAACACATTAAGTGTGAGCTAGCCCCTTGATTAACATGAGTTTTCAGTTCTTCTGTGCAGAAAACGCGTATGAAAACAGTCAAGTATGTTCCCTGCCTAAAGTATTAGAGGCAGAGGATCAGAAGGATAGCCTCATTTATTTCATAGTGACTGTTACATTCTGGTATTTGTGTGTGTGTGTGTGTTCTGAAGGGACGGATCTAGGGGGGGGGGGGGGGGGGGGCAGGCCAGTCTCTTGCCCCAGGCGCAGTTTGTTGAATTCTTAACAAGGCAGCAAAATTTGTATGGGGAATGGCAGTTTAGGTGCCAAAACCTGACCTTTAGGTGCCAAAACCTGACATTTAGGCGCCAAAACCTGACCTTTAGGTGCCAAAACCTGACCTTGCCCCAGGCGCAACTTGTTCTAGATCCGTCCCTGTTCTGAATGCATGATGGGGTTACCCTGTCCAAAAAGGTTAGACAGGATGCTGTTGATTGTAGGTGTGTGGGGGGGGGAGGGGGGGCGCAATTTTAGTATTTGCCATGGGCGATGTCTTGCCTAGATACGCCACTGCTTCCCCACCCACATCCTCTGCGGGACACCAGTGCACCTGTCTGAGCAAACTCAGGGTGACCCCACCGACAGCCACAGCCCGGTACATGAGCAGCAGCCCCACAGAGACATATGAGTTGGTGTGTGTATTGCCTGTGTTGCCCTCTCTCTCGTGTGTGTGTGTGTGTGTGTGTGTGTGTGTGTGTGTGTGTGTGTGTGTGTGTGTGTGTGTGTGTGTGTGTGTGTGTGTGTGTGTGTGTGTGTGTGTGTGCGTGTGTTGTACTGCCATGTGTGTACTGCTTGTGAGTGTACTGCCTGCCCTCTCTCCTGTGTTGTACTGCCATGTGTGTACTGCTTGTGAGTGTACTGCCTGCCCTCTCTCCTGTATGTGCGTGTGTTGTACTGCCATGTGTGTACTGTTTGTGAGTGTACTGCCTGCCCTCTATCCTGTGTTTTCTTGTGTTGTACTGCCATGTGTGTACTGCTTGTGAGTGTACTGCCTGCCCACTCTCGTGTGTGTGTGTGTGTGTGTGTGTGTGTGTGTGTGTGTGTGTGTGTGCCTGTGTGTGTGTGTGTGTGCCGTGTGTGTACTGCCTGCCCTCTATCCTGTGTTTTCTTGTGTTGTACTGCCATGTGTGTACTGCTTGTGAGTGTACTGCCTGCCCTCTCTCCTGTGTGTGTGTGTATTGTACTGCCATGTGTATACTGCTTGTGAGTGTACTGCCTGCCCTCTCTCCTGTGTGTGCGTGTGTTGTACTGCCATGTGAGTACTGCTTGTGAGTGTACTGCCTGCCCTCTCTCCTGTGTGTGCGTGTGTTGTACTGCCATGTGAGTACTGCTTGTGAGTGTACTGCCTGCCCTCTCTCATGTGTGTGTGTGTGTGTGTGTGTGTGTGTGTGTGTGTGTGTGTGTTGTACTGCCATGTGTGTACTGCTTGTGAGTGTACTGCCTGCCCTCTCTCCTGTGTGTGCGTGTGCTGTACTGCCATGTGTATACTGCTTGTGAGTGTACTGCCTGCCCTCTCTCCTGTGTGTGCGTGTGTTGTACTGCCATGTGAGTGTACTGCCTGCCCTCTCTCCTGTGTGTGCGTGTGCTGTACTGCCATGTGTATACTGCTTGTGAGTGTGCTTCCTGCCCTCTATCCTGTGTGTGTGTGTTGTACTGCCATGTGTGTATTGCTTGTGAGTGTACAGCCTGCCCTCTCTCCTGTGTGTGCATGTGTGTGTTGTACTGCCATGTGTGAACTGCTTGTGAGTGTACTGCCTGCCCTCTCTCCTGTGTGTGCGTGTTCTGTACTGCCATGTGTATACTGCCTGCCCTCTCTCCTGTGTGTGCGTGTGTTGTACTGCCATGTGAGTACTGCTTGTGAGTGTACTGCCTGCCCTCTCTCGTGTGTGTGTGTGTGTGTGTGTGTGTGTGTTGTACTGCCATGTGTGAACTGCTTGTGAGTGTACTGCCTGCCCTCTCTCCTGTGTGTGCGTGTGTTGTACTGCCATGTGTATACTGCTTGTGAGTGTACTGCCTGCCCTCTCTCCTGTGTGTGCGTGTGTTGTACTGCCATGTGAGTACTGCTTGTGAGTGTACTGCCTGCCCTCTCTCGTGTGTGTGTTGTACTGCCATGTGTGTACTGCTTGTGAGTGCACTGCCTGCCCTCTCTCCTGTGTGTGCGTGTGTTGTACTGCCATGTAGGTACTGCTTGGGAGTGTACTGCCTGCCCTCTCCCCTGTGTGTGCGTATGTTGTACTGCCATGTGAGTACTGCTAGTGAGTGTACAGCCTGCCCTCTCTCCTGTGTATGCGTGTGTTGTACTGCCATGTAAGTACTGCTAGTGAGTGTACTGCCTGCCCTCTCTCCTGTGTGTGCGTGTGTTGTACTGCCATGTGAGTACTGCTTGTGAGTGTACTGCCTGCCCTCTCTCGTGTGTCTGTGTGTGTGTGTTTTGTACTGCCATGTGTGTACTGCTAGTGAGTGTACAGCCTGCCCTCTCTCCTGTGTTGTACTGCTATGAGTGTACTGCCTGCCCTCTCTCGAGTGTCTGTGTGTGTGTGTTTTGTACTGCCATGTGTGTACTGCTAGTGAGTGTACAGCCTGCCCTCTCTCCTGTGTGTGTGTGTGTTGTACTGCCATGTGAGTACTGCTTGTGAGTGTACTGCCTGCCCTCTCTCGTGTGTCTGTGTGTGTGTGTTTTGTACTGCCATGTGTGTACTGCTAGTGAGTGTACAGCCTGCCCTCTCTCCTGTGTTGTACTGCCATGTGAGTACTGCCTGCCCTCTTGTGTGTGTGAGTGTGTGTGTACTGAATGCCCTCACACTTCAGATATCATCCTTCCCAGAACCTTCACTCCTCTCATGAGACCTCTTGGCATCCATTAGTGTTGGGCGAACAGTGTTCGCCACTGTTCGGGTTCTGCAGAACATCACCCTGTTCGGGTGATGTTCGAGTTCGGCCGAACACCTCATGGTATTCGGCCTTTTTAGTTCGGGTTCGCCCAAACAGCTCAATGCCCAGCCGAACATGCCGAACAGGGCCCCTGTTCGGCCGAACAGGGCCCTGTTCGGCCGAATACTGCCCCCTATGGGGTCGCAGGCATAAGGGGGGAGCATGCCCCGGTCGCGGGGGGGGGTCGGAAATTCCCCCCACCCCCTCCGCTAGCGCTCCCCCCTCTGCCCGCTTCCCCATACAAAAATTTTCCTTAAAGTTCAATAGTACCTTCAGTGGCTGGCCTGGCTGGCACTGTGGTGTGTTGGGAGTGAGGAGGAGGAGGAGTCCGGAGAGTGACGTGTTGAGGCCGGGCAGCGGGCGGTTCAGCAGTAGTACCCTTGTGGTACTTCCGCCCTTTCTCTGACCTCACGTCCTCTACGTGATGACGCATACGAGGGTACGCGTGACGCGTACCCTCGTATGCAGAGGACGTGAGGTCAGAGAAAGGGCGGAAGTACCACAAGGGTACTACCGCTGAACCGCCCGCTGCCCGGCCTCAACGCGTCACTCTCCGGACTCCTCCTCCTCCTCACTCACAACACACCACAGTGCCAGCCAGGCCAGCCACTGAAGGTACTATTGAACTTTAAGGAAAATTTTTGTATGGGGAAGCGGGCAGAGGGGGGAGCGCTAGCGGAGGGGGTGGGGGGAATTTCCGACCCCCCCCGTGACCGGGGCATGCTCCCCCCTTATGCCTGCGACCCCATAGGGCCCCCAAAAGCGGGATGTTCAGGGAGTTCGGGGTTCGGGCCGAACATGCCGAACATCTGGCCCATGTTCGGCCTGTTCGGCCCGAACCCGAACATCCAGGTGTTCGCCCAACACTAGCATCCATCTTGATCATGTCCTCTTAAGCTACATACACACATTATACCAAAATTGGTTAAAATATAGTAAGACCAACGGTCGTTCGACAAAACTATGTGACCATGAACAACCAACTTCAATCCGCCGTTATACACATACGAATGACACAAGAAAGATGAAAATGTAATAGAAGGCGGAAATGACACAAATTACCGTATATACTGGCGTATAAGACGACTTTTTAACCCTGAAAAATCATCTGAAAAGTCGGGGGTCGTCTTATATGCCGAGTGTCAGAATTTCAGGTCTGGTCAGGGTGCCGTGTGTCAGGCAGAACTGTAATTACCTTATGCTGCAGTCATCCGGTAATAAGAAAGATAGATCGCATTCTCCGTTTAAAAAATAACTTGTTGTAACAGCTTCTTGCGAGCAGCCACTCGCACGGGTAGCAATGCAGCTTCCGGCGTCACCTGACTTGTGACGTGTGCGCTCCACAATACAACCCGGCAATCTCTTCCGGCGTGAGCCTCATCAGTGGAGCGCACACGTCACCAGTCAAGGGACGCAGGAAGCTGCACTGCTACCCGTGCGAGCGGCTGCTCGCAAGAAGCTGTTACAACAAGTTATTTTTTAAACTGAGAACGTGATCTATCTTTCTTATTACCGGAAGACTGCAGCATAAGGTAATTACAGCTCTGCCTGATACCCGGCACCCTGCCACTACTATGGGGTAGTCTTATATGGCGAGCATACCCCAACCTCTACATTTTAACTGGCAAAGTTGGGGGGTCGTCTTATACGCCCAGTCGCCTTATACGCCAGCATATACGGTAGCTAATTGGTTAAACAATCGATCTGCGTAGAAAAATCTTTGACTACAACCGACTGTCAGGAAGTGATGTTGAAAAATGCCCCAAGATGATTGAAGAAACGTAATAAATGTTCGGGTGGAGATGCTAAAAAATACATGGGCCGCCTTGACCCTCAAGGCCCATTCACACCGAAGCGGTGCGGTATTTTTACCGCACCCGACTACCGTGCAATGAAAGTCTATACTTTCAAACTGCGACGTTACGACGTGACGGAAGTGATAAATTTGCCACATCCCTGACGCAGGTCAAAAACTACTTTAACGCTGCGGTGATGCGTAGAATTGCGGCGATCAGCGACGGCCCGGAATTTGTGTAAGTCTATGGCGACACCTGGATTTGTAAAAATTCTGTGCACTTCCGCATACCCAAAGCACGAAGTAACGGCAAGCGTGCGTCACACGCGCATCACTTCCTGTTTGGGCAGTGGCCAGACACAAAACACTGCGCTGTGTTTTCACACTATCACTGTGTGAGAGTGGTATTCTAAACGTTTAACAATAAACCCTTTTAAAATGTAACTTTAACCATTTCTGCCGCTGGGATGCGAGCCTCACGCCCGCAGCAGCAGCTGCTACAGCCCAGGGACCCGCTAGTCACGTCTCTGCAGTTCGGGGTGCTGTGCGGAAGGATGCCCGCGATCGCGATGTTGCCGGGAGAAGGGAGGATTGGCTGCAGGGGACAAAAGTCCCCTGAGCCAATCCATTCTCGTCCGCCGCGAACTAACACTGTTTTTGTTCAAAAACAGTTTTTATATTTAAATAAAGCCGCCGAGCTTCCTCCCCGCGCTGATTTCCGCCGCCTATCATTAGATTTATGAATGGGAATAAAGTTCCCATTCATTAATCTCCCTGCAGGCCACCGTGATCGCAGGCCTGCGTCACTTCCCTAGTTACAGTATAGCAACCTACAGCGTACTTATTGTACGCTAATAGGAAGCACTCAATGGGGACATCTTGTGGTCAAATTGTAGCATTACATCTACTGTTAACACTGCACTGACCTGGACAAATGGGCAAATAAAATGTGTGGATTTTAATTACGGTAGCATGTATTATTTGAAAACTATAATGGCAGAAAACTGAGAAATAATGATTTTTTCCATTTTTTTACTTATTATTCCCATTAAAATGCATTTAGAGAAAAATAATTCTTAACATAATGTACCACCCAAAGAAAGCCTAATTGGTGGCTGAAAAAACAAGGTATAGATCAGTTCTGTGTGATAAGTAGTGATAAGGTTATTGGGGAATAAAAGGGAGGAGCGCTGAAATATGAAAATTCCTCTCGTCCATAAGGTAAAAAATACCCGTGGGCTGAAATCGTTAAGGAACGTTCTTAGTACCATTTTTAGTACGAATGTACGAAAAAACCCGAGCCTGCTAAAAAATAATATATTGGCTTTATTCTGCACAACATAATAACACTATTTCTTGCCTAAATATTAAATAAATCAGCCCTGGCCATGTTAGTGAAGAGATTAACTGCCAAAGCATGTGACCTAACTGCCAGAGCATGCGACTTGGCATCATGACGTCAGAGCATGTGACCTGGCATGTGCCATCTTTGACAGTTGGTCGCTTCATGTTTACATTCTGCTGAGCCTGTGACCTGACTGCCAGAGCATGTGACCTGGCATTATGAAATGCAGAGCATGCGACCTGGCATCATGACGTCAGAGCATGTGACCTGGCATGTGCCATCTTTGACAGTTGGTCGCTTCATGTTTACATTCTGCTGGGCCTTGGAGGTGAGTAGCTGTTGATCTGGGGTCTCTGATGGGTTATGGCTGCAAATTGATGGCATTTACATTTCAAAGTGTACCTGAATGTTTCTTTTTAATGAGAAATATGTGTATATACCCCTGTATTACATGATTAGCTCGATGTGTCCCCCCCTTCCACCGTCTGCTGTGTTCTGCCTGTTCCAGCGTCTCTCTCTCCCTCTCTCGGTAACACAGCTCTGCAGCTCGGATCCTCCTGGGGGGCGGGACCGCTGGAGGTAATCTTTACACAGAGAGGGAGAGGGAGAGAGAGAGGAATCAGTCCCGCCCCATGGCTCAGCCAGCCTACTGCAGCCCGGCCTTTGTCCTTCTCGTATCTCCCGCCCCTCCATCTAGCAGCCCTGCAGGCAATGAGGAGTCGCTAAGTACAGAGAGCAGCAGCCATCACTAATATGCCTGGATTTCCCTACTCTAATATGCTGGGGGCCATATCTCTGCAATTATTCCCCCTACACATCCCAAATTTTGAGGGTAAGGAGGGGACAGCCCGATATACATCTGTGCCAAATTACAGCCCGCGAGCTCTGCTGGTTCCCGAGATAAGAGTATAAGAACCTACCTTGTGAACCAGCAGGGCTGGGGGGCTGATATTCTGCACATAGGCAAATCGGGGGGTCCCCTCCCTACCCTCAGACTTTGGGATGTACAGGGGAAATAACTGCTGAGATATTGGGGGTGGTTGGCACTGAGCATTTCATGTGTGTTAGTCAGTGGGGCAGCTCTGAGCAGCAGACACTACTGCAGCCAGGGACACAGTGATGATTGTGTGTTTAACATTAGCTGGACCAGCGCTGTGTCTGCTCTGCTGCATATTCATGCTTGCCAAAGTTTCTTCTCAGTCTTCTGTAAAGTGCAGCTGTTGCTATGACCAGTTGAGAGGTTAGTGGAAGCCTGCTATGCCCATTTTCTATGGGAGCTCAGTGAGTGTGTCGCTGGGCACTGTGTGTTGTCACATATGCTGTTACTGTAGTCCCACAACACTGTCACCCCTAACTTTACACTCCCTTCCTGCCTGTAAGAGCATTATATATGTGTATGGGCCTCTTCCCTCCCTAGGGGCATTGTATATGTATTGGGAGGTTCCTCTCTCCATCCTATAGGTACAGTGACCAGATTTTTGTAGGCTCAACCTGGGACAGGGTAGCGCGCAAAACGTGCCGCGCCGAAAAATGGGGGGCTGCGCCGCGCCCAAAAATGTGGTGGCTGCGCGCGCACCGAAAATGGGCGTGGCCATAACATTCTGTGGGCAGAGCTAACGTAATGATGTAACAGCGAGGCATAAGAAAGCAGTGTTTACGCCATGATGTGGTCAAACGAGGATTCGCATCATGGGTGTGCAGAAACTGTGTGATGCTATTTAATAGTATACCATAACCCCAAAGCAGCAAACATAGCCAACTATGACCATTAAATAATAAATGCAGCAACAGTTACCCCGGACACCACAAAATAAATGGGCAACATGTCAGCACAAAATAAACGTATTGCGGGCAACATGTCGGCACAAAATAAACATATTACGGGCAACATGTCAGCACAAAATAAACATATTGCGGGCAACATGTCAGCACAAAATAAACGTATTGCGGGCAACATGTCAGCACAAAATAAACATATTGCGGACAACATGCCGGCACAAAATAAACGCATTGCGGGCAACATGTCGGCACAAAATAAAAGCATTGCGGGCAACATTTCAGCACAAAAATAAACGCATTGCGGGCAACATTTCAGCACAAAATAAACGCAATGGGGGCAAACATGTCAGCACAAAATGAACGCATTGCGGGTAACATTTCAGCACAAAATAAATGCAATGGGGGAAAACATGTCAGTACAAATTAATCGCAATGGGGGCAAACATGTCAGTACAAAATAAACGCAATGGGGGCCAACATGTCAGTACAAAATAAATGCAATGGGGGCAACATTTCCGCACAAAATAAATGCATTGCGGGCAACATAACAGCACAAAATAAACGCAATGGGGGCAAACATGTCAGCACAAATTAAACGCAATGGGGCAAACATGTCAGCACAAAATAAACGCCAATGGGGGCAAACATGTCAGCACAAAATAAATGCAATGTGGGCACATTTCACCTGGAAAAAAAAAAGCATTTACTCACCTGAAATAAGTCCCCTCACCGTCACGCAACCGGCCTCTGGTGTGTGTGCAGCTCCCCGGGCTCACAGGCACTCAGGCAGAGCAGCGCTACGGCAAGATAGCGTCCGGAGGCGGAGCCCTGTACTGGAGACACAAATAGTCTCCAGTACAGGGCTCCGCCTCCGGACGCCATCTTCCCGTAGCCCTGCTCTGCCTGTGCCTGCCGGAGGAGAACAATGCAGGCTGCTGGAGCGGGGCTGCGGGGAACGAACTAGCGGCTAGTTCATTCAGTACGGTGGCCAGAGTCCCGAATTCGGGACGTCCCGCTGCTAAAAGCGGGATGTTTCCCCGGGACCTCATGCAGCCTGGGACAGTGCCCCCCGAAGGCGGGACGCATCCCGGGTAAAGCGGGACGTATGGTCACCGTACTATAGGGGCAATATGTATGGGGTGACAGCACTGTCTACAGGGGGTCTTTCCCCTCCTTCCTGTAGGGCCATCATATATTGGGTGACAGCTCAGCAATGTTTATAGGGGGTCCCTCTCCTCAGTCTCCTAGAAGTGCATTATATACTGTAAGTGTTAGCCCACCCATCTTTTATTTACCGCTGCCTGCAACCTGCACTAGCCATATACCGGCTGTATCCTGCGCCCAAATCTCCCGGTGCCGATTTTACATGTATGCCTGCAGTTGTGGTGCCACTGTCACAGCCTGACACTGGGGATGGGGGGGGGGGGGGACTGGGCTACCAGGGAATATGGTGTGGGCATTATTTTTTGTATTAAAGTAGAGGCAGCTTCATCCAACATTTGGCTAGGCAGGCCTGCTTTCATCACTGCTAATGCTAGGTACACACTGTGCAATTTTCTGACAGATTTACATTCCGCTCGATTATTTCCAACATGCCCAATCTGATTTCCAATCAATTTTCCATAGAAGTGAACAGAAAATCGATCAGAAATCAGATTGGACGTGTTGAAAATAATCAATCTGACAGTAAATCTGTCAGAAAATTGCACCGTCATTCATGCGCAGATGCGCGCGCATCGGCACACGCAATTTCCTGCAATCCCTGCCCCAAGGACCTTACTCCGATCAGCGTTAGGCGGTCCTGGGGCTGCCGCCACATCCATGCCCGTTGGCTTGTTGCTGTCGGCAAGAGGTTAAAAAAAGAGAAAAAAAATCACTTACCTGAGGATTCTGCCAGCCCCCTGCAGCCGTCCTGTCCTGCGCCAGTCCTCAACGATCCTCTGTTCCCCGCTGTGGGCCAGTTTGGTTCCTACCATCTTAAGTTGACAGCTACTGCTTCTGCAAGGCTCAGGCCATGCATATCCTTGTTTGCATTCCCATCCACCATAGTGTTCTGCGCATGCGCAGGGTGCTATTAAGGATGGGAACACGAGCAAGGAGACATGTGGCCAGGGCTGCGCAGGCGCAGTGGCCCACTAACTCCGTGTCGGCAAAATCGAAACTAGCTGGCGGCAGGGGAACTAAGGATCGTCGAGGAGCGCCGCAGGAAAGGACGGCTGCAGGGGGCTGGCAGTAGCCCCAGGTAAGTGAAAATAGTTTTTTTTTTTTTTTTTTTTAGCAATCTTCATTTCCATTTTAAACAAGTATGCAGATCAGGTGCTCTAACAGCGGGTTTTTGTTTTTTTTTTTACCCAATTTTTTTTAGCACTCCCGGCGCATACCTGTGCGCTGCGATTCTTTATAAAGCAATTTTCTAAGCGTTTTTGCAGAGCGATTCAGTTTTTTTCACTTCCTGGCATCGCAAATCGCCCCATAAATGGTACAGGCAGGGCTTTGGTGAACAGATCGGATTCGAAGCGTTCAGATGTGAACAATCTCATAGGGAATCATTGCACAAGCTCTATTAGAGTGATTTTGATAATGGCCAGCACTTAAAGGCAAAAGCGCCCTTAGTGTGAACAAGCCCTAACTGCATTTGTAAGTAATGTCAGGCTTCATATTGCTCCAGTCTCTATTTGCATGTTTATACATTGTTCACTCTTCTGCACAACAGGCTACTGACAATTATGTATAAAGATAATGAACGTTATGGGGATTATAATGAGAGAACAATTAAAAACTGGCAGCAAACCTTGAACTCTGTACGGAATCCCCCCTCCTGGATTTAGTGTGGTTGGTTGCGGGCGGAGGCTTGGCTACTGTGGGAAGGTGCAGGGTACTTTGGGTAGTGCATCCTTTAGTGTTGACAGTGGTGGGCAGTGGCAAGGGCTTGGTGTGGGTGTGTGGCGGCTCACTGTAGCTTTTGGTGCATGTGGTATGCTCAGCATAGACTTAGCTGCTGAGTGTACAGCTGTGTCAGTTATATGCACATGCAGCAGCTATGTCCACACTGTGCATATTACAGCTGCCTTTTATATACTGTATAATGAGCCTGATGCAGGAAACCACGGTAACAAGGCCACATGACTACAGCTTGTGATGTCATAAACAAGGGATGCTGTCAAGAGGGGATCAGTTGGTGATGTCACAATCAGAGGTAGCTGTCAAAATGAGGATCAGCAGGAAACAGGTGTCAGTCAGCAGGAGGGCAGAGACCAGGCTGGAAGCATATGAAGAGCAGCAAGTTTTCAGCACTACCCATTGGTGCAACAGCAAAGGGGAGGAGTCCATTCTGGTCGCAGTCTCGCCTAATGCTGAAGGCCGAACTTCCCACAGCACCAGGTAAGATCATAATTACACTCATTTTCAAGGTTTATGAATGCTGAGTGAAGAGAGAGAGAGAGTGGGTTTGGGATATAGAGATTTTGGCTTTGCCAGCAATGTGTATTCCAGGTACATTCTTTCAGTGTTATCCTACTGTTATTTCCTCATCAGATCGGAGAAACGTGATCATTTTGATTGGCTGATAGATTTGTAAAGCTCTGATTTGCTGGAATTGTTAAATGCTCTAGTCAATACAGGAAACAGAAGCAAGACATGATCATAACAAGCAAATCAAAGCTTTAAAAAAAATCTATCACCTGAACAGATTGATCACATACTTGTCTGTGAGTTCTGCCATACATGAACAACACTACTGCTGAATTTAAAGAAACCCTTGGGTACAGTGTTGTTTTGCCTCACGGGAAGGGTTATTAAACCCTCTAACTTCGCTCACCACCGTAGTGGGAAAAATTAATTGCAGCAAAACATGAGGAAAGGTTCAATCATAATATTTATTGCGCTACAATCCTGTTATACTAATTATCTAGGCTTGCAGAATCATAGTTTAATGGTTAGTAGTTATTAGTAAGCATGCGTCAACATTTCTTTACCAAGTGTTAGCAACATCACCCAAGGAAGAGGGGACTCCGTCAATCCTCCATAGAGGAAAACACCTGGCGGCACAATCCATCACGTCTGTTGGTCTCAGCAAAGTCCCGGAGTCCAGGCGTTTTCCCAATCCAATTATACTCCCTAAACCTAAACCATAACACACGCAACCGCATATACGGTTACTGTCGTAGGAGCGTGATCACAGTACAAATCTATGATATCCACATTTGTGCAATACAACACAGCCGAGAGTTGACACCTCGTGCTCACTGAATGGGAAAACAATGGCTTACTTAGTACGCATGCGTATCTTATTGCACCATTATCTCATAACTATCCGCTCAAACTGGCTGTAGCAGGATTCAGGAATGCATCAACATTCTTCACTGAACCCAAATAGCATCCAGGACATCTGGAATTGAACTCAGATAATACCCAGGTACTGAACTCCAGTAACCAGAAGACAAAGACATATAGGAGTGAACACTAAACATACATACATATGACATTCATGTCACTTGTGTATCTCAAGTGTCAAATATCTTATCGATATCTGCCCTAAATGATTATTAACTATTTAAAAGGCCAGCCTAAAATTCTTCATAATCAATATTAGCCAGTAGTGGGTGCATAGCTCACTATAAATCGGTGTTAGGCGGTCCTGGGGCTGCCGCCGCGTCCACACCAATTGGCATAGAGCGGTCGTGTAGTGGTTAAGTTGTTGTTCGCGTTAAAAAATGTTGTGAAAACCACAATTGCTTTTCATAGAGTAAAAAAGTTAAAACACCAAGGGCTTGATTCACAAAAGAGTGCTAACTGTTAGCACGGCCGTTTTCGTGCGAATTTTCGCGTGCAATTAAACGTTTTTATGCTCAAACACGAATGAAAATTCATGTCTGCGCGTGAAAACGATAACGATTTTGTGTGAAAATTAGCGTTTGCACGTGAAAACTTTTAATTGCGCACGAAAATTCACGATCGCGTGCCAATATGAAAATTTGCGCGAAAACGGCCGTAATAACAGTTAACACTCTTTTGTGAATCAAGCCCCAAGAGTGAAAGTTACAATTAAGGGAAGAGTGGAACAGCTTGGAGAGGAGGTGGCAGTAATGAGTCATATAGGAAGTTTATAATTGGAGGAGTATGAATGAACAAGCTAGAGATAGGATTTTGACAGGAGGTAGACTTTTTCATCCCTGGTTCTAATCTCACCTGTAGTATACTACATATTGCTTTCATTTATGCCCTTCCCATTTTAAACTTTCTCTATGACTTGTAAATGGTACTAATGTTTTAACTAAACTTTGCTGCCCTATGAAATGAACTTTGCCATATCTACATTTAGAATACAAGTGTCTCCGTCTCTCCCTCTCTCTCCCTTCATCAGAATAGAGACATGACTTTATTTTGATTTCTAAGTCAGCTAATCCCACCCATCAGGCACAATACCCTTCTCTGCTGTCCCGTCTGATTGCGCACGCACGACTGCAAATATGGGAAGAAGGTGTACCGCTTTACGGAGGACAGACAGCAGGACCTGGTCACCCGGAGCGAACGGGTTGAGGAGTGGCTCTACATTCCGTACGAAAGGCCTCGCTTGTAAAGCCGCCCAAGTACGGGGTGATAGAGTGAGGGGCTCCTCTTCTTTAGACGCAAAGGGAGCAAGGGTTATCCCAAATATTTAATAGTGTGCTGTATATGCATGCATTTTTCCCTTTTTCATCCCTATTGTCCAGGTGAAATTCTCTTCTCTGATCGCTCATTCACAGCAGCAAAAGGTGATGACATGATGCGTAAAAACAGGTTTTAGATAATTGTTGGGCAGTGCTAAACTCGTGGGATTGAGATAGGAGTCCAAGATGGTAAAAATGAGATTTTCCCCTGGAACAGTAACTGTAGTGCAAGAAGTGCATGGGCGTAGATGGATAGAGTGAGTCGAGGGGAAAAGTTCAGGACTGGCCCAAGATGAGGAAAAACTGAAGCACATCTGGATGTAGTGGTCAGAGGCCTTCTAGTTACACACATGGGGCTTGATTCACAAAGCGGTGCTAACTGTTAGCACGCCTGTGAAAACCCCCTTAGCACGTCTAAACAAGCTTATCGCGCATAAAACTTTACGCGCGCAAAACTTTATGCGCGTAAAACTTTATGTGCGTACTGCTCAGAGCACAGGGCGCACCGCGCGAAGTGCCCATTAAAGCCTATGGGACTTAGCGCGCGTAAAAACTTTGCGCACGTAAAACTTTACGCGCGCAAAGTTAGCGCACGATCTGATTGAGAAATCCGGTGCTAACCTACTTAGCACCCTGGTTAGCGCGTCTAAAGACTTTAGACGTGCTAAGTAGGTTAGCACCGCTTTGTGAATCAAGCCCATGGCCTGTTGTTACCCAGTCTGTGCTGACGGTGACAAAGCTTACATGATAAGAAAAATTGAGACACTTTTATGTCTTAAAATGTTTTCATTGTTTCTGCAATGGCATGTAGACTGTTGATCCAGGGATTTTATCCTGTTGCCGTTTGGAGCCAAGAAAGATTTTTTTCCCTTTTAGAGCATATTGTATCATGCTTTGCAAGGGTTTTTTTTTTTTGCCTTCTTGATCATCTGGGTATTCTAAAAGTGTTGATTTGTGCGCTTTTATTTTTCTCAAAATATGCATATGTTTAAATGTTTTGAAACGTAAATAAGTATCTGAAAATAAAAATTAAAAAAAAAAAAAAAAAAAAAAAATATATATATATATATATATATATATATATATATATATATATATATATATGTATATACAGTATATATATATATATTTATGTAGATAGATAGAGTAATATAAATTTCAACTAGAGACACTGAGCATTTTTTACGTTATAACATCATTGCCTGCGGCCAAACTAAGTTAAATGCGCCCGATCTCATTGGAACTCGGAAGCTAAGGGGCTTAAGGCCTAGTAATTAGCCGCTGCTCACACCAGCAGCTAATACTAGGTGCTGCAGGCAACTTTTATTTCAAGATAAATACATGTCTTGAAACATATGGACATTTTTATATGTCTTCTAGAATGTTTATAGTTATGTGTATGTGTGTATATTTGATAGTGTTGGTCAAACTCTCAAGAATTTTGATCCAGGGACTGCCTCTAACGTACTTGGGACTTTTTCAGCCTGTTGTATTGCTTCAGGTCCCCTGCACTCCTCCTGGTCCGAACCATTTTGCTGCTGTTTCCCTCCGACAGCTTGCCGACTGATCCCTGATGATGGCTCAGCACGGTGGCGTAGTGATTAGCTCTCTCGCCTTGCAGCGCTGGGTCCCTGGTTCGAATCCCAGCCAGGGCACTATCTGCAAAGAGTTTGTATGTTCTCTCTGTGTCTGCGTGGGTTTCCTGCGGGCACTCCGGTTTCCTCCCACATTCCAAAAAACATACAGATAAGTTAATTGGCTCCCCCTAAAAATTTGGCCCTAGGCTACAGTACTTAGACTACAGTACTTACACTACATAATATAGATATATGGCAATGGTAGGGATTAGAGTGTGAGCTCCTTTGAGGGACAGTTAGTGACAAGATATATATACAATGTACAGCGCTGCGTAATATGTTGGTGCTATATAAATACTAAATAATAATAATAATAATAAATGGCTGCTGCGCATGTGTGGTCCAACCTTTCCCGGCCCGGGGACCACTTTCTGACCCAATTTTTTTCCGGGGACCGCAGCGGGGGGAGTGGACGTCGGGTGCGCGTCCTAGTGGACAGTGGAGTGGGTTACGGGTGGGGGGGGGGGGGTTCTGGCGAGGGTGCAGTGGCATATCTTCTAGCATAGTTGCCCCAGTATAGGGAGTTTAGTTGCCCCAGTATAGCCATTATAATGCCCCAGTATAACCTGTATAGTGCCCCAGTATAGCCTGTATAGTGCCCCAGTATAGCAAGTATAGTGCCCCAGTATAGCCAGTATAGTGCCCCAGTATAGCCAGAATAGTGCCCCAGTATAGCCAGAATAGTGCCCCAGTATAGTGCCCCAGTACCCCAGTATAGTGCCCCAGTATAGCCAGAATAGTGCCCCAGTATAGCCAGTATATTGAGCCAGTATAGTGCCCCAGTATAGCCAGTATAGTGCCCCTGTATAGCCAGAATAGTGCCCCAGTATAGCCAGAATAGTGCCTCAGTATAGCCAGAATAGTGCCCCAGTATAGCCAATATAGTGAGCCAGTATAGCCAGTATAGTGCCCCAATATAGTGCCCCAGTATAGCGCCCCAGTATAATGCCCCAGTATAGCACCCCAGTATAGCAAGTATAGTGCCCCAGGATAGCCAGTATAGTGCCCCAGGATAGCGCCCCGGTATGGTCAGGTGGTGGTCCCCGCCGCTGTTATTACCTTAACAGCGGCCGCTCTCCCTCCCTTCTTTTATTTTTCTCAAAATATGCATATGTTTAAATGTTTTGAAACGTAAATAAATATCTGAAAAAAAATAAAAAAAAAAATATATATATTTATGTAGATAGATGAAATAATATAAATTTCAACTAGAGACACTGAGCATTTTTTACGTTATAACATCATTGCCTGCGGCCAAACTAAGTTAAATGCGCCCGATCTCATTGGAACTCGGAAGCTAAGGGGCTTAAGGCCTAGTAATTAGCCGCTGCTCACACCAGCAGCTAATACTAGGTGCTGCAGGCAATTTTTATTTCAAGATAAATACATGTCTTGAAACATATGGACATTTTTATATGTCTTCTAGAATGTTTATAGTTATGTGTATGTGTGTATATTTGATAGTGTTGGTCAAACTCTCAAGAATTTTGATCCAGGGACTGCCTCCAACGTACTTGGGACTTTTTCAGCCTGTTGTATTGCTTCAGGTCCCTGGCACTCCTCCTGGTCCGAACCATTTTGCTGCTGTTTCCCTCCGACAGCTTACCGACTGATCCCTGATGATGGCTCAGCACGGTGGCGTAGTGGTTAGCTCTCTCGCCTTGCAGCGCTGGGTCCCTGGTTCGAATCCCAGCCAGGGCACTATCTGCAAAGAGTTTGTATGTTCTCTCTGTGTCTGCGTGGGTTTCCTGCGGGCACTCCGGTTTCCTCCCACATTCCAAAAAACATACGGATAAGTTAATTGGCTCCCCCTAAAAATTTGGCCCTAGACTACAGTACTTAGACTACAGTACTTACACTACATAATATAGATATATGGCAATGGTAGGGATTAGATTGTGAGCTCCTTTGAGGGACAGTTAGTGACAAGATATATATACAATGTACAGCGCTGCGTAATATGTTGGTGCTATATAAATACTAAATAATAATAATAATAAATGGCTGCTGCGCATGTGTGGTCCAACCTTTCCCGGCCCAGGGACTACTTTCTGACCCAATTTTTTTCCGGGGACCGCAGCGGGGGGAGTGGGCGTCGGGTGCGCGTCCTAGTGGACAGTGGAGTGGGTTACGGGGGGGGGGGGGGGGGTTCTGGCGAGGGTGCAGTGGCATATCTAGCATAGTTGCCCCAGTATAGGGAGTTTAGTTGCCCCAGTATAGCCATTATAATGCCCCAGTATAACCTGTATAGTGCCCCAGTATAGCCTGTATAGTGCCCCAGTATAGCAAGTATAGTGCCCCAGTATAGCCAGTATAGTGCCCCAGTATAGCCAGAATAGTGCCCCAGTATAGCCAGAATAGTGCCCCAGTATAGTGACCTAGTACCCCAGTATAGTGCCCCAGTATAGCCAGAATAGTGCCCCAGTATAGCCAGTATATTGAGCCAGTATAGTGCCCCAGTATAGCCAGTATAGTGCCCCAGTATAGCCAGAATAGTGCCCCAGTATAGCCAGAATAGTGCCCCAGTATAGCCAATATAGTGAGCCAGTATAGCCAGTATAGTGCCCCAATGTCGTGCCCCAGTATAGCGCCCCAGTATAATGCCCCAGTATAGCACCCCAGTATAGCAAGTATAGTGCCCCAGGATAGCCAGTATAGTGCCCCAGTATAGCCAGTATAGTGCCCCAGTATAGCCAGAATAGTGCCCCAGTATAGCCAATATAGTGAGCCAGTATAGCCAATATAGTGAGCCAGTATAGCCAGTATAGTGCCCCAATATAGTGCCCCAGTATAGCGCCCCAGTATAATGCCCCAGTATAGCACCCCAGTATAGCAAGTATAGTGCCCCAGGATAGCCAGTATAGTGCCCCAGGATAGCGCCCCGGTATGGTCAGGTGGTGGTCCCCGCCGCTGTTATTACCTTAACAGCGGCCGCTCTCCCTCCCTTCTTTTATTTTTCTCAAAATATGCATATGTTTAAATGTTTTGAAACGTAAATAAATATCTGAAAAAAAATAAAAATATATATATATTTATGTAGATAGATAGAATAATATAAATTTCAACTAGAGACACTGAGCATTTTTTACGTTATAACATCATTGCCTGCGGCCAAACTAAGTTAAATGCGCCCGATCTCATTGGAACTCGGAAGCTAAGGGGCTTAAGGCCTAGTAATTAGCCGCTGCTCACACCAGCAGCTAATACTAGGTGCTGCAGGCAATTTTTATTTCAAGATAAATACATGTCTTGAAACATATGGACATTTTTATATGTCTTCTAGAATGTTTATAGTTATGTGTATGTGTGTATATTTGATAGTGTTGGTCAAACTCTCAAGAATTTTGATCCAGGGACTGCCTCTAACGTACTTGGGACTTTTTCAGCCTGTTGTATTGCTTCAGGTCCCTTGCACTCCTCCTGGTCCGAACCATTTTGCTGCTGTGTCCCTCCGACAGCTTGCCGACTGATCCCTGATGATGGCTCAGCATGGTGGCGTAGTGGTTAGCTCTCTCGCCTTGCAGCGCTGGGTCCCTGGTTCGAATCCCAGCCAGGGCACTATCTGCAAAGAGTTTGTATGCTCTCTCTGTCTGCGTGGGTTTCCTCCGGGCACTCCGGTTTCCTCCCACATTCCAAAAAACATACGGATACGTTAATTGGCTCCCCCTAAAAAATTGGCCCTAGTCTACAGTACTTAGACTACAGTACTTACACTACATAATATAGATATATGGCAATGGTAGGGATTAGATTGTGAGCTCCTTTGAGGGACAGTTAGTGACAAGATATATATATATACACATTGTACAGCGCTGCGTAATATGTTGGCGCTATATAAATACTAAATAATAATAATAATAATAATAAATGGCTGCTGCGCATGTGTGGTCCAAGCCATGTATCGCCTAGATCGTCCTGCATTTGCACTGATTGATCTTCGGAACTGCGCATTTACAGAACGATCAAGGAGACACTTATCTAGGGCCGCCCATGCACAGTAGCCCATGAAGGGGCTCAGCGGACTAGCTTTTGGAGGGGTAAAGCAGCAGAACAGCTCGGACTGGGAGGACAGTGAGGGACCTGTAGGACTACAGGGGGCTGGAAGAAGCCCCAGGTAAGTTAAAGGATACTGGCTGTACTGGTCAGAGGCTTTTTAGATACATGCATGGCTTGTTGTTACTCAGGCTGTGCTGAAGGTGATGAAAGGCATACATGATAAGGCATACGTGATAAGGGACTTTTTCATCCCTGGTTCTATTCTCACCTGTAGTATACTACATATTGCTTTCATTTATACCCTTCCCATTTTAAACTTTCTCTATGACTTGTAAATGGTACTAATGTTTTAACTAAACTTTGCTGCCCTATGAAATGAACTTTGCCATATTTACATTTAGAATACAAGTGTCTCCGTCTCTCCCTCTCTCTCCCTTTATCAAAATAGAGACATGACTTTATTTTGATTTCTAAGTCAGCTAATCCCACCCATCAGGCAAAATACCCTTCTCTGCTGTCCCGTCTGATTGCGCACGCACGACTGTGAAGATGGGAAGAAGGTGTACCGCTTTACGGAGGACAGACAGCAGGACCTGGTCACCCGGAGCGAACGGGTTGAGGAGTGGCTCTACATTCCGTACGAAAGGCCTCGCTTGTAAAGCAGCCCAAGTACGGGGTGATAGAGTGAGGGGCTCCTCTTCTTTAGACGCAAAGGGAGCAAGGGTTAACCCAAATATTTAATAGTGTGCTGTATATGCATGCATTTTTCCCTTTTTCATCCCTATTGTCCAGGTGAAATTCTCTTCTCTGATCGCTCATTCACAGCAGCAAAAGGTGATGACATGATGCTTAAAAACAGGTTTTAGATAATTGTTGGGCAGTGCTAAACTCGTGGGATTGAGATAGGAGTCCAAGATGGTAAAAATGAGATTTTCCCCTGGAACGGTAACTGTAGTGCAAGAAGTGCATGGGCGAAGATGCATAGAGTGAGTCGAGGGGAAAAGTTCAGGACTGGCCCAAGATGAGGAAAAACTGAAGCACATCTGGATGTAGTGGTCAGAGGCCTTCTAGTTACACACATGGCCTGTTGTTACCCAGTCTGTGCTGACGGTGACAAAGCTTACATGATAAGAAAAATTGAGACACTTTTATGTCTTAAAATGTTTTCATTGTTTCTGCAATGGCATGTAGACTGTTGATCCAGGGATTTTATCATGTTGCCGTTTGGAGCCAAGAAAGATTTTTTTCCCTTTTAGAGCATATTGTATCATGCTTTGCAAGGGTTTTTTTTTTTTTGCCTTCTTGATCATCTGGGTATTCTAAAAGTGTCGATTTGTGCGCTTTTATTTTTCTCAAAACATGCATATGTTTAAATGTTTTGAAATGTAAATAAGTATCTGAAAAAGAAAAAAAAAATATATATATATATATATATATATATATGTATATACAGTGTATATATATATATATTTATGTAGATAGATAGAGTAATATAAATTTCAACTAGAGACACTGAGCATTTTTTACGTTATAACATCATTGCCTGCGGCCAAACTAAGTTAAATGCGCCCGATCTCATTGGAACTCGGAAGCTAAGGGGCTTAAGGCCTAGTAATTAGCCGCTGCTCACACCAGCAGCTAATACTAGGTGCTGCAGGCAATTTTTATTTCAAGATAAATACATGTCTTGAAACATATGGACATTTTTATATGTCTTCTAGAATGTTTATAGTTATGTGTATGTGTCTATATTTGATAGTGTTGGTCAAACTCTCAAGAATTTTGATCCAGGGACTGCCTCCAATGTACTTGGGACTTTTTCAGCCTGTTGTATTGCTTCAGGTCCCCTGCACTCCTCCTGGTCCGAACCATTTTGCTGCTGTTTCCCTCCGACAGCTTGCCGACTGATCCCTGATGATGGCTCAGCACGGTGGCGTAGTGATTAGCTCTCTCGCCTTGCAGCGCTGGGTCCCTGGTTCGAATCCCAGCCAGGGCACTATCTGCAAAGAGTTTGTATGTTCTCTCTGTGTCTGCGTGGGTTTCCTGCGGGCACTCCGGTTTCCTCCCACATTCCAAAAAACATACGGATAAGTTATTTGGCTCCCCCTAAAAATTTGGCCCTAGACTACAGTACTTAGATTACAGTACTTACACTACATAATATAGATATATGGCAATGGTAGGGATTAGAGTGTGAGCTCCTTTGAGGGACAGTTAGTGACAAGATATATATACAATGTACAGCGCTGCGTAATATGTTGGTGCTATATAAATACTAAATAATAATAATAATAATAAATGGCTGCTGCGCATGTGTGGTCCAACCTTTCCCGGCCCGGGGACCACTTTCTGACCCAATTTTTTTCCGGGGACCACAGCGGGGGGAGTGGGCGTCGGGTGCGCGTCCTAGTGGACAGTGGAGTGGGTTACGAGGGGGGGGGGGTTCTGGCGAGGGTGCAGTGGCATATCTAGCATAGTTGCCCCAGTATAGGGAGTTTAGTTGCCCCAGTATAGCCATTATAATGCCCCAGTATAACCTGTATAGTGCCCCAGTATAGCCTGTATAGTGCCCCAGTATAGCCTGTATAGTGCCCCAGTATAGCCTGTATAGTGCCCCAGTATAGCAAGTATAGTGCCCCAGTATAGCCAGTATAGTGCCCCAGTATAGCCAGAATAGTGCCCCAGTATAGCCAGAATAGTGCCCCAGTATAGTGCCCCAGTACCCCAGTATAGTGCCCCAGTATAGCCAGAATAGTGCCCCAGTATAGCCAGTATATTGAGCCAGTATAGTGCCCCAGCATAGCCAGTATAGTGCCCCAGTATAGCCAGAATAGTGCCCCAGTATAGCCAGAATAGTGCCCCAGTATAGCCAATATAGTGAGCCAGTATAGCCAGTATAGTGCCCCAATATAGTGCCCCAGTATAGCGCCCCAGTATAATGCCCCAGTATAGCACCCCAGTATAGCAAGTATAGTGCCCCAGGGTAGCCAGTATAGTGCCCCAGGATAGCGCCCCGGTATGGTCAGGTGGTGGTCCCCGCCGCTGTTATTACCTTAACAGCGGCCGCTCTCCCTCCCTTTTTTTAATTTTCTCAAAATATGCATATGTTTAAATGTTTTGAAACGTAAATAAATATCTGAAAAAAAATAAAAATATATATATATATATTTATGTAGATAGATGGAATAATATAAATTTCAACTAGAGACACTGAGCATTTTTTACGTTATAACATCATTGCCTGCGGCCAAACTAAGTTAAATGCGCCCGATCTCATTGGAACTCGGAAGCTAAGGGGCTTAAGGCCTAGTAATTAGCCGCTGCTCACACCAGCAGCTAATACTAGGTGCTGCAGGCAATTTTTATTTCAAGATAAATACATGTCTTGAAACATATGGACATTTTTATATGTCTTCTAGAATGTTTATAGTTATGTGTATGTGTGTATATTTGATAGTGTTGGTCAAACTCTCAAGAATTTTGATCCAGGGACTGCCTCTAACATACTTGGGACTTTTTCAGCCTGTTGTATTGCTTCAGGTCCCTTGCACTCCTCCTGGTCCGAACCATTTTGCTGCTGTGTCCCTCCGACAGCTTGCCGACTGATCCCTGATGATGGCTCAGCACGGTGGCGTAGTGGTTAGCTCTCTCGCCTTGCAGCGCTGGGTCCCTGGTTCGAATCCCAGCCAGGGCACTATCTGCAAAGAGTTTGTATGCTCTCTCTGTCTGCGTGGGTTTCCTCCGGGCACTCCGGTTTCCTCCCACATTCCAAAAAACATATGGATACGTTAATTGGCTCCCCCTAAAAAATTGGCCCTAGTCTACAGTACTTAGACTACAGTACTTACACTACATAATATAGATATATGGCAATGGTAGGGATTAGATTGTGAGCTCCTTTGAGGGACAGTTAGTGACAAGATATATATATATATACATTGTACAGCGCTGCGTAATATGTTGGCGCTATATAAATACTAAATAATAATAATAATAATAAATGGCTGCTGCGCATGTGTGGTCCAAGCCATGTATCGCCTAGATCGTCCTGTATTTGCACTGATTGATCTTCGGAACTGCGCATTTACAAAACGATCAAAGAGACACTTATCTAGGGCCGCCCATGCACAGTAGCCCATGAAGGGGCTCAGCGGACTAGCTTTTGGAGGGGTAAAGCAGCAGAACAGCTCGGACTGGGAGGACAGTGAGGGACCTGTAGGACTACAGGGGGCTGGAAGAAGCCCCAGGTAAGTTAAAGGATACTGGCTGTACTGGTCAGAGGCTTTTTAGATACATGCATGGCTTGTTGTTACTCAGGCTGTGCTGAAGGTGATGAAAGGCATACATGATAAGGCATACGTGATAAGGGACTTTTTCATCCCTGGTTCTATTCTCACCTGTAGTATACTACATATTGCTTTCATTTATACCCTTCCCATTTTAAACTTTCTCTATGACTTGTAAATGGTACTAATGTTTTAACTAAACTTTGCTGCCCTATGAAATGAACTTTGCCATATTTACATTTAGAATACAAGTGTCTCCGTCTCTCCCTCTCTCTCCCTTTATCAAAATAGAGACATGACTTTATTTTGATTTCTAAGTCAGCTAATCCCACCCATCAGGCAAAATACCCTTCTCTGCTGTCCCGTCTGATTGCGCACGCACGACTGTGAAGATGGGAAGAAGGTGTACCGCTTTACGGAGGACAGACAGCAGGACCTGGTCACCCGGAGCGAACGGGTTGAGGAGTGGCTCTACATTCCGTACGAAAGGCCTCGCTTGTAAAGCAGCCCAAGTACGGGGTGATAGAGTGAGGGGCTCCTCTTCTTTAGACGCAAAGGGAGCAAGGGTTAACCCAAATATTTAATAGTGTGCTGTATATGCATGCATTTTTCCCTTTTTCATCCCTATTGTCCAGGTGAAATTCTCTTCTCTGATCGCTCATTCACAGCAGCAAAAGGTGATGACATGATGCTTAAAAACAGGTTTTAGATAATTGTTGGGCAGTGCTAAACTCGTGGGATTGAGATAGGAGTCCAAGATGGTAAAAATGAGATTTTCCCCTGGAACGGTAACTGTAGTGCAAGAAGTGCATGGGCGAAGATGCATAGAGTGAGTCGAGGGGAAAAGTTCAGGACTGGCCCAAGATGAGGAAAAACTGAAGCACATCTGGATGTAGTGGTCAGAGGCCTTCTAGTTACACACATGGCCTGTTGTTACCCAGTCTGTGCTGACGGTGACAAAGCTTACATGATAAGAAAAATTGAGACACTTTTATGTCTTAAAATGTTTTCATTGTTTCTGCAATGGCATGTAGACTGTTGATCCAGGGATTTTATCATGTTGCCGTTTGGAGCCAAGAAAGATTTTTTTCCCTTTTAGAGCATATTGTATCATGCTTTGCAAGGGGGTTTTTTTTGCCTTCTTGATCATCTGGGTATTCTAAAAGTGTCGATTTGTGCGCTTTTATTTTTCTCAAAATATGCATATGTTTAAATGTTTTGAAACGTAAATAAGTATCTGAAAAAGAAAAAAAAAAAAAAAATATATATATATATATATATATATATATATATGTATATACAGTGTATATATATATATTTATGTAGATAGATAGAGTAATATAAATTTCAACTAGAGACACTGAGCATTTTTTACGTTATAACATCATTGCCTGCGGCCAAACTAAGTTAAATGCGCCCGATCTCATTGGAACTCGGAAGCTAAGGGGCTTAAGGCCTAGTAATTAGCCGCTGCTCACACCAGCAGCTAATACTAGGTGCTGCAGGCAATTTTTATTTCAAGATAAATACATGTCTTGAAACATATGGACATTTTTATATGTCTTCTAGAATGTTTATAGTTATGTGTATGTGTGTATATTTGATAGTGTTGGTCAAACTCTCAAGAATTTTGATCCAGGGACTGCCTCCAACGTACTTGGGACTTTTTCAGCCTGTTGTATTGCTTCAGGTCCCTGGCACTCCTCCTGGTCCGAACCATTTTGCTGCTGTTTCCCTCCGACAGCTTGCCGACTGATCCCTGATGATGGCTCAGCACGGTGGCGTAGTGGTTAGCTCTCTCGCCTTGCAGCGCTGGGTCCCTGGTTCGAATCCCAGCCAGGGCACTATCTGCAAAGAGTTTGTATGTTCTCTCTGTGTCTGCGTGGGTTTCCTGCGGGCACTCCGGTTTCCTCCCACATTCCAAAAAACATACGGATAAGTTAATTGGCTCCCCCTAAAAATTTGGCCCTAGACTACAGTACTTAGACTACAGTACTTACACTACATAATATAGATATATGGCAATGGTAGGGATCAGATTGTGAGCTCCTTTGAGGGACAGTTAGTGACAAGATATATATACAATGTACAGCGCTGCGTAATATGTTGGTGCTATATAAATACTAAATAATAATAATAATAAATGGCTGCTGCGCATGTGTGGTCCAACCTTTCCCGGCCCGGGGACCACTTTCTGACCCAATTTTTTTCCGGGGACCGCAGCGGGGGGAGTGGGCGTCGGGTGCGCGTCCTAGTGGACAGTGGAGTGGGTTACGGGGGGGGGGGGGTTCTGGCGAGGGTGCAGTGGCATATCTAGCATAGTTGCCCCAGTATAGGGAGTTTAGTTGCCCCAGTATAGTCATTATAATGCCCCAGTATAACCTGTATAGTGCCCCAGTATAGCCTGTATAGTGCCCCAGTATAGCAAGTATAGTGCCCCAGTATAGCCAGTTTAGTGCCCCAGTATAGCCAGAGTAGTGCCCCAGTATAGCCAGAATAGTGCCCCAGTATAGTGCCCCAGTACCCCAGTATAGTGCCCCAGTATAGCCAGAATAGTGCCCCAGTATAGCCAGTATATTGAGCCAGTATAGTGCCCCAGTATAGCCAGTATAGTGCCCCAGTATAGCCAGAATAGTGCCCCAGTATAGCCAGAATAGTGCCCCAGTATAGCCAATATAGTGAGCCAGTATAGCCAGTATAGTGCCCCAATATAGTGCCCCAGTATAGCGCCCCAGTATAATGCCCCAGTATAGCACCCCAGTATAGCAAGTATAGTGCCCCAGGATAGCCAGTATAGTGCCCCAGGATAGCGCCCCGGTATGGCCAGGTAATGGTCCCCGCCGCTGTTATTACCTTAACAGCGGCCGCTCTCCCTCCCTTCTTTTATTTTTCTCAAAATATGCATATGTTTAAATGTTTTGAAACGTAAATAAATATCTGAAAAAAAATAAAAAAATATATATATATATTTATGTAGATAGATGGAATAATATAAATTTCAACTAGAGACACTGAGCATTTTTTACGTTATAACATCATTGCCTGCGGCCAAACTAAGTTAAATGCGCCCGATCTCATTGGAACTCGGAAGCTAAGGGGCTTAAGGCCTAGTAATTCGCCGCTGCTCACACCAGCAGCTAATACTAGGTGCTGCAGGCAATTTTTATTTCAAGATAAATACATGTCTTGAAACATATGGACATTTTTATATGTCTTCTAGAATGTTTATAGTTATGTGTATGTGTGTATATTTGATAGTGTTGGTCAAACTCTCAAGAATTTTGATCCAGGGACTGCCTCTAACATACTTGGGACTTTTTCAGCCTGTTGTATTGCTTCAGGTCCCTTGCACTCCTCCTGGTCCGAACCATTTTGCTGCTGTGTCCCTCCGACAGCTTGCCGACTGATCCCTGATGATGGCTCAGCACGGTGGCGTAGTGGTTAGCTCTCTCGCCTTGCAGCGCTGGGTCCCTGGTTCGAATCCCAGCCAGGGCACTATCTGCAAAGAGTTTGTATGCTCTCTCTGTCTGCGTGGGTTTCCTCCGGGCACTCCGGTTTCCTCCCACATTCCAAAAAACATATGGATACGTTAATTGGCTCCCCCTAAAAAATTGGCCCTAGTCTACAGTACTTAGACTACAGTACTTACACTACATAATATAGATATATGGCAATGGTAGGGATTAGATTGTGAGCTCCTTTGAGGGACAGTTAGTGACAAGATATATATATATATACATTGTACAGCGCTGCGTAATATGTTGGCGCTATATAAATACTAAATAATAATAATAATAATAATAATAAATGGCTGCTGCGCATGTGTGGTCCAAGCCATGTATCGCCTAGATCGTCCTGCATTTGCACTGATTGATCTTCGGAACTGCGCATTTACAAAACGATCAAAGAGACACTTATCTAGGGCCGCCCATGCACAGTAGCCCATGAAGGGGCTCAGCGGACTAGCTTTTGGAGGGGTAAAGCAGCAGAACAGCTCGGACTGGGAGGACAGTGAGGGACCTGTAGGACTACAGGGGGCTGGAAGAAGCCCCAGGTAAGTTAAAGGATACTGGCTGTACTGGTCAGAGGCTTTTTAGATACATGCATGGCTTGTTGTTACTCAGGCTGTGCTGAAGGTGATGAAAGGCATACATGATAAGGCATACGTGATAAGGGACTTTTTCATCCCTGGTTCTATTCTCACCTGTAGTATACTACATATTGCTTTCATTTATACCCTTCCCATTTTAAACTTTCTCTATGACTTGTAAATGGTACTAATGTTTTAACTAAACTTTGCTGCCCTATGAAATGAACTTTGCCATATTTACATTTAGAATACAAGTGTCTCCGTCTCTCCCTCTCTCTCCCTTTATCAAAATAGAGACATGACTTTATTTTGATTTCTAAGTCAGCTAATCCCACCCATCAGGCAAAATACCCTTCTCTGCTGTCCCGTCTGATTGCGCACGCACGACTGTGAAGATGGGAAGAAGGTGTACCGCTTTACGGAGGACAGACAGCAGGACCTGGTCACCCGGAGCGAACGGGTTGAGGAGTGGCTCTACATTCCGTACGAAAGGCCTCGCTTGTAAAGCAGCCCAAGTACGGGGTGATAGAGTGAGGGGCTCCTCTTCTTTAGACGCAAAGGGAGCAAGGGTTAACCCAAATATTTAATAGTGTGCTGTATATGCATGCATTTTTCCCTTTTTCATCCCTATTGTCCAGGTGAAATTCTCTTCTCTGATCGCTCATTCACAGCAGCAAAAGGTGATGACATGATGCTTAAAAACAGGTTTTAGATAATTGTTGGGCAGTGCTAAACTCGTGGGATTGAGATAGGAGTCCAAGATGGTAAAAATGAGATTTTCCCCTGGAACGGTAACTGTAGTGCAAGAAGTGCATGGGCGTAGATGCATAGAGTGAGTCGAGGGGAAAAGTTCAGGACTGGCCCAAGATGAGGAAAAACTGAAGCACATCTGGATGTAGTGGTCAGAGGCCTTCTAGTTACACACATGGCCTGTTGTTACCCAGTCTGTGCTGACGGTGACAAAGCTTACATGATAAGAAAAATTGAGACACTTTTATGTCTTAAAATGTTTTCATTGTTTCTGCAATGGCATGTAGACTGTTGATGCAGGGATTTTATCATGTTGCCGTTTGGAGCCAAGAAAGATTTTTTTCCCTTTTAGAGCATATTGTATCATGCTTTGCAAGGGTTTTTTTTTTGCCTTCTTGATCATCTGTGTATTCTAAAAGTGTCGATTTGTGCGCTTTTATTTTTCTCAAAATATGCATATGTTTAAATGTTTTGAAACGTAAATAAGTATCTGAAAAAGAAAAAAAAAAAATATATATATATATATATATATATATATGTATATACAGTGTATATATATATATTTATGTAGATAGATAGAGTAATATAAATTTCAACTAGAGACACTGAGCATTTTTTACGTTATAACATCATTGCCTGCGGCCAAACTAAGTTAAATGCGCCCGATCTCATTGGAACTCGGAAGCTAAGGGGCTTAAGGCCTAGTAATTAGCCGCTGCTCACACCAGCAGCTAATACTAGGTGCTGCAGGCAATTTTTATTTCAAGATAAATACATGTCTTGAAACATATGGACATTTTTATATGTCTTCTAGAATGTTTATAGTTATGTGTATGTGTGTATATTTGATAGTGTTGGTCAAACTCTCAAGAATTTTGATCCAGGGACTGCCTCTAACATACTTGGGACTTTTTCAGCCTGTTGTATTGCTTCAGGTCCCTTGCACTCCTCCTGGTCCGAACCATTTTGCTGCTGTGTCCCTCCGACAGCTTGCCGACTGATCCCTGATGATGGCTCAGCACGGTGGCGTAGTGGTTAGCTCTCTCGCCTTGCAGCGCTGGGTCCCTGGTTCGAATCCCAGCCAGGGCACTATCTGCAAAGAGTTTGTATGCTCTCTCTGTCTGCGTGGGTTTCCTCCGGGCACTCCGGTTTCCTCCCACATTCCAAAAAACATATGGATACGTTAATTGGCTCCCCCTAAAAAATTGGCCCTAGTCTACAGTACTTAGACTACAGTACTTACACTACATAATATAGATATATGGCAATGGTAGGGATTAGATTGTGAGCTCCTTTGAGGGACAGTTAGTGACAAGATATATATATATATACATTGTACAGCGCTGCGTAATATGTTGGCGCTATATAAATACTAAATAATAATAATAATAATAATAATAAATGGCTGCTGCGCATGTGTGGTCCAAGCCATGTATCGCCTAGATCGTCCTGCATTTGCACTGATTGATCTTCGGAACTGCGCATTTACAAAACGATCAAAGAGACACTTATCTAGGGCCGCCCATGCACAGTAGCCCATGAAGGGGCTCAGCGGACTAGCTTTTGGAGGGGTAAAGCAGCAGAACAGCTCGGACTGGGAGGACAGTGAGGGACCTGTAGGACTACAGGGGGCTGGAAGAAGCCCCAGGTAAGTTAAAGGATACTGGCTGTACTGGTCAGAGGCTTTTTAGATACATGCATGGCTTGTTGTTACTCAGGCTGTGCTGAAGGTGATGAAAGGCATACATGATAAGGCATACGTGATAAGGGACTTTTTCATCCCTGGTTCTATTCTCACCTGTAGTATACTACATATTGCTTTCATTTATACCCTTCCCATTTTAAACTTTCTCTATGACTTGTAAATGGTACTAATGTTTTAACTAAACTTTGCTGCCCTATGAAATGAACTTTGCCATATTTACATTTAGAATACAAGTGTCTCCGTCTCTCCCTCTCTCTCCCTTTATCAAAATAGAGACATGACTTTATTTTGATTTCTAAGTCAGCTAATCCCACCCATCAGGCAAAATACCCTTCTCTGCTGTCCCGTCTGATTGCGCACGCACGACTGTGAAGATGGGAAGAAGGTGTACCGCTTTACGGAGGACAGACAGCAGGACCTGGTCACCCGGAGCGAACGGGTTGAGGAGTGGCTCTACATTCCGTACGAAAGGCCTCGCTTGTAAAGCAGCCCAAGTACGGGGTGATAGAGTGAGGGGCTCCTCTTCTTTAGACGCAAAGGGAGCAAGGGTTAACCCAAATATTTAATAGTGTGCTGTATATGCATGCATTTTTCCCTTTTTCATCCCTATTGTCCAGGTGAAATTCTCTTCTCTGATCGCTCATTCACAGCAGCAAAAGGTGATGACATGATGCTTAAAAACAGGTTTTAGATAATTGTTGGGCAGTGCTAAACTCGTGGGATTGAGATAGGAGTCCAAGATGGTAAAAATGAGATTTT
The DNA here is from genome assembly GCF_040937935.1 of Hyperolius riggenbachi. Classification (NCBI taxonomy): domain Eukaryota; kingdom Metazoa; phylum Chordata; class Amphibia; order Anura; family Hyperoliidae; genus Hyperolius; species Hyperolius riggenbachi. Next base: position 74,397,810 of record NC_090647.1, read on the forward strand.
CCCCTGGAACGGTAACTGTAGTGCAAGAAGTGCATGGGCGTAGATGCATAGAGTGAGTCGAGGGGAAAAGTTCAGGACTGGCCCAAGATGAGGAAAAACTGAAGCACATCTGGATGTAGTGGTCAGAGGCCTTCTAGTTACACACATGGCCTGTTGTTACCCAGTCTGTGCTGACGGTGACAAAGCTTACATGATAAGAAAAATTGAGACACTTTTATGTCTTAAAATGTTTTCATTGTTTCTGCAATGGCATGTAGACTGTTGATGCAGGGATTTTATCATGTTGCCGTTTGGAGCCAAGAAAGATTTTTTTCCCTTTTAGAGCATATTGTATCATGCTTTGCAAGGGTTTTTTTTTTGCCTTCTTGATCATCTGTGTATTCTAAAAGTGTCGATTTGTGCGCTTTTATTTTTCTCAAAATATGCATATGTTTAAATGTTTTGAAACGTAAATAAGTATCTGAAAAAGAAAAAAAAAAATATATATATATATATATATATATATATATATATGTATATACAGTGTATATATATATATTTATGTAGATAGATAGAGTAATATAAATTTCAACTAGAGACACTGAGCATTTTTTACGTTATAACATCATTGCCTGCGGCCAAACTAAGTTAAATGCGCCCGATCTCATTGGAACTCGGAAGCTAAGGGGCTTAAGGCCTAGTAATTAGCCGCTGCTCACACCAGCAGCTAATACTAGGTGCTGCAGGCAATTTTTATTTCAAGATAAATACATGTCTTGAAACATATGGACATTTTTATATGTCTTCTAGAATGTTTATAGTTATGTGTATGTGTGTATATTTGATAGTGTTGGTCAAACTCACAAGAATTTTGATCCAGGGACTGCCTCCAACGTACTTGGGACTTTTTCAGCCTGTTGTATTGCTTCAGGTCCCCTGCACTCCTCCTGGTCCGAACCATTTTGCTGCTGTTTCCCTCCGACAGCTTGCCGACTGATCCCTGATGATGGCTCAGCACGGTGGCGTAGTGGTTAGCTCTCTCGCCTTGCAGCGCTGGGTCCCTGGTTCGAATCCCAGCCAGGGCACTATCTGCAAAGAGTTTGTATGTTCTCTCTGTGTCTGCGTGGGTTTCCTGCGGGCACTCCGGTTTCCTCCCACATTCCAAAAAACATACGGATAAGTTAATTGGCTCCCCCTAAAAATTTGGCCCTAGACTACAGTACTTAGACTACAGTACTTACACTACATAATATAGATATATGGCAATGGTAGGGATTAGATTGTGAGCTCCTTTGAGGTACAGTTAGTGACAAGATATATATACAATGTACAGCGCTGCGTAATATGTTGGTGCTATATAAATAATAATAATAATAAATGGCTGCTGCGCATGTGTGGTCCAACCTTTCCCGGCCCGGGGACTACTTACTGACCCAATTTTTTTCCGGGTACCGCAGCGGGGGGAGTGGGCGTCGGGTGCGCGTCCTAGTGGACAGTGGAGTGGGTTACGGGGGGGGGGGGGTTCTGGCGAGGGTGCAGTGGCATATCTAGCATAGTTGCCCCAGTATAGGGAGTTTAGTTGCCCCAGTATAGCCATTATAATGCCCCAGTATAACCTGTATAGTGCCCCAGTATAGCCTGTATAGTGCCCCAGTATAGCCAGAATAGTGCCCCAGTATAGCCAGAATAGTGCCCCAGTATAGTGCCCCAGTACCCCAGTATAGTGCCCCAGTATAGCCAGAATAGTGCCCCAGTATAGCCAGTATATTGAGCCAGTATAGTGCCCCAGTATAGCCAGTATAGTGCCCCAGTATAGCCAGAATAGTGCCCCAGTATAGCCAATATAGTGAGCCAGTATAGCCAGTATAGTGCCCCAATATAGTGCCCCAGTATAGCGCCCCAGTATAATGCCCCAGTATAGCACCCCAGTATAGCAAGTATAGTGCCCCAGGATAGCCAGTATAGTGCCCCAGGATAGCGCCCCGGTATGGTCAGGTGGTGGTCCCCGCCGCTGTTATTACCTTAACAGCGGCCGCTCTCCCTCCCTTCTTTTATTTTTCTCAAAATATGCATATGTTGAAATGTTTTGAAACGTAAATAAATATCTGAAAAAAAAATAAAAAAATATATATATATATTTATGTAGATAGATGGAATAATATAAATTTCAACTAGAGACACTGAGCATTTTTTACGTTATAACATCATTGCCTGCGGCCAAACTAAGTTAAATGCGCCCGATCTCATTGGAACTCGGAAGCTAAGGGGCTTAAGGCCTAGTAATTAGCCGCTGCTCACACCAGCAGCTAATACTAGGTGCTGCAGGCAATTTTTATTTCAAGATAAATACATGTCTTGAAACATATGGACATTTTTATATGTCTTCTAGAATGTTTATAGTTATGTGTATGTGTGTATATTTGATAGTGTTGGTCAAACTCACAAGAATTTTGATCCAGGGACTGCCTCCAACGTACTTGGGACTTTTTCAGCCTGTTGTATTGCTTCAGGTCCCCTGCACTCCTCCTGGTCCGAACCATTTTGCTGCTGTTTCCCTCCGACAGCTTGCCGACTGATCCCTGATGATGGCTCAGCACGGTGGCGTAGTGGTTAGCTCTCTCGCCTTGCAGCGCTGGGTCCCTGGTTCGAATCCCAGCCAGGGCACTATCTGCAAAGAGTTTGTATGTTCTCTCTGTGTCTGCGTGGGTTTCCTGCGGGCACTCCGGTTTCCTCCCACATTCCAAAAAACATACGGATAAGTTAATTGGCTCCCCCTAAAAATTTGGCCCTAGACTACAGTACTTAGACTACAGTACTTACACTACATAATATAGATATATGGCAATGGTAGGGATTAGATTGTGAGCTCCTTTGAGGTACAGTTAGTGACAAGATATATATACAATGTACAGCGCTGCGTAATATGTTGGTGCTATATAAATAATAATAATAATAAATGGCTGCTGCGCATGTGTGGTCCAACCTTTCCCGGCCCGGGGACTACTTTCTGACCCAATTTTTTTCCGGGTACCGCAGCGGGGGGAGTGGGCGTCGGGTGCGCGTCCTAGTGGACAGTGGAGTGGGTTACGGGGGGGGGGGGTTCTGGCGAGGGTGCAGTGGCATATCTAGCATAGTTGCCCCAGTATAGGGAGTTTAGTTGCCCCAGTATAGCCATTATAATGCCCCAGTATAACCTGTATAGTGCCCCAGTATAGCCTGTATAGTGCCCCAGTATAGCCAGAATAGTGCCCCAGTATAGCCAGAATAGTGCCCCAGTATAGTGCCCCAGTACCCCAGTATAGTGCCCCAGTATAGCCAGAATAGTGCCCCAGTATAGCCAGTATATTGAGCCAGTATAGTGCCCCAGTATAGCCAGTATAGTGCCCCAGTATAGCCAGAATAGTGCCCCAGTATAGCCAATATAGTGAGCCAGTATAGCCAGTATAGTGCCCCAATATAGTGCCCCAGTATAGCGCCCCAGTATAATGCCCCAGTATAGCACCCCAGTATAGCAAGTATAGTGCCCCAGGATAGCCAGTATAGTGCCCCAGGATAGCGCCCCGGTATGGTCAGGTGGTGGTCCCCGCCGCTGTTATTACCTTAACAGCGGCCGCTCTCCCTCCCTTCTTTTATTTTTCTCAAAATATGCATATGTTGAAATGTTTTGAAACGTAAATAAATATCTGAAAAAAAAATAAAAAAATATATATATATATTTATGTAGATAGATGGAATAATATAAATTTCAACTAGAGACACTGAGCATTTTTTACGTTATAACATCATTGCCTGCGGCCAAACTAAGTTAAATGCGCCCGATCTCATTGGAACTCGGAAGCTAAGGGGCTTAAGGCCTAGTAATTAGCCGCTGCTCACACCAGCAGCTAATACTAGGTGCTGCAGGCAATTTTTATTTCAAGATAAATACATGTCTTGAAACATATGGACATTTTTATATGTCTTCTAGAATGTTTATAGTTATGTGTATGTGTGTATATTTGATAGTGTTGGTCAAACTCTCAAGAATTTTGATCCAGGGACTGCCTCTAACATACTTGGGACTTTTTCAGCCTGTTGTATTGCTTCAGGTCCGGAAGGAGGAGAGAAAAGCGCCGGCACTTGCTGTCATACACTTTATTGAGACAGTGATAAAATTCATGCAGGAAATTCTTCCAGACAAAAAACGGAATAACACATAACGTGGGTTGATGCAACAGGTGCGGTGGGTGCGGTGGGTGGGGTGCCTGACGGCCGTTTCGCGCAATGTGCGCTTCTACTTAGGCTATACGGGGTGGTCTCATCACAGGCTGGCTTATAAGCCCATCCTAGGCCTGTACGCGGCGATCCGCCGCCGAATAAGCCACCTCCCCCAGATCGTGACGTCACGCCTCCCCATTGGCCGCTCACCAAACAGGGGCGGCTGGAGGCAAGTGACGTCATACACATCCTGACTACGGTGGCTCGACAGGGGAACACTGTATTAGGTTTCCCAGGCAACCAGTGCAAGTCGAACCAACAGCGTAAGTCAGGAAGTGCTACTGCCATCTTGTGGCCAAAATGGAAATTGCAGCCCCATAGCTACAAAGTGCGTAAATAGTGCAGAATCAATGCTTTTTATATGTAATAAAGGAAAAAATAGTGGATGGAATATCACTCATCTTCACAATTTTTAAGACAGTGTTTTTTAGTGTCCCTAGGCTCACTGGGCCGGCTAACGCGGAAATTAAGCAAAACTCATGTGGTGCTCAAATATATTAACAGTGGTATTGTTTCATAATAAAAGGGTGGCTGGTTATATAAACCAGAACAAACGTGAGCACCACAAAAACTTGGTGCATCATATTGTGATCTGCTGTAAAAAACAAATATGTGGTTGTTCGTGAACAAGCAGGACCAGTGGTTCCAGGACCATAATTGTTGCAGAAACGCTTAAAACCATTTGTGCTCATAGATGTGGTGGGGGACATATTGGAAACTTAAAAACAATACGTGAGGGAGGGTATAGATGTTGGTTCCTCTCCCTCGCTGGAAAGGTATAGTAAGCTACGAGGCAAAGGGCATTGGTACATATAATATTAAAACTGCTAAGGAGATATAAAAACGGGCCTATGTGTGTGGAATAGATCACACCTGTATGGCAGGAGCCATCCCTACACAATTTAGACACACTAAGGAGAAAGGTCAAAACATAAGGCCATAAACCAACCATCACAGCATACATAGGTCAAAGGGAAAGGGAAGGGTAAGACGGGGGACAGGGAAACAGGGGAGGGAATAGGGTGCGGGAAAATGGAGGGCAAGGAGACCGGGGAGGGACTGGGAAAGACACGGTAAGGAGACCCCACAAAACTAACCTTTGCAGGACTACTGCAGGTTCCACCCCCAAGACGTGGGGGTAACAGAGAAAGGAATTTAAAGAGAGAAGAGGCCCGTATGATTCTGAGAACTGATGCCATGGGACCACTCGGAATGAATGACCACACTGATCTCTCCTGCTTCTTGGACCCATGATGAAGGAGTAACACCTCTTTACCTCTTTATCCATCTATGATGAACTGACATGACGCTTGGTCCTCTGGGACTCAGCACACGAGGACTTTCCCCTTTGTTCCCTTTCCCTTCCCCACCTTTCCCATCCCAAGACTCCTCCTTACCGTGTCTTTCCCAGTCCCTCCTCCCATAGGCCCGTTTTTATGTCTCCTTAGCAGTTTTAATATTATATGTACCAATGCCCTTTGCCTCGTAGCTTACTATACCTTTCCAGCGAGGGAGAGGAACCAACATCTATACCCTCCCTCACGTATTGTTTTTAAGTTTCCAATATGTCCCCCACCACATCTATGAGCACAAATGGTTTTAAGCGTTTCTGCAACAATTATGGTCCTGGAACCACTGGTCCTGCTTGTTCACGAACAACCACATATTTGTTTTTTACAGCAGATCACAATATGATGCACCAAGTTTTTGTGGTGCTCACGTTTGTTCTGGTTTATATAACCAGCCACCCTTTTATTATGAAACAATACCACTGTTAATATATTTGAGCACCACATGAGTTTTGCTTAATTTCCGCGTTAGCCGGCCCAGTGAGCCTAGGGACACTAAAAAACACTGTCTTAAAAATTGTGAAGATGAGTGATATTCCATCCACTATTTTTTCCTTTATTACATATAAAAAGCATTGATTCTGCACTATTTACGCACTTTGTAGCTATGGGGCTGCAATTTCCATTTTGGCCACAAGATGGCAGTAGCACTTCCTGACTTACGCTGTTGGCTCGACTTGCACTGGTTGCCTGGGAAACCTAATACAGTGTTCCCCTGTCGAGCCACCGTAGTCAGGATGTGTATGACGTCACTTGCCTCCAGCCGCCCCTGTTTGGTGAGCGGCCAATGGGGAGGCGTGACGTCACGATCTGGGGGAGGTGGCTTATTCGGCGGCGGATCGCCGCGTACAGGCCTAGGATGGGCTTATAAGCCAGCCTGTGATGAGACCACCCCGTATAGCCTCCGTAGAAGCGCACATTGCGCGAAACGGCCGTCAGGCACCCCACCCACCGCACCCACCGCACCTGTTGCATCAACCCACGGTATGTGTTATTCCGTTTTTTGTCTGGAAGAATTTCCTGCATGAATTTTATCACTGTCTCAATAAAGTGTATGACAGCAAGTGCCGGCGCTTTTCTCTCCTCCTTCCAGTCATGTTGTAACTTGGGCCTGAGCACGCTGAAGACACACTTTGTTTACACCTCCGTCTGGGGCTGCGCAGTGCTCCCTCTTCCCCCTCCTCCCCTTTCCTGGATGTGGAGTGACCTTTGCAGTGCCAGCAGCTTCTGTTTTCCTTTCTCACTGTCCCAACATTGCTTCAGGTCCCTTGCACTCCTCCTGGTCCGAACCATTTTGCTGCTGTGTCCCTCCGACAGCTTGCCGACTGATCCCTGATGATGGCTCAGCACGGTGGCGTAGTGGTTAGCTCTCTCGCCTTGCAGCGCTGGGTCCCTGGTTCGAATCCCAGCCAGGGCACTATCTGCAAAGAGTTTGTATGCTCTCTCTGTCTGCGTGGGTTTCCTCCGGGCACTCCGGTTTCCTCCCACATCCCAAAAAACATACGGATACGTTAATTGGCTCCCCCTAAAAAATTGGCCCTAGACTACAGTACTTAGACTACAGTACTTACACTACATAATATAGATATATGGCAATGGTAGGGATTAGATTGTGAGCTCCTTTGAGGGACAGTTAGTGACAAGATATATATATATATATATACACATTGTACAGCGCTGCGTAATATGTTGGCGCTATATAAATACTAAATAATAATAATAATAATAATAATAAATGACTGCTGCGCATGTGTGGTCCAAGCCATGTATCGCCTAGATCATCCTGCATTTGCACTGATTGATCTTCGGAACTGCGCATTTACAGAACGATCAAGGAGACACTTATCTAGGGCCGCCCATGCACAGTAGCCCATGAAGGGGCTCAGCGGACTAGCTTTTGGAGGGGTAAAGCAGCAGAACAGCTCGGACTGGGAGGACAGTGAGGGACCTGTAGGACTACAGGGGGCTGGAAGAAGCCCCAGGTAAGTTAAAGGATACTGGCTGTACTGGTCAGAGGCTTTTTAGATACATGCATGGCTTGTTGTTACTCAGGCTGTGCTGAAGGTGATGAAAGGCATACATGATAAGGCATACGTGATAAGGGACTTTTTCATCCCTGGTTCTATTCTCACCTGTAGTATACTACATATTGCTTTCATTTATACCCTTCCCATTTTAAACTTTCTCTATGACTTGTAAATGGTACTAATGTTTTAACTAAACTTTGCTGCCCTATGAAATGAACTTTGCCATATTTACATTTAGAATACAAGTGTCTCCGTCTCTCCCTCTCTCTCCCTTTATCAAAATAGAGACATGACTTTATTTTGATTTCTAAGTCAGCTAATCCCACCCATCAGGCAAAATACCCTTCTCTGCTGTCCCGTCTGATTGCGCACGCACGACTGTGAAGATGGGAAGAAGGTGTACCGCTTTACGGAGGACAGACAGCAGGACCTGGTCACCCGGAGCGAACGGGTTGAGGAGTGGCTCTACATTCCGTACGAAAGGCCTCGCTTGTAAAGCAGCCCAAGTACGGGGTGATAGAGTGAGGGGCTCCTCTTCTTTAGACGCAAAGGGAGCAAGGGTTAACCCAAATATTTAATAGTGTGCTGTATATGCATGCATTTTTCCCTTTTTCATCCCTATTGTCCAGGTGAAATTCTCTTCTCTGATCGCTCATTCACAGCAGCAAAAGGTGATGACATGATGCTTAAAAACAGGTTTTAGATAATTGTTGGGCAGTGCTAAACTCGTGGGATTGAGATAGGAGTCCAAGATGGTAAAAATGAGATTTTCCCCTGGAACGGTAACTGTAGTGCAAGAAGTGCATGGGCGTAGATGCATAGAGTGAGTCGAGGGGAAAAGTTCAGGACTGGCCCAAGATGAGGAAAAACTGAAGCACATCTGGATGTAGTGGTCAGAGGCCTTCTAGTTACACACATGGCCTGTTGTTACCCAGTCTGTGCTGACGGTGACAAAGCTTACATGATAAGAAAAATTGAGACACTTTTATGTCTTAAAATGTTTTCATTGTTTCTGCAATGGCATGTAGACTGTTGATCCAGGGATTTTATCATGTTGCCGTTTGGAGCCAAGAAAGATTTTTTTCCCTTTTTAGAGCATATTGTATCATGCTTTGCAAGGGTTTTTTTTTGCCTTCTTGATCATCTGGGTATTCTAAAAGTGTCGATTTGTGCGCTTTTATTTTTCTCAAAATATGCATGTTTAAATGTTTTGAAACGTAAATAAGTATATGAAAAAGAAAAAAAATATATATATATATATATATATATATATGTATATACAGTGTATATATATATATATTTATGTAGATAGATAGAGTAATATAAATTTCAACTAGAGATACTGAGCATTTTTTACGTTATAACATCATTGCCTGCGGCCAAACTAAGTTAAATGCGCCCGATCTCATTGGAACTCGGAAGCTAAGGGGCTTAAGGCCTAGTAATTAGCCGCTGCTCACACCAGCAGCTAATACTAGTTGCTGCAGGCAATTTTTATTTCAAGATAAATACATGTCTTGAAACATATGGACATTTTTATATGTCTTCTAGAATGTTTATAGTTATGTGTATGTGTGTATATTTGATAGTGTTGGTCAAACTCTCAAGAATTTTGATCCAGGGACTGCCTCCAATGTACTTGGGACTTTTTCAGCCTGTTGTATTGCTTCAGGTCCCCTGCACTCCTCCTGGTCCGAACCATTTTGCTGCTGTTTCCCTCCGACAGCTTGCCGACTGATCCCTGATGATGGCTCAGCACGGTGGCGTAGTGATTAGCTCTCTTGCCTTGCAGCGCTGGGTCCCTGGTTCGAATCCCAGCCAGGGCACTATCTGCAAAGAGTTTGTATGTTCTCTCTGTGTCTGCGTGGGTTTCCTGCGGGCACTCCGGTTTCCTCCCACATTCCAAAAAACATACGGATAAGTTAATTGGCTCCCCCTAAAAATTTGGCCCTAGACTACAGTACTTAGACTACAGTACTTACACTACATAATATAGATATATGGCAATGGTAGGGATTAGAGTGTGAGCTCCTTTGAGGGACAGTTAGTGACAAGATATATATACAATGTACAGCGCTGCGTAATATGTTGGTGCTATATAAATACTAAATAATAATAATAATAATAAATGGCTGCTGCGCATGTGTGGTCCAACCTTTCCCGGCCCGGGGACCACTTTCTGACCCAATTTTTTTCCGGGGACCACAGCGGGGGGAGTGGGCGTCGGGTGCGCGTCCTAGTGGACAGTGGAGTGGGTTACGGGGGGGGGGGGGGGGGGGGTTCTGGCGAGGGTGCAGTGGCATATCTAGCATAGTTGCCCCAGTATAGGGAGTTTAGTTGCCCCAGTATAGCCATTATAATGCCCCAGTATAACCTGTATAGTGCCCCAGTATAGCCTGTATAGTGCCCCAGTATAGCAAGTATAGTGCCCCAGTATAGCCAGTATAGTGCCCCAGTATAGCCAGAATAGTGCCCCAGTATAGCCAGAATAGTGCCCCAGTATAGTGCCCCAGTACCCCAGTATAGTGCCCCAGTATAGCCAGAATAGTGCCCCAGTATAGCCAGTATATTGAGCCAGTATGGTGCCCCAGTATAGCCAGTATAGTGCCCCAGTATAGCCAGAATAGTGCCCCAATATAGCCAGAATAGTGCCCCAGTATAGCCAATATAGTGAGCCAGTATAGCCAGTATAGTGCCCCAATATAGTGCCCCAGTATAGCGCCCCAGTATAATGCCCCAGTATAGCACCCCAGTATAGCAAGTATAGTGCCCCAGGATAGCCAGTATAGTGCCCCAGGATAGCGCCCCGGTATGGCCAGGTGGTGGTCCCCGCCGCTGTTATTACCTTAACAGCGGCCGCTCTCCCTCCCTTTTTTTAATTTTCTCAAAATATGCATATGTTTAAATGTTTTGAAACGTAAATAAATATCTGAAAAAAAATAAAAAAATATATATATATATTTATGTAGATAGATGGAATAATATAAATTTCAACTAGAGACACTGAGCATTTTTTACGTTATAACATCATTGCCTGCGGCCAAACTAAGTTAAATGCGCCCGATCTCATTGGAACTCGGAAGCTAAGGGGCTTAAGGCCTAGTAATTAGCCGCTGCTCACACCAGCAGCTAATACTAGGTGCTGCAGGCAATTTTTATTTCAAGATAAATACATGTCTTGAAACATATGGACATTTTTATATGTCTTCTAGAATGTTTATAGTTATGTGTATGTGTGTATATTTGATAGTGTTGGTCAAACTCTCAAGAATTTTGATCCAGGGACTGCCTCTAACATACTTGGGACTTTTTCAGCCTGTTGTATTGCTTCAGGTCCCTTGCACTCCTCCTGGTCCGAACCATTTTGCTGCTGTGTCCCTCCGACAGCTTGCCGACTGATCCCTGATGATGGCTCAGCACGGTGGCGTAGTGGTTAGCTCTCTCGCCTTGCAGCGCTGGGTCCCTGGTTCGAATCCCAGCCAGGGCACTATCTGCAAAGAGTTTGTATGCTCTCTCTGCGTGGGTTTCCTCCGGGCACTCCGGTTTCCTCCCACATTCCAAAAAACATACGGATACGTTAATTGGCTCCCCCTAAAAAATTGGCCCTAGTCTACAGTACTTAGACTACAGTACTTACACTACATAATATAGATATATGGCAATGGTAGGGATTAGATTGTGAGCTCCTTTGAGGGACAGTTAGTGACAAGATATATATACAATGTACAGCGCTGCGTAATATGTTGGCGCTATATAAATACTAAATAATAATAATAATAATGTCACAGGAGCTCTAGTGGCTGACCGCACTTAGCCTTCTAAACGGTGCCAGCGCACAGATCGTGCGAACTCTGGTCGCAGTCAATGCGCAGGAACCGTTAAGAATTAGCCGCAGACAACTCAGAAGGGAGCCTGTGAGACACGGGTAATTACAACGTCACCTACTGGTTCAGAGTAAACTGCCACCACCGCGGTTACTATGGGACCGTGGGGCCCACTAACTGACTGACTAATCCTGCGAATAAAACGGTTAAACACACGATATTCTGTCTAGCCAACAACAAACAAACAGTAGCGTATCTTCAGAGACCCGGGATCATTTCTGTGTGTGCTGATAAGCAGGGTAGCGAAAGAGTGAATGACTTGGGGAAAGTCGTTTATTCACGCAATATAAATAATTAATATATACAGACAATTATGAAAATCAACAATTATTAAAACAGTAATAGCCAGTATGAAAAATAAAAGAAGGGAGAAAAATACTTAGTTCCTGGAAAGATGTCCTTATTGTGGGAAGAATTATAAAGTTCTTGATTTCAAAGTCCAGAGTTCAGAGTTCAGACCAGGTGGATGCCAGCATATCCTCAAGCTGACATCTGATGAGTGCAAGATGGTTCAGTGTGGAGGACCCTGAGTTTGGGTCCTCAGCCATTCTTATGCCCCTGAGTCAGTAGGAGGGAGTGAGGGCGGGGAGCCACACACCCCCTTGGAGGATGAGATGAGCCCTCCCCTTACCCTGAGGACCAGAAATCATATCTACCCATATATGGGCTCCATCTCACAGAACCGTACAGGTCAGGGCAGATTTATTAACATTTTCAGGTCTGTCTCGATTTACCCAGCGCCCTGATACCAGACATGAGGGGTGGGACCCCTGTGGTATCATCAGGGCACTTTGAAACTGCCTAGCTGGCAGTCCTTACCTCCGAAGGTTCTGAAACTTCCTCAGAACCAGCACCGGGGCTCATGCTACACTTCCCCCCACGTTTGGTGAAGCTGCCATCTCAGGAACCCCAGAAATATTACAGATCTGGGAAGTTATGGATTATGCCATGAGCCTCAGGTTAATTCAGGAGGTGTTTTAGCTGCTAACAGCTGACTTTCCTTTGATCTTTAGCAGAGAACAGAGTGTCAAGACCTCCCGTGGATTCGTAGCCTGCGTGGCTGCACCTAGGCATCCTTTGGTTAATTAACATCTCCATGAGATCAGCTAAGTGTCACCTGGTTCGCAGAACCAAAAGGGGAATTGTGCCTTCCACAGGAAATATGTCCCAGCTAATTAACACCTTCCCCCCAGGCTGTCACTTCAGCTAAGACAGATCCCCCAGCTGTTCCTAGGCAGGGAGATACTACTTATCAAATCTTGGTTCTATTGATCTGAAGCGCAATCGATGCAGGAATCGAGTGCGATCGTTCTTTACTTCACGGGCGGTGCCAGGACGCGCCTGCGTCCCTGCAACCGTCCGTGACAAATAATAATAATAAATGGCTGCTGCGCATGTGTGGTCCAAGCCATGTATCGCCTAGATCGTCCTGCATTTGCACTGATTGATCTTCGGAACTGCGCATTTACAGAACGATCAAGGAGACACTTATCTAGGGCCGCCCATGCACAGTAGCCCATGAAGGGGCTCAGCGGACTAGCTTTTGGAGGGGTAAAGCAGCAGAACAGCTCGGACTGGGAGGACAGTGAGGGACCTGTAGGACTACAGGGGGCTGGAAGAAGCCCCAGGTAAGTTAGTTTCAATAATTTTTATTGGAACTTTTCTTTTCAACATGGGTTGACAGTTACAGTTACATATATCATCCAAATAATGATTTAACAGTTGTATATGAATCATAACAATCAGAACATTCAAAACAGCCATAATAATATGTGCAATTGTGGAGCATAGATCATTGCTTTAACGTAGATTGGTATTTGCGCTGAGTGGGTACCTAGAACCTTTGTGTACCTTTGTGTTGGTTTTGCCATTGTCTATGGTGAGGTTCAGGTATATATGGATGTGATCAGGGGGAGAAACGGCAACAGAACAGAATAAACATAAAAGCTAAATCAACCAAACAACTTAACTGTATCTACTCTAACAGAAGGAGTAAGTCTGATCGCTAATCGATCTTAATCGGTTATGAGTAGATTAAAATAGTCCTAGTGGGCGATTATTGGCGTTATTATTAATATATATTAGTCTTACACTCAAAAATCGTAGCGGGGCCACTAGGTTTGCTTGTAAAGTAAGTAGGTTTCTGTGCTTTGCTCCCAAGGTGGTGCATCCGTTGTTTTGCATAGGTCTATTATTCTGGGTGTGTGACAGTGATGCGGTAGTGAAGGCGGTTGGTTGGTTTGTTAGTAGGGGGGGCTCGTATCAGTTAGTTAGTGACTTATCCGTCTATTAGGGGGTGCGGAGTGGATATTTTACTCTTGATTCTTGCTGTGATAATATTTTCTTGGGTTATATTGGCATTTGTACTGGCGATAATTTGAGGGATATTTGGCAAGTGGTCAGTATTCCAGTTGCTTAACACTAATTGTTTTGTTACTAGTAATAGGTGTGAAATAGGGAGTCTGAGGCTGGGTTCGAATTCATTGATATTGCAGTGGAAAATAGCCAAAGCTGGGTCTGGGGGGGACCGTCTGTTTGTTATATCACTAATTTTCATAAAAATTTGTTCCCATAGATGGAACACTGAAGGGCATTCCCACAAGATGTGGTATAAAGTTCCAGTCTTGCCGCATTTCCTCCAGCAGAGTGGGGACTGTTTTTTAAAAGTGGCTAGTTTACGCGGTGTGAGGTACCAATTGTAGAATATCTTCAATAGGGTTTCTATGTGTGTGGAGCAGTGGGAATATCTCTTGGTGTTGGTAATGCTTCTCTGTAGTGTTTCAGGTGAGATTTCGGTTTTAAGGTCCAGTGACCATTTTTTGTATGGTTTCTCTGGAGACGGTATCTGGGTGGGGGGCTCTATGAGAATAGAATACCACTGAGATAGGCCTCCTTTTAGTGTATTAGGTGATTTTAAATATGCTAAAATGTGATTTGGGAGGGCTATTTGTTTGAGTTTATTCGAAGATAAGTAATGGGTAACTTGTAGATGCGTTAAGAATTCTGAGGCTGGGAGTTGGAATCGGTCCACTAGTTGGTTGAAGGGAACTAGGTGGTCATTGATAAGGATTTCTTCTATATATTTTATTTTGGAATCAATCCATCTAGAGAGATTTAAATTCTCTATGAGTAGTGAGAGGGTAGATATGGGGGATTTGATGTGGATGTCAGATATGATTTTTTTCCTAGTGCGGTGATAGTATTGCCATGCTTCCAAAGTTGCCAATATCGTAGATGGAAGGTCTTTGAGATTGGAATAACCATTTATCTTGGCTATCAGGATATCAGGTAGTGGATGTTTGGCTAGTTTGAGTTCTATTTCTACCCATGGTTTCATTTTAGGGGATGACCACCAATTTTTAGATAGGTCAAGTGTCGCTGCCAGGTGGTATTTTTCTAGATCCGGTAGGCCAAAGCCTGATGTTTTTGTTGATTTTGTGAGAATGCTATTTGATATTCTGTGGGATTTTTCCCCCCATATGAATTTAGAAATTAATTTTTTTATTTCTTGGAAGAAGGGCTTAGGGACTGGGATGGTGACCGTCCTGAAAATATAAAGTAGTTTTGGCAGAACTGTCATTTTTAATGCTGAGATTTTCCCTAGAATGGAAAATTCAAATTTTTTGATACGTTCAAGATCATTCCTAATAGTTGTAATGAGGGGGAGGTAATTATACTTATATAGGTCTGTGGTTGAGGAGGGAAGATTGATTCCTAGATATGGGAGTGTATGGTCTGCCCAGGGAAAAGGAAAGGATTTGGTTATTATGCTTTTTTGTGAGGATGATAGGTTGCAGGGTAATATTAACGATTTGTTCTCATTTACTTTATATAGAGAGGCTAATGAGAATTCCTGGAGTGTTTTGCGGATATGGTTAAGGGAAATGATCGGGTCCTCTATGCTTAGGATGACGTCGTCGGCGAAGAGGCCTATAGAGTACTTTTGGTTGTTGATATTAATGCCTTTGATGTTTGGGTTAGTTCTTAGTTTAGTAGCAAGCGTCTCCATTAGTAATACGAAGAGGAGAGGAGACAGGGGGCACCCCTGGCGTGTGCCATTAGTGATGGAGAATGGCTCTGATACGTAACCAGCAATGCTCACTGTTGCCGAAGGGTGAGAGTAGAGGGAGAATACTGCATCCAGATAGTGACCCCCAAATCCAAATTTCAACATAGTTTGTCTCAGGAAGCCCCAGTGGACTCTGTCGAAGGCCTTCTCCGCATCCAAAGCTAGGACGAGAGAAGGCCTCCGACAGAGCCCTATATAGTGCAGCAGGTTGATGATACGTCTAGTGCCGTCAGGAGCTTCTCTACCCTTGACAAAGCCCACCTGATCCATATCTATTAGGGAAGGGAGAATGTTTAATAATCTATTGGCCAATAGTTTTGCATAGATTTTTGTGTCACAATTGAGTAGTGATATGGGCCTGTAGTTGGCTGGGAGTGCTGGATCTTTTCCAGGTTTGGGAATTACTGTTATGTTTGCAGTTTGGAATTCTGGGGGCAAATTTTTGGCTATTATTATGGAGTTGAATAGCTTTGTTAGTTTGGGAGTCAAAAATGCTTTGAAATGTTTGAAATATTCGTTGGTGAAGCCATCAGGCCCTGGAGATTTGTTAGGTTGGAGTTTTGATAGGATCCTGTGGACTTCGTCGTGGGCTATGGGTGCATTAAGGGTGGCCATCTGGTCTGCTGTTAATTTGGGAAGGTTGATTGAGTCTAGGAACCTGTTGATTGTCGTTGGAGATGGTTGGGGGGTGTTTTCATCCTTGTTGAGATTGTAAAGTTTGCTATAGAATTTACTGAATGCATTTACTATTTCCTTTGGGTTGGTAATATGGTCATCTTTAGTGGGGTAGTTGAGGAATGCTATTTTGGTTTTCTCCCTGGTGTGTTTTAATTGTGCTGCTAGTAGTTTGCTAGCCTTATTGCTTTGTGAGTATCTTATTAATTTCTTCCTCTGTAATAGAGAGTCATATGAGTAGGCTAGTTCCTCTCGAAGATTTTGTCTGAGTATGAAGATGTCATTAATAGTTTTGGGGGATGGGATATTTTTGTTGGATATTTTTAAAGTTTTGATTTGGTTTAGTAATGAGGTAATTTTGGAGTCTTTGAGTTTCTTCTGTATAGAATTCTGTTGTATGCAGATACCCCTAATAACGGCTTTATGAGCGCTCCAGAGAGTACTTTCTTGTACTTGGCCATTGTCGTTTAATTCATAGAAGTCACTCAGCTTAGAAAGGATAATTTTGTGGGAACTGGGGTTAGTCAACAGGCTGTTTTTAAGCCTCCATGGGGGTCTAGATCCAGTTGGAGTTTTAAGTGATATAACGCATTGGATTGGGGCGTGATCTGACCAGCCGATTGTGCCTATGCTGGTTGATATAAACTTTTGAAGTGAAGATAGATTTGTCAGAAAGAAATCGATCCTCGAGTAACTTCTATGGATTAGTGAAAAATGGGTGTAGTCCCTCTCTGAGCTGTGTTGTGCTCTCCATGGGTCTATTAGGTTTTCTTGTAGCAAAATTTTATGTAGGGAGGGTCTCTGTCTAGTTTTTTGGTTGGATAAATCGAGTGGTGGATAGCAGCATGTATTAAAGTCCCCTCCAATAAGAAGGGTTCCTTGGATTAGGGGTTTAGCTTTTTTAAGTAAGGAGCGAAAGAAAGCTAATTGGCCTGTGTTGGGTGAATATGCATTTATCAAGGTGAATATATTGTTATTGATATTACATACCAGAATTATGTATCTGCCTTGAGGATCCCTTATTTCCGAAATTTTCTGGACTGTCAATGCTGCATGCATAGCTATGAAAACCCCTCTTTTTTTTTTAGTAAAGTTACTGAAGGTGATAGTTGGATAATTTTTGTGTGAAAATTTAGGAGTTTTGCCCTCAGCGAAATGCGACTCCTGGACAAAAAGAATGTCCGTATTGTTAACGGTTGCTTCTCTCCAAAGGGCAAATCTCTTCTGTGGGGTATTGAGCCCGTGGGCATTTATGGAAAGACACCTGAGAGTCATTTTACCTTAGGGTAGTAACAAATGAGGCGTGTTCATAGCTGTATCTAAATCTGGCAGATCTGTCACATACATATACGTTTCTTTTGATCGCTTTAAGTTGAGAGTTCCAAAATAAAGACCTGTTGGGGTAAACCCTTAGGGAGAAAAACACACATATATTCGTATAAATTACAAACAGTTTGAACCAAATAGAAGCTTCTAGCATTAGATTGGTATAGTGAGCTAGCCAACGGGCTAGGTGGTCTGTTCGGGGGGCACGGAGTGCCACTGAAAAGCACTGCCTACAGCGGAACCCAAACAGTTCAGCCAAGGGGAGAACCAAGAAATTCAAGCAGCAGCAAATTCAGGTAACTTTTTTCCAGCCTGGCCCGTTTGAAGATGTAGAGGAGAAGGGGTTGCTCGAGTTGGAGCGTTTTGGTAGAGGGAGCTTGTGCTCTTTAAGGAAACGCATCCCTTCTTCTAAGGAGGATATTGCTAATGTTTTGCCATCTTTCTTTATAAGGATTTTCGTCGGAAAGCCCCATTTATAGGACACTTGTATTTCTCTGAGGTGTTTGGTAAATAGTGACAGCGATTTCCTTTGCTGCAGGGTGATCGCTGATAAATCTGCATAAAGTGAGATTTTGTTGTAAGGCTCAGGGAGGGATCCATTTTTTCTAATGAAGAAAAGCAATTCTTCCTTGATGTGATAGAATTGAAAATTTGCGATGATGTCTCTTGGGATAGTCTCTGCTAGTTGGGGCGGCTTGGGAAGCCTGTGGGCTCTCTCTATAGACAGTTCCAGAGGAGGGCTGTCCGGAAAGACTTTTTTAAGCATGTTATTCAGGTACGGCCTTATTTCCATACTTGTGACCGATTCCGGAATGCCACGGAATTTCAGGTTGGATCTGCGGTTTCTGTCTTCTAGGTCTGTTGATTTTTTCTTAAGCCAAGAGATCTCTGTGGAGTTGTGGTCTACTGCATCTACCATGTTATTAAATTCTTTTGCAATGTCAGCTATTTTATCTTCCGTGTATGAGACTCTCTCTTGGACTTCTTTAATCTCAGTCTGCATTTTCCTGGTGTGATTCTGCATATCGATTAGTAGTGTGGACCTGAGAGTGAGCAGGAGATCTTTTAAGTAGGCCTGTGAGACGGGCTCGGCCGAGGCCGGGTAGCTTTCTATGGCGGCTAGGGTGTCAGTGTTTGTGTGCTCAGGGCCTACCTGCTCCGCGTCTTGTTGCAGCTTCATCCTCGACTTCTGCGGGCTTCGGGTGGAGGGAGAGCCCGGATCAGAGTTAGAGTCGGAGGGATCTTTGTCTCCATTGCCCCAGGCATCTTTTTCAGCCTCAGCGGTGGGTGGCGGCGGTATGAAGAGTGCTGCGTCATTGGGCTGCGAGGAGTCAGCGCCATTTTGCTTGGATCTGGCCGCTCTCTGCTTCATCTCCGCGAAGAGGTCAGGAAGCTTTCTAAGCTGGTTTTTCTTCCTCTTTCGGTTAGTGTCGGTGTCCATCTGCATCTCCTCCATTTTTTAGGCAAGTTAGAAGGCACAGGTTGAGGTTTTTTGCCGATTTTGAGCTGCTATGAGCGGAGCTACTCTCTTATGCTGCCGTCCTGGTCTCCGGCGGCCACGCCCCCAAGCCCCAGGTAAGTTAAAGGATACTGGCTGTACTGGTCAGAGGCTTTTTAGATACATGCATGGCTTGTTGTTACTCAGGCTGTGCTGAAGGTGATGAAAGGCATACATGATAAGGCATACGTGATAAGGGACTTTTTCATCCCTGGTTCTATTCTCACCTGTAGTATACTACATATTGCTTTCATTTATACCCTTCCCATTTTAAACTTTCTCTATGACTTGTAAATGGTACTAATGTTTTAACTAAACTTTGCTGCCCTATGAAATGAACTTTGCCCTATTTACATTTAGAATACAAGTGTCTCCGTCTCTCCCTCTCTCTCCCTTTATCAAAATAGAGACATGACTTTATTTTGATTTCTAAGTCAGCTAATCCCACCCATCAGGCAAAATACCCTTCTCTGCTGTCCCGTCTGATTGCGCACGCACGACTGTGAAGATGGGAAGAAGGTGTACCGCTTTACGGAGGACAGACAGCAGGACCTGGTCACCCGGAGCGAACGGGTTGAGGAGTGGCTCTACATTCCGTACGAAAGGCCTCGCTTGTAAAGCAGCCCAAGTACGGGGTGATAGAGTGAGGGGCTCCTCTTCTTTAGACGCAAAGGGAGCAAGGGTTAACCCAAATATTTAATAGTGTGCTGTATATGCATGCATTTTTCCCTTTTTCATCCCTATTGTCCAGGTGAAATTCTCTTCTCTGATCGCTCATTCACAGCAGCAAAAGGTGATGACATGATGCTTAAAAACAGGTTTTAGATAATTGTTGGGCAGTGCTAAACTCGTGGGATTGAGATAGGAGTCCAAGATGGTAAAAATGAGATTTTCCCCTGGAACGGTAACTGTAGTGCAAGAAGTGCATGGGCGTAGATGCATAGAGTGAGTCGAGGGGAAAAGTTCAGGACTGGCCCAAGATGAGGAAAAACTGAAGCACATCTGGATGTAGTGGTCAGAGGCCTTCTAGTTACACACATGGCCTGTTGTTACCCAGTCTGTGCTGACGGTGACAAAGCTTACATGATAAGAAAAATTGAGACACTTTTATGTCTTAAAATGTTTTCATTGTTTCTGCAATGGCATGTAGACTGTTGATCCAGGGATTTTATCATGTTGCCGTTTGGAGCCAAGAAAGATTTTTTTCCCTTTTAGAGCATATTGTATCATGCTTTGCAAGGGTTTTTTTTTTTGCCTTCTTGATCATCTGGGTATTCTAAAAGTGTCGATTTGTGCGCTTTTATTTTTCTCAAAATATGCATATGTTTAAATGTTTTGAAACGTAAATAAGTATCTGAAAAAGAAAAAAAAAAAAATATATATATATATATATATGTATATACAGTGTATATATATATATTTATGTAGATAGATAGAGTAATATAAATTTCAACTAGAGACACTGAGCATTTTTTACGTTATAACATCATTGCCTGCGGCCAAACTAAGTTAAATGCGCCCGATCTCATTGGAACTCGGAAGCTAAGGGGCTTAAGGCCTAGTAATTAGCCGCTGCTCACACCAGCAGCTAATACTAGGTGCTGCAGGCAATTTTTATTTCAAGATAAATACATGTCTTGAAACATATGGACATTTTTATATGTCTTCTAGAATGTTTATAGTTATGTGTATGTGTGTATATTTGATAGTGTTGGTCAAACTCTCAAGAATTTTGATCCAGGGACTGCCTCCAACGTACTTGGGACTTTTTCAGCCTGTTGTATTGCTTCAGGTCCCCTGCACTCCTCCTGGTCCGAACCATTTTGCTGCTGTTTCCCTCCGACAGCTTGCCGACTGATCCCTGATGATGGCTCAGCACGGTGGCGTAGTGGTTAGCTCTCTCGCCTTGCAGCGCTGGGTCCCTGGTTCGAATCCCAGCCAGGGCACTATCTGCAAAGAGTTTGTATGTTCTCTCTGTGTCTGCGTGGGTTTCCTGCGGGCACTCCAGTTTCCTCCCACATTCCAAAAAACATACGGATAAGTTAATTGGCTCCCCCTAAAAATTTGGCCCTAGACTACAGTACTTAGACTACAGTACTTACACTACATAATATAGATATATGGCAATGGTAGGGATTAGATTGTGAGCTCCTTTGAGGGACAGTTAGTGACAAGATATATATACAATGTACAGCGCTGCGTAATATGTTGGTGCTATATAAATACTAAATAATAATAATAATAAATGGCTGCTGCGCATGTGTGGTCCAACCTTTCCCGGCCCGGGGACCACTTTCTGAGCCAATTTTTTTCCGGGGACCGCAGCGGGGGGAGTGGGCGTCGGGTGCGCGTCCTAGTGGACAGTGGAGTGGGTTACGGGGGGGGGGGGGGTGGTTCTGGCGAGGGTGCAGTGGCATATCTAGCATAGTTGCCCCAGTATAGGGAGTTTAGTTGCCCCAGTATAGCCATTATAATGCCCCAGTATAACCTGTATAGTGCCCCAGTATAGCCTGTATAGTGCCCCAGTATAGCAAGTATAGTGCCCCAGTATAGCCAGTATAGTGCCCCAGTATAGCCAGAATAGTGCCCCAGTATAGCCAGAATAGTGCCCCAGTATAGTGCCCCAGTACCCCAGTATAGTGCCCCAGTATAGCCAGAATAGTGCCCCAGTATAGCCAGTATATTGAGCCAGTATAGTGCCCCAGTATAGCCAGTATAGTGCCCCAGTATAGCCAGAATAGTGCCCCAGTATAGCCAGAATAGTGCCCCAGTATAGCCAATATAGTGAGCCAGTATAGCCAGTATAGTGCCCCAATATAGTGCCCCAGTATAGCGCCCCAGTATAATGCCCCAGTATAGCACCCCAGTATAGCAAGTATAGTGCCCCAGGATAGCCAGTATAGTGCCCCAGGATAGCGCCCCGGTATGGTCAGGTGGTGGTCCCCGCCGCTGTTATTACCTTAACAGCGGCCGCTCTCCCTCCCTTCTTTTATTTTTCTCAAAATATGCATATGTTTAAATGTTTTGAAACGTAAATAAATATCTGAAAAAAAATAAAAAAATATATATATATATTTATGTAGATAGATGGAATAATATAAATTTCAACTGGAGACACTGAGCATTTTTTACGTTATAACATCATTGCCTGCGGCCAAACTAAGTTAAATGCGCCCGATCTCATTGGAACTCGGAAGCTAAGGGGCTTAAGGCCTAGTAATTAGCCGCTGCTCACACCAGCAGCTAATACTAGGTGCTGCAGGCAATTTTTATTTCAAGATAAATACATGTCTTGAAACATATGGACATTTTTATATGTCTTCTAGAATGTTTATAGTTATGTGTATGTGTGTATATTTGATAGTGTTGGTCAAACTCTCAAGAATTTTGATCCAGGGACTGCCTCTAACATACTTGGGACTTTTTCAGCCTGTTGTATTGCTTCAGGTCCCTTGCACTCCTCCTGGTCCGAACCATTTTGCTGCTGTGTCCCTCCGACAGCTTGCCGACTGATCCCTGATGATGGCTCAGCACGGTGGCGTAGTGGTTAGCTCTCTCGCCTTGCAGCGCTGGGTCCCTGGTTCGAATCCCAGCCAGGGCACTATCTGCAAAGAGTTTGTATGCTCTCTCTGTCTGCGTGGGTTTCCTCCGGGCACTCCAGTTTCCTCCCACATTCCAAAAAACATACGGATACGTTAATTGGCTCCCCCTAAAAAATTGGCCCTAGTCTACAGTACTTAGACTACAGTACTTACACTACATAATATAGATATATGGCAATGGTAGGGATTAGATTGTGAGCTCCTTTGAGGGACAGTTAGTGACAAGATATATATATATATACACATTGTACAGCGCTGCGTAATATGTTGGCGCTATATAAATACTAAATAATAATAATAATAATAAATGGCTACTGCGCATGTGTGGTCCAAGCCATGTATCGCCTAGATCGTCCTGCATTTGCACTGATTGATCTTCGGAACTGCGCATTTACAGAACGATCAAGGAGACACTTATCTAGGGCCGCCCATGCACAGTAGCCCATGAAGGGGCTCAGCGGACTAGCTTTTGGAGGGGTAAAGCAGCAGAACAGCTCGGACTGGGAGGACAGTGAGGGACCTGTAGGACTACAGGGGGCTGGAAGAAGCCCCAGGTAAGTTAAAGGATACTGGCTGTACTGGTCAGAGGCTTTTTAGATACATGCATGGCTTGTTGTTACTCAGGCTGTGCTGAAGGTGATGAAAGGCATACATGATAAGGCATACGTGAAAAGGGACTTTTTCATCCCTGGTTCTATTCTCACCTGTAGTATACTACATATTGCTTTCATTTATACCCTTCCCATTTTAAACTTTCTCTATGACTTGTAAATGGTACTAATGTTTTAACTAAACTTTGCTGCCCTATGAAATGAACTTTGCCATATTTACATTTAGAATACAAGTGTCTCCGTCTCTCCCTCTCTCTCCCTTTATCAAAATAGAGACATGACTTTATTTTGATTTCTAAGTCAGCTAATCCCACCCATCAGGCAAAATACCCTTCTCTGCTGTCCCGTCTGATTGCGCACGCACGACTGTGAAGATGGGAAGAAGGTGTACCGCTTTACGGAGGACAGACAGCAGGACCTGGTCACCCGGAGCGAACGGGTTGAGGAGTGGCTCTACATTCCGTACGAAAGGCCTCGCTTGTAAAGCAGCCCAAGTACGGGGTGATAGAGTGAGGGGCTCCTCTTCTTTAGACGCAAAGGGAGCAAGGGTTAACCCAAATATTTAATAGTGTGCTGTATATGCATGCATTTTTCCCTTTTTCATCCCTATTGTCCAGGTGAAATTCTCTTCTCTGATCGCTCATTCACAGCAGCAAAAGGTGATGACATGATGCTTAAAAACAGGTTTTAGATAATTGTTGGGCAGTGCTAAACTCGTGGGATTGAGATAGGAGTCCAAGATGGTAAAAATGAGATTTTCCCCTGGAACGGTAACTGTAGTGCAAGAAGTGCATGGGCGTAGATGCATAGAGTGAGTCGAGGGGAAAAGTTCAGGACTGGCCCAAGATGAGGAAAAACTGAAGCACATCTGAATGTAGTGGTCAGAGGCCTTCTAGTTACACACATGGCCTGTTGTTACCCAGTCTGTGCTGACGGTGACAAAGCTTACATGATAAGAAACATTGAGACACTTTTATGTCTTAAAATGTTTTCATTGTTTCTGCAATGGCATGTAGACTGTTGATCCAGGGATTTTATCATGTTGCCGTTTGGAGCCAAGAAAGATTTTTTTCCCTTTTAGAGCATATTGTATCATGCTTTGCAAGGGTTTTTTTTTTGCCTTCTTGATCATCTGGGTCCTCTAAAAGTGTTGATTTGTGCGCTTTTATTTTTCTCAAAATATGCATATGTTTAAATGTTTTGAAACGTAAATAAGTATCTGAAAAAGAAAAAAAAAAAATATATATATATATATATATATATGTATATACAGTGTATATATATATATTTATGTAGATAGATAGAGTAATATAAATTTCAACTAGAGACACTGAGCATTTTTTACGTTATAACATCATTGCCTGCGGCCAAACTAAGTTAAATGCGCCCGATCTCATTGGAACTCGGAAGCTAAGGGGCTTAAGGCCTAGTAATTAGCCGCTGCTCACACCAGCAGCTAATACTAGGTGCTGCAGGCAATTTTTATTTCAAGATAAATACATGTCTTGAAACATATGGACATTTTTATATGTCTTCTAGAATGTTTATAGTTACCGTATTTTTCGGACCATAAGACGCACTTTTTCTCCCCCAAAAGTAGGGGGAAAAACTCAGTGCGTCTTATGGTCCGAATAGTACTTTTAGGCTAGCACCCGACATTGCCCCCTCCCATTAATAATGTTTGCGGTGTTCTCCTGCACTGGGAAATGTGTGAAAGAGGTGGCGGCAGAGAGATCCCATACTGCAGGGTGGGCGGGTAGCCTCCCATACTTTCATCTACCTCTAACATTTGTTCCGCCCTCCTGGCAGCTAAGTGGCTCCCCCGCAAAGCCTCCTATGTCATCCGGCACCAAAGCGGCTCACCGCCAAGTCCCCCGGCACCTCCAACACATGGGCGCCCACCCCGCTAAGTTTACCGTCACCCCTAACACATGAGCGGCCCCTCGCTAAGTCCCCCGGCACCTCCAACACATGGGCGCCCACCCCGCTAAGTTTACCGTCACCCCCAACACATGAGCGGCCCCTCGCTAAGTCCCCCGGCACCTCCAACACATGGGCACCCACCCCGATAAGGTTACCGTCACCCCCAACACATGAGCGGCCCCTCGCTAAGTTTACCGTCACCCCCGGCAGCTCTCGGAGTAAACTCTTATCGGATCTGGCTGTTCTTTGGTCCTCAGTCCGCTCTTGCTTGCATTCTCTCTGGCGCTTCCAATCCCGGCTGCTCGCATCCCCGCTGGCATCCTCTCTCTGCGTGACCCATCATGTGATCATCATGTGACCTATCATGTGGTCTCGCTGAGAGAGGACGCCACCCGGGATGCGAGCAGCCGGGATTGGAAGCGCCAGACAGAATACAAGCAAGAGCGGACTAACACAGAAAGAGTGGTGGCTGCCATATTTATTTCCTTTTAAACAATACTGGTTGCATGGAAATCCTGCTGATCCTTCTGGTCACTAGGGTCAAAATCACACACCTGAAACATGCATGCATCTAATCTTGTCAGATGTGTTATAGACATTTGATCTGCATGCTTGTTCAAGGTCTATGGCTAAGGCAGGGATCACACTTGTTTTTCAGTTTTCAACTCAGCTTTTTCTGCGCACATTTTCTGCACACCATGTGTGTTTCTATGCAGAAAAATGTGTGCTTTTTTCACAACAGTTAATGTAATTGATACAGAAAACTGACAAAATGAGCAGAATTATCATGCAGAATGTCAGTTTTTTTTCTGTGCAAGAAAAACACATTAAGTGTGAGCTAGCCCCTTGATTAACATGAGTTTTCAGTTCTTCTGTGCAGAAAACGCGTATGAAAACAGTCAAGTATGTTCCCTGCCTAAAGTATTAGAGGCAGAGGATCAGAAGGATAGCCTCATTTATTTCATAGTGACTGTTACATTCTGGTATTTGTGTGTGTGTGTGTGTGTGTTCTGAAGGGACGGATCTAGAGGGGGGGGGGGGGGGGGGCAGGCGAGTCTCTTGCCCCAGGCGCAGTTTGTTGAATTCTTAAAAAGGCAGCAAAATTTGTATGGGGAATGGCAGTTTAGGCGCCAAAACCTGACCTTTAGGTGCCAAAACCTGACATTTAGGCGCCAAAACCTGACCTTTAGGTGCCAAAACCTGACCTTGCCCCAGGCGCAACTTGTTCTAGATCCGTCCCTGTTCTGAATGCATGATGGGGTTACCCTGTCCAAAAAGGTTAGACAGGATGCTGTTGATTGTAGGTGTGTGTGTGGGGGGGGGGGGGGCGCAATTTTAGTATTTGCCATGGGCGATGTCTTGCCTAGATACGCCACTGCTTCCCCACCCACATCCTCTGCGGGACACCAGTGCACCTGTCTGAGCAAACTCAGGGTGACCCCACCGACAGCCACAGCCCGGTACATGAGCAGCAGCCCCACAGAGACATATGAGTTGGTGTGTGTATTGCCTGTGTTGCCCTCTCTCTCGTGTGTGTGTGTGTGTGTGTGTGTGTGTGTGTGTGTGTGTGTGTGTGTGTGTGTGTGTGTGTGTGTGTGTGTGTGTGTGTGTGTGTGTGTCTCTATCCTGTGTGTGCGTGTGTTGTACTGCCATGTGTGTACTGCTTGTGAGTGTACTGCCTGCCCTCTCTCCTGTGTTGTACTGCCATGTGTGTACTGCTTGTGAGTGTACTGCCTGCCCTCTCTCCTGTATGTGCGTGTGTTGTACTGCCATGTGTGTACTGTTTGTGAGTGTACTGCCTGCCCTCTATCCTGTGTTTTCTTGTGTTGTACTGCCATGTGTGTACTGCTTGTGAGTGTACTGCCTGCCCACTCTCCTGTGTGTGTGTGTGTGTGTGTTGTACTGCCATGTGTGTACTGCCATGTGTGTACTGCTTGTGAGTGTACTGCCTACCCACTCTCGTGTGTGTGTGTGTGTGTGTGTGTGTGTGTGTGTGTGTGTGTGTGTGTGCCGTGTGTGTACTGCCTGCCCTCTATCCTGTGTTTTCTTGTGTTGTACTGCCATGTGTGTACTGCTTGTGAGTGTACTGCCTGCCCTCTCTCCTGTGTGTGTTGTACTGCCATGTGTATACTGCTTGTGAGTGTACTGCCTGCCCTCTCTCCTGTGTGTGCGTGTGTTGTACTGCCATGTGAGTACTGCTTGTGAGTGTACTGCCTGCCCTCTCTCCTGTGTGTGCGTGTGTTGTACTGCCATGTGAGTACTGCTTGTGAGTGTACTGCCTGCCCTCTCTCGTGTGTGTGTGTGTGTGTGTGTGTGTGTGTATGTGTGTGTGTGTGTGTGTGTGTGTGTGTGTGTGTGTGTGTGTGTGTGTTGTACTGCCATGTGTGTACTGCTTGTGAGTGTACTGCCTGCCCTCTCTCCTGTGTGTGCGTGTGCTGCACTGCCATGTGTATACTGCTTGTGAGTGTACTGCCTGCCCTCTCTCCTGTGTGTGCGTGTGTTGTACTGCCATGTGAGTACTGCTTGTGAGTGTACTGCCTGCCCTCTCTCCTGTGTGTGCGTGTGTTGTACTGCCATGTGTATACTGCTTGTGAGTGTGCTTCCTGCCCTCTATCCTGTGTGTGTGTGTTGTACTGCCATGTGTGTATTGCTTGTGAGTGTACTGCCTGCCCTCTCTCCTGTGTGTGCGTGTGTGTGTTGTACTGCCATGTGTGAACTGCTTGTGAGTGTACTGCCTGCCCTCTCTCCTGTGTGTGCGTGTTCTGTACTGCCATGTGTATACTGCTTGTGAGTGTACTGCCTGCCCTCTCTCCTGTGTGTGCGTGTGTTGTACTGCCATGTGAGTACTGCTTGTGAGTGTACTGCCTGCCCTCTCTCGTGTGTGTGTGTGTGTGTGTGTGTGTGTGTGTGTGTGTGTGTGTGTGTGTGTGTGTGTGTGTGTGTGTGTGTGTTGTACTGCCATGTGTGAACTGCTTGTGAGTGTACTGCCTGCCCTCTCTCCTGTGTGTGCGTGTGTTGTATTGCCATGTGTATACTGCTTGTGAGTGTACTGCCTGCCCTCTCTCCTGTGTGTGCGTGTGTTGTACTGCCATGTGAGTACTGCTTGTGAGTGTACTGCCTGCCCTCTCTCGTGTGTGTGTTGTACTGCCATGTGTGTACTGCTTGTGAGTGCACTGCCTGCCCTCTCTCCTGTGTGTGCGTGTGTTGTACTGCCATGTAGGTACTGCTTGGGAGTGTACTGCCTGCCCTCTCTCCTGTGTGTGCGTATGTTGTACTGCCATGTGAGTACTGCTAGTGAGTGTACAGCCTGCCCTCTCTCCTGTATATGCGTGTGTTGTACTGCCATGTGAGTACTGCTTGTGAGTGTACTGCCTGCCCTCTCTCGTGTGTCTGTGTGTGTTGTACTGCCATGTGTATACTGCTTGTGAGTGTACTGCCTGCCCTCTCTCGTGTGTCTGTGTGTGTGTGTTTTGTACTGCCATGTGTGTACTGCTAGTGAGTGTACAGCCTGCCCTCTCTCCTGTGTTGTACTGCTATGAGTGTACTGCCTGCCCTCTCTCGAGTGTCTGTGTGTGTGTGTTTTGTACTGCCATGTGTGTACTGCTAGTGAGTGTACAGCCTGCCCTCTCTCCTGTGTGTGCGTGTGTTGTACTGCCATGTGAGTACTGCTTGTGAGTGTACTGCCTGCCCTCTCTCGTGTGTCTGTGTGTTTTGTACTGCCATGTGTGTACTGCTAGTGAGTGTACTGCCTGCCCTCTCTCCTGTGTGTGCGTGTGTTGTACTGCCATGTGAGTACTGCTTGTGAGTGTACTGCCTGTCCTCTCTCGTGTGTCTGTGTGTTTTGTACTGCCATGTGTGTACTGCTAGTGAGTGTACAGCCTGCCCTCTCTCCTGTGTTGTACTGCCATGTGAGTACTGCCTGCCCTCTCGTGTGTGTGAGTGTGTGTGTACTGCATGCCCTCACACTTCAGATATCATCCTTCCCAGAACCTTCACTCCTCTCATGAGACCTCTTGGCATCCATTCAGGCACGTGCACAGCAGGGTGCTTTGGATGCTCAAGCACCCCCCCTAGGGAGAACTATAGCCCCGAGGCCCCTCCTCATCAATGTTTCCAATTGTCAATCTGTGGATGGGCAGTCTATCCAAACACAATACATTTTAATGTTCTCTGTACTGCCTGTCCTTTTGGGACAGGCATCCATAAAAAATAATCACTTTTGCTGCGATAGGAGCCATACACATAAGAAGAAGCATCAGGCCTCCTTTCTCCACTCTTCCCTCCCGCTCTCCAATCAGAAACATTCATTTTTGTGCTGGTGCGTGTCCCCAGCCAATGAGAGAGGCAGCCAGCCGACTAAGCCCGCCCCCACAAACTAGAGATGGGAAGTTCGGATCTTTTCAATGATCCGGATGATTCGAATCGGATCATTGAAGAGATCCGGATCTTTGATCCGAATCTCGGATCATTTTACTACCGGAAGCATTCGGGGGTGAAATGAACAGCAGGACAGGTCTGTGGACAGGAGAAGGGGAGGGGGGTGGACACACAGAGAAGGGGAGAAGATGGACAGAGGGCAGGGAGTGGACAGAGATGGGAGGAGGGACGAGCAGAGAGCAGAAATGTTTGCACGTAATACCCACATGCTGAAGTCATATGCTTTACATATATTTCACCTATATGTTCATCTGTACACTTTGAAAGAAAAGGTCGCACAGTGAAAGAAAGCATTCCCAGAAGATAAGTGCAGCTGTTTAGTGCCCAGTGCAGGAGGATTATATTGCCTTTCAATCACACTGTCTGCAAAGTTACTGAGCTGTGCTGAGCCAAAAGCTTCCCATGTGATCACTGTGCAGCACTACGGAACAGACAGCCTATAATGAGCAGCACATTATAGCCAGTATGTGTGCTCTACACATATCTGGCAGTGGCACCCATGTCCCCTCTCTCTCATCTAGCTGTCCCTGCAAGGCTGCCTCCCCTCCAACAGAGCGATCCATCTCAGCTCTGCTTCCAGGACCCCGCTGCCCGCTGCGAGGGGGGCGTGTCGCTCCTGGCCCCGCCCCTTTTGCGATCCGAATCACTCATTTTGATGATTCGGATGATCGACTCATAAAATAGATTCGGATCAAAGATCCGAATCGTTCATGATCCGGACAACACTACCACAAACCCCGTGCAGACCAGGCAGGCAGTAGCAGCCAGCCCGCAACAGTAGAGAGAGCTGTGTACATTTTGTGCAGGATGGCCATCTTTTCCCCCAGCCAGCCAGGTATAAATAATGTGCAGTAGTGAGACTGTCATCTGCTCTGTCTGGAGGTACACGACCTCCGCAGCCAGCCAGGAGCAGATAAGAATTCCAATGCTTACAGTGCTGCGTGTGTGACTAAAGTTCAGAGCACTGACAGGCAAGGCAGGACTGTAGGGCTACATGTGACACAGAGACTGCTGGCTGCAGTAATGGATGGAAAGCTGACTAGCTGAGCAAATTAATGCTGATTCTGTGCAAATAAGTTTTTTATGCAGTCTAGAGTTGCACACAAAACTTTTGTTTTATGTGAGGTGCATGTATTTTATGTATATAATTTACTGAGAAACAAGCATGACTGATCTCCTTTATGGAACTCATTAGTGCACAATACAGTCTTCTATACAGGCAATCCAGAAATTAGTTCAGTTATGCTTGTTTCTCAGTGATTAAAATAAAAGACACTTTGTAATAAAATGAACGTTTTGCGTACAAAAACCAGACTGCACCACCATAGCAAGCTTTGACCATAAGAGAAATGTCATAATTCACCCCACTGAGATAGATAGACAACATTGATTTTACTACAATATGATCCATCTACAGACTAGCCCTCTCCAGCTCCTTCTCCAGCACTGCTGGAAGACATCAGGAGAGCACAGCACCCACTAGCCCAAGTAGCAGAAGATTACAGATTGGGGGAGGGGAGCTAAGAGCCAGTGTCCCCCTCGCTGCCAGCAGCACACAGTAGCAACTTATGTCACCCTTCCACCCAGCAGCGCACTGTGTCACCCTCCCACCCAGCAGCACACAGTAGCACCAGTGTCACCCTCCCACCGAGAAGCACCCAGTGTCACCCTCCCACCCAGCAGCACACAGTAGTGCCAATGTCGCCCTCCTACACACTAGCACCCAGTGTCACCCTCACACCCAGCAGCGCACAGTAGTGCCCAGTGTCACCCTCCCACCCAGCATTACACAGTAGTGCCAGTGTCGCCCTCCCACACAGTAGTGCCCAGTGCCACCCTCCCACCCAGCAGCGCACAGTAGTGCCAAGTGCCACCCTCCCACCCAGCAGCACACAGTAGTGTCACCCTCCCACCAAGCAGCACACAGTAGCACCCAGTGTCACCCTCCCATCCTGCAGCACACAGTAGCGCCCAGTGTCACCCTCCCATCCAGCAGCACACAGTAGCGCCCAGTGTCACCCTCCCACCCTAGTGCCCAGTGTCACCCTCCCGACCAGGTGCACACAGTAGCGCCCAGTGTCACCCTCCCACTCAGCAGCACACAATAGTGCCCAGTGTCACCCACCCAGCAGCACACAGTAGTGCCCAGTGTCACCCTCCCACCCAGTAGCGCCCAGTGTCACCCTCCCACTCAGCAGCACACAATAGTGCCCAGTGTCACCCTCCCACTCAGCAGCACGCAATAGTGCCCAGTCTCACCCACCCACCAAGCAGCACACAGTAGTGTCCAGTGTCACTCTCCCACCCAGCAGCACACAGTAGTACCCAGTGTCACCCTTCCACCCCACCCAGTAGCAACGAGTCCATACCCATTGTCCACCCATGTCATGTCCACATTTTTCACCACAGTCCGCTACATAGTCAGGTCACTGATTGACCTCAGTGGAGCTCACAATCTAATCCTGCCATAGTCATAGTCTAATGTCCCACCATATTATTATTATGTATTTACAGTATATAACACTAATATCTTCTGCAGCACTATACAGATCACGTAGTCATGTGTCACGTTACTGACTGTCCTCAGAGGAGCTCACAATTTTATCCTACCGTAGTCATAGTCTAATGTCCTACCATATTATTATTATGTATTTATATAGCACTGACATCTTCTGCAGCACTTTACAGAGTACATAGTCATGTTACTAACTGTCCTCAGAGGAGCTCACAATCTAATCCTACCATAGTCATACTCTAATGTCCTACCATATTATTATTATTATACATATTATATATCACTGACATCTTCTGCAGCATTTTACAGAGTATATAGTCATGTTACTGACTAACCCCAGAGGAGCCCACAATCTAATCTCTACCACAGTCTATTGTCCTTTCATATTATTATTATGTATTTATAAAGCACTGACATCTTCTGCAGCACTGTATAGAGTATGTAGTCCTGTTACAAACTGTCCTCAGAGGAGCTCACAGTCTAATCCTATTTTTACTATATGATTGTTTTGGGGGAACCAGTTATTAGTACTGCGTTTGGGTTGTAGGAGAATATGAAGTGTCTGAATGAAATCCAGGGGACGATAGAATCTCGATGCAGATTTTGCCATGGCCAAAGTTCAAACCTAGGCCTCAGCACTATATTACAATAGTGCTTTCCACTATGCCTCTATTCCACTCATATCTATCTTCTCATCCATGTCATCAATTCTCTCTCTCAACCCTCCACTACTTCTTCCCTCCATTCTACTTCTCTTATCTAGTCTCACCTACATTACCACTGTGCTTATCACCAGAATGGGTTATAAATGCTAAACTATTGTACCATCTCACTAGCCCTTCAATGTCATGCTATACCCACTCCAATCCTATCCTAACAGGCAATAACATATTTACATATCCCATAATGTTTATGAAAAAGTATTCTGAAATGAGACTGTCTTGTTTGATAATCTGATCCTGCAATTAGAGGATATGATACCTTAAATTGTTCTGTGGGTACATGATGCTGGAACTTGTAGTGTGTGTACAGGTTTTATTTGAGGTGCATAGTGGCAGCATGTGCTGTATGGCATACAATGCTGGATCATCCACAAGGCAAACCTAGACAGTTGCCTAAGGCCTGGAGAAAGCCTAGGGGCCCGGTGGATGCAAGTCTCCACCAAATCTAACTAAATAAGCCTGGTGACCAGGGCCGGCCCTAGATTTTTTGCCGTGGGGGGGTCGCCGAGCTGGAGGGGTAGCTGGCAGGACGGGGGTATTGGGCCAGCGGCGGGGAGCAAATAGAAATAGAAGCAGCCACTATGTGTAAGAGGAACGGGCGGGGAGGACACTCACCTCTTCCCAGCGTGCGCTCCACTGACGTCACTTCCTGCAGCGTTGCAGGAAGTGAAGTCAGTGGAGCGCACGCTGGAACGAGGAAGAGGTGAGTTCTCCCTGCCCGTTCCTCTTACACATAGCGGCTGCTTCTATTTAAGGCTGGAGGGGAGCGGAGGACGGGGGACCCAGGCGAGGGAGGGGGGGGTCCGACCCCCCTCCCCGCCGCTGGCCCAATACCCCCGTCCTGCCAGCTACCCCTCCAGCTCGGCGGCCGGCTCCCCGCACCCACGGACGGGCGGGTGCCGCCCCTGGAAATTTGCCGCCTGAGGCAAAAGTTTCACCCCGCCTCATGAGCGGGCCGGCCCTGCTGGTGACCATCAGGGAAGGGGAAAAAGTGTTATCTTGCCTAGGGCACCATTTTGGTGTGGAGTGGACTGGTTGCAGCAGAGCTGCAGTAAGTAACTTATTCTCACTGGTCGCAGAGAGATGCAGTGATCCAGGCAGCACAGGCGCCAACAAGTAGGAAGCTTCTCAAAGCTAGGTATCTCCATGGCAACAACACGTGTCATTTAACGATGTTGCCATCCTGATGTCATGACAGCGGAGACAAGGCTGCCAAGGAGACAGAAACGGGGAGAGGGGAATGTACGGCCACTGGTACCGGGGGTGGGTGGCGGGGATGTGTGAAGGTCACATGTCCCTAAAGGGCAAGCGGGTTAACTTGTTGGTACTACTGTGCATTGTGGGGGGGGGAGGGCAGGCCCCTTTTTTAATTTTGAGCACCCCCCACTTAAGGACTCTCTGCACGGCCCTGCATCCATTAGTGTTGGGCGAACAGTGTTCGCCACTGTTCGGGTTCTGCAGAACATCACCCTGTTCGGGTGATGTTCGAGTTCGGCCGAACACCTCATGGTGTTCGGCCTTTTTAGTTCGGGTTCGCCCGAACAGCTCAATGCCCAGCCGAACATGCCGAACAGGGCCCCTGTTCGGCCGAACAGGGCCCTGTTCGGCCGAATACTGCCCCCCTATGGGGTCGCAGGCATAAGGGGGGAGCATGCCCCGGTCGCGGGGGGGTCGGAAATTCCCCCCACCCCCTCCGCTAGCGCTCCCCCCTCTGCCCGCTTCCCCATACAAAAATTTTCCTTAACGTTCAATAGTACCTTCAGTGGCTGGCCTGGCTGGCACTGTGGTGTGTTGTGAGTGAGGAGGAGGAGGAGTCCGGAGAGTGACGTGTTGAGGCCGGGCAGCGGGCGGTTCAGCAGTAGTACCCGTGTGGTACTTCCGCCCTTTCTCTGACCTCACGTCCTCTACGTGATGACGCATACGAGGGTACGCGTGACGCGTACCCTCGTATGCAGAGGACGTGAGGTCAGAGAAAGGGCGGAAGTACCACAAGGGTACTACCGCTGAACCGCCCGCTGCCCGGCCTCAACGCGTCACTCTCCGGACTCCTCCTCCTCCTCACTCACAACACACCACAGTGCCAGCCAGGCCAGCCACTGAAGGTACTATTGAACTTTAAGGAAAATTTTTGTATGGGGAAGCGGGCAGAGGGGGGAGCGCTAGCGGAGGGGGTGGGGGGAATTTCCGACCCCCCCGCGACCGGGGCATGCTCCCCCCTTATGCCTGCGACCCCATAGGGCCCCCAAAAGCGGGATGTTCGGGGAGTTCGGGGTTCGGGCCGAACATGCCGAACATCTGGCCCATGTTCGGCCTGTTCGGCCCGAACCCGAACATCCAGGTGTTCGCCCAACACTAGCATCCATCTTGATCATGTCCTCTTAAGCTACATACACACATCATACCAAAATTGGTTAAAATATAGTAAGACCAACGGTCGTTCGGCAAAACTATGTGACCATGAACAACCAACTTCAATCCGCCGTTATACACATACGAATGACACAAGAAAGATGAAAATGTAATAGAAGGCGGAAATGACACAAATTACCGTATATACTGGCGTATAAGACGACTTTTTAACCCTGAAAAATCATCTGAAAAGTCGGGGGTCGTCTTATATGCCGAGTGTCAGAATTTCAGGTCTGGTCAGGGTGCCGTGTGTCAGGCAGAACTGTAATTACCTTATGCTGCAGTCATCCGGTAATAAGAAAGATAGATCGCATTCTCCGTTTAAAAAATAACTTGTTGTAACAGCTTCTTGCGAGCAGCCACTCGCACGGGTAGCAATGCAGCTTCCGGCGTCACCTGACTTGTGACGTGTGCGCTCCACAATACAACCCGGCAATCTCTTCCGGCGTGAGCCTCATCAGTGGAGCGCACACGTCACCAGTCAAGGGACGCAGGAAGCTGCACTGCTACCCGTGCGAGCGGCTGCTCGCAAGAAGCTGTTACAACAAGTTATTTTTTAAACTGAGAACGTGATCTATCTTTCTTATTACCGGAAGACTGCAGCATAAGGTAATTACAGCTCTGCCTGATACCCGGCACCCTGCCACTACAATGGGGTAGTCTTATATGGCGAGCATACCCCAACCTCTACATTTTAACTGGCAAAGTTGGGGGGTCGTCTTATACGCCCAGTCGCCTTATACGCCAGCATATACGGTAGCTAATTGGTTAAACAATCGATCTGCGTAGAAAAATCTTTGACTACAACCGACTGTCAGGAAGTGATGTTGAAAAATGCCCCAAGATGATTGAAGAAACGTAATAAATGTGGGGGTGGAGATGCTAAAGGCCAATACATGGGCCGCCTTGACCCTCAAGGCCCATTCACACCGAAGCGGTGCGGTATTTTTACCGCACCCGACTACCGTGCAATGAAAGTCTATACTTTCAAACTGCGACGTTACGACGTGACGGAAGTGATAAATTTGCCACATCCCTGACGCAGGTCAAAAACTACTTTAACGCTGCGGTGATGCGTAGAATTGCGGCGATCAGCGACGGCCCGGAATTTGTGTAAGTCTATGGCGACACCTGGATTTGTAAAAATTCTGTGCACTTCCGCATACCCAAAGCACGAAGTAACGGCAAGCAAGCGTCACACGCGCATCACTTCCTGTTTGGGCAGTGGCCAGACACAAAACACTGCGCTGTGTTTTCACACTATCACTGTGTGAGAGTGGTATTCTAAACGTTTAACAATAAACCCTTTTAAAATGTAACTTTAACCATTTCTGCCGCTGGGATGCGAGCCTCACGCCCGCAGCGGCAGCTGCTACAGCCCAGGGACGCGCTAGTCACGTCTCTGCAGTTCGGGGTGCTGTGCGGAAGGATGCCCGTGATCGCGATGTTGCCGGGAGAAGGGAGGATTGGCTGCAGGGGACAAAAGTCCCCTGAGCCAATCCATTCTCGTCCGCCGAGAACTAACACTGTTTTTGTTCAAAAACAGTTTTTATATTTAAATAAAGCCGCCGAGCTTCCTCCCCGCGCTGATTTCCGCCGCCTATCATTAGATTTATGAATGGGAATAAAGTTCCCATTCATTAATCTCCCTGCAGGCCACCGTGATCGCAGGCCTGCGTCACTTCCCTAGTTACAGTATAGCAACCTACAGCGTACTTATTGTACGCTAATAGGAAGCACTCAATGGGGACATCTTGTGGTCAAATTGTAGCATTACATCTACTGTTAACACTGCACTGACCTGGACAAATGGGCAAATAAAATGTGTGGATTTTAATTACGGTAGCATGTATTATTTGAAAACTATAATGGCAGAAAACTGAGAAATAATGATTTTTTCCATTTTTTTACTTATTATTCCCATTAAAATGCATTTAGAGAAAAATAATTCTTAACATAATGTACCACCCAAAGAAAGCCTAATTGGTGGCTGAAAAAACAAGGTATAGATCAGTTCTGTGTGATAAGTAGTGATAAGGTTATTGGGGAATAAAAGGGAGGAGCGCTGAAATATGAAAATTCCTCTCGTCCATAAGGTAAAAAATACCCGTGGGCTGAAATCGTTAAGGAACGTTCTTAGTACCATTTTTAGTACGAATGTACGAAAAAACCCGAGCCTGCTAAAAAATAATATATTGGCTTTATTCTGCACAACATAATAACACTATTTCTTGCCTAAATATTAAATAAATCAGCCCTGGCCATGTTAGTGAAGAGATTAACTGCCAAAGCATGTGACCTAACTGCCAGAGCATGCGACTTGGCATCATGACGTCAGAGCATGTGACCTGGCATGTGCCATCTTTGACAGTTGGTCGCTTCATGTTTACATTCTGCTGAGCCTGTGACCTGACTGCCAGAGCATGTGACCTGGCATTATGAAATGCAGAGCATGCGACCTGGCATCATGACGTCAGAGCATGTGACCTGGCATGTGCCATCTTTGACAGTTGGTCGCTTCATGTTTACATTCTGCTGGGCCTTGGAGGTGAGTAGCTGTTCTGATCTGGGGTCTCTGATGGGTTATGGCTGCAAATTGATGGCATTTACATTTCAAAGTGTACCTGAATGTTTCTTTTTAATGAGAAATATGTGTATATACCCCTGTATTACATGATTAGCTCGATGTGTCCCCCCCTTCCACCGTCTGCTGTGTTCTGCCTGTTCCAGCGTCTCTCTCTCCCTCTCTCGGTAACACAGCTCTGCAGCTCGGATCCTCCTGGGGGGCGGGACCGCTGGAGGTAATCTTTACACAGAGAGGGAGAGGGAGAGAGAGAGGAATCAGTCCCGCCCCATGGCTCAGCCAGCCTACTGCAGCCCGGCCTTTGTCCTTCTCGTATCTCCCGCCCCTCCATCTAGCAGCCCTGCAGCCAATGAGGAGTCGGGAAGTACAGAGGGCAGCAGCCATCACTAATATGCCTGGATTTCCCTACTCTAATATGCTGGGGGCCATATCTCTGCAATTATTCCCCCTACACATCCCAAATTTTGAGGGTAAGGAGGGGACAGCCCGATATACATCTGTGCCAAATTGCAGCCCGCGAGCCCTGCTGGTTCCCGAGATAAGAGTATAAGAACCTACCTTGTGAACCAGCAGGGCTGGGGGGCTGATATTCTGCACATAGGCAAATCAGGGGGTCCCCTCCCTACCCTCAGACTTTGGGATGTACAGGGGAAATAACTGCTGAGATATTGGGGGTGGTTGGCACTGAGCATTTCATGTGTGTTAGTCAGTGGGGCAGCTCTGAGCAGCAGACACTACTGCAGCCAGGGACACAGTGATGATTGTGTGTTTAACATTAGCTGGACCAGCGCTGTGTCTGCTCTGCTGCATATTCATGCTTGCCAAAGTTTCTTCTCAGTCTTCTGTAAAGTGCAGCTGTTGCTATGACCAGAGAGGTTAGTGGAAGCCTGCTATGCCACTTTTCTATGGGAGCTCAGTGAGTGTGTCGCTAGGCACTGTGTGTTGTCACATATGCTGTTACTGTAGTCCCACAACACTGTCACCCCTAACTTTACACTCCCTTCCTGCCTGTAAGAGCATTATATATGTGTATGGGCCTCTTTCCTCCCTAGGGGCATTGTATATGTATTGGGAGGTTCCTCTCTCCATCCTATAGGTACAGTGACCAGATTTTTGTAGGCTCAACCTGGGACAGGGTGGCGCGCAAAATGTGCCGCGCCGAAAAATGGGGGGCTGCGCCGCGCCGAAAAATGTGGTGGCTGCGCGCGCACCGAAAATGGGCGTGGCCATAACATTCTGTGGGCAGAGCTAACGTAATGATGTAACAGCGAGGCATAAGAAAGCAGTGTTTACGCCATGATGTGGTCAAACGAGGATTCGCATCATGGGTGTGCAGAAACTGTGTGATGCTATTTAATAGTATACCATAACCCCAAAGCAGCAAACATAGCCAACTATGACCATTAAATAATAAATGCAGCAACAGTTACCCCGGACACCACAAAATAAATGGGCAACATGTCAGCACAAAATAAACGTATTGCGGGCAACATGTCAGCACAAAATAAACATATTACGGGCAACATGTCAGCACAAAATAAACATATTGCGGGCAACATGTCAGCACAAAATAAACGTATTGCGGGCAACATGTCAGCACAAAATAAACATATTGCGGACAACATGCCGGCACAAAATAAACGCATTGCGGGCAACATGTCGGCACAAAATAAAAGCATTGCGGGCAACATTTCAGCACAAAAATAACCGCATTGCGGGCAACATTTCAGCACAAAATAAACGCAATGGGGGCAAACATGTCAGCACAAAATGAACGCATTGCGGGTAACATTTCAGCACAAAATAAACGCAATGGGGGAAAACATGTCAGTACAAATTAATCGCAATGGGGGCAAACATGTCAGTACAAAATAAACGCAATGGGGGCAAACATGTCAGTACAAAATAAACGCAATGGGGGCAACATTTCCGCACAAAATAAATGCATTGCGGGCAACATAACAGCACAAAATAAACGCAATGGGGGCAAACATGTCAGCACAAATTAAACGCAATGGGGCAAACATGTCAGCACAAAATAAACGCCAATGGGGGCAAACATGTCAGCACAAAATAAATGCAATGTGGGCACATTTCACCTGGAAAAAAAAAAGCATTTACTCACCTGAAATAAGTCCCCTCACCGTCACGCAACCGGCCTCTGGTGTGTGTGCAGCTCCCCGGGCTCACAGGCACTCAGGCAGAGCAGCGCTACGGCAAGATAGCGTCCGGAGGCGGAGCCCTGTACTGGAGACACAAATAGTCTCCAGTACAGGGCTCCGCCTCCGGACGCCATCTTCCCGTAGCCCTGCTCTGCCTGTGCCTGCCGGAGGAGAACAATGCAGGCTGCTGGAGCGGGGCTGCGGGGAATGAACTAGCGGCTAGTTCATTCAGTACGGTGGCCAGAGTCCCGAAGTCGGGACGTCCCGCTGCTAAAAGCGGGATGTTTCCCCGGGACCTCATGCAGCCTGGGACAGTGCCCCCCGAAGGCGGGACGCATCCCGGGTAAAGCGGGACGTATGGTCACCGTACTATAGGGGCAATATGTATGGGGTGACAGCACTGTCTACAGGGGGTCTTTCCCCTCCTTCCTGTAGGGCCATCATATATTGGGTGACAGCTCAGCAATGTTTATAGGGGGTCCCTCTCCTCAGTCTCATAGAAGTGCATTATATACTGTAAGTGTTAGCCCACCCATCTTTTATTTACCGCTGCCTGCAACCTGCACTAGTGAGTGCCGGAGCCATTTTGGACCCAGAGCAGCCCAGCAGAGAGCCCCAACCTTGCCCTCGGCACAGGCAAGCAGCAGGTTGGAGCTTTTCAGTGCAGGAAGATTTGGGCGCAGCCGGCGCCACCATAGACTGTAATAGGAATTACAGGTATAGCGGCGCTCAGTGAGTAACGTCGGCGCCGTCAGAAGATGGAGCTGAAGTTGCTTTTAAAACACATTAATTTGGCCTCCAGCAATAGCTGGGAGCCAGATTATATCATTCCCCACCATCCATGGCAGCCTGGAGGGGGAATAGTAATTAACGTGGCCGGGACTTGTGCAGGAGCAGGATCAGCCATATACCGGCTGTATCCTGCGCCCAAATCTCCCGGTGCCGATTTCACATGTATGCCTGCAGTTGTGGTGCCACTGTGCCAACAGTCACAGCCTGACACTGGGGATGGGGGGGGGGGGGACTGGGCTACCAGGGAATATGGTGTGGGCATTATTTTTTGTATTAAAGTAGAGGCAGCTTCATCCAACATTTTGCTAGGCAGGCCTGCTTTCATCACTGCTAATGCTAGGTACACACTGTGCAATTTTCTGACAGATTTACATTCCGCTCGATTATTTCCAACATGCCCAATCTGATTTCCAATCAATTTTCCATAGAAGTGAACAGAAAATCGATCAGAAATCAGATTGGACGTGTTGAAAATAATCAATCTGACAGTAAATCTGTCAGAAAA
This sequence comes from Hyperolius riggenbachi, assembly GCF_040937935.1. Lineage (NCBI taxonomy): Eukaryota > Metazoa > Chordata > Amphibia > Anura > Hyperoliidae > Hyperolius > Hyperolius riggenbachi. The sequence goes on from NC_090647.1 coordinate 74,439,136, forward strand.
TTGCACCGTCATTCATGCGCAGATGCGCGCACATCGGCACACGCAATTTCCTGCAATCCCTGCCCCAAGGACCTTACTCCGATCAGCGTTAGGCGGTCCTGGGGCTGCCGCCACATCCATGCCCGTCGGCTTGTTGCTGTCGGCAAGAGGTTAAAAAAAGAGAAAAAAAATCACTTACCTGAGGCTTCTGCCAGCCCCCTGCAGCCGTCCTGTCCTGCGCCAGTCCTCAACGATCCTCTGTTCCCCGCTGTGGGCCAGTTTGGTTCCCACCATTTTAAGTTGACAGCTACTGCTCCTGCGTGGCTCAGGCCATGCATATCCTTGTTTGCATTCCCGTCCACCATAGTGTTCTGCGCATGCGCAGGGCGCTATTAAGGATGGGAACACGAGCAAGGAGACATGTGGCCAGGGCTGCGCAGGCGAAGTGGCCCACTAACTCCGTGTCGGCAAAAATGAAACTAGCTGGCGGCAGGGAAACTAAGGATCGTCAAAGAGCGCCGCAGGACAGGACGGCTGCAGGGGGCTGGCAGTAGCCCCAGGTAAGTGAAATTTTTTTTTTTTTTTTTTTTTTAGCAATCTTCATTTCCATTTTAAACAAGTATGCAGATCAGGTGCTCTAACAGCGGGTTTTTGTTTTTTTTTACCCAATTTCTTTTAGCACTCCCGGCGCATACCTGTGCGCTGCGATTCTTTATAAAGCAATTTTCTAAGCATTTTTGCAGAGCGATTTAGTTTTTTTCACTTCCTGGCGTCGCAAATCGCCCCATAAATGGTACAGGCAGGGCTTTGGTGAACAGATCGGATTCGAAGCGTTCAGATGTGAACAATCTCATAGGGAATCATTGCACAAGCTCTATTAGAGTGATTTTGATAATGGCCAGCACTTAAAGGCAAAAGCGCCCTTAGTGTGAACAAGCCCTAACTGCATTTGTAAGTAATGTCAGGCTTCATATTGCTCCAGTCTCTATTTGCATGTTTATACATTGTTCACTCTTCTGCACAACAGGCTACTGACAATTATGTATAAAGATAATGAAAGTTATGGGGATTATAATGAGAGAACAATTAAAAACTGGCAGCAAACCTTGAACTCTGTACGGAATCCCCCCTCCTGGATTTAGTGTGGTTGGTTGCGGGCGGAGGCTTAGCTACTGTGGGAAGGTGCAGGGTACTTTGGGTAGTGCATCCTTTAGTGTTGACAGTGGTGGGCAGTGGCAAGGGCTTGGTGTGGGTGTGTGGTGGCTCACTGTAGCTTTTGGTGCATGTGGTATGCTCAGCATAGACTTAGCTGCTGAGTGTACAGCTGTGTCAGTTATATGCACATGCAGCAGCTATGTCCACACTGTGCATATTACAGCTGCCTTTTATATACTGTATAATGAGCCTGATGCAGGAAACCACGGTAACAAGGCCACATGACTACAGCTTGTGATGTCATAAACAAGGGATGCTGTCAAGAGGGGATCAGTTGGTGATGTCACAATCAGAGGTAGCTGTCAAAATGAGGATCAGCAGGAAACAGGTGTCAGTCAGCAGGAGGGCAGAGACCAGGCTGGAAGCATATGAAGAGCAGCAAGTTTTCAGCACTACCCATTGGTGCAACAGCAAAGGGGAGGAGTCCATTCTGGTCGCAGTCTCGCCTAATGCTGAAGGCCGAACTTCCCACAGCACCAGGTAAGATCATAATTACACTCATTTTCAAGGTTTATGAATGCTGAGTGAAGAGAGAGAGAGTGGGTTTGGGATATAGAGATTTTGGCTTTGCCAGCAATGTGTATTCCAGGTACATTCTTTCAGTGTTATCCTACTGTTATTTCCTCATCAGATCGGAGAAACATGATCATTTTGATTGGCTGATAGATTTGTAAAGCTCTGATTTGCTGGAATTATTAAATGCTCTAGTCAATACAGGAAACAGAAGCAAGACATGATCATAACAAGCAAATCAAAGCTTTAAAAAAATCTATCACCTGAACAGATTGATCACATACTTGTCTGTGAGTTCTGCCATACATGAACAACTACTGCTGAATTTAAAGAAACCCTTGGGTACAGTGTTGTTTTGCCTCACGGGAAGGGTTATTAAACCCTCTAACTTCGCTCACCACCGTAGTGGGAAAAATTAATTGCAGCAAAACATGAGGAAAGGTTCAATCATAATATTTATTGCGCTACAATCCTGTTATACTATTTATCTAGGCTTGCAGAATCATAGTTTAATGGTTAGTAGTTATTAGTAAGCATGCGTCAACATTTCTTTACCAAGTGTTAGCAACATCACCCAAGGAAGAGGGGACTCCGTCAATCCTCCATAGAGGAAAACACCTGGCGGCACAATGCATCACGTCTGTTGGTCTCAGCAAAAGTCCCGGAGTCCAGGCGTTTTCCCAATCCAATTATACTCCCTAAACCTAAACCATAACACACGCAACCGCATATACGGTTACTGTCGTAGGAGCGTGATCACAGTACAAATCTATGATATCCACATTTGTGCAATACAACACAGCCGAGAGTTGACACCTCGTGCTCACTGAATGGGAAAACAATGGCTTACTTAGTACGCATGCGTATCTTATTGCACCATTATCTCATAACTATCCGCTCAAACTGGCTGTAGCAGGATTCAGGAATGCATCAACATTCTTCACTGAACCCAAATAGCATCCAGGACATCTGGAATTGAACTCAGATAATACCCAGGTACTGAACTCCAGTAACCAGAAGACAAAGACATATAGGAGTGAACACTAAACATACATACATATGACATTCATGTCACTTGTGTATCTCAAGTGTCAAATATCTTATCGATATCTGCCCTAAATGATTATTAACTACTTAAAAGGCCAGCCTAAAATTCTTCATAATCAATATTAGCCAGTAGTGGGTGCATAGCTCACTATAAATCGGTGTTAGGCGGTCCTGGGGCTGCCGCCGCGTCCACACCAATTGGCATAGAGCGGTCGTGTAGTGGTTAAGTTGTTGTTCGCGTTAAAAAATGTTGTGAAAACCACAATTGCTTTTCATAGAGTAAAAAAGTTAAAACACCAAGGGCTTGATTCACAAAAGAGTGCTAACTGTTAGCACGGCCGTTTTCGTGCGAATTTTCGCGTGCAATTAAACGTTTTTATGCTCAAACGCGAATGAAAATTCATGTCTGCGCGTGAAAACGATAATGATTTTGTGTGAAAATTAGCGTTTGCACGTGAAAACGTTTAATTGCGCGCGAAAATTCACGATCGCGTGCTAATATGAAAATTTGCGCGAAAACGGCCGTAATAACAGTTAACACTCTTTTGTGAATCAAGCCCCAAGAGTGAAAGTTACAATTAAGGGAAGAGTGGAACAGCTTGGAGAGGAGGTGGCAGTAATGAGTCATATGGGAAGTTTATAATTGGAGGAGAATGAATGAACAAGCTAGAGATAGGATTTTGACAGGAGGTAGACTTTTTCATCCCTGGTTCTAATCTCACCTGTAGTATACTAGATATTGCTTTCATTTATGCCCTTCCCATTTTAAACTTTCTCTATGACTTGTAAATGGTACTAATGTTTTAACTAAACTTTGCTGCCCTATGAAATGAACTTTGCCATATCTACATTTAGAATACAAGTGTCTCCGTCTCTCCCTCTCTCTCCCTTCATCAGAATAGAGACATGACTTTATTTTGATTTCTAAGTCAGCTAATCCCACCCATCAGGCAAAATACCCTTCTCTGCTGTCCCGTCTGATTGCGCACGCACGACTGCAAATATGGGAAGAAGGTGTACCGCTTTACGGAGGACAGACAGCAGGACCTGGTCACCCGCAGCGAACGGGTTGAGGAGTGGCTCTACATTCCGTACGAAAGGCCTCGCTTGTAAAGCCGCCCAAGTACGGGGTGATAGAGTGAGGGGCTCCTCTTCTTTAGACGCAAAGGGAGCAAGGGTTAACCCAAATATTTAATAGTGTGCTGTATATGCATGCATTTTTCCCTTTTTCATCCCTATTGTCCAGGTGAAATTCTCTTCTCTGATCGCTCATTCACAGCAGCAAAAGGTGATGACATGATGCTTAAAAACAGGTTTTAGATAATTGTTGGGCAGTGCTAAACTCATGGGATTGAGATAGGAGTCCAAGATGGTAAAAATGAGATTTTCCCCTGGAACAGTAACTGTAGTGCAAGAAGTGCATGGGCGTAGATGGATAGAGTGAGTCGAGGGGAAAAGTTCAGGACTGGCCCAAGATGAGGAAAAACTGAAGCACATCTGGATGTAGTGGTCAGAGGCCTTCTAGTTACACACATGGCCTGTTGTTACCCAGTCTGTGCTGACGGTGACAAAGCTTACATGATAAGAAAAATTGAGACACTTTTATGTCTTAAAATGTTTTCATTGTTTCTGCAATGGCATGTAGACTGTTGATCCAGGGATTTTATCCTGTTGCCGTTTGGAGCCAAGAAAGATTTTTTTTACCTTTTAGAGCATATTGTGTCATGCTTTGCAAGGGGTTTTTTTTTTGCCTTCTTGATCATCTGGGTATTCTAAAAGTGTCGATTTGTGTGCTTTTATTCTTCTCAAAATATGCATATGTTTAAATGTTTTGAAACGTAAATAAGTATCTGAAAAAAAAAAAAAAAATTATATATATATATATATATATATATATGTATATATATATATATATATATATATGTATATATAGTATATATATATATATATTTATGTAGATAGATAGAGTAATATAAATTTCAACTAGAGACACTGAGCATTTTTTACATTATAACATCATTGCCTGCGGCCAAACTAAGTTAAATGCGCCCGATCTCATTGGAACTCGGAAGCTAAGGGGCTTAAGGCCTAGTAATTAGCCGCTGCTCACACCAGCAGCTAATACTAGGTGCTGCAGGCAATTTTTATTTCAAGATAAATACATGTCTTGAAACATATGGACATTTTTATATGTCTTCTAGAATGTTTATAGTTATGTGTATGTGTGTATATTTGATAGTGTTGGTCAAACTCTCAAGAATTTTGATCCAGGGACTGCCTCTAACGTACTTGGGACTTTTTCAGCCTGTTGTATTGCTTCAGGTCCCCTGCACTCCTCCTGGTCCGAACCATTTTGCTGCTCTTTCCCTCCGACAGCTTGTCGACTGATCCCTGATGATGGCTAAGCACGGTGGCGTAGTGGTTAGCTCTCTCGCCTTGCAGCGCTGGGTCCCTGGTTCGAATCCCAGCCAGGGCACTATCTGCAAAGAGTTTGTATGTTCTCTCTGTGTCTGCGTGGGTTTCCTGCGGGCACTCCGGTTTCCTCCCACATTCCAAAAAACATACGGATAAGTTAATTGGCTCCCCCTAAAAAATTGGCCCTAGACTACAGTACTTAGACTACAGTACTTACACTACATAATATAGATATATGGCAATGGTAGGGATTAGATTGTGAGCTCCTTTGAGGGACAGTTAGTGACAAGATATATATATACATTGTACAGCGCTGCGTAATATGTTGGCGCTATATAAATACTAAATAATAATAATAATAATAAATGGCTGCTGCGCATGTGTGGTCCAAGCCATGTATCGCCTAGATCGTCCTGCATTTGCACTGATTAATCCCACCCATCAGGCAAAATACCCTTCTCTGCTGTCCCGTCTGATTGCGCACGCACGACTGTGAAGATGGGAAGAAGGTGTACCGCTTTACGGAGGACAGACAGCAGGACCTGGTCACCCGGAGCGAACGGGTTGAGGAGTGGCTCTACATTCCGTACGAAAGGCCTCGCTTGTAAAGCAGCCCAAGTACGGGGTGATAGAGTGAGGGGCTCCTCTTCTTTAGATGCAAAGGGAGCAAGGGTTAACCCAAATATTTAATAGTGTGCTGTATATGCATGCATTTTTCCCTTTTTCATCCCTATTGTCCAAGTGAAATTCTCTTCTCTGATCGCTCATTCACAGCAGCAAAAGGTGATGACATGATGCTTAAAAACAGGTTTTAGATAATTGTTGGGCAGTGCTAAACTCGTGGGATTGAGATAGGAGTCCAAGATGGTAAAAATGAGATTTTCCCCTGGAACGGTAACTGTAGTGCAAGAAGTGCATGGGCGTAGATGCATAGAGTGAGTCGAGGGGAAAAGTTCAGGACTGGCCCAAGATGAGGAAAACCTGAAGCACATCTGGATGTAGAGGCCTTCTAGTTACACACATGGCCTGTTGTTACCCAGTCTGTGCTGACGGTGACAAAGCTTACATGATAAGAAAAATTGAGACACTTTTATGTCTTAAAATGTTTTCATTGTTTCTGCAATGGCATGTAGACTGTTGATCCAGGGATTTTATCATGTTGCCGTTTGGAGCCAAGAAAGATTTTTTTTCCCTTTTAGAGCATATTGTATCATGCTTTGCAAGGGTTTTTTTTTTTTGCCTTCTTGATCATCTGGGTCCTCTAAAAGTGTCGATTTGTGCGCTTTTATTTTTCTCAAAATATGCATATGTTTAAATGTTTTGAAACGTAAATAAATATCTGAAAAAAAAAAAAAAAAAATATATATATATATATATATATATATATATATATATATATATATATATATATATATATATATATATATATATTTATGTAGATAGATAGAGTAATATAAATTTCAACTAGAGACACTGAGCATTTTTTACGTTATAACATCATTGCCTGCGGCCAAACTAAGTTAAATGTGCCCGATCTCATTGGAACTCGGAAGCTAAGGGGCTTAAGGCCTAGTAATTAGCCGCTGCTCACACCAGCAGCTAATACCAGGTGCTGCAGGCAATTTTTATTTCAAGATAAATACATGTCTTGAAACATATGGACATTTTTATATGTCTTCTAGAATGTTTATAGTTACCGTTTTTTTCGGACCATAAGACGCACTTTTTCTCCCCCAAAAGTAGGGGGAAAAACTCAGTGCGTCTTATGGTCCGAATAGTACTTTTAGGCTAGCACCCGACATTGCCCCCTCCCATTAATAATGTTTGCGGTGTTCTCTTGCACTGGGAAATGTGTGAAAGAGGTGGCGGCAGCAGAGAGATCCCATACTGCAGGGTGGGCGGGTAGCCTCCCATACTTTCATCTACCTCTAACATTTGTTCCGCCCTCCTGGCAGCTAAGTGGCTCCCCTGCAAAGCCTCCTATGTCATCCGGCACCAAAGCGGCTCACCGCCAAGTCCCCCGGCACCTTCAACACATGGGCGCCCACCCCGCTAAGTTTACCGTCACCCCCAACACATGAGCGGCCCCTCGCTAAGTCCCCCGGCACCTCCAACACATGGGTGCCCACCCCGCTAAGTTTACCGTCACCCCCAACACATGAGCGGCCCCTCGCTAAGTCCCCCGGCACCTCCAACACATGGGCACCCACCCCGATAAGGTTACCGTCACCCCCAACACATGAGCGGCCCCTCGCTAAGTTTACCGTCACCCCCGGCAGCTCTCGGAGTAAACTCTTATCGGATCTGGCTGTTCTTTGGTCCTCAGTCCGCTCTTGCTTGCATTCTCTCTGGCGCTTCCAATCCCGGCTGCTCGCATCCCCGCTGGCATCCTCTCTCTGCGTGACCCATCATGTGATCATCATGTGACTTATCATGTGGTCTCGCTGAGAGAGGACGCCACCCAGGATGCGAGCAGCCGGGATTGGAAGCGCCAGACAGAATACAAGCAAGAGCGGACTAACACAGAAACGGCCGGATCAGATGAGAGTTTCCTCCGAGAGCTGACAGAGGTGACTGTAAACTTAGCGGGGGAGCTGCTTAGGTGCCGGGAGACTTAGCTGGGGGCTGGGCTGCTCAGGTGTTGGGGGTGCCGGGAGACTTAGCGGGGGGCCGGACTGCTCAGGTGTTGGGGGTCCGGGAGACTTAGCTGGGGGCTGGGCTGCTCAGGTGTTGGGGGGCCAGGAGACTTAGCTGGGGGCTGGGCTGCTCAGGTGTTGGGGGTGCCGGGAGACTTAGCTGGGGGCCGGGCTGCTCAGGTGTTGGGGTCGGGAGACTTAGCTGGGGGCTGGGCTGCTCAGGTGTTGGGGGGCCAGGAGACTTAGCTGGGGGCTGAGCTGCTCAGGTGTTGGGGGTGCCGGGAGACTTAGGTGGGGGCTGGGCTGCTCAGGTGTTGGGGGGGTCGTGAGACTTAGCTGGGGGCTGGGCTGCACAGGTGTTGGGGGTGCCGGGAGACTTAGCTGGGGGCCGGGCTGCTCAGGTGTTGTGGGTGTCGGGAGAGTTAGCTGGGGGCCGGGCTGCTCAGGTGTTGTGGGTGTCGGGAGAGTTAGCGGGGTGCATCACAGGTGTCTGATTCACAAGAGACTTAGGTTGGAGCCGCTTAGCTGTCGGGGGTCACTTAGCTGGGGAGCTGCTTAGCTGCCAGGGTCATGGATGCTTAGCGGGAGAGGGAACAAGTGTCAAAGGTAGATCAAAGTATGGGAGGCCACCCACCCTGCAGTTCATGATCTTCCTGCCTCCCTCAGGTGCCCCCTTTTTCACACAGATCACACTGCCAGGGCTGCAGGAGGCTTAGTGGGCCTGGGGGGAAGTTGGGGCTTCTTAAGCTGGGCAGTGCAGCTTAGACACAGCTAGGGGGAAGCTCCACAAGATGCCCCTGCAACATAGACGCACCAGGTTTAATTTATATTTTTCCCTGGTTTTTGTCCCCCAAACCTAGGTGCGTCTTATGGTCAGGAGCGTCTTATGGTGCGAAAAATACGGTATGTGTATGTGTGTATATTTGATAGTGTTGGTCAAACTCTCAAGAATTTTGATCCAGGGACTGCCTCTAATGTACTTGGGACTTTTTCAGCCTGGTGTATTGCTTCAGGTCCCTTGCATTCCTCCTGGTCTGAACCATTTTGCTGCTGTTTCCCTCCGACAGCTTGCCGACTGATCTCTGATGATGGCTCAGCACGGTGGCGTAGTGGTTAGCTCTCTCGCCTTGCAGCGCTGGGTCCCTGGTTCGAATCCCAGCCAGGGCACTATCTGCAAAGAGTTTGTATGTTCTCTCTGTGTCTGTGTGGGTTTCCTCCGGGCACTCCGGTTTCCTCCCACATTCCAAAAAACATACGAATAAGTTATTTGGCTCCCCCTAAAAAATTGACCCTAGACTACAGTACTTAGACTACAGTACTTACACTACATAATATAGATATATGGCAATGGTAGGGATTAGATTGTGAGCTCCTTTGAGGGACAGTTAGTGACAAGATATATATATATATATATACATTGTACAGCGCTGCGTAATATGTTGTCGCTATATAAATACTAAATAATAATAATAATAAATGGCTGCTGCGCATGTGTGGTCCAAGCCATGTATCGCCTAGATCGTCCTGCATTTGCACTGATTGATCTTCGGAACTGCGCATTCACAGAACGATCAAGGAGACACTTATTTAGGGCCGCCCATGCACAGTAGCCCATGAAGGGGCTCAGCGGACTAGCTTTTGGAGGGGTAAAGCAGCAGAACAGCTCGGACTGGGAGGACAGTGAGGGACCGTCTCTCCCTCTCTCTCCCTTTATCAAAATAGAGACATGACTTTATTTTGATTTCTAAGTCAGCTAATCCCACCCATCAGACAAAATACCCTTCTCTGCTGTCCCGTCTGATTGCGCACGCACGACTGTGAAGATGGGAAGAAGGTGTACCGCTTTACGGAGGACAGACAGCAGGACCTGGTCACCCGGAGCGAACGGGTTGAGGAGTGGCTCTACATTCCGTACGAAAGGCCACGCTTGTAAAGCAGCCCAAGTACGGGGTGATAGAGTGAGGGGCTCCTCTTCTTTAGACGCAAAGGGAGCAAGGGTTAACCCAAATATTTAATAGTGTGCTGTATATGCATGCATTTTTCCCTTCTTCATCCCTATTGTCCAGGTGAAATTCTCTTCTCTGATCGCTCATTCACAGCAGCAAAAGGTGATGACATGATGCTTAAAAACAGGTTTTAGATAATTGTTGGGCAGTGCTAAATTCGTGGGATTGAGATAGGAGTCCAAGATGGTAAAAATGAGATTTTCCCCTGGAACGGTAACTGTAGTGCAAGAAGTGCATGGGCGTAGATGCATAGAGTGAGTCGAGGGGAAAAGTTCAGGACTGGCCCAAGATGAGGAAAAACTGAAGCACATTTGGATGTAGTGGTCAGAGGCCTTCTAGTTACACACATGGCCTGTTGTTACCCAGTCTGTGCTGACGGTGACAAAGCTTACATGATAAGAAAAATTGAGACACTTTTATGTCTTAAAATGTTTTCATTGTTTCTGCAATGGCATGTAGACTGTTGATCCAGGGATTTTATCCTGTTGCCGTTTGGAGCCAAGAAAGATTTTTTTTCCCTTTTGGAGCATATTGTATCATGCTTTGCAAGGGATTTTTTTTTTTTTGCCTTCTTGATCATCTGGGTATTCTAAAAGTGTCGATTTGTGCGCTTTTATTTTTCTCAAAATATGCATATGTTTAAATGTTTTGAAACGTAAATAAATATCTGAAAAAAAAAAAAAAAAAAAAAAAAAAAATATATATATATATATATATATATATATATATATATATATATATATATTTATGTAGATAGATAGAGTAATATAAATTTCAACTACAGACACTGAACATTTTTTACGTTATAACATCATTGCCTGCGGCCAAACTAAGTTAAATGCGCCCGATCTCATTGGAACTCGGAAGCTAAGGGGCTTAAGGCCTAGTAATTAGCCGCTGCTCACACCAGCAGCTAATACTAGGTGCTGCAGGCAATTTTTATTTCAAGATAAATACATGTCTTGAAACATATGGACATTTTTATATGTCTTCTAGAATGTTTATAGTTATGTGTATGTGTGTATATTTGATAGTGTTGGTCAAACTCTCAAGAATTTTGATCCAGGGACTGCCTCTAACGTACTTGGGACTTTTTCAGCCTGTTGTATTGCTTCAGGTCCCTTGCACTCCTCCTGGTCTGAACCATTTTGCTGCTGTTTCCCTCCGACATCTTGCCGACTGATCCCTGATGATGGCTCAGCACGGTGGCGTAGTGGTTAGCTCTCTCGCCTTGCAGCGCTGGGTCCCTGGTTCGAATCCCAGCCAGGGCACTATCTGCAAAGAGTTTGTATGTTCTCTCTGTGTCTGCGTGGGTTTCCTCCGGGCACTCCGGTTTCCTCCCACATTCCAAAAAACATACGAATAAGTTAATTGGCTCCCCCTAAAAAATTGACCCTAGACTACAGTACTTAGACTACAGTACTTACACTACATAATATAGATATATGGCAATGGTAGGGATTAGATTGTGAGCTCCTTTGAGGGACAGTTAGTGACAAGATATATATATATATATATATACACTGTACAGCGCTGCGTAATATGTTGGCGCTATATAAATACTAAATAATAATAATAATAATAATAAATGGCTGCTGCGCATGTGTGGTCCAAGCCATGTATCGCCTAGATCGTCCTGCATTTGCACTGATTGATCTTCGGAACTGCGCATTCACAGAACGATCAAGGAGACACTTATCTAGGGCCGCCCATGCACAGTAGCCCATGAAGGGGCTCAGCGGACTAGCTTTTGGAGGGGTAAAGCAGCAGAACAGCTCGGACTGGGAGGACAGTGAGGGACCTGTAGGACTACAGGGGGCTGGAAGAAGCCCCAGGTAAGTTAAAGGATACTGGCTGTACTGGTCAGAGGCCTTCTAGATACATGCATGGCTTGTTGTTACTCAGGCTGTGCTGAAGGTGATGAAAGGCATACGTGATAAGGGACTTTTTCATCCCTGGTTCTAATCTCACCTGTAGTATACTACATATTGCTTTCATTTATACCCTTACCATTTTAAACTTTCTCTATGACTTGTAAATGGTACTAATGTTTTAACTAAACTTTGCTGCCCTATGAAATGAACTTTGCCATATTTACATTTAGAATACAAGTGTCTCCGTCTCTCCCTCTCTCTCCCTTTATCAAAATAGAGACATGACTTTATTTTGATTTCTAAGTCAGCTAATCCCACCCATCAGGCAAAATACCCTTCTCTGCTGTCCCGTCTGATTGCGCACGCACGACTGTGAAGATGGGAAGAAGGTGTACCGCTTTACGGAGGACAGACAGCAGGACCTGGTCACCCGGAGCGAACGGGTTGAGGAGTGGCTCTACATTCCGTACGAAAGGCCTCGCTTGTAAAGCAGCCCAAGTACGGGGTGATAGAGTGAGGGGCTCCTCTTCTTTAGACGCAAAGGGAGCAGGGGTTAAGCCAAATATTTAATAGTGTGCTGTATACGCATGCATTTTTCCCTTTTTCATCCCTATTGTCCAGGTGAAATTCTCTTCTCTGATCGCTCATTCACAGCAGCAAAAGGTGATGACATGATGCTTAAAAACAGGTTTTAGATAATTGTTGGGCAGTGCTAAACTCGTGGGATTGAGATAGGAGTCCAAGATGGTAAAAATGAGATTTTTCCCTGGAACGGTAACTGTAGTGCAAGAAGTGCATGTGCGTAGATGCATAGAGTGAGTCGAGGGGAAAAGTTCAGGACTGGCCCAAGATGAGGAAAAACTGAAGCACATTTGGATGTAGTGGTCAGAGGCCTTCTAGTTACACACATGGCCTGTTGTTACCCAGTCAGTGCTGACGGTGACAAAGCTTACATGATAAGAAAAATTGAGACACTTTTATGTCTTAAAATGTTTTCATTGTTTCTGCAATGGCATGTAGACTGTTGATCCAGGGATTTTATCCTGTTGCCGTTTGGAGCCAAGAAAGGTTTTTTCCCTTTTAGAGCATATTGTATCATGCTTTGCAAGGGTTTTTTTTTTTTGCCTTCTTGATCATCTGGGTATTCTAAAAGTGTCGATTTGTGCGCTTTTATTTTTCTCAAAATATGCATATGTTTAAATGTTTTGAAACGTAAATAAATATCTGCAAAAAAAAAAAAAAAATATATATATATATATATATATATATATATATATATATATATATGTAGATAGATAGAGTAATATAAATTTCAACTACAGACACTGAACATTTTTTACGTTATAACATCATTGCCTGCGGCCAAACTAAGTTAAATGCGCCCGATCTCATTGGAACTCGGAAGCTAAGGGGCTTAAGGCCTAGTAATTAGCCGCTGCTCACACCAGCAGCTAATACTAGGTGCTGCAGGCAATTTTTATTTCAAGATAAATACATGTCTTGAAACATATGGACATTTTTATATGTCTTCTAGAATGTTTATAGTTATGTGTATGTGTGTATATTTGATAGTGTTGGTCAAACTCTCAAGAATTTTGATCCAGGGACTGCCTCTAACGTACTTGGGACTTTTTCAGCCTGTTGTATTGCTTCAGGTCCCCTGCACTCCTCCTGGTCCGAACCATTTTGCTGCTCTTTCCCTCCGACAGCTTGTCGACTGATCCCTGATGATGGCTAAGCACGGTGGCGTAGTGGTTAGCTCTCTCGCCTTGCAGCGCTGGGTCCCTGGTTCGAATCCCAGCCAGGGCACTATCTGCAAAGAGTTTGTATGTTCTCTCTGTGTCTGCGTGGGTTTCCTGCGGGCACTCCGGTTTCCTCCCACATTCCAAAAAACATACGGATAAGTTAATTGGCTCCCCCTAAAAAATTGGCCCTAGACTACAGTACTTAGACTACAGTACTTACACTACATAATATAGATATATGGCAATGGTAGGGATTAGATTGTGAGCTCCTTTGAGGGACAGTTAGTGACAAGATATATATATACATTGTACAGCGCTGCGTAATATGTTGGCGCTATATAAATACTAAATAATAATAATAATAATAAATGGCTGCTGCGCATGTGTGGTCCAAGCCATGTATCGCCTAGATCGTCCTGCATTTGCACTGATTAATCCCACCCATCAGGCAAAATACCCTTCTCTGCTGTCCCGTCTGATTGCGCACGCACGACTGTGAAGATGGGAAGAAGGTGTACCGCTTTACGGAGGACAGACAGCAGGACCTGGTCACCCGGAGCGAACGGGTTGAGGAGTGGCTCTACATTCCGTACGAAAGGCCTCGCTTGTAAAGCAGCCCAAGTACGGGGTGATAGAGTGAGGGGCTCCTCTTCTTTAGATGCAAAGGGAGCAAGGGTTAACCCAAATATTTAATAGTGTGCTGTATATGCATGCATTTTTCCCTTTTTCATCCCTATTGTCCAAGTGAAATTCTCTTCTCTGATCGCTCATTCACAGCAGCAAAAGGTGATGACATGATGCTTAAAAACAGGTTTTAGATAATTGTTGGGCAGTGCTAAACTCGTGGGATTGAGATAGGAGTCCAAGATGGTAAAAATGAGATTTTCCCCTGGAACGGTAACTGTAGTGCAAGAAGTGCATGGGCGTAGATGCATAGAGTGAGTCGAGGGGAAAAGTTCAGGACTGGCCCAAGATGAGGAAAACCTGAAGCACATCTGGATGTAGAGGCCTTCTAGTTACACACATGGCCTGTTGTTACCCAGTCTGTGCTGACGGTGACAAAGCTTACATGATAAGAAAAATTGAGACACTTTTATGTCTTAAAATGTTTTCATTGTTTCTGCAATGGCATGTAGACTGTTGATCCAGGGATTTTATCATGTTGCCGTTTGGAGCCAAGAAAGATTTTTTTTCCCTTTTAGAGCATATTGTATCATGCTTTGCAAGGGTTTTTTTTTTTTGCCTTCTTGATCATCTGGGTCCTCTAAAAGTGTCGATTTGTGCGCTTTTATTTTTCTCAAAATATGCATATGTTTAAATGTTTTGAAACGTAAATAAATATCTGAAAAAAAAAATATATATATATATATATATATATATATATATATATATATATATATATATATATATATATATATTTATGTAAATAGATAGAGTAATATAAATTTCAACTAGAGACACTGAGCATTTTTTACGTTATAACATCATTGCCTGCGGCCAAACTAAGTTAAATGTGCCCGATCTCATTGGAACTCGGAAGCTAAGGGGCTTAAGGCCTAGTAATTAGCCGCTGCTCACACCAGCAGCTAATACCAGGTGCTGCAGGCAATTTTTATTTCAAGATAAATACATGTCTTGAAACATATGGACATTTTTATATGTCTTCTAGAATGTTTATAGTTACCGTTTTTTTCGGACCATAAGACGCACTTTTTCTCCCCCAAAAGTAGGGGGAAAAACTCAGTGCGTCTTATGGTCCGAATAGTACTTTTAGGCTAGCACCCGACATTGCCCCCTCCCATTAATAATGTTTGCGGTGTTCTCTTGCACTGGGAAATGTGTGAAAGAGGTGGCGGCAGCAGAGAGATCCCATACTGCAGGGTGGGCGGGTAGCCTCCCATACTTTCATCTACCTCTAACATTTGTTCCGCCCTCCTGGCAGCTAAGTGGCTCCCCTGCAAAGCCTCCTATGTCATCCGGCACCAAAGCGGCTCACCGCCAAGTCCCCCGGCACCTTCAACACATGGGCGCCCACCCCGCTAAGTTTACCGTCACCCCCAACACATGAGCGGCCCCTCGCTAAGTCCCCCGGCACCTCCAACACATGGGCGCCCACCCCGCTAAGTTTACCGTCACCCCCAACACATGAGCGGCCCCTCGCTAAGTCCCCCGGCACCTCCAACACATGGGCACCCACCCCGATAAGGTTACCGTCACCCCCAACACATGAGCGGCCCCTCGCTAAGTTTACCGTCACCCCCGGCAGCTCTCGGAGTAAACTCTTATCGGATCTGGCTGTTCTTTGGTCCTCAGTCCGCTCTTGCTTGCATTCTCTCTGGCGCTTCCAATCCCGGCTGCTCGCATCCCCGCTGGCATCCTCTCTCTGCGTGACCCATCATGTGATCATCATGTGACTTATCATGTGGTCTCGCTGAGAGAGGACGCCACCCGGGATGCGAGCAGCCGGGATTGGAAGCGCCAGACAGAATACAAGCAAGAGCGGACTAACACAGAAACGGCCGGATCAGATGAGAGTTTCCTCCGAGAGCTGACAGAGGTGACTGTAAACTTAGCGGGGGAGCTGCTTAGGTGCCGGGAGACTTAGCTGGGGGCTGGGCTGCTCAGGTGTTGGGGGTGCCGGGAGACTTAGCGGGGGGCCGGGCTGCTCAGGTGTTGGGGGTCCGGGAGACTTAGCTGGGGGCTGGGCTGCTCAGGTGTTGGGGGGCCAGGAGACTTAGCTGGGGGCTGGGCTGCTCAGGTGTTGGGGGTGCCGGGAGACTTAGCTGGGGGCCGGGCTGCTCAGGTGTTGGGGTCGGGAGACTTAGCTGGGGGCTGGGCTGCTCAGGTGTTGGGGGGCCAGGAGACTTAGCTGGGGGCTGAGCTGCTCAGGTGTTGGGGGTGCCGGGAGACTTAGGTGGGGGCTGGGCTGCTCAGGTGTTGGGGGGGTCGTGAGACTTAGCTGGGGGCTGGGCTGCACAGGTGTTGGGGGTGCCGGGAGACTTAGCTGGGGGCCGGGCTGCTCAGGTGTTGTGGGTGTCGGGAGAGTTAGCTGGGGGCCGGGCTGCTCAGGTGTTGTGGGTGTCGGGAGAGTTAGCGGGGTGCATCACAGGTGTCTGATTCACAAGAGACTTAGGTTGGAGCCGCTTAGCTGTCGGGGGTCACTTAGCTGGGGAGCTGCTTAGCTGCCAGGGTCATGGATGCTTAGCGGGAGAGGGGACAAGTGTCAAAGGTAGATCAAAGTATGGGAGGCCACCCACCCTGCAGTTCATGATCTTCCTGCCTCCCTCAGGTGCCCCCTTTTTCACACAGATCACACTGCCAGGGCTGCAGGAGGCTTAGTGGGCCTGGGGGGAAGTTGGGGCTTCTTAAGCTGGGCAGTGCAGCTTAGACACAGCTAGGGGGAAGCTCCACAAGATGCCCCTGCAACATAGACGCACCAGGTTTAATTTATATTTTTCCCTGGTTTTTGTCCCCCAAACCTAGGTGCGTCTTATGGTCAGGAGCGTCTTATGGTGCGAAAAATACGGTATGTGTATGTGTGTATATTTGATAGTGTTGGTCAAACTCTCAAGAATTTTGATCCAGGGACTGCCTCTAATGTACTTGGGACTTTTTCAGCCTGGTGTATTGCTTCAGGTCCCTTGCATTCCTCCTGGTCTGAACCATTTTGCTGCTGTTTCCCTCCGACAGCTTGCCGACTGATCTCTGATGATGGCTCAGCACGGTGGCGTAGTGGTTAGCTCTCTCGCCTTGCAGCGCTGGGTCCCTGGTTCGAATCCCAGCCAGGGCACTATCTGCAAAGAGTTTGTATGTTCTCTCTGTGTCTGTGTGGGTTTCCTCCGGGCACTCCGGTTTCCTCCCACATTCCAAAAAACATACGAATAAGTTATTTGGCTCCCCCTAAAAAATTGACCCTAGACTACAGTACTTAGACTACAGTACTTACACTACATAATATAGATATATGGCAATGGTAGGGATTAGATTGTGAGCTCCTTTGAGGGACAGTTAGTGACAAGATATATATATATATATATACATTGTACAGCGCTGCGTAATATGTTGTCGCTATATAAATACTAAATAATAATAATAATAAATGGCTGCTGCGCATGTGTGGTCCAAGCCATGTATCGCCTAGATCGTCCTGCATTTGCACTGATTGATCTTCGGAACTGCGCATTCACAGAACGATCAAGGAGACACTTATTTAGGGCCGCCCATGCACAGTAGCCCATGAAGGGGCTCAGCGGACTAGCTTTTGGAGGGGTAAAGCAGCAGAACAGCTCGGACTGGGAGGACAGTGAGGGACCGTCTCTCCCTCTCTCTCCCTTTATCAAAATAGAGACATGACTTTATTTTGATTTCTAAGTCAGCTAATCCCACCCATCAGACAAAATACCCTTCTCTGCTGTCCCGTCTGATTGCGCACGCACGACTGTGAAGATGGGAAGAAGGTGTACCGCTTTACGGAGGACAGACAGCAGGACCTGGTCACCCGGAGCGAACGGGTTGAGGAGTGGCTCTACATTCCGTACGAAAGGCCACGCTTGTAAAGCAGCCCAAGTACGGGGTGATAGAGTGAGGGGCTCCTCTTCTTTAGACGCAAAGGGAGCAAGGGTTAACCCAAATATTTAATAGTGTGCTGTATATGCATGCATTTTTCCCTTCTTCATCCCTATTGTCCAGGTGAAATTCTCTTCTCTGATCGCTCATTCACAGCAGCAAAAGGTGATGACATGATGCT